>NW_011495071.1:13840750-13847048 GCF_000754665.1 Bison bison bison
GTACCTGCCAGAGGCACCTGTCTGGGGCCAGGCTGTGCCAGAGAGAGGAGCCCAGATGGGGATTCTGCTGCAGGGCGACCTGGGTAGGGAAAGAGGAAGCCCGGCGCACCTTATGGGATCCCTGTGCATCTCACGTGCAATCATTCCCTCTGTCGCTGGAAATCATCTCCGAAGCAAATCACTGCAAGGTCATCTGTGAGCCTGCTTCACCCACAGGTGAGGCCCCAATCCACGGAACCCCCTCACACTCACATCCTCCCACCTGGCCCCCCGACTGATGCCAGTGACTGATGTCATGACTGGTTTCCTTTGGCTTCTAACACAGAGAAAAGGCAGAGTACACAGCTGTGTAGGTTTCCCCAAAGGTCTGTCCTCTGGGGCCTGCATTCATTCCCTCCTCAGGAGATGAAGTCTCAGAGGCAATAAAATGCTCAGGACCCTCAGCATCGCTTTAAGGAGTGACTGACAGAGCAGGCTCTGAAGCTGGCCCCAACTGGGTTTTGGTCCTTTCTCTACCAATTTCCAGCTGTGTGACCCTGGGAAAAGAGCTTCACTCCTCCAAGTCTCGGTTTTCTCTGATAATAGTAACTTCTAGGCAGTTCCCCTGAGATTTAAATCAGGTAAAGTGTGGTATACACTAAGAACTCAAGAGTTGTTGGGGAAACAAAAGACAGAAAAATCTTATTCTCTCTCCCAATAATCTGTCCAGGAAGAGAGCAGGTTTGAGGCCAGTCAGCAGCTAGGGAAGGGACACAGGGCATGCTTGAGAAACCCTGAGTGGGTGTAGAAGCTGAAGGCAAATACTGAATTGCTCTGGGGACTGAGGGGCATGTTTTGAAGAAGAGGCTGTGTGGGAAAAAAGGAAGAGGAGATGTAAGAAAACACAAATCAGAGAAGACTGCTGGGGCTGGAGGAGAAATAGGAGATTCTACTAAGTCTCTGTTGTGAGGTGTGAAAATCACATCTTCCCGCCTCCCCATTAGGAGTTCAGTAAAGCCTCCATTTGAAATCAAGGTAGGAGCCGGATCTTTTGGGAATATAGTGAGAGGATGGGCTTGTCCTCAAGCGTGTAGAGAAACCAGGTCACGCATGGAGTCGTCCTCTGGCTTGTGTTACTATGGTGAGGGTGATCTTGGACCAAAGCTTAAGTGGGCAAGAACAAGAACTTATTTAATTTCTATCCCTTCCGGGCTGGCAGAAAATGTTAACCCTGGGTTTTATTGGAGTTCCTTCCCCACCTCCCCATTTACACGGTGCCAAGACACTGGGGAGGGTTCATCTTGTTTCTGCAGCATCCACCCAGGCAAGGATGGCAGAGGGTCCCCCACAGCTGTCAGTCTGGTGCCCCTGCTCTGAGGCAAGGGAATCTGTCTTCAAAATGGCCCTTGTGTGGGTTTTTCTGGCACGACTGACACCTAGCCTTTCCCTTGCTGGGTGGCTACCCACCCCTCCACCCCACCCTGCAGACGCACACACACACGTGCAGCAGGCAGGCAGGGAGGCTGAGTGCAGGTTCCCGGTCTCAAGAACTTCTCTCTCTTTGATATTTCAGTTGTCTGTTCTCTGCCTAGAATTTCCTTCACAATCATCTGCCTGAAGGGTGACTTGGGGGTGGGGTTTCTAAGTTGGTTTGGATAGCCCTGGGGCTTCCCAGGTGGCGCTAGAGGTAAAGAACTCGTCTGTTAATGCAGGAGACTTAAGAGGAGAAGGGTCTGCCCTGGTGGCTTAGAGGTTAAAGCGTCTGCCCACAATGCGGGAGACCTGGGTTCGATCCTTGGGTCCAGAAGATCCCCTGGAGAAGGAAATGGCAACCCATTCCAGTATTCTTGCCTGGAGAATCCCATGGACAGAGGAGCCTGGTGGGCTACAGTCCACGGGGTCACAAAGAGTCGGACACGACTGATCGACTTCACTTAAGAGAAGGAGGTTGGATCCTTGAGCCGAGAAGGTGGTGTGGCAACCCACTCCAGTGTTCTTGCTTGGAGAATTCCATGGACAGAGGAGCCTGGTGGGCCACAGTCCATGGGGTCACAAAGTGTCAGACACGACTGAGTGACTTAGCATGCATGCACAGATAACCTACTTTACTCTCTCTACTTACTGCAAAGCATGGATAATACCATTTTGGGTTTTGTTTGTTTTTAACCATCTCACTATTGATTGGGGTTACTGAAAGAGTTAATTTCTTGACCTATCCTCCTTCTCTACTATGTCACCATTATCATCTTGATGACCTCCTCTGTTGTGGTTACTGACACACCTGAGCCAGGGCACTAAAGGATGAACGACATCACAGCTAGAAGGAAGTTTTCTGAAGCCTTGTACCCAGGTTTCCCTTCTCTGTACACAAAGCGAGGGACGATCTCTGCCTCCGTTCAGCTGGCGAGCCCTTTGAGCTCAAGAATCCAAGTTGTGAAATCCCTCCCAGGTTTTCCATTCTACTCTGAGGAAGGCTGAGAATTCTCAAAGGGGAATACCCTCGCTTCAAGCCTGCTATTGATGAAATCGAGCCAGCATCTTTGGAGGTGGAAAAGCTTGAGATCCAGTGCCTCCCCATAGAGACATTGCAGCTCCCTGTCTGTTTCTGTTGCAGAAATAAAATGGTTTCATGCCACACACACAGACTGCTCTATATCTATGCCTTGGACATCTTTCCACATCTCTGTACATAACCCTACTTCATCCTCAGTATTTGCCTCGCAGTATCCCACAGCATGGAATTATGATACTGTTCGTTTGTTTTTTGGTTTTGCTTTCACTAGCCCTCTATTGATGTACATTTGGGTGTTTTCTAGATTACAATCCATGTTACAGCAGAAGTCCTTTCATGCCTCCTTATGCACCCAGTTCCACATTTCTTAAAAAAATGTATTTATTTGGCTATGCTGGGTCTTAGCTGTGGCAGGCAAACTCTTAGTTGAGGCATGTGAGAGTTAGTTGCCCGACCAAGGATCCAACCAGGCTTCCTGCATCGGAAGCACAGAGTCTCAGCCACTGGACCACCAGGGAAGTCCCCTAGCTCTACACTTTTCAAGATAATACAGTCACATGATGGGCGGTGGGATGGGTATCCTCACTAGAAAGCTAGGTGTAGGGAAGGGTGGAATTTGCCCACAGTCATGCAGTAGGTTTGCATTAGAGGTGGCAAACGTGGTACCCCTTCCAGCCTCTAGACACAACACTCTCTTAGTCCCAGTGAGTGATCCCTTAATTGTCCTATATATTTGAGTCCAGCTTGGATTGTGTGCTAAGTTGCTTCAGTCGTGTCCAACTCTTTGTGACCGTTTGAACTGTAGCCTGCCAGGTTTCTCTTTCCATGGGATTAACAAGCAAGAACACTGGAGTGGGTTGCCATGTCCTCTTCCAGGGGATCTTCCTGATCCAGAGATCAAACCCGTCTCCTGCATTTCAGGCAGATTCTTTACTATTAATGTCACCTGGGAAGCCCCCCAGTTTGGGTTAGAGCAGGCTTTTTATTTATTTCAAATGACCTAGAAGAAGCAAGTATGTGGGTTATGCTGGGCACTGTGTGCTGAGTGCAAGGAAAGGAAAGACCACTAGATAACCTTCATTGATTGATGGGGTCCCATGTGTGAGCCCCCAGAGGATGATGTAGCCAGGATCATCTTCCAGGCTAACACAGCACATGTATGCCTGTGACATCATTTGAATCCTCTAGGGTCTGTATTATTATCTTCCCCATTTAGAAAAGAGGAAAGTTAAGCACAGAATGGTGACTTGTCCTATGCGACATAAGCGGTAGAGGCAGGACTGGGGACTTGTCTTTTAAACACACCTATATTACTACTGGTAATAGCACTACTGGAATATACATATATATTCTCTGGTGAAGGACAGGGAAAACTGGTGAGCCGCAGTCCATGGGGTCAAAAAGAGTTGGACATGACTGAGTGACTCAACAACAACAACAAAATATTACTACTACTGAAAGGTAAAATAGCATTGCTGAAAGTGTGAAAAACTGAAATTATAACTACAAAAACAAAATGGCAACAAAAAGTTGCTGGTTTTTTTTTAATTATTTTTTTAATGTGGACAATTTTTAGTCTTTATTGAATTTGTTACTTCAATAATATTGCCTCTGTTTTATGTTTTGGTTTGTTTGGCAACAAGGCAGCTGGGATCTTAGCTCCCCAGCCAGGGATTGAACCTGCACCCTCTGCATTAAAATGTGAAGACTTAACCACCAGACCACTAAGAAAGTCCCCAGAATGGCAGCAGAAAGCATGAAAAGAAAAACTTAGGAGTCAAAAATAAAATCCTAAAAACAATCTTGTTAGGTGACCAAGAGCACATCATATCTCTTTGAAACTTAGTTGTCTCGTTCTTACAGAAAGAGAATGGTAATAACAATAAGAATCAGCACAGCAACAGCAGCTAATGTACACTATACATCACCCTAATCTAACAGCCATTTCCAAGTCTGAGCTTCCCCTGCAGGCTTACATTCAAATATACATATTTAATATGACTATAATCAAAGGAATCATACAGTTTTATTTCTTGATTTTTCACCTGACATTGTCTCATAAGCTTTTCCCCCTTGGTTACATACACACACTCGGCAATCACTTTTTCCATGACTGCCTTCACCCATGTTAATTAACTCCTTTCACTGGTACTGGACATTTACCGCCACCAGGTTTTCACTATTTTGGCTAATACTGCAGGCCTCTTTCAGCCTCATAGAGATTCCCCAAAGTCAGAGACTGTCCAAGACTTCGGACTCTGATCTCTTGCCCTTCCTAAGCTCTTCACTCAGCCCCACCTGCCTTCTGCTCTGGTGCCCGGCTCTGCCCTGGCCTCTCTCAAGGCCTAAGGCAGAGCTGAGGCCCTGCCCGACAGTGTTCTATAAAGGCTCTGAGCCTCAAAGTGGCCTCAGAACAGGCTCAGAGAGGCTCAGAGGGAAAGGGACTGAAAAGAGCTTCCTTGACGATGCCCCAGCTCCCCCTGAGAATACATGCATTTATGTTGCAAACCTCTAACTCAGAAAATTCTTCTAAAATCTAAACCAAAATCCTCTTTGTCTTCTTTCTCCATAGGATATAAACTGTTTTTGAACACAGACCTATGAGAATTTTTCCAAAAAGCCAAAAAGGCATAACACTGTCTTTACAATTTCACAAGCTTAAAGGTTCTTGAACTCCTTAAGCTTGTGTGTGTCAGGTTAAGGATACAGCTGTGTGCACGCTCGCTCAGTCATGTCTGACTCTTTGCGACCCCATGGACTACAGCCCGCCATGCTCCTCTGTCCATAGCATTTCCCAGGCAAGAATACCGGAGTGGGTTGCCATTTCCTTTTCCAGGGGATCATCCCCACCCAAGGATCGAACCCAAGTCTCCTGTGTCTCTTGCATTGGCCAGCAGATCCTTTACCACTGAGGCACCAAGGATACAGCTTGCTGCTGCTGCTGCTAAGTCACTTCAGTTGTGTCCGACTCTGTGCGACCCCATAGACAGCAGCCCACCAGGCTCTGCCGTCCTTGGAATTCTCCAGGCAAGAACACTGGAGTGGGTTGCCATTTCCTTCTCCACTGCATGAAAGTGAAAAGTGAAGTGAAGTTGCTCAGTCGCGACCAACTCGTGGGGACCCCATGGACTGTAGCCCACCAGGCTCCTCCATCCATGGGATTTTCCAGGCAAGAGTACTGGAGTGGCTTGCCATTGCCTTCTCCAAGGATACAGCTTAGGGTGACATTATCTTTCCACCTCTCTTGGCTGCCTTCCATTGCCTTAACTGGATACAGGGAGACCTTGGGTCAGTCATGTAAACTCCCTGAGCCTCAGTTTCCTCATCAGAAAAATGGGAGAGATTATAATCTGTACTTAGCAGGAGTATTGGGAGATGCCCTTTGTGAAAGAGTGGGATAGGCTATAAGGCACCTGTGAACATACAGCCCCTGGAAGGACTTTTGAAAACAATCGAACTGTCCCGCTAGATACTGTTTTTCAATGCTTTTCCTATTCATATGGGGTGGGATTTGTCCCACTCTGCCTCCATCAGGACCCTCAGATGTAACTTCATCCACCAGCACCAGGCCAGGTGAGCCCACATTTCAGACCCAGGGCAGTGAGACTCCTACAGCACTCACTCCGGACACACGAGGCCCCTCCTCTCTTCTGCACCCGTCAGCCTTCCACCCAGGATCAAGCGGGCCCACCCACCCAGCCAGCCTGCCTTCTCCCATGCCCCAGCGTGCGCGCGCAGCGGGGCACCCACCAGGCGGCCCCCCGCACAGCACCTCGTGCGGACGCCGCAGAACCCCCGGTCCCAGCG
>NW_011495071.1:13847180-13858667 GCF_000754665.1 Bison bison bison
AGCGCCGGCGGGGCGGGGCCCGCGGGGTGGGGGCGGGGGCCTGGCGGCCAGGCCGGGCCGCGGAGCTATAGGGGACAGAGCGCGCGAGGCGCGTGGAGCCAGCGGCAGCCGCAGCCTTTAGCCGGAGCCGGAGCCAGCGCCGGCGCCGCCATGCCCCTGGCCTTCTGCGGCAGCGAGAACCACTCGGCCGCCTACCGGGTGGACCAGGGCGTCCTCAACAACGGTTGCTTCGTGGACGCGCTCAACGTGGTGCCGCACGTCTTCCTGCTCTTCATCACCTTCCCCATCCTGTTCATCGGGGAGCGCTCTGGGCGAGCGGCTGAGGAGGGGAGGGTGGAGGCCGGGAGGGAGGAGGAGGCGCTGCGTCCTGCCGCTCTCCATGTCCCCTTGCGGGCGGGCGATCGCCGCTCGCCTCCCTCCGGGGTTCCCCTGCTCTGTATGAAGCCCCTCGGTCCCTGCGCTCGCATACCCGCGCAGCCCTCACTACTGGGATGTCCCTGAAACCGCGCCAACCACAACGGACGCTCCTGACCCAGGGGACCCCCAAGTTTTGCCACCGTGGGGCTAGAGCCGGAATGGAGAAAGGGGAAGGCAGGGGGTCTCTTTCCGTGCTGGAAAGGTCGGGAGGGGGTCGGGCTGTACTCTGAGAGGCGCTGTGTAGGGAGCCGGGTCACCCCTCCCCCAGGGCACCCTCCTCGTCAGCCGCCAATGGGGCCAGGGAGGAGAGCAGCCTGCGCCTCGGAGGCTGGGATGGAGGCCCTGCGAGCCCTCGGGGTGAGCCGAACAGTGACGGTCAGCAGCCTCCGGAGATCCTGGGATCCCACTCGCCCTGAGCGAGAAGAGGCTCCGCTTCCCCAGCCAACCCCATCCGGTCGCGCGGGTACCTAGAGTGCAACTTCTCAGGCTCCGTGCAGAGCCCATCCGACTTAGCAGCGACCCCGGAGGACCCCAGCGCCCTGTTTGAAAACCCTCTGCAGAGCTGGGCGGAACCGCCCGGGAGGTTTTCAGTGCCTCTTTCCTGGGGTCCCCTGAATGTATTTCCCAAGCTGGCTAGCTCTGTCAACTCACTCTGTCAACCCTGCTTCCCCCCAAACCTGTTAATTCCCTCTAATTAAGAAAAAAAGCAAATCTTAACATTCATACACAGCTTTGGGGAAGAAAGGAATAATTGTCACAGAATTAAAAAGAGAAGGATACTGCAGAAGCAAAAAGTTGTTAGTTACTGACAAAGACAATTAGAAATAGGAAGGAAGCTATGCTCACAGATACATCAAAAATTGTAACAGCATTTACACTGTTACTCTCAACCAGATGGATTATTTACGCTGTAGTTTGTCACATGAAAAGCCAGATATAAAATGGGTACCTACACATGTGGGCCTCCATGGGTCTGGGCTTCATGCAAAGACATTTAGTTCAAGTGAACAGACTGAGACATTGTCCTGGGTACACTCCTCATCCCCACCGTGGGCCCCGTGCCTAAGCACCTTCCTGGGGTTCATGAAACCTCCTCCAGGTGAGCCAGGCTTCCCACCTTTTCCTGTGTCTCCTTGCAGGATGGGGCAGTCAGAGTTCCAAGGTGCACATTCACCACAGCACATGGCTCCACTTCCCTGGGCACAACCTGCGCTGGATCCTGACCTTCATGCTGCTCTTCGTCCTGGTGTGTGAGATCGCGGAGGGCATCCTGTCTGATGGGTGAGTGACTCTCAGAGGACCGAAGTAAGCGGGTCTCTTCCAGGGTGCCTCCCGAAAGGCCCAAGGAGACCCCAGCTCACCTGCATTCCATGAGCCGATATGGTTTTATTTGCTAATAAATTCAGCAACCGTTTACTTAACATACATGTGCTGGGCTCTCTGTGCCAGGCACTGGGCACTGAGAATCATGCCCTACCTAGATCTGCACACCAAGACCCAGTGAAATAATCCTAGAATTTATTAGAGTACCATAGCTCCTGTGGATATACTCAGCCTCTCCCACAGACTGCTGGAGTTACCTTCTCAGGGCAAAAATCACTCTTGCTTGAGATCTTTCCTTGGCTCCCAGTTGTTTTCAAGGTCCCAAGTGCTTAGACTGACATCCAGGTTCCTTACAGTTGGCCCTCCCTGTCTCGAGCCTCATTCCCAAAGGCCTTCTCCCCATGCCCACCTTTCCCAGGGCCTCACAGCATACTCTCCACACCTCTGCCACTGCACAGGTCATACTCTATGTTCTCATCTATATCTATTTGCAAACTCTTTCTCCCTAAGCCAGAAAGGCCTCAGAGTTGGAAGCTGCATTTTACTCATCTTTGTATTCACCATGCAAGGCACATGAGAAAGTTCCATAGACTCTTAGTGACTCCTTAAGAGAATAAATGAAATAATCTTGCAAGTAAGTACTCTGGGAGGATAAAGGAAGGCAGATTGAGCAAGCTTCATGGTTGAGGGGACTTCTGAGCCAAATCTGGAAGGATGACTAGGGTTCTGAGGAGCAGAGGAGTTCCAGAGAGGGTGGGAGCAGTGAGGCAGTGCAGCGGGGCTAGTGTGAAACACACCAGAGCTGTGAAGGCTGAGACTTGGACACTGAGGGCATCTCCAGGAAGGTTTCCAACGCCAGGCTGAGTGTTTGAGTTGAATTTTGCAGGCAGTTTAGAAGCGATGTAATCAGCATAGCACTTGGAGGTGAGAACTTGAGGGCAGGGTGGCAGCAGTGAGTAGCTGGAGGTAAACAGCACCTAGGAGGTGACTGCGGTAGTCTAGGTGAGAGATGACTGCAGCCGAAAGTGGTGTGTCAGCAGTTGGGGGTGCAGACAAGGCGGAGGTGAGCAGCCATCGCATTAAAGAAGAATGACTCCCTTTTGGGTGAAGCAGTGATGGAAGGTGGTGGGCATTTGGCTTAAATAGGTGAGGTACAACCCTTCTGAGCAGGGGTTAGACTATGCCCAGATTCCATTCCTGCCAGCCCTGGCTCCTGCAGGTGGACAGCACGGGGAGGGGATCCCCACCCCCATCGATAGACATACTCCCTCACCCTCCGTTCCCACTGCATCCTGGCTTCAGAGATAATCTCTGTGATAACTGCTTGCCTTGGGCTTCCTCCAAAGCCCAAGGGATAAGCAGGACAAGAATGCATACTGCCACATAACTAGCAGGTGAAATGTCTGCCTCCTGCCTTCTATCCCAGCACCCTTTCCAAAGCGGCGCAAATGCCAGAGAGGGGAGGGCTGCCTTGTGAGCCCTGGGGCCAGAAGATACTCACTGGGCTGTAATGAACAAAACAATGGAGAAGAAACCATCATTACTGTAGAGAAGGTAGACCTTGGTCTTCACCAGCATTTCTGCTATGCTGTGTATCAGCTGTGGGACTTTGGACAAGTCACCCAGCCTTCCTGGGCCTCACTTTCTCTACCTGTGAAATGAGCTTCATAATCCTTTCCTGACCTGCTTCATAGGAGAGTCCAGGATGATATTAGAGCATGGAGAGGATGCAAAGTGCAGAGTGGCAGAGCCCTGGGCAGATAGCATACTCCCAGGATGTGGGAGACTGGAAAGAATCAGACTGGGGACTCCTTCCTGCTGGCTGTTCAACAGACCCCTCTGTGTGGGCAGCACCTGTATCCCAAACCTCTCTACGCTCAGTGCAAATCACCGTCAGCTCCCCAGAGGGTGGGTCAGCTCCTCAGTTGGGCACTTGTCACCTGGTGTCTGCTGGTTTCCATCTGTAGCCTACACCCTTGGGCAGGCAAGCATGAAAGAGGGACATGGGAGGGGAATCAGACTGGAGGAGAAGCCACAGTCCCTGCCTTCTAACACCCCCAATCCACCCACCCTGGGTTTACAGACTTGCTGGGAAGTCTACAGGGCAGATAAGAGAAGGGGTGTTAAAGCAGTGGTTTTCAAGTATAAGCCTCATTTGGGCTTCCAGGTGGTGGTAGTGGTAAATAACCTGCCTGCTAGTGCAGGAGACACAGGAAACATGGGTTCCATCCCTGGGTAGGGAAGGTCCTTGAAGGAGGGCATGGCAACCCATTCCAGTATGCTAGCCTAGAAAATCTCACGGACAGAGAAGCCTGGCAGACCACAGTCCATGGGGACACAAAGAGCCAGACACGAATGAAGTGACTTAGCACATATGCAAGCCTCTTATAGTGATTAATTCAACCAGTCCATTCTAAAGGAGATCAGTCCTGGGTGTTCTTTGGAAGGACTGATGCTAAAGCTCAAACTCCAATACTTTGGCCACCTCATGCGAAGAGTTGACTCATTGGAAAAGACTCTGATGCTGGGAGGAATTGAGGGCAGGAGGAGAAGGGGACGACAGAGGATGAGATGGCTGGATGGCATCACCGACTCGATGGACATGAGTCTGAGTGAACTCCGGGAGTTGGTGATGGACAGGGAGGCCTGGCGTGCTGCGATTCATGGGGTCGCAGAGTCGGACGCGACTGAGCGACTGAACTGAACTGAAGGTATAGGGCTAATCTATAGGGCTTCTTGTCTTCCTTTAAGGATTATTTCTCTGTGGTGCTCTGAATTTAGAACAACGAAAGGTTTTCAGGTTATTTATAAAAATGTTTTCTTAACATAGAATGTTTTCCCAGACCAGCATAAACTGGAAAAAGCCCTGTAGAAACTTTTACCTAATTTGTTACCTAAGTCAGTATGTATTATTTAATAAAGCAGCCGAAAATCTGTTTAAGTCATGTCATAAAATACTTATTTCAATTATGTTTATTCATTGTCATTTTATAAAATATTTATTATTTCTACCTTCTACTGCAAACAGAAGACTGTATTTAAACTTATGAAATAACATTTTAGATGTCACTTAAAATCTATGCAAGAGTACAGAGTTTTTCAAAATTCTTTTTAAAAAATGTTCTATGTATTTCTTTTAAAAATATTTATTTGTTATTTATTTGTCTGGTTGCGGCATGGGGGCTCTAGTTCCCTGACCAGGGATCGAGCCCAGGCTCCCTGCACTGGGAGTGTAGTGTTTAGCCACTGAACTGCCAAGGAAGTCACTTCAAAATTATTTCAAGGAGCACAGAGGCAAGAGTTTTGAAGGCCCCCTGGGCAAGGTGTTGGCTGTTCCCAGTGTCCCCACTAATGGCTGCCTTGCACCTCTTATAACAGTGTGAAGACCTTGTGCTGAGACTATCCACTAATCAAGGCTTGAAGAATATCAACATTTACAGTCTCATTTACCAAGAAATCCGGAGGCCACCTTTTTTAGTTGGTGTGGTGGCTTAGTGATGGCATCAGGACCCCAGCTTCTCTGCATTCTGGTTTCAGGCTGGAAGCTTTGCAGCTGTGACTGCCAAGGCCAGCTTCCCTCTGCCAGATTCTGTAAGCGTGAAACCAGGGAGAGAAGACCATGAATTTCAAAGCCTGAACACCAAACCCTCATAGCATCTCCGTGAATGCCTGGGCCCCTTATTTAATAGATGTGTTGGGGGTACTGCCAAGCAGAGCTGCCAACATATAGCTGCCGTGCATGTGTTCTGGAGGCCGCACTGCATGCTGCACCCTAAACACAAGGCCTGGGCTACTCGGTTGGGGAATGGCGCAGCTCACCCACATCTCCTCTCTCCTTCTCTCTTACCCTCCTCTCAGGGTGACCGAGTCCCACCATCTCCACCTGTACATGCCGGCCGGGATGGCGTTCATGGCCGCTGTCACCTCTGTGGTCTACTATCACAACATTGAGACATCCAACTTCCCCAAGCTGCTGATCGGTAGGGAAGCGGGAAGGGTGAGAGGGGGAGGGAATAGGGACTTCCATTTGTTCCTGTGCCAGGCGCTGTTCTAGGCGCTAGAGGTTCAGAAGTGGAGAAAAATCCCTGCCATTGTGGAGCCTCCAGTCTGGTGGAGGAGACCTACAAAGACAGTAGACAAATAAGTAGTGATGATGCTAAGAAGAACACAAAGTATGGTAAGGGGCAGAGAGGAAAGGCCGTGTTGCTGTCTGTATAGGATGCTTGGAGGAGGCCTCTGGTAAGAGTGGGCATGCAGACTTTGGGCGGGGGGGGGTAGATGTTGCATGCAAATGGCATAGCAAGTTCAAAGCCCTTCTGATAGGAACACACTTGGCAAAGAAGCTGGTATGGGCCAAGGCAAATGTGGGAGAATGGTTGAAGGTTAGGTCAGGGGCCAGGAGATGAACAGAAGACTCCAGGCTCTGGGCCTGGGCACCTGTGTGAGCAGTGTATTAGTGACCACCGTGGCAAAGGAGCAGGAGTTGGGGTGTTTAAGCCACACTGAGTTGAAACAGCCAGCTCAAGTATCAAGCAGGCAGATAAACAAGTTGGGCACTCAGGGGAGGTCTGGGGCAGTCATGGCTTTGTAGGTCGCATGTAAAACTTGAGCCCAGATGCGGTAACCTTTAGAAAAGAGAAGGGCCCCAGGACCAGAGCCTGCGGTTTGCCAACGCTTGGGAGTGCCCGCTTAGACCTTCTGACACCATGTGGCTGGGGTCCCAGGCAGAAACAACAGTGATGATTGTTGACCTTTATTGAGACTGTATTGTGTGCCAAGCTCTATGCTAAGCTTCCTCCATGCATCATCTCACTTAACCCCCACACTCTCCCTCTTGTACTGTTGCTATTCCTATTTTACAGACGTGAACACTGAACTGAGAGAGGTTACACATAATGACAGCGAACACTCATTTAGCACCTTCTATGTGTCAGGCACAATCCTAAGCATTTTACATGTATTAACTCCATTTAATCCTTACAACAAATCTGTGAGGGAGGTACCATTATTACCCTTTTGCAGATCAGGAGACCAAGGCTCAGAAGTTAAGTGGTTTGCACTAGTCTCCCCAGCTAGTCAAGGGGTAAAGCCTGGTTTAGAACCCAGGAGTCTGGGACCCAAGCAGACTCTTAAAAAGAATGAAGCTGTGTGTCTAAGAGTCCTCAGACTATGTTGGACCTGAGGTATAAATCCACAGATCTTCCTCTGTGTGGGGCTCAGTCTGCATGTCTAAGGCCGGGCTGTACATCTTACTGTTAAGCTGTGGTCAGACTGTGTGTCATTAAGTCAGACCATGATTTTTAGAAGTCACAGCATTAATTGACATCTGGAGTCTGGAACTCTCTATGCTAAGCCAGAGACAGCCTGGTGTCATGAATGGGAAGGGGATGCTTCCCAAGCTAGCCTCAGGTCTACCTTTCTGGTAAGGTGGGAGCTGCACTCCATCAGGATCGTGCAAGAGATGTCCTCACCCCAGGGGCCCCCATATGAGTGTTGTTGGGGGACTGAGGGGCAGCAGGTGGAGAGAGGTTAAATACAGGCTTCAGAGAGCCTCCCGCACCAGTGTCTGAAGCAGCTTCTCATGCACAGAGACCCCTCCTTAATCGCCAGGCCCGGCTGACCAGTGCCTCTGGAAACACCCTATCTGGGCATCTGGCAAGTTCATTTTGTCATTCTCCAGAAAGCATATAATTTTCTCTCCCTAAAGCACAAATTGGGCTTCCCCTGGCTCGGCAGTAATGAATCTGCCTGCCAATGCAGGAGACACAGTTTCAATCCCCGGGTTGGGAAGATCCCCCGGAGAAGGCACTGGCAACCCACTCCAGAATTCTTGCCTGGGAAATTCCATGGACAGAGGGGCCTGGCAGGCTACAGTCCACGAAGTCAAAAGAGTCGAATATGACTTAGTGTCTCAACAACAATGAAGCCCAAATTACCACCCTTGGACAGACCAGTCCTTCTCCAAGGAACAAGGACTAATTCCCTCCATTCCCCTTAGGTAGAGTCTTGCTCTCCGCGGAGCCAGAAGTTCTAGAACAGGGGAAAGTGAAGAGGATGCACCCCATGGGCTGCAGGGCAGTGAGTACTAGAGAAAGAACTGTCCTTTTGTGGAGGCTACGGTCTGGTCATAGGTCTGGAGTCCTGCAGAAAGGTGACCCGTGTCCCGAGAAGTAACCTTGTTCGTGGACCTGGGTGAGATCAGGAGGTGTTCTATGAGAACGTCATGTTTGAGTTGAAAACGGAAGATAGGTAGAAACTAGTTAGGGAAAAGGACAGGGAAATGCTTCAGACAGAAGGACTGGCATGTGCAAAGGCCCAGAGGCAGAAGAAAGAAAGCACATTAGGACATCTGGGGTGGGGGAGGGAAGGAGTGCTAGAGGGCAGAGGGCAGAAGGGAGCTGAACTGTGAAGGCTAGAGTGGCAGGTGGGGCAGGACCTTGAAGGCCACCCCACAGGCGTTGGTCTTTATCCCAAGGACAATGGGAAGCCATTGAGGATATGTAACATAAAACTTAGTTTAATCACTTTTCAATGCATTCTTCAGTGGCATTCAATACATTCACCTTGTTGGGTAACTGTCACCACCATCCGTCTCCAAAACTCTTTCATTTTCCCATTAAACAATAACTGTACGTGTTAAACAATAACTACCCTCAACCCTTCAAAGCTGGCATTCTACTTTCTATCTCTGTGAATCTGACTACTTTAGGCTCCTCATTTAAGTTAAATCATACACTATTTTGTCCATTTGTGACTGGTTCATTTAACTTTGTTTTATATTCTCAAGATTCACCCATTTGTAGCACATGTCAGAAAGTTCTTCCTTTTTAAGGCTGAATGACATTCCATTGTGTATGTCTATGTGTGTGTGTGTGTATATATATATATATATATATTCCATTGTGTTATACACATCCTGTTGTATATCTATATATATTATATATATATACCATATTTTGTTTTACACTCATCCATCAATAAGCAGTTGGATTGCTTCCACCTTTTGGCTACTACAGATTATGCTGTTATGAGAATGGGTGCGTTGAGGTCATATTTCGTTAAATATATTGGTCTACAGAGGGCGAGAGGGGAAGTGGGGAAACCCTGAGAAAGCTCTAAAGGTAATCCAGGGGAGACATGATGGTGGCAACCCAGGTGGACAGAAGTGGATGGATTCAAGATAATTAGGAAGTAAAATAGAGTTTGGTAATAGGTAGGATGTGGGGGTGAGGGAGCGGAGAGAGAGGGAAAAAGCGGAGGTAATGAGAATTCAGAGGGGTTTTTCAATTATTTTATTTTTTTAACTTTTTATTTTCTATTGGAGTATAGCTGCTTAACAATGTTGGGGTAGGTTCAGGGGAATTCAGAGTTTAAAGCTCAGCAGCAGCCCCCGTGCTGTTCTTTCCCCTCTCCTGTTCCCTCAGACAAGCCCTAAGCTTTCACCGAGCACTGCTGTGTCTGGCCACAGGCTGAGAGCTCAGCACTGTAGGGTAGGGTTGATGGCTTAGTCCTGGGTCCACCACTAACTCCTTGTGTGACCTTGGACAAGACGCTCAGGCTCTCTGAACCTCAGTCTCCCCATCTGGACAGGAATAGTAAGTCCCTGGCTAAGTCCTAGGATTCTTATAAAGATCAAATCAGATCATGTCTGTTAAGCATTAGAGGCTGGACCAACCTGAGACGTATTTACAAGTCTGGTCCCAGTAGGAAACCCTCATGAAGGCCTCCAGAGCTTCTGATGCCTGGGATAGAGTCTGTTGGGAGAGTGTAGGTGTGGAGGCAGGGGTATGGCCTCCAGCTAGGGGATTCCTTGTGACCTGGAGACCAGACTCAGCTGAGAGACACCATCCAGACTTGAGGGCTGGGACCAGAAGCAGACACTCCTGCCCGCTATCCTGATGCTCTCACTCGGGGACCTAAGATAGGTGGCATTCACCCCTCCCCAATTCAGTGTCTCAACCTAGTTCCCAGCCCAGAGCCAGGCTGAGACAGACCTCAGCTTTTGTCCCCAAGAGCCCACCCAGGGAGGAAAGGCAGGGTGACAGTCTTCTTCCCTCTCTGTGATTCCTCTAGAGAAGAGCTCTAGGCATTTAGGCTGACCTTATAACATATATAAGATCCCATATGTCATATATTGTAAACCATATGACTCTAGGGAGTGAGGGGGAAGGCCTGCCTGTGCCAAAGCACTCCCTGAAGGGGGACTTAATCACTGCTCTCTTTTGTCGTCACCAGTAAGCCAAAACTGGCTGGTTTATTGGTGGATTTGAATGGGGTAGATAGGAATTTAGAGGATAGACTCTACCAATGACTTCTGATCATTTACAGTCTCAGGTCTGAAATCTGGATATAATAAATATATTAACACCTGATACCCAAAGAGTACCCAGTGTGTGCCAGGCTCATTTTGCTAAATGCTTCCCATACATTGCTCACAACAACTTTTGAGGTAGTAATATTATTATTCCCATTTATGGATGAGGAAACTGAAGCCTAGATGGGTTAAATGACTTTCCCAGGATCATGTAGCTATTAAGTCACAGAATCTGAGCCCAAGCATATCTGGCTGCAGGCCCAGCTCTAACCACAATACGCACTGCCTCCCAGGACTGTGACTCACTTTTTTGTATCCCCCACTCCCCAGGCTCCCTGAAGAGTATCACTGTGCTACAGTGGGCTCTGGGCGAGGGAGGCCATAGACCTAGGGCTTCACCTTCCCTCTGTCATTAGCTTGCAGTGAGCTTGGGCAGGTCCCCTCCTCTCTCTGGGCCTCAGCTTCCTCATCTGTAAAATTAAAGGACTAGATTGAAGGACTTTTAGGATATTCCCAGACTGGGAATTCCACAAGGAAGCCATTATATGGTGGAGCCTACTTGTGTTAGGCGTTAAGCTAGCCCAGTTATGCCACGTAATGGCTGTGTGACCTTGGATCAGTTACTAAACCTTTCTAATTCCTTTATCTGTTTAATCGAGGGTGATGGCAGGACTTTGCTCACGAGGCTTTTGTGAGAAATAAATGAGATATGCATGTTTAAAGTGCTTATTTGACACGGTGCCTATAACTTAGCTAAATTCAAGAAGTAATTTCACCATTTTTCTTCTTATTTATTATAAAGGAAAATTTGGCTGACCACCTTGACTTGCAGGATTACTATTATTTCTGAACATGCCTGTCATGAATGTTTTAATGTATGCACATTGCTTCTCTGGTAGCTCAGACAGTAAAGAATTTACCTGCAATGCCAGAGACCCAGGTTCGGTCCCTGGGTGAGGATGATCCCCTGGAGAAGGGCATGGCAACCCGCTCCAGTATTCTTGCCTGGAGAATTCCATGGACAGAGGAGCCTGGTGGGCCACAGTCCATAGGGTTTCAAAGAGTCAGACATGAATGAATGACTAACACCTTCACTTTCACTGTCTCAAAATTATATGCTCTTATATTCACACACACAGACATCTCTCACACTGAGTGTGCTTGGCCACAGGCACACCTCCTCCCTGACACACTTTTCTGTCCTCTTGCACACACTTGCGCAGGCATGAGTCCACACACATCCACATACGTGCACACACACCCTCCGTGCTCTCTCGCCTCTCCCTGGCAGCCCTGCTAGTCTACTGGACCCTGGCCTTCATCACCAAGACCATCAAGTTTGTCAAGTTCTACGACCACGCCATCGGCTTCTCGCAGCTGCGCTTCTGCCTCACGGGGCTGCTGGTGATCCTCTACGGGATGCTGCTCCTCGC
>NW_011495071.1:13858767-13884876 GCF_000754665.1 Bison bison bison
AGGCCCCCCGGGCTGCCACCCACCTTTGGACACACCTGCGCCAGGGCAGGGCTGCTGACCAGGGTCCTGCCCCTGGATGTGGGCCACCACCCTGCTTCTTAGCCACGTCCTAGAAGGAGTCAGCTTCTTTTACCCGTCCTCAGAAGGAGAGTTGAGGCCAGTGAGGGATGTTTCAGGAGGAGCCTTCCATCCAGCCCAGCACCCTCTACCCCAGGCTCCCAGGGGGAAAGGAGGTGACAGCCAAGGCTAAAGGACTCTGGGTTTAATAGGGAGGAAATAAAACTTCAGGTTCTGACTTCTCTGAGTTTGATTTCTTTTTTCTTTTTGAGGTGGGGGGGCTTGTTTTATTTTAATGTATTCATATAATTACACATGAATTAGTAAATGTGTTAAGTGTGGCGCATACATATCTTTTGAGTTTTGTTTTTTTTTTAATCATTTCTGCTTGCCCCCTTTCCCTCTCTGAGATTCTTACCTTCCCCTCCCTCAACCTGTCCCTCCCCAGGTAACCCATATCAACATTCAAGCATGTATCCTTTCATTCTTTTTACTAACATATTGTGCTACATACTTGCATCTGTTAAGGATATCTCCTTAACATAAATAGGTATTGTTTCTCTCAATGTTTGTTTTATAAAAATGGGATTATATTATATGTAGTTTTTTACATCTTTCTTTTCTCATCTATCAGATATCTCTTAGGACTCACTCCAAGTCTAGTATGGTTAATTTAGTTTTCTTAATGGCTGCATAATATTCCATTGTGTAACTGAGCCATTACCCTATTGATAAGTGTTCACTTTGTTGCCAAATTTTTGCCATCACAAATAATGGCATATTAAACATACTTGTATCTATGTAAAGCTGCTTCTGTTTCTATGGGAGGGAATCCAAGGAGCAGAGTTGCTGGCTCAAAGGGCCTGTGTATTTGAAATTTTAATTGATTTTGCAGATTGCCTTTCAGAAATGCTGTAATCTACCAGCAATGAATTAGAAAGCCCTTTCCTTTCCTCCAACCAGCCATTTCTAATTTGGGCCAGTCTGATGAGTGTGAAGTGCTACTTTAATTTGCATTTCTCTGACTCCTCTGCTTTTAGTTGGTGATTTGCAGGGTACACAGGCTTTCATATTCTCTGCCTCCACTGACCCCCACAGCGTCGCTGCGATGCAAGTAAAATCCCCTTTTAAGATGAGACATTTTAGATGAGGTTTGTCCAAAGATACCTTGCTAGTTAGTGGAGGGGGCAGAATTCGAACCCAGGTCTGCATGGCTCCACATTCTGCAAACCCTATATGAACATGGTGGTTTCTTCAGATTTGTAGGAGAGAGAAGGTGGCATACGGGAGACTCCTGCTCTTGCCCAACCCAACCCAGCCCAGGGGATTCAAAGTAGGACCTCAATGAATATTTACGAGTCAGGAGGCCCTGGCACTGGTGGTCAAGAGGAGTTGGGGGGTCTTTTTCCTGGGAAGAGGCAAATGATGGCCCGACCTGTTAGAAGTCAAGGGTGGGATGACACAACCCCAGGTCTCTGCTGGGACAAAGTAGAGGTGATGAGAAGTTGCACTTACCCTTCCCTGGTGTCCCGTGTGCCCACAGAGGTACATCTTCTTCAAGACACCAAGGGAGGTGAAGCCCCCAGAGGACCTGCAGGACCTGGGGGTGCGCTTCCTGCAGCCCTTTGTGAACCTGCTGTCCAAAGGCACCTACTGGTGGATGAACGCCTTCATCAAGACTGCCCACAAGAAGCCCATCGATCTCCGAGCCATTGGGAAGCTGCCCATTGCCATGCGGGCCCTCACCAACTACCAGCGGCTCTGCGAGGCCTTCGATGCCCAGGCAGTCAGTGGGGGCATGGTCACACTGTCCATTCCCTGCCCTCTGGTTTAGCATCACAGACAGGGAGCTCAGAAAGCATCAGGTCAAACCCCTGATGGGACAGTGAGGAAACTGAGTCCTGTGAGGGAAAGAGGCTTGCCCTAAGTCACACAGTGAACCAGGGAGAAGTCCAAGATCAAAGACCCATAGGACAGTCACAGCTGGAATGGTCCTCACGTTTTAGATCACCTAGCCTAACACTTTCATTGTCCATGTGGGGAAACTGAGGCTCTACAGGGAGGTAACCCTACTGGTTACTGATTTCCCATGTCTTGTGGTCTTTCTTTTGGAGCTCAGTGACTGTACAGGTGGGGATTGTCACCCATTTGGAGAGTAAGGGCATTAGTGGCCTAATCCTTGCAGTAACTCTATGAGTTAGGCCAGAAGGCATCTCATCTCCTCAAACCACTCATGAGGAAACTGAGGCCCTGAGAAAGGCCATGACCTCCCCAGAGCTAGCCTACCTCTGGCAGGTGGCAGAGCTGGTCACCTGACTCCCAATCCAGTGCTCGTTCACTGCCTCTGCCCTAGCAGAGGAAAACACCAAGACAGACACAGTGGCATTGGACTGACATATGCCATGCCCTTGTTATAGCACTATGCTCACCACGCAGTCCCTGCCCAGCCATGTGACCTTGATCCATCACCTGGCCTCAGTTTCCCTATCTGGACCACGTTAGGTGTCTATTTGGACCCACACAACCATGCACTTGGTGACTCCATAATTTCTTCCCTGAGCCCACCTTTTTGCAGCAGACGTGGCCACTGGGTTTCTCTAGGCAGCAGGAGCCAGGGGTTCCCTGGAAGGCTGGGCCCTGCTGTGAATGGGCCCTCAGCCACTCTGACTCTGTCTCTCTGGGCAGCGGAAGGACACGCAAAGCACACAAGGTGCCCGGGCCATCTGGCAGGCTCTCTGCTGTGCCTTCGGGAGGCGCCTGGTCCTCAGCAGCACGTTCCGCATCTTGGCTGACCTGCTGGGCTTCGCCGGGCCACTGTGCATCTTTGGAATCGTGGACCACCTTGGGAAGGAGAATGGCGTCTTCCAGCCCAAGGTAGGCCCCCAGGGGGAGAGCAGGGCGCCCTCGGCAAGCTTTTCACTCACTAGTGAGAACAGGCAAAAGGTTGATGTGTGTGAGAGTGGCTGCACCAGGCAGTTCCTCACCATGCAGAGCGCTTAGCAATATCTGTCTCTAGGAGATGTCTGCACCTGGTCAGCAGAAATGCTAGAAGGCAAGCTTGTGCCCCTAAAGAATTTATGGTGCCCTACGCTTTTGACTTAGCAACGAAACAGCAGCATACCGTAATCACCATAATACTTCTCTCGGTTATGTCATCATTCAGAAAGTTGCAGGAGGTGTCTAAGCTTTTATTTATTAGTTTTTAATTCATGCTATCTTAACAGACTCTCGATAACTTTTATGGATCTCTCTTCTTCAGTTTTGTATGCTCATAGGACTTGAGGCTCTGCAGGGCCACTTTGGTGGCTGCTGTTGTGGGGAGGAGAGTGGGAAGCCTCCATCTGTGGGGCTTTTTCTCCCTCCACTCCAAATTTTGTTAAAAGCTGCCCCAGTTTTATTAACATGTTAGAACTTCCCATTAAAATTTCTTTTTTAAAAAAGAATCCCGTGTCTTAAAAGTAATTGAAACCCATTGGACTAGATGGTACCCAATGGCCTTTCCGGCTCTAAAGATGCTACAAACTGAAATTTGTCGGACGACAGAGACAGGAAATCTTTCTGGGGTTTGTTTTCCTTCCTGGGGGCAGTACCATTCACTCTGGGGGTGAGGGTGGAGTACCTGATTCTTTCGTCTGTTTCTTTGCGGCTGCTTAGGTTTGTTGTTCTTCAGTCGCTCAGTCACGTCCGACTCTCTGGGACCCCCGCAGACTGCAGCACACTCGTACTTCCCTGTCCCTCACCATCTCCCAGAGTCTGCTCAAACTCATGTCCATTGAGTCGATGATGCCAGGTTTACATGGCCACAAAATGGAAAACTTTTCACCTCTAATAAGATTCAGAGTCTTATTTCCCCAGCAGGAACATCATTATAACCTTCTAACCACAAATAGACAGTCCAAAAATGATGCAGGTAATTACTGATTAGGGATCTGATTACTAATTTACGACTTCCCCTCGTGTAGTATTATCCATCTCGTGGGTTCCAAAACTGCAGATACCATTTAATTCCCAGGAGGTGCATATGAATCTTTTTCCAGAGACATAATTAATCAGCTGAGCACTTTTGGCCAGGAATATGAGACACTCTAAGTCTGTCTGATTTACTCAGCAAACAATTATTGAGCCATACCATGTGCCAGACCTGGGTAAGACTGTGAGAGTATAGAAACAATGGTTACGATGAGGAAGATTAATAACAACCACTTATTGACTGCTTAATACTTATCCATGTGTTATCTCATTGAATCCCTAAAACAGCCTTTTAGGGTAAGTTTTTTTTTTTTTTTTTTTTTTTGTAACAGCATTTTGAGATGTAATTGACAAACTATACAACTTATAAGGTAGGTATCTTTAATCCGCATTTTATAGATGAAGAACTTGGGGCTCAAAGAGGTTAAGTAACTTTCCCTAGGGTCTCTCAGCTAGTTAGTGACAGAGTCAGGATTTGAAACCAAGTCTCTTTTACTCCATAGTCTGGGCACTTACAATCATGATGTTAAATTGATTACTATTATCAAGTCTTCATCTCTGGCCTCGAGGAATATGGAACCAAATGGAAGAGGGAGAAATCTAAATGAAACATTTTATGTGTGCTAAGTCACTTCAGTCGTATCCAATTCTTTGCGAGCCTATGGACTGTAGACCGCCAGGCTCCTCTGTCCATGGGATTCTCCAGGCCAAGAATACTGGCGTGGGTTGCCATGCCCTCCTGCAGGGGATCTTCCCAGCCCAGGATCTAACCTGTGTCTCTATGTCTCCTGCGCTGGCAGGCAAGTTCTTTACCACTAGTGCCACCCGTGTGTTAAATACTGCTACTTGGAAGTAGATACGAGGAACTGTGGGAAAAGGAGTAATTAACTCAGCCAGTGATCATGACAGCTTCGAGAAGGAGAAGATATTTGAATGGGGCCTTGACAGATGAGTAGGAGTTACCTAGGCTAAGATGGGTAGATTTCTTGTTCATTTAAGGATGTGAGAACTATTAACTTGGAAATAAATTTCATGAAAACTTTACAGTACTTCACAATTTTTTCACTTTTAAAAATGTTTATATAATGCATCAATTTCTTTAAAAAACTAACATGAGAAAGCCTTAAAAAAAGAAAAGAAAAGATGATTAGGACTCTTTTTGCTTATGTAGACTTCAGTGGCTCTTGAGACCTTCTCTGGCTTTTGAGCTGCTGAACTTTATTTGGCCCCAAAATGGGGGGAAGAGACTGTTTCTTTTGTAAAAAAGGAGTGTCACCTTCAGCTTCAGACTAACCATAAATGAAAAAAAAAGAAAAGAAATGTTACTCAGTCGTGTCTGACTCTTTGTAATCCCATGGATTGTAGCCTGCCAGGCTCCTCTGTCCATGGGATTCTCCAGGCAAGAATACTGGAGTGGGTAGCCATGTCCTTCTCCAGGGGATCTCCCTGACCCAGGGATCAAACCCAGGTCTCCTGCACTGCAGGCAGATTCTTTATATCTGAGCCACCAGGGAAGCCATAGGGGATTCCCAAATACTCCACACTGATAAGCCTGCAGCAGTGTGGAGCCGATTGTTGGCATTAGGGAAAAGTGACACCAGCCAGAGCCCTTATCAGCTTGTCTACATCATCTTCTTCATCCTGTGTTTCCCTAAACTCTTATACCAGTCTCCTAAGAACTCTGGGGCCAGATGTGTCAAAGAAATGGTAAGAGCAACACTTAGAATACTAGTTCATTTGAGTGTTAGCTTTGCATTCTCTTTTCTCTTTGTTTGTACAGAAAGAGAATTGGGATTTGCTGCCCTCTCATTGGAATGCTTTTGTCTCAGTTACTTGTCAGCACATAAATCGCCGAGACAGATGGCCCTGCCTCAGTGGCAGCAGGTCTTATCAAATTTAATATTTGTTCCCAGCAGCCCAAATGCAATCAGCAAATTACAGACATAGAAACGAGAGTTGAAAGTAAATATCGTCTCCAATGTCAGCAACAGAGAGTCCTCAGTCGTGTGGTTGCCTGGGATATGCCTTAATTCTCATGTAGTGGGGGAAAGTGAAGTGAAATTGCTCAGTCGTGTCCAACTCTTTGCGACTCCATGGACTGTAGCCTACCAGGTTCCTCCATCCATGGGATTTTCCAGGCAAGAATACTGGAGTGGGTTGCCATTTCCTTCTTCAGGAGGTCTTCCCAACCCAGGGGTGGAACTCGGGTCTCCCGCATTGTAGGCAGACGCTTTACTGTCTGAGCCACCAGGGAGGGTCTAGTGGGGGAAAGGGGTCATTTATTGAAGTTATTTGGTTCACCACCACCCCCTGCCTCCCAGTGGCTCTCACCCAGAGAGACAGGTGCTATTCTGGTCTTCATGAACACAGAAGAAAGCTCTATAGCTGTGTTTAACAACCCTCTCCATGAGAAAGCCCTTCTTCCCATTCAACCCGGATCCATCCTGCTGCAGTCGGCGCAGCCGGGCACCCACTGTTTACTCTGTTATCAGAGGCTGCCCTGTCATCTCTTCCCTTGCCAGGATACTCATGGTTGGCAAGAAATCTTGCCGCCCTTGACATCCTCAAGGACAGGCATTTCTTATTTCTTCTTTTATTACTGGAAGTGTCATATGGCCTGCTAGGTCCTCAACACTCCTATCCCCACCGTCACTCCCCAGGGAGTGCTGGGACCCAGGCCCTGCAAAACCCCTGATAGGTCTCTTTCCAGCCTCCTCTGTCACCCAGCCCCCACCCACAATCTGTCACCTGCCATGGGTGCCTCTGATCTGGCTGGAGGGCAAGGGAATTGGATTTATAAAGAACTGCTGGCATCTGAAACTGGCCAGCACTGCTCTAGGCTGTCAGCTGAGCAGAGGAAGAAAGAACAGTTTGGGTTTGATCTCAGGGCCAAACAGCCTCACACGGCCTCTAAACCTCCGTGGGGATCGTGTGTAGGTTAGTGTGTGTTTCTGACTGAGTTCTTCTGGGACCTGCTTATGAGTCTTTGTGTGTGTCTTTCTGTTGTCCCTGTGTCTCTTGGTATGTCTGTTTCTGTGTGTATCTGTGTCCCCATCTGGACATCCATATTTGTGGCTGTCACTCTGGGTACTTTGAGAACTTATACACATTTCTGTGACTGTGATGTCAACGTGCGGGTTGGTCTCTTTATGACAGTGTCCATGTGGCTGCTCTGGTCTGGCATGCCTCACTCCCTCTGAACTGCGAAGACATGTCTTTGATGTCACCTCCTCCAGGAAGCCTTCCTCTGATTGAATTAGATGCTCCGCTTCTGTGCTCCTGTAATATCCTATGTTTGCACCATCAAAACACTCATTTTCTTTTTCTTCAACTTGACCCTGAGTCTCCTAAGACATGATCTGCATTGGCTGATCTCTGTGTGCCCAGCTCCATGCCTGACACCCCAGAAGCACAAGAGAAATGATTTTTCAATGAAAAATGTAGACATTACCATATACTTGTAGTATACTTACATGTAGTAAGTATAAGTACTTACTACAACCCACTCCAGTGTTCTTGTCTGGAGAATCCCAGGGATGGGGGAGCCTGGTGGGCTGCCGTCTATGGGGTCCCACAGAGTCGGACATGACTGGAGTGACTTAGCAGCAGAGCAGCATGCTTACTACAAATCTTTATTTTTCCACACCATGTAACATATGGGATCTTAGTTCCCCAACCAAGGATCAAGGCAATGCTCCCTGCGTTGGGAGTGTGGAGTGTTAACACTGGACCACTGGGGAAGTCCTAAGAAAACTTTTTACTTACATTGTTACACTGAACTGTCATAACAGCTCTCTGAAGTAGAAACCCTTAATAGCTTCATCTTACATGTAAAAAAACTGAAGCTCAGAGAGGTTGAGGAACTTACTAAAAACACAGTCACTAACATAATGAGCCAGAACTTGAACTCAGATATGGGCTAACCTCAAACTCTAAACCACCATGTCAAATGGTTGTGGTTGGATGGGTGGATGCCTTGGTCTATAAGCAGTCAAAGACAGTTATCAACATTTTTACCAGGGCCTTCCAGAGCTAGAACCTTACATTCAGCATGCCTTGATTGGCTCAACTGTAAAATAGGGAAATGGATAGCTTCTATAAAAAGTAGATGGGAGATGAAGATCATATGCATTGATTACTTTAAAATATATTTATTGAGTGCTACTATGAAAACCCCTGGAAACAAATACAATTTCTTCCCTGAGAGCTTATGAAAATGTGAGACAAGGGCATCTGATCTTCCAAAGCATTTTCCACTCATCAAATGTCAAGCTGTAAGTCCTTGGCCTTTCTCTCCAGCTGTCAAGGTGCTGGGCAATGCCAGTGCCCTGACAGCCATTTGAAGCTTCCCAGGGCTTGCCGTCCACGAGCAATATCCCTGGCCTCTTTGGCTAGTCTAGTACCTACTTCTTAATCAAAAGGTAACTACTCTGGCCTCTATCTCTTTTATTCTGTCTCTTTGAAGAGAGATAAAAAAATGACCCAATGACTTATACCTGCAGGCAGATTTTCATTTTAACAGGTCATAAAACTCTTGACCCAAATAAATATTATTTCTGACCGTAGGGTGTGTGCATTTTGGGGAAAGGGAGCAAGGCTTTTCCTTTAGACCAAAAATTCCAACAAATTCTAAAAAGAGAATTTGTTGCTTTGTGGAAAATGTACAGATATTGATGAGTGCATTTAACAAAGAACACACATGCACCTGTAACCTAAACAGTGAGATCGGTTGATTTTTCTAGCCCTCATTCTGCAGCCTATGTGCTTTCTGATCATTGTGATATAGTGAATGTGAGCCGTTCCATGCTACTTAAGAGCTTTCATATTGATTGGTGTTCTTGGATACATAGTGTTTCCCATGAGTATCATAATATACTTAACCATCCCTTGTGGTTACACATTTACATGGATTTTTGCCTTCTCTAACCCAGAGACAGTACATCTTTGCACATACAGCTATTTCATTACGTAAAAGTATTTACTTTGGGATAAATCCCCACCATGTCCTTTATGGCTTTAAAATAATGGAGTCCATTCTCCAGAGCTGGGTCTCTACATAAGCTGGTAGAACGGAAGAATTCCAAGGCTACATAGGCTGGTAGAACGGAAGAATTCCAAGGTATGTTAAACAGGACCAGGTTTTTCCCTAGACCAGATGCCTTCATTTTGGACCTGGAACTAGCCAAGTGGGCAGGTTCCAGTCCCTGCAAGGTCACAAGCTTGCAGCTGACAGTAGGAGACTCAAAGTTAACAGGTTGGATGAGGCTCAGGTAGTGGATCTACGGGAGCGTTTTTGGCCTCACATGGTTTCATGTTCACATCTTTTCCTTTATCAGCATGTGACCCTGGGCCAGCCACTGAACCATGATGAAACTCCATTTCCTCATGTATAAAACTGGTCTAATAATGGTGTGCTTCTCACTGGGTGTTGTGAGCATTGTACCTGGTGAACACTGGGCCCTGCCCCTTGCTTCCCTGTAAGATCAGGTCTCAAACTCAGCAGCCCAATTTTAAGGTCCATTTTGCTGCTCCCAGCAACCCCCACTGTCTTCCTTCTCCCTTCCCCCTCTGCCTTTCCCCCTTGCGCTTTAACAAGTGAGGCAGAATCAGGGCTTCAGGTTTCAGTAGGACCCTCTTTCTAAGAGGCCTCAGTGTGCCCTGTGACTGTTTCCTGCTGACCCCAAAAGGGAGCGACCCTGTTCCACAGAGGAAGGGAAATATAGTTGTAACCAGAACCAGCTCCATGGACCTGTGAGAGCTGGTGGAAGGGCACTCTTGAACCAAGAGGCACAATCTTTCCTACTGTCAGAAAGGTCTATGTCCAGGATGCAGGGATTTCTGACTCTAGAAAAGGCGTCCGCTTAGAATCCTGACCTTTCAGCCTGATCCTGGTGTGGACACGCCCTCAGGCTCCTTCTCATCATTTTGTTCCCACCACTCTTTACCCTGCAGCAGCAGCTCCCACAACCTTCCAAATCACTTGCAGAGTTCAGGGCAGAGTCTCAGAAAGGGGTGAGCTGTGTCTTCATGGAAACATTGATGTGGAGCGATGGACTTAATCAAGATCAAAGTTTTCCTGGGAGCTGTTGATGCTGAATTTAGAAACGGACATGCTGTTGTTCTCTGGTATCTTTAGCAACAAAATCAAACCATTTGGTTTTTTTTCCCCACTGCTTATCATCTGAGATCTTGCTGGAGGTTCAGAAAGCTTTCCATTTGAAAGGAGGTCCCAGGAGCCCACAAGCCTGGGGTGCTTGGGTCTGAAATGGTCCATTACAGGCAATGCGGTCCATCCCTCCCTGGGAGCACTGCTGCCGTGTTTTCTGCTGGTCTTTCTGCCCAGAAATTTCTACAGTGCAGGCTGTTGGTGAGTGTGAGACTAAACCTCAGCTGATTCCACTTTTGTAGCAGAGAATACATCTCCTGCGATCTGTTTTAGTGGTTCTAGTTTTGACTGCTTTATGATTTGCTCTATTTATTCTTGCCCCCATTCAGAGTGAAATCCCCTGGCCTCATGCCCACAAAGCTAAGAATCATATTTATGGACATGAGGTTAGAACTGGGTCACATTCTGTTTACCTAAGTGGGTTGACGAAGAGACGATAGGCAACTCTCCCTATAGTTACAAGAATGTTTAGCCTGATTTTTCCACTCATAAACAGTTGCACAAGGCTTTCAAGCATGGAGAGTCCTATAACAATGGCCTCTGTGGCCCATAACAGGTATTAATGGCAGTCATTTTGCTGGCAATGACAGCTACCTCTGAATTTCTCTTTCCAACAGACACAGTTTCTCGGAGTTTACTTTGTCTCATCCCAAGAGTTCCTTGCGAATGCCTATGTCTTAGCCGTGCTTCTGTTCCTTGCCCTCCTACTGCAAAGGACATTTCTGCAAGCATCTTACTATGTCGCCATTGAAACTGGAATTAACTTGAGAGGAGCAATACAGGTACTTGAATGATTATCTTTTCACTATGCAATAAGGAGCACATTATGTGTCCTCATGAACACTCAAGAATGATTTCCCTGTGAATGTATTGTTTTGCTGCCTTTTGACAGTGTTTTGAAACTAACCATTGACAAGGCAGTGCGACACGGTGGAAAGTGCCTTGGGCTGGCCTTGGAACTGTAGTAGTTCCAGCCCTAGTTCTGCCTTGGACTAGATCTGAGATGTCAGCTGCTTAGCCTCGAAGTGGGACAGACATCACTAATCAATCACAGAACTTTTTCCTGCTGCATGCAAGTGCAGCCTCATAATCCTTCTACAAATTCTGTTCCAGGGCTCTGCTACTGGATAGTCTTCTTTGGCTACAAAAAAGCATCTTTGACATACCAGGATTAGATAGACTGAGTAGCTCAGATGGTAAAGAATCTGCTTGCAATGCAGGAGACCCAGGTTTCAATCCCTGGATTGGGAAGATCCCCTGGAGAAGGGAGTGACAACCCACTCCAGTATTCTTGTCTGGAGAATTCCATGGACATAAGAGCCTGGTGGGCTATTGTCCATGGGGTCACAAAGAGTTGGACACGACTGAGCGATTTCAGACCAGACCAAGATCAATTTGAGCTCTTAAGTCTCAGGCCATGATGAGAGGGACATATCTGGCCTGTCTGGTCCCTGGGTCTAGGTTCTTGCTACTGCCTGCTGTGACTTCCTCCTCAGAGTCTGTTGGAAGGCTGATCAAGGTCAGGAAGGATTCAGGGACCCTTTAGGCAAGATAGTAATGAGCCCCAGTGTTTTCATTAGAATTTTAGTTCCACTGTTAGAATGGAGAGACCCAGTGTAATAGTGGCTTAAATAGGATGGAAGTTTGTCTTTCACGTTTGGTCAGGGCTGATACAGTCATCAGAGATCTTGGCTCCTTCTGTACTGTTGTGCTGCCAAGCCTTCTCACATGACTTTGTCCCATGGTTTAATGTGACTATGGATATCGCCACTATTGTGTCTACATTTAAACCAACAATAATAAAGGTGGGACAGTAGGAGGGAAGGCTGCCCTCTTTTCAAATCATGATGCAGAAGTTGCAGAGATCTTCACCCATCCCTTTGGGGAACATTTGGCCCCATGGCTATACCTAGAGAAGCTAGAAACTGTGGCTTTATTCTTGACAGGCTTTTATGCTACCCTGCTACAAATTCTTCTTATGAAAAGAAGAGAATGGATAATGAGGGACAGCTAGCAGATTCTGCCTTACCCAGCAATTCCCATGAAGTCAGTAGAACACTGAGAGGTTGTGACTAAATCCCAAAGCTGCCTCATTCTTCAGAAATGTTCCTCAAAGTCATTTACACTGACTGGTCCTCTGGGAGCCAGGATCAGAAGCAATGCAGAAAAGGGACTAAGGAGAAGGGTACAGCCTAGGCTGGGGACAGTGTCAAGGCCCAAACTCTGGTTATCTTGGTATAGTCCATGTGAATGGCGCCCCCTGGAGTTGTGTAGTACACAACTTGTGAAGCTGTGCATGACAACACTCCATCGCCAATGCTTTTTTTGTTGAAAAGCAGAGCCATTTCCTCATGAAGGTCTTCATGTGAAAATGATGGAAAGATCCCAGAAAAATCCAAGACCCTTAAGACTCATAGGGGTTCAGATCTAGGAGAACCAAGCTATTGCAAGTTCAGAAAACCTTTCTAAAATCCCAACCTCTGTTCAGAGCCTTCCAGTGATAAGCAGGCATGTACCACTACAAAAAACAGCCAGTTTTGTAGCCAAGCAGTTTTGTAATTAAATCTACTTTCTATTTCTGTCATAAATCACACTCTAACCTAATATTTTCCAATTATGCTAAAAGAGCCAAATATGGCTTTTTAATGTAGTAGCATGTAATTGTTTTTATTAAACTGTCTGAATATTTTGAATGAATAAGAAAGATTAATACATTATGTCCCCAAAAGAAAATGCTGGCATTAATTATGGGAACAAATTAGAAAAAAATTCTTCCATTCAAAGATTTACAGAAATCTATAGATAAAGATTTATGTCTTTGTGAGTTTGAGAACAGCCACAGTTCTTGCACAAAAGGTTATGAAGCAAAATTCCTGTATTGTATATAATTTTTGACATATACCAGGTTTTAGTTGTGTAATTCTGTGAATGCTAGTCTTTACTTAATAATGCTTTCTTTGTTAGTTTACTTATGTTCCTACTTCACTGAAACTAGATTTATTATTATTCTTTAAAAACTGATTGTATATAACTTAGGATAAGCCTAGATCTGTCAAAAAAAAGTCATTGCCATTATTTTAAACCTAAACCATGGTGTACATAACTCAAAAAAGACAGAAGAAGTTCATGCTTTAAGCAGACCTGCCCCATGAAAAAGCCTGGCTTTACACAAAAGATGAATTAAGGGCTGGGAATCTACCTTACAATAGAATGCACAATAAAATTTCCTTCAAGAGCAGACATCCCCAGGTCATTAAGACAGAAATGCATTTTTCCTTGTTTCAGGACACATAGCCTGAAAATTGCCATCTTTCTGGAAGGCACAATCACTCTGCACATAGAGCTTTTAGGTTCAGAGCTCATGGGAAGCCATTACTGTGGCTGTTCCTCATGTGCCCTGGAGAGACAGAACAAGGTCCTCAGGGGTGGCTGGACTGGGGATAGTGCTAGGGCTGATCGACATACACATTTGTCTCACATAAGACCTTCCCAGGCTGAACCCTTGTATTTATTTCAAGGCTCAATTTTTTTTTTTTTTTGAGCCAAGATTTGTTGCTAATCAAGGCTCAATTAAGACAAGATTTAGCCCCAGAGCAAACCCCTTTCCCCATTGGAGAAACCACATTAAAACAGATGGCTGCCACCTTTCATCATTTTTATGGCTCTCAAGTATGTTCTCCACTGACCTCCAGTAAATCAAGAATACGACTGGGCATGACAATCTGCATTTAAGATTTAAAAGCCAATTAAGTCCTGTCCAGTTAAGACCAACCAAGGGAAAGGTCTTGCTTGCTGGGGAAGTAGCTTGTCATGCTGGTGTAGATTCCTCATGGGAATGCTGCCTCTCTGACTTGCTTGGACTGTAGTCAAAGCCCTTTACCTCTCTGAGCCTCAGCTTCTCCATTTATAAAACTGGAACAGTCATGCAGTGCCCTTTACAGGGCTGCTCTGGGGCTCCATGGGGGGAGGCCTGAAAAGCCCCTGGCACTTTAGAGACACATGGCATCTGGAGTGGTGATTAGGGGGTTGATGATGACAAATGTGAAACACTCTACTCTCATTTCCAGACCAAGATTTACAATAAAATTATGCACCTGTCCACCTCCAACCTCTCCATGGGGGAAATGACAGCCGGGCAGATCTGTAACCTGGTAGCCATCGACACCAACCAGCTCATGTGGTTTTTCTTCTTGTGCCCAAACCTCTGGGCCATGCCAGTACAGGTAAGGGACATGTGCTTTGTTGGGAGTTGGGAGACACAAAATCGGAATCTGCTGGTGCATGCCCGGTGGCTAAGAGCCTGCCGTCTTCCATTGCATGTTTACCTATACCTTTCGCCTCCTTGGGATCTCCACGGGGTGTATCCTGGGTGTCTGCACTGCCTCACACTCTCCAAGGGGTCTAGGCGTCTCTCTTGATGATCAAAGAAGGCAATGGTCACTAAGACTTTAAAACTGCAGCCAACCTTAAAAAAACCCAACAACTGAAGGATAATCATGTGTAGAACACTTTCACGTAAAAGCCGTGTTATAGCAAAGTACTTACTTACATTGAAAAGTGTTCATGATGTGTTTTTAAGTGTGTTTTTAGTATTCAAAGCATGTATCTAAAAACATGATGTGTTTTTAGTATTCACAGTGTGCTTCCTGCTAAATTGGAAAACACATATGTATGCATTTTGCACACATTTTTCCACACAGGAAAAAAAGAACTAAAGGGCCTCATGGGGGCTTACAAATGATTTTTTAAAGAAATGAATTCCTTTTAAAATTTTATTTATTTTTAGCTGTGCTGAGTCTTTGTTGCTGAGCGGGCTTTTCGCTAGTTGCGGTGAGTGGGGCCTACTGTTCATTGCAGTGCACAGGCTTCTCATTCTGATGGCTTCTCTCGTGGGTCACAGTAGTTGTGGTGTGAGGGTCTGGTGGTTGCAGCTCCCAGGGCTGTAGAGCACAGGCTCAATAGTTGTGGTGCATGGGCTTAGTTGCTCCATGGCATGTGGGATCTTCCCAGATCAGAGACTGAACCCATGTCTCCTACATTGGCAGATGTGTTCTTTATCACTGAGACACCAGGGAAGCCCTACAAAATTTTAATTTATTCGTTTCTAAATTCTCCAATAAGCCTGTTTTAATTTTGGAAATCTAAAACATGGCATTTTCTTTATTTTTATGTATATATCTTTTTTTTTTTTTTTACTTTACAATATTGTATTGGTTTTGCCATACATCAACATGCATCCGCCACGGGTGTACATGTGTTCCCATCCTGAACCCCCCTCCTACCTCCCTCCATACCATCCCTCCGGGTCATCCCAGTGCACCAGCCCCAAGCGATTTGTTTCTTATATGATATTATACATGTTTTCATGCCATTCTCCCAAATCATCCCCCCCCCCACCTCACAGAGTCCAAAAGACTGTTCTATACATATGTAGAACATAGGCAAAACACTCTCTGACATACATCACAGCAGGATCCTCTATGACCCACCTCCCAGAATATTGGAAATAAAAGCAAAAATAAACAAATGGGATCTAATTAAAATTAAAAGCTTCTGCACAACAAAAGAAACTATAAGCAAAGTGAAAAGACAGCCTTCAGAATGGGAGAAAATAATAGCAAATGAAGCAACTGACAAACAACTAATCTCAAAAATATACAAGCAACTCCTGTAGCTCAATTCCAGAAAAATAAACGACCCAATCAAAAAATGGGCCAAAGTACTAAATAGACATTTCTCCAAAGAAGACATACAGATGGCTAACATGGCATTTTCTAAAGCCAGACAACTTTTGAGATTGGCTCTGGAGGAGGCGCGTTCTCCTCCAACAATAGAATGAGAATTCTTTGCATGGTTTACTGACTCCTGGCCTCGTCTGCTCCTTCTCCCATCCTGAGCTCTTCCACCACAGAGTCTGTGACTCCTGTCCTGTGCCTGGGGGTGAATCTTCATTCTGGTGCTCAGATCAAGAGCCAAAATCCCAGATCCATTCCCAGAAAGTCTGCAGGCTCCCTGGGTTCAAGATACTTAACCTATCCTGAACCTTAGTTTCCTCATCTGTGAAAAAGGGGAAGATTCCTACTCTCTGGAGTTGCTCTGATGATTCAGTTAGATAATGTAAGCAAAGCACCAAGCAGGGAGCCTGACATAGAGTGTTGTTTAGTCGCTCACTCATGTCCAGCTCTTTTTCAACCCCATGGACTGTAGCTCACCAGGCTCCTCTGTCTGTAGAATTTCCCAGGCAAGAATACTGGCATGGGTTGCTGTTTCCTTCTCCAGGGAATCTTCCTGACTCAGGGATCAAACCCACGTCTCCTGCTTAGCAGGTGGATTCTTTATCACTGAGCCACCTGGGAAACTCAAAGTTTGTATTTAAGAGACACTAAAGGAAAATAGAAGAGGCTTGTATAGGGAGGCAGCTAGACAAGATTGGAAGAAGTGTGTTAGTCACTCAGTCATGTCTGACTCTTTGTGACCCCATGGACTCTATCCCATCAGGCTCCTCTGTCCATGGAATTCTCCAGGCAAGAATACTGGAGTGGGTTGCCATTTCCTTCTAGACAAGATTGGATGAAGGGTAGAAAATCTGATGGTCCTTTTTATGGTAACAGCTATATATGTTATGCCCCACTTACTCACTCCCAGACCCCTGTGCCCCCTCCGCTCTGCTAAGATTTACCATTTTATCTTTTATCATTTCACTTGTTTTCCCTTAAACAACTCGTTTCAGGAGATTTTGTCCACAAAACTGCTACAAACCTGGTTACTATTAATAATAGTTTTTATTGCATAGGGACCATTGCTAACAATACTAATACTAACTAACAACTAATAACCCCTGCCCTGTGCCTGGCCTGTCCAGCTTCTCTCACTTGTGTGATTAACCCTCACAACATAGTGGGAGGAAAGTTAGGTAGGAATTTTTACCTCCACTGATTACTTGCTGCTGCTGCTGTTTAGTCACGTCAGGCATGTCCGACTCTGTGTGGCCCTATGGACTGTAGCCTGGCAGGCTTCACTATCCATGGGATTCTCCAGCAAGAATGCTGGAGTGTGTTGCCATGTCCTCCTCCAGGGGATCTTCCCAACCCAGGGACTGAACCCAAGTCTCCTGCATTGCAGGCAGATTCTTTACTGCTGAGCCACCAAGGAAGCCCCCACTGATTACTTATCTATACTTATTTATCACGAAGTATCATTTGATTTTCTAGGTTTTTTACATTTATTTTCTAATATTTATTTATTCATTTGGCTGCACTGGGTCTTAGTTGCGGCACACGGGATCTTCAATACTCATTGTGGCATGCAAACCCTTAGTTACAACCAGAGATAAAACCCAGGCCCCCTGCATTTATCTTAGCCACCAGACCACCAAGGAAGACCTTGATTTTTTGTTTTTAATTCCTCAAAGACTGTACCTTTGCACTTAGAGCTTTGACCAGCCCTCAAGACCCAGTATTACCACCAGAACTAATATAATCCCTTCAACTGGCTCAGGATTTCATATGCAGCCTGGTTATCCACAGGGCACACGAGGCTTTTGATAGTGTTGAAAAGAGCTCAGGAGCCCCATTCCTTCATCCCCAAAGGCTGTCCCTGATTGGAATCTTTTTGGATTACATATGCCTTTTAAATAACACTTTCATTGAGATATAATTCACCTATTTAAAGTGCACAGTTTAGTGGGTTTTAGCATGTTCACAGAATTATGCAACATCATCATAATTTTAGAACACTTTCATTACCCCAAAAAAGAAACCCATACCCACTGGATGAGTCACTCCTCATACTTGCCCCCAGCTCTACACCGTCACTGATCTGCAAATACTTCTCTTATATAATTTTCATTGGTGTATAGTTGATGTACAATGTTGTGTTAGTTCCAGGTGTACAGCAAAGTGAATCCATTATATATACACCTGTATCCACACTTTTTTAGATTCTTTTCCCATATAGGTTATTACTTTTGAAAACATAATGAAACTTCTCAGAAAAACCAAAGTGCATTCACACGTTTTGCCTACAATTTCAGGGGCTTTGTGGGCCCCCTGAAGCTTATGGACAACTATGTTAAGGAACTTGCCCATAGTGGGGACCTCTGTGCCACCTCATCCCATGAGCATTGGAAGCCCAGAGAGGGCAAAGGCCTTACCCTGGGCGACCCAGCAAGCTGGTAGCAACACCATACCCAGGTATATCCTTTCTGTGGTTCCCTAGTGACAGAGTTCCCATGAGGCTTGTTTGTTTATTTTAATAAGGAGGATCAGCCACCTTGTCTCCAGCTGTGTGCCAGGCACTATATATGTGCTTATTATATATGTTCATTTCATCTTCACAACCCTGGAGAAGGGCATGGTAACCCACTCCAGAATTCTTGTCTGGAGAATCCCATGGACAGAGCAGCCTGGAGGGCTTCAATCCATAGGGTTACAAAGAGTCGGACATGACTGAAGTGACTTAGCGTGCATGCATGCAATCTTCACAACAGTTCTGCTAAGTGGGCAGTTAAAATCACCACCTTAAAAATGAAGAAGCTGAGACTCAATATTGCACAGCCAGTAAGTGCTGGGACTGCATTCAAACTCAGGGCTCCCGACTCTTGGACTGTGATCACCCCACTACTACACGAGATTGCTCTCCTGGCCTGTGACTAGGAGATAAAATAGTCTTTTTATTCCCCACACTTGCTTTGCGCACTCCAAATCCCTGATTTCTGGTGTGTTCTTCCACGTGGTCCATTCAGACCCCTGCAGAAGAACAGAGCAGACAGAGGGTCTGGGGAGCATGACACGGGGTGGACAAATTGTGGGGATAAGCCTGGTGGCAACAGTGGTCACATCCCCAGCAGCTGCCAGCCTTGGAGGTGGTGGTGGGTACAGAGACCTATACCCAGCTGGGGCCCTGAGAGTGCTCTGGGAGTGCTCTAAGAGCTTTTGTGGTGTCCATTTTTACTCAAGCTGCTGAACGACACCCTGATAGCCTCCAAATGAGGACAGCTAATGAAAAGGGTGGATGCCAAGGATAATTTTCCGGAATGACAATGGGAGTGTGTTCTAGCAAGAGTAGGAATGTTCCCTAATGTGCTCCTCTGCCTGCCCGTGCCAGCATTTAACATCAGCTAAACACTGGGAGGTAGATGGTGAAGGGGTCATTTTCCAGCCCCTAAGAACCCGCTAATGGAGGAGGTGTTCTGTAATTAATAGATATTACAGAGTCAGCCACCCACTCCTCTCTCCTTGAGATGGTGCAGGAGCTTTGTGCCAATTTGATGAGGGCTCAGGCAGTGCAGGGCCAACCTTACCACTTTTTTTTTCAATTAAGGAAGACAGCACATCTGTTCTTCCAGAATAAGCCCTGCATTTAGAAGTGTCTGCCTTTGAAGGCAACCTGCGAAATTGTCATCTTGAGGCTTTGGGGGCTGGCAAGAGTAATTTACACTTCTCATCAATATTCAGAAGCCGGCTGTCACTTACATAAAGCTAGAAGCAGAATGAATTCTCTTTTTAGAGAATACCTACCGGATTCATTAAAAATTAAAAACACCAGGAACATTAGAATAAAAAGTAAACTCTCAGAGCCTGGACTCGTTTTGTCGGGCATGGGTGCCGTTCTTTTACCTCTTTTCTCAGGTATCACTTTTTTCCAATAGAGTGAAATATCAACCTTGATAAGCAGCAAACTGAACAAAAGGTACCGTCACTCTTTGTGCAGCCTCAGCTCTGAGACTGGCTTCCATCTGGAAAGGATACCTGGAGAGAGTGAATGCCCCAGTCAAGCTTGCAGATAAATGTATTTAGTTGCCAGTCCAGAAACTCTCTGCTTGTGTGCGAACCCATCGTATTAATCCCTCCTTCTGAAATCACACTGTCACACCTCGTCTTTTCTCCCAGGAAACTTTGGAAGGCTGGACACCAAGGCATGTCCCACTTTAGGGTGGTGGGGTTGGGGGGGTGGAGTGCAGACTTTGTTAATACCCGCTGGCAGGGGCTTCCCTTGTGACTCAGTGATAACGAATCTGCCTGTCAGTGTAGGAGATGCAGGTTCCATCCCTGGGTTGGGAAGATTCTCTAGAGAAGGAAATGGCACCCCACTCCAGTATTCTTGTCTGGAAAATCCCATGGACTGGGGAGCTTGGTGGGCTACAGTCCATGGAGTTGCAAAGAGTTGGACACGACTTAGTGACTGAACAACATCAACATGACCTGGCAGGGCAGCCCCCAGGTCAAAGGGAACTCATCTCCACAACCCTCCCTCAGATCATCGTGGGTGTGATTCTCCTTTACTACATCCTCGGGATCAGTGCCTTAATTGGAGCGGCTGTCATCATTGTACTGGCCCCTGTCCAGTACTTCGTGGCCACCAAGCTCTCCCAGGCCCAGCGAAGCACACTGGTAAGAATCCACAGTGTGCATGTGGCCCCTCTCCCCATCCTTCCCCAACTCATCTCCCCTCGTATTGGTGGGTCTCCTCACTCTTCCCCCAGGTGCCACCAAACAGCCCCTCACACATCCACACTGTGACTGACCTTAAACAGGTCACGTCAGCTGTCCAGACTTCAGTTTCTTTGTGAAATAGGGTTAATGCAGGGACATTCCTGTGGGGACAGAAGCTGGGCATCATCTGTAAAACGGCAAGGGCATTGACTCAGCTTCTTCCTCTTGGGTGGGATGGGGGCAAAGGAAACCCTCCTCTGACTTGGGGACTTCTGGCAGGAGTACTCCAATGAGAGGCTGAAGCAGACCAACGAGATGCTCCGTGGCATCAAGCTGCTCAAGCTGTATGCCTGGGAGAACATCTTCCGCACGCGGGTTGAGATGACCCGCAAGAAGGAGATGACCAGCCTCAGGGCCTTCGCCATCTGCACCTCCATCTCCAGTGAGTACCCGCCGCCTCCACCAACCAGCCAGCACTGTGTACTGCTGCCTACATGCCAGGATAGGGTGTCGGGGCTGGAGGAGGAAGTAGGGGTGCAAAAGCAGGAGACTTTGGGACCATCCCATCCAGGGATGATCAAACTGTCTCTTAGAGCTGCCAGAAAGCAGTGTTCTCAGCCATTGATCCAGCAACTGTATTGAGAGCCTGCCACGTGCAGGACACTGGGCTGGCCCTCAAGAGACAGTGATGAGAAAGACAGATGTGGTCTTTGATGTCTTACTAAGCTGATGTGTTATTGAGAGGCATCAGTAACTGAATAAAAAACAGCAGTTTTGAATTCTCCCAAGTGTGAGGACTTCTCTTCAATAAGTCAGGCTGAGCTGCCACTGCCCTAAGGAAGCTACAAGGAAGCTTTTGTCTCCCTGGGGCCAGAGGAGTGAGAAGTTTTCTCTTTAAAGAACAAAAGCTCAAACTTGAGGTACTTACAGGTATAGATACTGAATTTACATTAGTCAAGTGGTTTGGGAAGCCCAAATCCAGAAAATAGAGGAAAAAAAAAGCATAAAACTCTTATGGTCCCAGAAGATACACATATTAAAACCGTTTTCCAGAGAACATAGGACTCTAGTGGCAAACATTCATGTTAAATAATGAGCTAATAATTAAGAAATTAAAATCCACCAGAAAAGATGCACCATCAGAGTGAAAGTCAGCAAATGCAAAAAATAGAATTAGTTCTTCAATACTTAGAGATGATAGAATAGTTTGAAAGAGATAATAAAATATACGTGTTAAAATAACTAAAGAGCTAAAGGAGGGCACAAGGCAAAACAGCGAAAAGAAAGCCAAAAGAACTTCTCAAAATTAGAAATTCAGTTCTTGAATTCAGATGGCTTCCTGGTCAGAGTGAGCATATAGAGGTCAGGCCGTGGATGGAGTCCTGGCCTGAGTTTATCTCCACAGTTGGTCTAGTGGCTCCATGGACTCACCGCTTTGCAGTTACTGCCCAAGTCCATAATCAGGATGTAGATATTTAGCAGCTAGAAGACCCCATACCGATTCCCTGATCTGCCCAGTTTAAGAGCCATTTTTGTAGGAAGGGCTGAGGGGAAGCCCCCAAAGAGAAAAAATAAAAGGGCAAGAACTCAGTGTACAGGTTAAATGAATTCACATAGCCGAAGAGGGGATTTTTGAATAAAAAGATATATCTGTGGAAATTACACAGAATGTGGCAGGGATAAGTAAATGGGAAATGTTTTTGCAAGTTAGGAGAACCATTTTACAGATGGGAAATTGAGGCCCAGAGTGGGTATCTCCCTGAGGTCACGTCTAGGTTAATAGCATGGCTCAGACTAGATTCTCTGGAATCTCTGAGACTCTCAGAGCTGAGAACCTAAATGAGGTGAAGAAAACTTAGGACACAATGGAACACCATTTTCAGGCTGTGGTCTCTGAATGGAAGAAAAGCAACCTGGAATGGGCTTTGATGGGAATGGGAAACGAAGGGAATTAGGAGAGAGAGACACTACCACCCCCTCCGCCAGCTGAAGCTGGCTCTCTTGATGCGCCAGGAAGAGACATACGTGTGGGTGTGCCAGCAGTGGGTAGCAGTGGAGGGTGCACTGACTGTGTTTCCCAGAGAGGCACGGGGGAATGAGATGGGATTCGGGTCATCTGTGTGTTCCTGGCAGTCCACTGCCTAGAGAGAGGGTCTGGCGGGGCAAAGTGGCCTGCATTCAACCTGAAGGTTCTCACAGGGCAGGGCTTGCACTGAGCACCTCCTTGTGTCTGGCCAGACAGCACAGGACAGATGGTATCCTGGTCCATGCAGCAGTGACCAGCCCATCCACCATCATGGCACCAGCCATGGCATCTTTCTGCAGGAAATCCTGCTAAGAGCTGATTTTCACAGAATGGAGTGATGAGCATCGCAGGCTTCCTGGACTCCTCACTGAGACACTCCAGGTTCCTCTGCCATGACCCTGTGGCCTCCTCCTAGACTGAGCACTTGATCAGTTTGGTTCATTCACTCAGTTGTGTTCAACTCTTTGTGACCCCATGGACTGCAGCCCACTAGGCTTCCCTGTCCATCACCAGCTCCCGGAGCTTACTCAAACTCATGTCCATTGAGTCGGTGATGCCATCCAGCCATCTCATCCTCTGTTGTCCCCTTCTTCTCCTGCCTTCAATCATTCCCAGCATCAGGGTCTTTTCCAATAAGTCAGTTCTTCTCATCAGGTGGCCAGAGTATTGGAGTTTCAGCTTTAGCATTAGTCCTTCCAGTGAATAATCAGGACTGATTTCCTTTAGGATGGACTGGCTGGATCTCCTTGCCATCCAAGGGACTCTTGTGAGCACTTGATAGAACAGGAGAAATTGGGAAGGAGCCTCTGGGGAGCTCAGGGAAACCAGTGTCCACAACCCCAGGCCTTCTTCAGCCTGTCTGTCAGCTCTGCCTACCCCTGGGTCTGGTCGTGGTAACAGTAACCCCACACTATGTTCAGCTCCGTGAGTTACAGACACTTGGCTTCCAGACACCCCATCAGGAGGAACAGCTGTTGAGGTAGGGGAGGGCTTCTCCCTCCAACAAGAATGTGGCAGGGTGGAGTGGGGCAGGCTCACCGTTGCTACAGTGGGAGAGAGAGAAGGGAAGCAGAAAGGAAATTGGGGGCACCAAGTCCCCAAGATTCCTGGCAGCAAGGTAGAGGCAGCCTTGGACCATATAGACGGGGGCATGTGGGAGCTCCTTTGCATCTAGGAAATGTATGCTCATTTCCTGCGATCTGAACTACAGCCTGCTGGGCCATGGCTTCCTATGTAAACAGCATTATAAGATGCCTAGGTTTCCGGGCTAGCCCAATGAAGCCTGTCTAATAAATTCTTTTTGTCCTATGGGCCCCCAGACAACAAGCCATAGCTTTGTGAAGGGTTTGGGGAAGGAGGACCTAGGGCAAGGAGACTGCTTGTTGTCCAGAGCTGAGATGACTCTGGAAGGAGTCAGGGGCTCTGGAGCTATGCAGGGGTGTGCCCAGGGCCCCTAACCTGTCCAGTACTTGGTGACCTAGAAAGATAAACAGAGCAGCCGAGGCTGGTCCATGGAAGATGGCAGAGAGGGGAACAGGAAAAGCCCTCGGAGAGAGAGAGCTTGGAAAGCCAAGTGCTGCTTGCTGGGTGTTCACCTTTCCTGGGATGGGTTTCTCTGTGTTGGTTGATGGTGGGATGGGGAGAGACAGGTTAGAGGCCCTGCCAGGCTGCAGTTATTAGCTTTGAGTGTGTTTTCACTTACGTCCTCCTGGACTTCCTGCCTTCTGCTCTCTGTCACCTGGAATTAGGACACAGGTGATTAGGCTTGAGGTAATGGGGCATCTTTCATTCTCCCTTCTGGCACCAACCATGGGGTCCTGGTGCCGCAGTGGAGCCCTGGAGTCACGTTTCCTGATGGGGCCCATCGTTGGTGCGGCCTGCGGGGTTTTCAGTCTGGTCATCATACACCAGGCAGTCAGACTGTCAGGCAGACAAGGTTACCTGGTCATCATACACCAGGCAGTCAGACTGTCAGGCAGACAAGGTTACCTCTGACACTCTATCTGATGGTCTCAGTGTCAGCATCACTGAGATCTCCTGTGTGTGGACCCCTGAGCTGGTGCAGGGCAGGTCAGCACAAGGGGGTGAAAAGGAAATGAGTCCAGTTTCCCTGCTATCAAAATCCAGAATGGGTATTTCCTCTTAAAGAAAAACAGATGTGAGTTACTCAGATGGCACTGAGCGAGCCCTGCCCTGTGTTAATCACCCAAAAGGGCAAAAGATGTGCTCCCGTTCTCATGGAGTTTACACTCTGCTGAGAAGTCAGCACTCACGTACATGAGACAGTGTGGCTGGGAGTTCTCAACCACAGGACCTGCTCCGCACTGGCCGCACTAACCCTCACGACTCTGTGAGCTGTGTGCCCCTGTTGTTCCATTTTACAGCAGGAAAGACTGAGGCTCAGGGAAGGGAAAGGACTCTCTGAGGTCCTCAGCCAATAAGTGGCAGAGAATAGAGAAGAAGGAAGCCCACGTGGGCAGGGAGTGCACACAAAGCTTCATGCAGGAGGAGGTTTGGCTGCAGCTGGCAGAGGCCAGGTTTTAGTAAGAAGACCAAGTGAGGAAAAGCAGGGGTGAGTGCTGTGCTTCCTCTTAGAAGTCAGTCCCACCCTTCTTTTCTTGCAGCACCCACATAGCCCTAGGTGTCCAGTCCAGCCATGCATTGGAGGACAAGCTCTGCAGAGGTGACAGAAGGGTCCCATCACCCAGCCGACATTCTGCCTGGTCATTCTGTCCTTCATGCAGCACTCCAGAGCCTTCTCTCTTTGCCAGACTCTACTGAGGCCCTGGGTATTGGAGAGGAGGCTGCGTGGCCTTTGCCCTCCACGTCTTGTGGGAGACCGTGACGTGAACAGGGGCCATGCCTGTGGTCAGTTCTAAATCCCCGGGTTTGCTTTCATGGTGCACACCTGGCCCTGGCCTCTTTTATTTCATTCCCACAGATGGTGCTGCATCTTGTGCATTGGGTTTCCCCTGAGGCAGGGAGGCATTGAAGGAGTTTAAAGGAAAGGGGTTTGCCGTCTTTTCCAGAGTTCTGTGGTCAGGAACCTTCCCTCTTCCTGGTCGGGTCAGAACCACACTCAGGTGGTTCACCTTGGATAAATGTGACTGGCCTCATACTTTGTCCTGAAAAACAAAAAACAACCCCTCCTCCCCGCCAAACCCAGCTCTGCCATTCACGGAGCACCCAGCACCTGCCCCTCCTGGAAACCCAGGGCCTGGCTATTCTTGGTGAGTCTTAAGCTCCCTCTTTCCCCCTGGGTGGAGGCCCTGACTGAAGACAGCCCGTGTCTGGGGACAAGGTGACCTCCAGACTTCTCCAGCTTCTCGGGACTTCTTCAGCATCTGCTCTTCCTCCCGCCAGCTGGTGCAGCCGCAGTGGGCTGCTGATGCACATCCTGGCCTGCCTGGGGAGGGGGCCGCTGCATGGCCGGGGGGCGGTGTCAGGGGAGCTGGAGG
>NW_011495071.1:13884976-13886379 GCF_000754665.1 Bison bison bison
GCTGGGTGGCCGGGGGCGGTGTCGGGGGAGCTGGAGGCAGGGCTCAGCTGGCTGTGAGCCTCCCGCCTCACTTCCACCACCTCCAGCGCCGGACACACCCTGAACCTGCTTCCCTTCCCTCTCTTGACTTCAGACTGAATAGCGCTCTTGCAGGTGCGGCCTGCCTCACTGTGAGCCGCCAGCTTCTCCCCTGGGCCTGGGGAGAGGCGGTGAACTTAACCAGAGGCACAAATGGCTCACTGTGCCTCCCCGACGCGTGGCTTCTGAAATATTTATCAGTGCTTTGGAGATGAAAAGCTGCTGTTATTACAGTGTGGGGGCTGGCACCCACGGGCCGGGCAGCATTCCTTGACCAAAGCCGGCAGGGAGCGGGCTATCTGAGCCCTGCTTTGTGTTCAGGGGATGTGTTATTTTGTTTGAGGGGCGACACCATTGTTCACTACTGTACCCCTCAGTAGTGAGGGGTTGTGTTGGTTGCCTGGAATGCAGTGCCTGGAACAGAGGAGACCCTCAATTTCTGAATGAATATTTCTTAAAGGAGGAGGGGGTTATTCAAACAATATCTGTCCTTAACGCTGCGCTGTTACAGAAAGGCTTTCCCTTTTGAAGGTGGCCTTTCAGGCCTGCCTACACACAACTAAACTTTTCCATAACAGCATCACACTCACACCTCGTTTCGTAATCTTCTGCTTTCACTTCGTGTTATTTAACAGTATTTCCTGCTCCCCAACGTTCAAGGTTTGAGCACTGTCATGTTTTTCTTTTTTTAATTTTTTCCTAGATCACATCAAAGTGAGTCAGCCTACCCCATGCCAAAGTTGGAGAGAAATCTACTCTTGGTCTTACTTCCCACTCCTCCTATAGGCCCTTATGTGGTTCAGGGAAATGGAGGCAAGGCCTCAGGTCTTCAAGCCATGACCACTTGAAGGGATGCCCAGCTCCCTTCCCACCCCACCCCACCATACCTTCATCCCAGGCACAGGGGGGTCTGCTGAGTGCAGAGAGAAGCCAGACCTTGTAGCACGCCTGCGGCTAACACCTCCCAGTCTCTGGCACCGACACCCCCAGTTCCAGCTGTGTTCACCCCAGGTCCTAAGGGGCTGATCTTGCAGCTGGCAAGTCTATTCACCCAACCCCCACCCCTGAAAGTGACCCAGAGCTCCCTGTAAAAAGGCCATCCTTCCAAAAGAGAATGAGGACAATGGAAAATAACATTTTCATTTTTAGCGTCTCCATACAATAGCCAAAACTGATAGAAGTTAATTATATATCACTTGTGTTCTCCGTGTTGCTGCATCAGCTTTGGAATGCTCCTTTTCAGATTTATGTGTAGCTCGTCTCATTCCTCAAAGGAGTTCAGGCAGCTACAAGAATGAAGACAATAAAATAGAAAAAAATATATA
>NW_011495071.1:13886479-13893631 GCF_000754665.1 Bison bison bison
TAAATGAAAAAATCACGACCAAGGAAAACACGGAGTAGAACAAAACGTCAATTATCACACGTCTCCTGACTGTAAAGTCTGCCTGGAGTTGCTGTCCATTGTTTACTAAAACAGCCGCTCCCGTTAGATGTTTCCAGTTTACTTCGTTTCAGTGCTTCTTTGCTGTGGTTGCGGTTTTCGTTTTGCTGTGACAGATAGTGCTGCGGCTAACACCGTCTTACTGAGAGCTTTGTGCTTCTCTTGAGTGATTATTCAGGATAAATTCCCAGGAGAGAGATTGCAGGATCAGAAGGTCTGAACTTCTGTGCACCTCTAGCTCCGAAGCACCAGATTGCTTTCTGAGCGAGTCCTACCGGTTTATAATCTAACTTCCTGGCCTGTTCTTTAGCTGGGAGTTGAGCCCCCGCATATGTGGGAGGGGTCTTGGCCTGGGGCAGGGGTGGGGTGCACAAGTTCCTGTTGACAGGATGGGCAGGAGAGGAACAGAAGGTGCCATCTGCCCTGAGGGAGCTCCGAGGGTGAGGCTACCTGTCTTTCGAGCTGTGTGGTGATGGTCAAGGGCCCAGGCCTGATGGGCATCGTCCTCTCCCCCCCTCTCCCCAGCCAGTGATGGCCATGCTGTGTCCTGTATGCCAGATCTGGGTTCCCTGTGCTGTGGGAAAACCAATACTGCTTATATCCTGCCCCCTGCAGTGTAAGAGGGCCATGAGGGAGGGCTGTGGCATTGTGGTGGGCACCAGGAGACCATGGAGCCTTCATCCAGGAAGAGCAGTCAAAGCACCGTCATGTATGATATTAGTGTTGATAAAAAGCCCTGTGGTCAAAGAGATTGGCAGTGCCCCAAGGGCTCCAGTCATATCTTCTCCATGAGACAGGGAGCCCTCCAATGGCAGGGCCCATAGATCAGGAATTCCCCAAAGATGGGAACAGTGTCTTTCCTATTTGCTTGAGAGCCCCACAGGGGCTGTCTCCCATCCTATAAGGTGCCTCCTGGGAGCATAGTTCCTTACCTCCTTCCACAGACTGGGAGCCTCATGAGGGCAGGGACCATGTTCTTCCTCTCTCTTGGGGTTCTGCATCTCCAACACACACAGTGGATGTTCTCGCTGGTGCTGGACTCTTGGAGTAACTAGACAGTCAGCTTCTTGGAATGGTGTTGAACGTCTGGAATTTTTCAGTGTCAGACACTTCACCATTCATTGAACAGGGGCCATGTGCAGAGGCTGAGCCCTTGGCCTCTGGCTCCTGGCCCCTTCTACTTTCATCTGGCTAATTGTAGAACCAGACTCTTGGCTGGTCTAGAAGAGGCTTCAGGAAGGAAGGGGGAGGTGGTGGGATGGTGGCAGCTAGAATGGGCATCTCTTACTCCAAGAGGGGTGCTCTCTCCGGAAGTTTGGGCCAGGGGTCAGGGCTGCCTGCAGCATCTCACAGATTGGTCCAGAGGAGCAGGGCTAAGCTAGCCGCCCAGGAGGTGTAGTACTTAGGTAGCACTAAGGCTTCATGGAGTCCTTTCCCTACATTACCTGCTCTCACCGAGGAGAGCGCCTGAGTGTGGGAACAAGTCGGTACAAGTTAACAAAACTCAGGGGAAAGAAACTGAGGTCCAGGGAGGTAAATGATCAGCCCAGGATTACACAGGTTAGAAAAAATGAGGACTCCACCCTTCTCTGACTTTAAGTCCAGATCTCTTTGCTCTTTGGGGTCCCTGTGAAGAGTCTGAGGACTGCTCTGTAGACAGAACAAAGAAGGGGCTTCCGTTGCAGGAAACCTACTCTCCCACCTATGCATGGACTCCCAGCCTTAGAGCTAAGGCAGTCCCTGCTTCGAGCTGTCCTCAGTCACTAATACCTCAGTGTGAATGAGTTTGAAACCCTTCCTAAGAGCCATGCAAGAGTGAAAGTGTTAGTTGCTCAGTCGTGTCTGACACTTTGCGACCCCGTGGACGGTAGCTCATCAGGCTCCTTTGTCCATGAGGATTCTCCAAGCAAGAATACTGCAGTGGGTTGCCATTTCTTCCTCCAGGGGATCTTCCTGACCCGGGGATTGTACCCAGGTCTCTCACATTGCAGGCAGATTCCTTACCATCTGAGCCACCAGGGAAGTTCTAAGAGCCTTGGGAGATTAGGAATCCTGTAAGCCTCAGTCCAGGGAAATTCAGGGACCAGAGACAGAGGAAGGAGAAGCAACTTGGTGCCCCCAGAAACACATGCTGCTGACCTCAGGTTTGACCACCGGCTGCCAACTCTCCAATCCTTCCCCCTGCCATTTTCTCGTAGGGCTTTCTTTCTACATGGAGCAGAGTAAGAGCATTTCAGCCTTTCTTTAGAGGCTTTTATGACTCAAGGACAGGGGATAAGCATCTTGAGGGCACATGATAAGGAGCTGGAGGTGCCACAGGGCTAAGATTTCTGTCCCAGCTCCACCCTGCAGGCTGGGCAAGGACCCCAGAGGCTGCCCTGCCTCCAGTCCAGCCTGGGCAGCTTCACCTCCAGCTGTCTTTTTCATCCTGCTAAACTCCCTCTGTGCTTCCTCCGCAGTTTTCATGAACACAGCCATCCCCATTGCAGCTGTCCTCATCGTAAGTGGATCCTTTCTCCGTCTCCCATTGTTGGGGGGTTGGTTGGGGGCAGTGGGGATTTCTGGAGTGAGAGATTCCCAGGGTTTGGCCTTTCTGTACAGGGGCTTCAGGAGCTAGGTGCAGCAGGGGCACTGAGAACAGGGTCACGGATGGCAAGTCTGTCTGTATATGGAGCTGGTCGCTTCTCCACACCCCATCCAGGCAGACAAGACCTCTGCCTCCCAGCCTGGAAGACCTGATGCTTAGTCTCGAGAGCAATTAAACTTTCTTTTAAAAAGTGCCATCAAACTTCTTCATTATAAAAGAGAGACACGTTTTTGTAGAAACGTTGGGGAATTCAGAAGGGAAAAGGCAAAGAGAACTTAATTCACCCATAATCCCACTGGCAACAACTTCAATGTGTTTCTTTCCAGTCTTTTCTTGAGTCACAGAATACAGCATTTTTACAAAAATAGGATTGTGCTTCACACGCAGTTTTGCAACCTTTTTAAAATTTAAGACTATGACATGAACAATTCTCTGTGTCATTAAATATCACAGTGGTGGTTTTCTAAAGCAATTTTGGCCAAAGCTGTGTGGGAGCTGAGTAGTGGGGGCCAGCAGCACACCCCTCCAAAAAGGCCACACGCCCACAGCCCCTTCTCTCAGGACTCCCATCCTTGACTTCTGTGACTGCTGCAGTTCTTTAAAGAGATGCATTTCTTTCCCCCGGGGCCGGAGTCCCTGAACTGTGTCAAGTTCACAGCCTGTCAGTCACGCTTGGGAATTCACTTTCAATATGACTTATTGGGCTGGTTCCCAGCCTGGCTCTTGGGGAACTGTGGGTAACAGAGGCTACCGAGCCAAGCCAGGTAGCCGGAGGCTGGGGGGCACAGCTGAGGAGGTGGTTTTGTAAATAGCATGTTTACATTTTCCGGCTGAGGACTGTTGTCTGAGAGTGGGCAGAGCTGACCTAACCTGAGGGCTCCTGGTGTTCCTGGAATGAAGGAGGCAGGGCCAGGAGGGATGGTTCCATGAGATGACTCTGAGGATGACAGCATCTCCAACCAGAAGTTCCCCTGGATCCCTTGCTCCCCGCTTCTGGTTTCCTTCCCCGGAGACTGAGGCCTGCCAGTGTGGGAGGGGCCCGTGCCCTGAATCCCGCTCTGCTCTGTCTCATTTGTGCCTCTGTCCACAGACCTTCGTGGGCCACGTCAGCTTCTTCAGAGAGGCCGACTTCTCCCCCTCAGTGGCCTTCGCCTCCCTCTCCCTCTTCCACATCCTGGTCACACCGCTGTTCCTGCTGTCCAGCGTGGTCCGGTCCACCGTCAAGGCTCTGGTCAGGTGAGAGGAGGGGTCCGGCCAGGGCGACAGGCTGCTCATGTGTCGGGCCCAGGCTCGCTCTGGCAACCACAGCAACCATAGCTGTTTGGTCCCGGGATACGCCTGCCTGTTGATGTGGGCTTTGCTGAAGCTGGTTGTGGTTGGTCAGAGGGACATAGTCCATGTGTAGCTCCCCTCTACACCATCCCTGAGAAGGACTAGCCAAATTTCTTATGTCCTCCAAGGAGAGGGAATTCAATGTCACCTTCAAGACAACTCCATAAAAAAAAAGAAAAAAAATCGACTTTGAGCCGAACTTGGTATATCCTCATAAATTCTAACCATTGCTCCAAGTTCTGCCTTCCAGAGCCACTCAGAATGAACATCATCCCTCTCCCACATGATGACAGCCCCGCAGATGTTAGAAGGCATCCCTGAAATCCTTGTCTTCCCCAAGCTGAACACCCGCGGTCTCTCCACGGGACTCAGCACCTTCACAGTCCCGGTTGGTGAAGAGGCTTTCCCCAAGCACCTGCACCCCCTGTCTCTAACTGGCCTGCACTCTGGGAGGCCCCACTTCAGGGCTCAAGAGCCCAGTGGTGACTCTGCCACTCTCCCAGAGGCATCACCTTCTTGGGAGTGAAAGCCTGGAGGTAAAAGGCTGAGGCTCTAGCTGGGGAATGCCACAGCTGGAGTGTGAAGATCTCCCGAAGCCGCTGAACTAGCTTTGTGAAAGCAACGGGCAGGCGTGCCTCTGGGGAGAGCTGGCTATGTCCTTCCTTATCACCAGTGGGACCAGACAGGAACAAACGTCCTCTGTACTCAAACCCCTCCAGCCTTGTGGGAAGTGACATCCCTCTCCTGAACCCTGGCAGGTCCGAGGCAGCTGGCAGGAGGGGTGGCTGTTGGAATGAAGTAGCTGATGGAAAGAGGGTCAAGGATGGAGGGGCATAACACAGCAGAGCTGTGGTCATAGGAGAATCTCACTAGGGAGTAGCTGGCTGGAAAGGGATTAGCTCCCATTTCCAGGATCAACTGTGTTGACTCACTTTTAGTGACATTGTGAAACAACTAATGATCAACCCTCCTCCCCCACCCCTACCCCAGCCGATGATTCTGTGTAGAACCCATATATTCAGAGGTGTTACAGCTATGGGGAATCTCTTGCCTGACCCAGAAGCATTTCTATATAAATACTCCTCATCTCACCTCAGGATAGCTACAGCCTTTTTAAAGAAGGAGACCAGACTCTGGGCTGAAAGTGGGAACATAACACAGCCTGAAGCTTTACCCTAAGTCAGCTCCATCTCCCACTCCTTGCCCCCGCACCACCCCACCAAGCTATGTTGGAATGGGGACAGAAGGAGAAGCAGGCAGAGGCTGGCAGTCTGCTCCTTGTATGGGGAGAGACTGTGTGCTCAGAACAGAGATAGGGGTGGGGTGGCCCCAGGCTGTTGGAAATTTTAGCAAAAGGTGGGATTGTATGAACAATTCTCAAGATTCCCCAGACACCTTGCCCACCCCTAGGGATAAGAGAGAATGAATCAAGTGAAGATTCTGGAACCTCCTCTGAGTTCATAAGGAAATGCTTGGGGTGGAGAATAGCCTTTTCCTCCTTGAGTTGGGAATAATACTTCTTCCACACCTCCCCCAGCAAGATCAAATTATTTAATGGGGATTCAATTATGTGCTTATAAACCATTTAACAGTGTCCGCTGTGTAGTTAGTAGTGATGTCATGTCATGTCTGACTCTTTGTGACCCCATGGTCTGTAGACTGCCAGGCTCCTCTGTCCATGGAATTCTCCAGGAAAGGGTACTGGAGTGGTTAGCCATTCCCTTCTCCAGTGGATCTTCCTGATCCCAGGATTGAACATGGGTTTCTTGCATTGCAAGCAGATTCTTTACTGTCTGAGCCACCAGGGAAGCCCCAACTCAATGGTTAATAGCCAATCCTAATCCTAACTAACCTATCAGAACTCCCATAAACCCCAACACCAACTATCCTTCGGTCTAATAACCAGACTAACCAACTAACTTTAAACTAACCCTAAAACTAGTCAGTCCCTCCTAATCCATGCCCTAACCTACTCCAGCTGACTAGTCAACACTAATAACCCTAGTAACTCCTATTGCCCCCACAGAATGGCCCTGGTCTGTCCCTTCTTGTGTGGGCTTTGTGGGGGCCACAGCTGGAACCTGAAGTCTTCTCAGAACTGCTCTCTCAGGCCTCGCCCTCCTCCCTCTCCCCTCCTCTCTGCCCCCCCCGGCAGGGTGAGGGGTGTCTGCGCTTCCTCTGCAGCGTGCAAAAGCTCAGCGAGTTCCTGTCCAGCGCAGAGATCCGTGAGGAGCAGTGTGCTCCGCGAGAACCCGCGCCCCAGGGCCAAGCCAGCAAGTACCAGACGGTGGTGAGTGCCCCCCTGCCCTGCACCCCAACCCCGGTGTATTTCTCTAACGCCTGCAGCTCGAGCCCTGCTGTTGTCCTGCCTCAGCTTCTTTGCACAGCTCCCAGCCCCTGGGCCCTCACCTCCTCTAATAAACTCCAGCCCCTCAAGGTTGTGAACCGCAAGCGTCCAGCCCGGGAGGATTGTCGGGGCCTCACGAACCCACTGCAGAGCCTGGCCCCTGGCACAGATGGGGATGCTGACAACTGCTGTGTCCAGGTGAGTCCTAGACCCTGCACCTCCATGCCCGGCCACCCAGCACCATCTCCACAAGGGAGCACAATGTCTGAAGGATCAGACACCTGGGTCCTGAGCCCTCTGCCCTGGATGGAGGTCACCCTGCCTGCCTGTAGTGTCCATAGGAGCCCTGAGACCAGGGCCAGTGCTTCAATCTCCACCAAGTGGGGGCACCTGTGGCCATCCTCTGGGGAGGGTGCCTCAGGTAGAGGTCTGCATGAGAAGGCCATGCTCCAACTCCCCTGCCTTGGAGGTGGACTGGAATCAGTGTGTGTTTTGTTTTTTTTTTTTGCTTTCATGGGGGAGGGGAGGCAAGACTATTCACACCAAACTCAGCTGCCTTTCTGTTCTCTTCTGGTCGGTGGGGTGCCCCTAATGAAGATCATTGGAGGCTTCTTCACGTGGACCCCCGATGGAATCCCCACACTGTCCAACATCACCATCCGCATCCCCCGAGGTATGACCCGGCTCACACCTCCATCATGGTCTAGGGGTGTCCCCCCTCAGAATCATGTCTGAAGTGCCCCCTCCCCATGTTCCACTGAATGACAAGGAGAGAAAAAGAAAAATCAGGACCAATTGAGCAGCTGCT
>NW_011495071.1:13893731-13903657 GCF_000754665.1 Bison bison bison
TGAGCAGCTGCTGTATGTGCACTCTTGGTGGGTGCTCTGGGGTACGAAGTCTAGAGAGGGGCTGGGCTCCTTCCTCGGGGAGTCCAGGTGCTTGGTGGGAGAGCAGCAGCAAGGACAGGGCAGGACAGCGGGGTCTTGATGTCAAACCATCTGTTGCAGACAGAGTGGGTGCTTCACAAAAGGAAAAGTGATCCCCAGTAGCCAGGGAAAGCATTGTGAAAGAGCTGGGGACTCCGAGAATGAGCAGGGTCCTTCAGGCCGTGAGCAGGGTAGACAGTTGGGCAGAAGCAGCAGCTTGAGCAAAGCATGGGAAGGAGAAGGATAGGGTGGCCTTTGTGGGGACCAAGAGGCACTGAGCTCACACTGGAGAGCATTGGAGAGAGACGTAGGCCCTCAGGAAAGGGCAGGGAATTAGTAGTAGAAGAACATGGGGAGCCAGAGATAGGGTATGGGTTTCCAGAAGGAAAGGCTCAAAGGAGGAAAGGACTCCCTGGGGATTCTAGACAGGAGAAGAGCAGATGGGGGCCCTAGAGTTGGGTTGCTGCCTGTCTGTCTGGGTGGTAGTTGTTCAGACTCTCTCTGGCCTCCGCTCCCCCTGCTGCCCTCCCTCCCTGCAGGTCAGCTGACCATGATCGTGGGGCAGGTGGGCTGCGGCAAGTCCTCGCTCCTCCTCGCCACCCTGGGGGAGATGCAGAAGCTCTCGGGGGCCGTCTTCTGGAACAGGTACTGTGTGCACCTTCCGGGCTCAGTCAGTGGAAAGGCAGCGGCAGGTGGGCAGCCCTCCTCGCAGCCGTTCTTAGTGCAGGGTGCATCATGCGTGTATTGAGTGTGTTCCATGAGCGCTCGGTGAAACCAGTTACTTGTTACTCTCGTTACCATCATTAGCATTAGCCCTCACTATGTGCCAAGGACTTCCCTGCTGGCTCAGATGGCAAAGAATCTGCCTGCAATGCAGGCACCTAGGTTCGATCCCTGGGTCGGGAAGATCCCCTGGAGAAGGAAATGGCAACCCACTCCAGTATTCTTGCCTGGGAAATCCCATGGACAGAGGAGCTTGGCGGGCTACAGTCCCTGGGGTCACAAAGAGTCGGACACGACTGAGTGACTAACACTTTCACTATGTGCCAGGTACTTTGCCAAGTCCTCTGCACACACTATTTCATTTAATTCTTACGAAAACCAGCAAGGTGAGTACTGTTAACAGATCTCATTTTGGACAGAAGGGCCAAACGATTTGCCCTAATTCACCTACCCAATTAGTGGCAAAGCTGGAATTCAAACTCAGTTCTGTTTGACTCCAAACTCCACGTTCACTCGGCTGCACTGCCCCCCCACTGCGGGGATCCATAACATGAACATTGGTTTCTGGCTTGGTTATCAGCAAAGCTGATACAGACCAGTCAGTGCGTATTTCAAGGAACCAGAGATAAATCAGGCAAATGTGGGATTCTGGGCAAAGATCACTGTCTCAATTAAAGAGCCGAACCCCAGCCTGAGTCAATCATGAATCTATTATTTATGGCTATCTATTTCCCCAAAGCACTTGAAACTAGTTGATTAAAGATACATAAATGATAAAAGCTTTTTTAAAAGCAAGAAAAGAAGAGCCAAGAAATGAAGAGGGTGGGAAAACTGTTCAGAAACCTGGGCAGAACACGGCTACTGCAGTCAACATGTAACCTGGGTTGGAGTCCACCACCCTCTGCCCCCCAACACCTCCCTGCCCCCAAGTATCCAAGAGAAAGAGGGATATGATCAAGGTTTAAGGAATAAAAGTCGAGGCCAATTCAACAGAGGACAGACTTTCCCTAGCAATCATTTCTAGGGGCAAATTAGCATTCAAGATGTCAGGTTTTTTCACCAACTTGAGAGCAGACTGAGGAGAGAGAGAGGCCTTGGGACAGGCCCCCCCATCTCCTGCTTTTCCAAAATGCCCCTGAACAGGGCACCCAACAAATGGCAAGTTTCCTTCCTCAACGGGGCTATGGGCTGGCAATGAGCTCCTTGGGTTTCCTATAACTTCAGACTCAGGAACCTTAATTCCACTGGGAATATGGTGTGTCTGGGGGCACAGGGTCTCTGCCTCCATTCCCCATCTTATTCAGGTGTTTCTCAACACAGCCTGACTGGAAAGGTCCAGGCATTGGATTGCCAGAGCCTGGTGCCAACTGCTTCTCAGGGCTTTGGAGGGAGGAGCCCTGCCACTGGCTGCCTGTGTATATCTGTGACAGGAAGACAGGAAACCCCAGTGAACTGTGAGCCGAACAGAACAACTGCTAGTCACTGCGCACCTGCTCTGCGCAGGCCCTTGGCTAGGTGCACTGCACACATGAGCTCATTGGATCCTCCGGCTGGGTGCTATTACCCCATTTCACAGAAGTAGGAACTGAGGACAGCGAGGTGGGGTGACATGCTCAGCATGTGGACCAGAGTCCCAAGCCTGGACTCTTTCCCTCAAGCCTGCCTGCTGCCTTGGGCTGGGGTGCCTTGGGTCTTAGCTCCAGAGATTATTCTCCAATTTCCATGTAGAGGGCAAGCTGGATCCTCTCAGGGCAGGGTGGGATTTCCTGGATGGGATTACACTGCTCAGAGACTGGGGTCACTCCTGGATTCCCATTTCTGCATCTGGCTCAGCCCTCTCTGAGCCTGTCCCCTTTGTCCCACTTCCTTCATCTCCTCCCCACCCTGCTCACCCTCGCGTGCCCTTTCACACCAGCATCAGACCTCTCTGTCCTCTGCAGAGGCCTCAGCCTCAGCTCCCACCTCCTCTCCAAGCTCTCAGGGTCTGACTGCTCCTCCTTTCTCTTTGGAAGCCTCTGCCCCAGCCCCAGGGGGTCTCTCCAGGGAGTTAGAGCAGCTCTTTTGTGCAAGATTACTGTGTAAGGTACTTTATTTACTTCATTGTCTTGGTCACTCTTCACCAAACTCTATGAGGCAGGCGTTCTCATTATCCCCATTTAACAGATGAGAAAATCTGCACCAGCCCCAGGGGGTTCAGGGTCCTCTCCAGGGAGTTGGAGCGGCTCTTGTGTGCAAGATTACTGTGTAAGGCACTTTATTTACTTCATTGTCTTGGTCAGTCTTCACCAAATTCTATGAGGCAGGCGTTCTCATTATCCCCATTTAACAGATGAGAAAACTGAGGTGAAGCAGGTTGCCCTGAGCCACCCAGCTCTTAAATGGCAGAAGTGGAATGTACACTTAAGTAGTGCTCAAGTGCATGTGCTTTCCACTGTGTGCTGAGAGAGAAGGGGCTGGAGATCAACATGAAGAAACAGCCAGCCTGACGTTCAAGGCCAGCAGCCGCTATGGCTGTGATACCCTGCCCCCCCGATCCCAGCAGAACCACCACATCGCTGCTCACAGCTCTGTCTGCATGGACACTCACTCTCCTCAACAGGCAGCTTGGGCCCTACATCCTAGTTCTGTTTGAGGCTCAGGGAGGATCTCATGTCTCCTGAAGCTACTTTGTGGCAGTTTCCCTCCCAAGCATAGCGAGCACGTCAGGGTAGCCTGCAGCCCACCCTGAGAAGCTGTGAGAATTCATTCATGACTCAGCTTGTGCTCTGGTTTCTCTGCATTGGTGTATTTACTCGCCACATATTTATCGAGTGCCTGCTATACGCCAGACCTCAGGCACAGCAATAGGAATGCAAAGATCATGAAGACGTGGCCCTGCTTCCAAAGGAGGGGAACAGATATCCAGTGCCATGGTGCCACCTCATGCCACCATCAAGCACAGAGGAAGAGTGAACTCTGAGGTCAAGGGGGAAAGACTCATGTGGACATGGTATCTGAGTTTTGAGTGACCCTTGTGGCTTCATCAGATGGAAGAAGCAGGGGTGGGAGGGGAAAATGTTCCAGGCAGGAGTATCAGGGTGGGCAAAGGCATGCTGATGTGAGAGGATGTGGTTCTGGTGCCCGGAGCAGTGGGTGTGGGGGGCACTGGTGAAGGTCAGAACTGAAATGTAGGCTGAGCTGAGGTCAGATACCCTGTGTACCAGGCCCAGGAAATAAGATTTAGTCTGAAGGCTGTAGAAGAAAGGTACTGATGATACAGGATGAGGGATGGGAGAGAGAGAGGCCACAGGAAGGGAGACCAGCCCCGAGCTCATTACAGTAACTGGAAGGAGTAGGCTGGCCGGACATGGCTCATTGGCTTCATCTGCTCTCAGAATCCTGGCTTGTACACAGCTCTGCCTGGCCCACCTACGCTGGGCAGTGAGTTAAGTGTACGGGCTGTTTGTTGAGGGCCCTTCTATGTTACTTGCAGGAGCTCCATGCCTCAGACCTTGGGCGCCAGGTCTGCAGGGAGATGATGCACTTGCAAAATGAACCAAGAGCAAAATAGCGTTTGACCCAGCAGCCCCTCCCGAGGGCCTGCCTGTTTGCAGCCAGAGGTGAGGGCGATGCCAGGTTGCTCCCATATATTTTTTAATCCATACCAGGGCTGAGACCTGGTAACCAGGCAGCCAGAAAGAGTCCCAGGAGGCCCAAGGCAGAGATTTGGGGGAATAGGAGGCACACAACAGAGAATGCTCTGGCATACAGGTTTGTGTGTGCACCATTCATTTATTCCTTCCCTGAACAAGATGAGCAGTACTGCTGAGCGCATAGGATCAGAAGTTCAGGAGGCAGGCTGCCCGAGTTCAGATCTGGACTCCATCCTCTGGGAAATTCTGTGACCCTTCTGCACCAGTTTCCCCTTATTACCCACGGAGTTAATGTGAGGCTTAACCTGGCACATACCAAGTGCCCTATAAATATTAGTGTAAATATTATTCTTTGACAATGTACTTCTATGCCAGGAAAAAAATTCCCCTATTGCTCTTTAATTATACCCCAGCCTGTCTCCCAGGAGAGACTGCAGTGAGCTCCCTGGGGACAAAGATCATATCTTATTTGTCTCTCTGTATCTACAGTGCCTTTGCTAAATGAATGAACTGGGAACAGTTTATGACCTTTAGGAGACTGCCATTAAATACGTCTTTATGTCTCTCTCCTTCCCACACACCTTGGCCCAGGCTGTTTCCCTCACCCATAATTCTACCACCCAACTTTTCCACCAACATTTAGAATGTACACATCCTCTTTGTGTGGCCTCATATCGCATGCTTGTGTGTCTGTCTCCCCCAGGACACTGGGCTCCTTGGAGGTGGGGCTGGAGGGTTATTCCAATGCGGTGCCCACATGGGATGTGTATTTTGTGAGCCACTCTGTGTAAGCTACAAAGGAGAAGACCTGGCCCCACCCTCTGGGGGCTCACCAGTCTTAGGTGGACAGAAGCCTGTGGGGGCCCCCGGAGTCCAGGGGTAATGCCCTGAATTCCAGGCTGAAGAATTACTGTGGCTGCACTGAGAAGATCCCACACATCAGCTGCTGGGCTCCAGGTCTCTGGGAAAACTGTGCAGCTTTCAAAATTCTCTCTAATGATACTCACCTGCCCCAGCCCAGCTCTGTGCTCTGATGCACCATTAACCTGGAATTTGCACTCTTTCCTTGATCATTAAGAGAAAAACATTCTGATAAGCAGTCAAAATTAGCAGATATACTCTAGTGAAGTTCTTTCCTTGGAAATAAAAAAAGAGAACCATTAGTGTCCACAGTAGATTGATTTTAGATGTCCCCCGGGAGCCAGCAGGAAGCAGGGATCCGAGAAAAACTTAGAAGTGGGAGAAAGAGCCCAGCTCCCCACCAGGAACTGCAAACTGGCCTCACTGGAGCTCCCTGCTGCTCCTGCCACCCGCTAGGGTGTGGGCCCAGGCCCTGCTTTCTCTCAGACACTCTCAGAACATTGCTGCCTTGTGGTGGTTGGGTGTGAAGGCTGCTTCCTGAGACGCCTGATTCCCCAGGGGTGAAAAACAACTCCTCTTAGATTTCCCTGGTGGTCCAATGGTTAAGACTCTGTCTTCCAATACAGGGGGTGTGGGTTCAATCCCTGGTCAGGGAACTTAAGATCCCACATGCTGCAGAGTGTGGCCAAATGCAAAAAAAAATAGGCTCTTCTCAGCATAGCCTTGTGATCCATCTGTTAATACAGTCCCTGGAGCCTTTGGGGAGTTAGGTCAGGAGCTCAAGGACACCCCAGGCTTCCTTGGCAGTTGTGGAGAGATGGTGGGCAGACAGAAGGGGCGCTGTGTGAACGTGACAAGCCTGCCTTGAGAACGGGATGATCTCTGGCTGTCGTTCTCACTCTGCCTCTCAATAGCTGTGTGACATTGAGCAGGTTATTTCACTGGTCTGAGCCGTAGTTTCCTCATCTGAACAATAGCAAAAACCCTTTCCTCCCTCAGAGATTTGGCATTGGGACCCAGTGACCTCAATTGGAAAGGGCACTGTGGGTGAAAGGTTACATTTCAGAGCAGCAATAAGTATCTCTGGGGCGGGATGTATGGACCGTGGAGACCTGTAAGGCCTAATTTGCCCTTCCAACCTCAGTCCCCACAGCTTTCCTCTGTGTTTATTGTTGGGGGTCTTAGATGAGTGTTGGGGCCTTTGGATTCCTCCTCTGTCTGCACCTTTGAAACCAAACACTGAGCTGAAAGGATGGTCTCCCCACGCCCCTACTCCATCCCTCATTCTCAAACCCCATCCTCATCTTTCCCTCCAACCAACTCTGAGCTGTGTTGTTAATACATTCTCCCAGTGTCACGGTGAGGTTCCTACCATGACCTCAATTTTATAGGTAAGGAAACAAGGCTACCTAAGTAAAGGGACTTGCCTAAGATTTCACAACCTGTGAGTAGAGAAGCCCCTCAGATACAGACTTTCCAGCCCATGTTCCTTCCGCTTCTCTCACTGCCTGCACTTGTGCTAGCTCCTCCTCCAGCCCGGAATTCCCTCCTTCCACTCCCAGTCTCAATCCTTCTCTCTTTGAGGTTCCATTCACCTGTAACTTCTATGAGCCCGTCCTCACTTTCTCAGATTTCTTCCTCCTCCAAACTACTTGTAAATATACATTTGGACTTACCTGGTGGTCCAGTAGTTAACACTTTGCCTTCCAATGCAGGGGGTCCTTGGTCTTTTGATCCTTGGTCAGGAAGCTAAGATCTCACATGCCTCGCAGCCAAAAAGTCAAAACATGAAACAGAAGCAATATTGTAACAAATTCAAAAAAAGACTTTAAAATAGTCCACATCAAAAAAAAAAAATCTTTTAAAAAAGTATAGTTTTCTCTGATTCTAAAAGAATGTACATTGAATAAGAAAAGAAGCAAGTGTAAAGAGGGCAAAAACCACCTAATATGAACACATACAATATCCACCACCCAGAAGTTTCCAGTCTTTTTTCTGCATGTTTGCATATGTGTTTGTATACTTTTCTCCCAAAGTTCTATAGCAGTTTCTTGCTCCTACTTTTCTTTTGGCCTCTATAGCTTTCTGATTTCTGTACGTGTGGGATTCACTCTGCCAGTCCATGAGCCATTTGAGGGCAGGCTCTGGGCCATGATTCAGGTTGGTGTGCACTCAGGGACCCAGCTCACAGCTGGCTGCAGAGAAGGAGGTGGGTCAGAGAACTGGAGAGATAATCTTCTTAGCTCAGTGTTTGGTCCCAAAAGTGCAGGCAGAGGAGGAACACTCCTTTAATAGCCCAGCAATCAATGGGAGGAAGCGCATGCCATGTGTACCCTTCTTTACTTTTCAGATTAAGAAATACATATACAACAAGGAGGCTCATTCTAGAAAGGCTGGAACTATGCTGGAAAGAGGAGACGATGAACCTGGATTCACACCACAGGCTCCCTTCTCCCTAGCTCTGACCTTTGGGTACATCAGGCAAACTCTAAGCCTTGGTTTTTCTGTAAGATAGAAAACCTCTTTATAGAGTTGTGAGGATGAAACCATGGATACAAACAACTGCACACAATGCCTCACGTTGAGTGCCAGCCCCCCTCCCTTCCTTCCTCCCAAATAATTAAAGATGTCTGTTATCAACCTCCATTTATAACAGATCTCCCATATGCTAAGCCCTGTGGGGGCTAAAAAAGATGCTCTTCCTGCCTTAAAATCCCACTGGGGATAAACGACTTACACAGGGACTTATTAGAGGGGAAAGTAGTCCATTATAAGGGCTAATTGAGCAGCCCAGATAATGATGCAAACTGAGTTAGAGCCGAAGGAGCACCCTGTGTCCCGGGGTCCTTGGGGAGGCCACAGATGTGCTTCCCTCCGGATAAACAACAGCCTTTGCAACTCTGGAAGCAGTCAAAGCAGAAGACTGCAGAGATAAGCTTCTCTGGGCTGTGGACGCAGAGTTAGAATTTGGAAGCTTGGGTTTTTTATCTGTTTCATGTTACCACCTTGTCCATAAATCACAGCAATCTGATGATTAAGCAATACGAGTTAGGTTGAGTTGAGAGAATGAAGTGAAACTAATAAAGATCGAAGAATAAGATCATAGGGAGTTGGTGATTATATACCCATCAAGGTCTCAATTAAGTTCTGCCCCTCAGCAGAGGACAGAAGAGAATTTCATCTGTCTTCTTCCCATCCCTGTTTCTATCCATCCTGATTTTCCTTGCAAGAAATTTATCAGAGCTATGGCCTGGGTATCATAGTGAGGCAATATAACATAGTCATTAAGAGCATGGAGCTTTGGAATCAGACAAATCTATTTCCTCTGCTATTTGCTGGATGTGTGACTTTGGACAAGTTACTTAGACTCTCAAAAATCTCCTTGTCTTTAAAGAGACTTTCCTTGTCCATAAAGAGACCTCTTCCATATGGTTTTTTTGAACTTTAAAATAGATAATAGTATTGCAGTGCTAAACTCCGGTAGATAGTGAAGGCCAGGGAAGCCTGGTGTCCTGCAGTCTATGGGGTCACAAAGAGTCAGACACGACTGAGCAACTGAACTGAACTGATTGCAATGCTTATCACTGTGCTTGTCAAGATTATAATAAATGTTAGCTGGTTTTATTAAAGTAATATCTGCATGAAAACAGAACAGATTGATTTTCCCCAAATGTGCATGTCAGATGTACACACTTCATTGGCAGAAGGTTGCTTCTGGAAGGTTGGAAGGTGGCCTGGGGCAAGAGAAAGAGCACTAGCAAAGTTGGCACCAAAATTCAGGTCACTTCACAGTGTTTTTCAAAAAAAATTTTTTACTATAATTCACAGTATGAGATGCATTTTATACCACAGTCTGCTACATTTATGCACTGATAGGCGAGAAAAAATTTTACACAAAGAATACACATCTTGACCACATGTGGTACAAACTGGTTTTGGGGTGGGGGAATTGTATGTTGGTTTGTTTTAGCGCAGTTGCAGTTTACTTATTTCGGACCCTATATTGGGTCCCAATCCACAGTTTGAAAACACTGTATGAAATGATTATGACCTTGGGAAAGTCACTTTCCCTCTCTGAGCTTTAGTTTTCCCAACTAAAAGCCCGTCCTGACACCAAGCCAGCCTCGCTGCTGCTGAGAGTGGTGCCAGGGGCACTGATGAAGCCCTTGCTGCTTGGAGGACGCCCATCCAGGGCCTGTGGGAGGGACAGACGTTGAGAAGCCACTTGGGGACACTGGGGATGGGTGGGAGGGGTGGGGATTGTGGAGGTTGCTTCTCCCCAAAGACAAAATGTGATCTAAATAAAGGCAGTGGGCAGGGGAGAAGTAACTGGTGGTGTTTTTTCCCATTTGTGCCCCAGCAGCCTTCCTGACAGCGAGACGGGAGAAGACCCCAGGTACAGCCTTGGGACTGGGTTGGAAGTGGGTCCCAATAAAGGGAAGGAGCTTGGGGGGATTCCCTGGTGGTTCAGTGGTTAAGACTCCACGCTTCCACTGCAAGCAACACAGGTTCAACCCCTGATCAGGGAACGAAGATCCCAAATGCCACGCCATGTGACCAATTTTAAAAAAGGAAGAAGAGGGAATACAGGGGAGGAAAGTAGTTTAAAAAAAATGGGGGGGGAGGGGCTAG
>NW_011495071.1:13903757-13908394 GCF_000754665.1 Bison bison bison
ACATGAAGCCCTATAACACGTGAGGCATGCATTCTCAAAGAGGGAAAAATCTGGTACTGGAGAGGAAAAACTTAGATATTCCAATGTTTTGTGGCTCTCCAAAGGGCCACAGTATATAAGCAGACATACAGTAGATCTGTGGTTTTAAAATTTCATAGAGGATAGAGTCAGAGAGCGGATTAGTGGGAAGGGAGGAAGGCGATGACTGCTAATGGGTATGGCTTCTTTCAGGGGTGATGAAGATGTTGTGGATTTAGACAGCAGTGGTGGCTGCACAAACTTGTGACTATAATTTTTTTTTTAAACCCACTGAATTGGAAAATAAATGCGGCAGGGAAAGGACAATTAGAAAAAATACGTCTAAAATGGCCCTGTGGTGATCCAAAAAAAAAAGTTGAGAAACAAAGCTATAAGGAGAGGAGGTGGTTATCCCCGAGGCCAGACAGGAAATTCAGCCTGTTGCTTTATGTTCTATGTGCTTTATGTTCTGGTTGTCTAAAACATCCAAGTGAAATAGATTAATGTGGCTGCAAGACCTTCAAAACCCTCCCTAAGCACACTTCTTTCAAGACAATCGAGACACACTGGAGGAGGTGGGAAGTCAGGACTGGGAAGGTTGACTTGACCTTGTAAATCAGTGTAAGTGTCTGGCCTTCACTCCCCAACTCCACAGAGGTTTCACAACCCCACATTTTCTCTGCCGTTTCTCCCACCTTGTCACCAAGTGCCAGGGCCTGATGACAGCCCAGCCTCTCTAGCCATAGTGACCGTAACTCTTGAGCCAAAAAGCAGACCTCACGGTATGTGACAAGTGTGAACATGTGGACAAGAGCAACAGGGCAGAATATTTGACACCGGAGCAGCTGGGGTCCGTCCAGGCCACATGGCCACCACAGCTGACCCTGTCCCTCTGAGTGAATCTCCTAGGCTCCACGGTTGTCTTCTGGGAATCACACTTGGAGCGCTTCTCAGCCCTGCAGGTGCCACCCTGAGTTGCATCAGCTGTGGGTTCCCACCCCCAGACTCGCAGGCACCCATGGTCCCACCTGGGCTGGCTGCTGTCAGAGTGCACTCCCTGCTCCAGCTGTCTGTGCAGCTGTGTCAGCCCGTGAGCTCGGCCAGTGCATCCGAGCCCTGGCTCAGAAGCTGGGTCTGCAGGACCCATGAGTTGGGCCTCAGACTCCCCTGACCTAGGAAGACCCCCACCACCGTGAGCCTACACCCAACGTGCCTTCGCTCCACTCTCCCTTGTAATTTCACACACCCCGATTGTATTCAGGCAGTGGAGGCTCCCCAGGGGGACCTGTGGCATTTGTGGCTGCAGACTCCGTCTCAGGGGTCATCAAGGCCCTCGTGCTGGGTCTGAAGGAGCTGAGAATGTCTATGGCGTGCTCAGTCCATGTGGGTGAACCCTGAATGTATGTCTTTCCCTCCCTGCTGCAGCCCCGAGCGGGAGACGGTGGCCGACGCTGACGTCAGGTACTGTGACCCCGAGCACTGCCCCCTGGGGGAGACTTCCTCAGAGGGGCTGTGAGGCCTGAGGAGCCACAGAGTTCAGGAAGGCAGCTCCCCAGGTCCAACCCAGCCTCAGAGAAGGCCAGGGAGGGGGCTCTGCTTCACAGGGTGGCTGGGAGACCACTGCTGCTTCCAGGCATCAAGCCCTTCACACCAGATTGTTTTTATCCCTGTGGTCATCTTCTCCTTTTCTTTTTCCTTTTTTCCTTTCTTTGTCTTCAGAAACCATACCACAGTAAACATGATTTCCTTAACAGTGCTCTTTTTAAAATTTCCATTTGGAGAGTTAGCTGCTAACATCAAAGTTGAGTGGTTTGAGGGCTACGCAAGGAAGGAGGAGATCAGGGTTCAAGTATTCACTTAGTTGGCTTCTCCCAGGCTCTGAGCAGACCTGGGAAGGGGAACAGACTGCAGAGGTGGGACAGGGAGGGGTGGAGAGCAGGGAGGGATTGAGGTCCCATATCCCCCAGTCAGCTAAGGCCCAGCACCCAAGCCTGCCTCAGGCCTTGGGGAATGGAGAGGCCACCAGGAGCCACACGCAGAGCAGATTTCAGCCAACTGCACCTCCTCATCTTCGCGGCGCCCCCACCCCCTAGTCCCAGTTTTATCCGTCAGCTTGATAACCACCTCTGACAGTGACCCCCTGAGAATGCCTCCTCTCCTCCTGCCCTACTTTTTCCAGGAAGAGAGGCCCAGTGGCCTATGCTTCTCAGAAGCCGTGGCTGCTAAATGCCACCGTGGAGGAGAACATTACCTTTGAGAGTCCCTTCAACAAGCAACGGTAAAAGCCTCCCAGAGGGAGGGAGCTGGGGGAGGGAAGAAATTGGTCATGCTTTAGTCTCCCTCCCCAGCCCCTAAGCACAGCCAGCTGCCTGCTCCTCCATCCATCTCCCTCACCCCGCCATCCTGCTCTCCAGCCTGCTGATCGGGATTCCAGCCTGTTCCATAAGGTCCACCTGGAAATGATCCAGATGTTCTGGACGTCGGGGCAGTCCAGCTCCCATGGTTGAGAGGGTAGGAGGGGAGGGAGGTGTGTGCACACTGGTGCCCCCTCTTGAGGTTGGTGAAAAGGCTCCCCCAGCTCTCTGCCCTCTCCATTCTCATGATTCTCCGCCCCCAGCTCTGCAGCTCACACACAGATCCCTCCAGGGCTAATGACCACTGACATCCATGGACCTCTTTCCAGAGGCTCTTGGTATTCATGATTTCTTCTAATGCTCACACCAATCCCAGTAGGCAGGTACTATTATTATCCCCATTTTATAGATGAGGAAACCAAGACTCAGGACGGTTAGGTAAATTGCCCAAGACCACCCAGCCAGGAAGTGACAGAAATGGGTTTCGAATCCATCTTCTAACGCCCAAGTACCTGTCACCAAGACACTCTGATGCCTCCATGCACTCTGGCTAGCACCCACCCAGACTGAGAGCTGACCAGGGAAGTGTGAGGGGAGTAGGCTGGGCAAATATTTGAACGGCCATCATCATTTACTGCCTCAACAAACCAGCAGTGATTTTTCCCTGGCAGTGCCCCAAGCGTGGGCTCTGGCTCTAGCTTTTCCCACCGTACAGGGGCCACAGGCCCTCTCTTGTCACTTACATGGCTATTTGCTCCCATCCAATTTCATCCTTCAAATATTTAACTTGCTCCAAGATGGTGTCAGGTGCTGCCCTCAGCTCTTTTCGAGCTCACGTGGTGTTTGCTCACACCCATCAGGAGGCGCATTAAAGCCATCGCTCATCCTGGCACAGCTGCCTGGAGGGTAATGACCCTCTGCAAAAGCTCAGGCCCGCCTCCGGCCAGGCTGCTCAGCTGTGTCCCCACCCCACCGCACTGCAGGTACAAGATGGTCATTGAAGCCTGCTCCCTACAGCCAGACATTGACATCTTGCCCCATGGAGACCAGACCCAGATTGGGGAACGGGTTAGTAGCAACCTCCAGGGGAGTTACTCAAAGCTGGGACCCTTGGCCTCCCCTGCTCCCCACCCATCACCATCACCACGCCCTGAGATCGTTCTCAAGGAGAGCAGGGAATGTGAAATGAAAGAGGGGTAAGGCTGCTGAGTGCCTGCCATGGGATCAAAATGATCTCCTTGAGCCCTGGGCTTGTGGCTGTCCTGGACAAGTTTCCAGTCTTGCTGGGTGCAGAGGTCAGCTTAGCACTTTCCCAGGCTGGGGAGGACTTGACCTCTCTACTGATACCCCGAGTATGTACTGAGAGCCTGCCCAGCACTGCCCCGGGCTCAGGGTTATTCTTCCTGTTCCATCCTCAGGTGGGGTCCCTCCTCCATAAGCTTAGATGAATAGGATTCTCCCATGGCTGTCCTCCTGGTGTGTGATTTAAATCCCCTCATCCTAGGGCTTCCCTGATAGCTCAGTTGATAAAGAGTCCACCTGCAATGCAGGAAACCCTGGTTCAATTCCTGGGTCAGGAAGATCCACTGGAGAAGGGATAAGTTACCTATACCAGTATTCTTGGGCTTCCCTTGTCTGCAGTGCAGGAGACCTGGGTTTGATCTCTGGGTTGGGAAGATAGCTACCCACTCCAGTATTCTGGCCTGGAGAATTCCATGGACTGTATAGTCCATGGGGTAGCAAAGAATCAGACTTGATTGACAGACTTTCACTTTCCTCTGTCCTGGTTTTCATGGGTCAGATGGTCCCTAGCAGCTACATGATGAATTGTTAAAGGCCTGGGGATCATTCTCCCCACTTCTGAATGAATTCAGTGAACGTGTACAAGTTCCTCCTCTCTACCAGATGAGGAGGGCGCAAAGAGGTGAATGAAGCCAAAGAGCTCACATCAAGTAGGGGCCTGGACAGTCTCTGCTGAAGGGCTGTGCGGGCCTGACCTTTCCTCCCCTTCGGCGGCAGGGCATCAATCTGTCCGGTGGTCAGCGCCAGCGAATCAGCGTGGCCCGAGCCCTCTACCAGCACACCAACGTCGTCTTCTTGGTGAGTACACCAGCCAGCAACTTCCTTGAGGTCCTTGTGTCTGGCTGCCCCCTTGGCTCAGACAGACAGACACACACGCACACACACCATCACCAAACAACATCCCTCTCCAGGAGCAAACTTCTCCTGCCAGAGATAGTACCTACTGATCTTTTTTTTTTTTTT
>NW_011495071.1:13908494-13933418 GCF_000754665.1 Bison bison bison
TTTTTTTTTTTAAATTTATTTATTTATTTTAATTGAAGGCTAATTACTTTGCAATACTGTAGTGGTTTTTGCCATACATTGACATGAATGAGCCATGGGTGTACATGTGTTCCCCATCCTGAACCACCCCCAACCTCCCTCCCTCCCTACTGATCTTATTGATGGAAAAACTGAGACAAGATTAGTCCAACTGATCAATGTGGACGTCACACAGCTCTGCAGTAGGCACGAGGGGAGATGAGCAGTAATTATAGGCCCCTGCTTTGTAGCACATCCCCAACCTATTAATACTCATTTAGCCCAAATATAAGAATCACAAATACCTGGAAAGTGAGTTGCCATTTCCTGTTTCAGGCCCAGAGCAGACATTGCTAATTGATCTCAGTTTTCTCTCCCATGAAAACTGAACTTGGCCTCAGAATCCTTCTTAACACAGCACTCCAGGTAACCTCTAATAATCAAACATGAAATAAAACTTGGCTGTACCCGTCCTCCTTCATGCCAAGTTCTGTGTGGTGTGCCTTAGTTGATACTGAAGAATTCCAAGACATAGCCCTTGGCTTCAGAGGTTTAGAATCTAATTAGGGAAACAGAGCTCACCAATACTCAAGAGCCACAGCCCACTTGAAAGCCAAACTGTGTAACAGGCTATGAAGGGCCTTGTCCGGGGAGACAACTGTGAGGACAAGAGTAATCAGGGAGGGCTTCACAGAAGAGAGTATTAAAGAGTGAATCAGTTAAACAGAAGGAAAGAGCGAGCCATTGGGACAGACCGCTGGCAGAAGGACTCTCAGTTCTCTGATCCTGGCTTTATTCTCCACCCCGCCACCTCCCCACTAAACTCACTGCATGATGGAAAGGTTCACAGTGTTTGTTACCATCTGACACAGGCATAGCATTTTACAAAGTACTAGCTTATTCATCATCCCTTGTGAGCTTCAAACAACCTTGTTAGAGAGGAATAAAGTGGATACTTTAATTTATTTCAGCTAACTTTTAAGCTCCTACTCTGTACTAGGCACGGGCTCAGGGATATCAGTTCTTGAGGGCCCCACGGTCCAGGCTAGACAAATAGCTATCAAATCTGACTTCCTGCAGGGTATCACTGGGACAGAGGGAGGAAAGACTAGGCTCAGGTATCAGGAAAGGACACAGGAAGAGCTGGTGCTTAGGGGAAGTGCTGAAGGATGAGTAACAGTTCACCTGACAGACAAAAGGCCGATCAGCACTCCAGGCAAAGGGAAAAGCTTGGGCAAAGGCCTGGAATGGCAGATTCCCTGGAAATCAGAGCATAGGGAGCTTTTACAAGACAGATGGGAAGTGAGGTTGGAAAGGAAGACTGAGCAGGTGGGAAAGGGTCTGGATTAGGGTGCTAAGGAATTCGGACGTAATAGACTATGGGGAGTCACTGGAGGTTCAGGAGTCAGGAAGTGCTTGTGATTAGACCTGTTTGAGAGTGGTGACTGATAGCCCATTTTGAGATGAGGCAACTGAGGTCCAGAGAGGTTAGGTACACTGTCCAAGGCTACACAGTGAAGTGGTGTCAGTCCTAAACCACAGCATGTACATCCACTGTTTTTACATCCACTGTTACCCACCCCCATGCTTGCCCCTGTTTTCTCCCATCTACCCAGGACGACCCCTTCTCAGCTCTCGATGTCCATCTGAGTGACCATCTGATGCAGGCCGGGATTCTTGAGCTGCTCCGAGATGATAGGAGGACAGTGGTCCTAGTGACCCACAAGCTACAGTACCTACCACATGCAGACTGGGTGAGGGGCCAGCAGCGGGTCAAACTGTGGAGGGCTATGGTGGGAGAGGCAGTTGGGTGTCTTCAAAGGACTCCATCAGATGTCTGAGCAGCAATTGCTGAGGGTCACAGAGCAGAAGAGAGCAGCACTGGATGGCTTCACTCAGGCTTGGCCCATCAGGGAGACCTGGCATAGTCCAAGTGTTTGGTGTCACCTAGAGTTGCAGACATCTGCATCCTGACTGGGGGCCCCATGGGTGCACACAAGGTCAGCACCAAGAAGTCTAGAAAGAAGCAGACACTCAGTTCTTACTTCCATTTCCTACCCAGTTTGATGACTCATTCCCCTGTCCTTGAGGAGTGCCCATGTGGACAGGAGAGCATCTTCCTGCCCACTAGTGCGTCAGATTCAAGTTAGGATCAAATGGGAAATATGGAAACAAACATTGGCAGTAGTAATAGAAACGTCAGTGTTATCAGTAGAATGAAATATCACATCAGTTAAATCCCCATATTCCTCAACATGAAGAAGGTAGTTATTTTTAAAATAATTGGAAAGCATTTAATTCTTAAACTGGAAATCATGTGACTTTTGAAATTGGGGCCTTGCCTGACTTGTACATAAATATGTCTGTGAAAATGAGGCCCTTCCTAAGCTTCAGGTCTGTGTTAAATGCCCCTGATAATTTCCCTCAAATAAGTCTTCCTTCTACATGTAGTAAGGTCTTCCCCTCTACTATGAATAAAAAGGAAAAAGATCCAGACTTTTCAGAAAAGCTATTAAAACAGAAAAAATGTAGGGGGCGGGGGGTGGGGGGAAATTCCAGATTTTAAAAATAGCTATTAGAGGAGGTACAAGTTTGTGTCTGAGTTTCTGCAGTGACCCTGGTGAGACAATTCAGGACAGTCCTTAGTCCAAAGAAGGCCAACACAGAGGTGCCTGGTTCCTTAAGTGAACAGGACTTTGGGGCATCAGCCCTTGAACCCCAGCATGGGGTGAGTGGGAGTGAGAAGAGCAGGTTGGGTTTCTGAATTAATGATGGGTCTACGTGAGTATAAAGCATTGACTGTTTCAAATAAAATACATTTTATTGATCTCAAAGGGGCCTCCCACATTTAGACCAACAGGTGCTTTGCCAAACACTGGTGGAACCTGACAGGCCTGATGTGAGGAGGAGTTAAGGGTAATGAGCTGTTAGCCCACTAAGTGCATGCAAACAGCTGTCATTGCTGGAGTCCTTGGGGATAACCAGACAACTTGACCAGGATGCACTAATTTGCTCTGCAAACCCTCCTATCAACCACGGGGCAACCATTGAGAACTACCCCTGAGATGTACCAGATTCTAAATCCTGGAGTGTCCTGCTGAGGGCAGTGGGTGAGCGGGAGCCATTTGTGGTGGGGAAGGGATGTGTGCTCTGAGCACATCCGTCTCAGACCCCTCGGTCAGGCAGGAGTATGACCTCCACTCCCCCGCCTCAGCCAGCCCCCCACCGAGTTTGTTTCTGCCTTTTTAGATCATCGCAATGAAGGACGGCACCATCCAGAGGGAGGGCACCCTCAAGGACTTCCAGAGGTCTGAGTGCCAGCTCTTTGAGCACTGGAAGACCCTGATGAACCGGCAGGACCAAGAGCTGGAGAAGGTGGGTGTAGCCTGGGGGCCAGGCAGCCTGGCCCCTGAGGATAAGATTCTGCTAGAACCTGAACTCATAAAGGCCTTCCTGCCCTCATTGGCCCTAGGAAGCCCCCCAAAACACACACAAAAGACAGATGTGGACGCTGGGCATGAAATTGCTCCTACTAGACAGCCAGTACCTGTGCCAGCTACCCAAGGCAGAGTCAGGCCAATGCCTTCCCCATGTCCCGAAATAGTCAGATACCATTTAGTTACAAAGCTTCAGATAACCAACTCAGACTGGCTAAACAAAGAGAAAAGGGGGCTGGGGAGTTAAGGATTTACTGGCTCAGGAAACTGCAACATCCAGTGATGCTATAGCTTCAGGTGGAGCTGGATCCAGGTGATCAAGCAATATCATGAGGAATCTAATTCTCCCCACCCCTTGGCTCTGCTTCTCTCACACCAGCTTCATTCTCATGGAGGCAGTGAGGGCCATCGGCATCTCAGGCTTCCATTCTTCCAGGTCAGCAGCTCTGCCAGAAAGACAGTGCCTGTTTTATGATAGTTCAGCAAAAGTCCCAGGGCTGACTTCTGTTGGTCCAGTTTGGTCAGGTGCCCATCCTGAGCAAATCACTGTGGTCAGGGATGTGGAATGTGAAGACTGACCAATCCCGGGTCACATGACCACTCTGGGATTCAGAGAGAATGATTAGCCCACCTGAATCACAGAGACAGAATAAGGGAGAGGTGGTCTCCCACAGGGATACTGGGATGCTAGTAGCTGATGCAGGGGAAGGAGTAAATTCTGGCAGGCAAACATGTGTCCATCTGGACCATCCTCCAGGCAGGGGCAACTTGATAACTGCCAGTGGTCAGCACCAGGGGCAGTTCCCCCCTACCCACTTCCCTTTTCCCCTCCGCACACCCTGAGGACATTAGCCAGGCCCCGTCTATCTTTCAGGAAACCGTCATGGAGAGAAAAGCTACGGAGCCACCCCAGGGCCTGTCCCGGGCCATGTCCTCAAGAGATGGGCTCCTGCAGGATGAGGAAGAGGAGGAAGGTACAGGCCATGGGACTGGAGTGGAATCATGGCCTGAGGTCTGCTCCACCGTGAGGAGAATAAGGGTTGGGGTTCCGGGAGTGGGGAGATGGTGTGCCTCTGATGCATACCTTCCCCGCTGTGCACCTCAGTATCCCCATCTGTAAGTGGGGCTGATCCAACCCCTGTTCTCTTCAGAGGGGTGTGCAAGGTGACTCCATAAGGGGGTTCTTCCACCTGCAGAGGAGGCAGCCGAGAGCGAGGAGGAGGACAACCTGTCGTCGGTGCTGCACCAGCGTGCCAAGATCCCGTGGCGGGCCTGCGCCAACTACCTGTCCTCGGCTGGTACCCTGCTCCTCTCGCTGCTCGTCTTCTCCCAGCTGCTCAAGCACATGGTCTTGGTGGCCATCGACTACTGGCTGGCCAAGTGGACTGACAGTGCCCTGACCCTGAGCCCCATGGCCAGGAACTGCTCCCTCAGCCAGGTGGGTCCAGCAGCCCCAGTGCCAGAGCCAGGGGACCGGGAGGACTGAGCACGGGCCACCCCCCACAGGATGCCAGCCTCGTTCTCTGCCAGGCCCAGGAGTGTTCCCTCAATCAGACCGGCTACGCCATGGTGTTCACCGTGCTCTGCAGCCTGGGCATCGTGCTGTGCCTCATCACGTCTGTCACAGTGGAATGGACGGGGCTGAAGGTGGCCAAGAGGTTGCACCGCAGCCTGCTGAACCAGATCATCCTGGCTCCCATGAGGTAGCCCTCTCCCCTGGCTGTGCCTGGCTGTGGGCGAGTCATTGTTCTCTGGGCCTCAGCTCTCCCATCTGTAAAATGGGGATATATCAATACATACAATCTCTATTGTAGGTCGCTAGATGTGACTCAAGGACATGGGGTGGGAAAAGCCCCCTCCTTGGTGCAGAAAACAGGGAAACTGTTATCTACTCAGCTAGACAGGGTGTTAGAAATGTCACACAGTTAGCTCATCTAATTCTCACAACAGCCCTTCAAGGGTCTGCAGGCTCTGCATGAATGTTTCCCCTTTCTAGGCAGGTACCACCCCCGGTTCAGCTCTCCCCTTCCCTGCCTCTCCTTCCTCATTCAGCCATTCTGCAGGTTCTGACCCCAGGGACACACGGTAGTTATTCTAATCCTCTGTAATGGGATCAATCAAAACCCCAAAGCCTGCTTGGTGTGAAAGACAGTTAAAGCTGTCATAGCCCGATTGGCTGCCAACTCAGTTTACAAACCCAGCAGGCAAACAGGCTATCTGATCCCTCCTCATCATCCAATCACAATCTCCTCTCCAGTTTCATGATCAGTCTGTGACCCACAGACACAGCCTCCAAGTTTACTTATCCTCTATTTGTCTCAGATCTGTGGTTCTGAAATTCTCTGGTTGGGGTTGGGCTGTTTCCGGGTCACAGCCAGAGTGCTGACAGCTGGAGTGACCTCGCAGGGCCAGCCAGCTGACAGGCTGTCCCCAGGGCCCGGCCTCTACCCTCCCTGCCCCATCCCCACCCCCAGGAGAGTCGTCTCTCTGGAGAGAACTCTATGTCCCCAGGAGGACAGCTGCTGAGTGAGGCAGGCCCAGTAAGAAGCAGAGAATGGTGGCAGTGGTCACACATGGGCTGGAGGGTCAGAGAGGCTGCGAAGGGGCTAGCATCCCTTTGGGCAGCCATGGGAATTCTCAGGGACACAGGCCAGACACAGGCAATCACCCTGGGAAGGCAGACCTGGGGATGACTCCAGAGATATGGAAACAAAAAAATAACTACCCTCCTTCAGTAAACAGGAAGGAAATCAATACACGGATGAGTAACTGTCCTCTGATCACCTCTTAGGTTTTTCGAGACCACGCCCCTTGGAAGCATCCTGAACAGATTTTCATCTGATTGTAACACCATCGACCAGGTACACAAGATCGCGGTGACGTATGTCCCCAGTCCAAAGAGAAGCCAGGTCCCCAGGAGCTTCTCCTGTCTGATGCTGGCTTCCCCAGATCAGCTGATCAGAGCCTTGGGCTAAGAACCTAGTGGGCTCCATCTGATTATAATGCTGCCTCAGGACCTGGGGCCTCCCCTGGGAGACTCTCCTAATGAGGCTGAAGGAAACCACATCCCTTTGGCTTCTGCCCAAGCCCACTCTGGCTCACAAGAAGGTTCCAGCATACTCTGCACCAAGGTGACTGATTTTCTGGAGAACAAGCATTTTGATTCTGCCTATGTCCTTTATTCTTCATCGTACTAAATGGTGAAAAAGCAAAGTCCTAATGCCTGGCCTCAGGGAGCCTACAGTGTAGCTGTAGGGATAAGACATGGACCAGTAGTAAAGGAAGAGCAAAACCTGGCAGCAGGTAACACGCTGAAGATGACCAAATACCAAAACTCACCTCCCAGAACTTCCCTGGTGGTCCAGTGGAAGAATTCGTCTTCCAATGCAGCAGATGAGGGTTCAATTCCTGGTGGAGGAACTAAGATCCCCCATGCTGCAGAGCAACTAAGCCCGCGCGCCGCAGTGGCTAAGCCCAGAGGGGCTCAGCTAGAGAGCCTGTGTGCCACAAACTACAGAGCCCAAGAGCTCTGGAACCCGCAGGCTGCTCCCACATACCGCAACCAAGATCCCACGTGCCACAACTAAGACTCAATGCAGACATACATAAATAAATATATATATTTTAAAAGCTTTGAAAAAAAAATTCACCTCCCTTTCTCACCCTTCCTTCCCACAGCACATCCCGTCTACGCTGGAGTGCCTGAGCCGCTCCACCCTGCTCTGTGTCTCAGCTCTGGCCGTCATCTCCTATGTCACACCGGTGTTCCTAGTGGCCCTCCTGCCCCTGGCTGTTGTGTGCTACTTCATCCAGAAGTATTTCCGGGTGGCATCCAGGTGATGGCAGCACTTGCCAGTGGGGGTGAGGGATAGGAGCTGCTTTGCAATAGTCACTTCAGCTCTGTTATCAGAATCATCATAGAAGTGGTAGAGTCATGTCCCCTTCCCCAAAATGAAGATAGAAATATTCATATTCCACTGTCCTAATACAAGCATCTGGCAGCACACACACTGCAGTTACTATCTGGACTATTTCCTGGGGTGATACGCTCAGGAATGGGATCACTAGGTCAGGGTGTATACATGCGACTATGCCCTTCATTCATTTTGCCAAAATGCTTCCCAGAAGGATTGTATGATTCTAGTGTCCAGGCTGATTGCTGATGCATAAAATCAGAGGGCACCTGATGTGACGGGTCTGATGGCAATCAGACCTCCCAACTCACTTGGGTCCAGAGCAAGGATAGAAAAATCCTTGACTTGAGGGAGCTTCTCATGGCCTTTCTCATTGATCACATTCGCCTTCATGGGCCGTGGAACCATGCATGGCTCTTTCCTACTCAAAATTTTCTAAGAATGTTTTCTAAGAAGTTCTTTCTGGGAGCGATTCTATTAAGCTCACAGATTCAAAGATTTGTAGGGCCAATTTTTAAGAGCCTCTAGGCCAGTGTTTCTCAAACTGCCAACCACAACCTATCAGTGGGTCATGATATCAGTATCATAGATCACAACCAGTTTTTCAATGAAATAGAAAATATATAGAAAATATCAGGCTGTATTCGCACACAGTAACAATAAGCTTTGCTTGATAAACCTTTGTTTTGGCTGTGTATGGGTGTGTGTGTGGGGGGGTGCACGTTTGTGTACTGATTTGTAATATAATGTTTGTTACTGGGGTTGTGGTCAGAAAGGTTAAGGATGTTTCCCAAGTACACAGAGTTTGTTAGAAATGAATCAAAATACTGATTGGGCATTATAATAATAATTAAATTTAGATACATATTGGGTACAATTACCTTGCCCGCAAGGATCAAGATCTGTATAAATGGCTTTTTGCCTGGTTGATCTGGAATCCCTTGGTACCCACGAAGAACAAAGTGCATTGATATCCACAAAATCACAGAGGCTTTTTAAACACTATACAAGCTGTTCTACAAAGTTCATTTCTTCTGCCAGAGAAACCACCCTATTCCCCTGGCATCCACTCTGGCCGTGGGTGTGGTTTGTCCAGGAAAGCTGCTTCCTGCATTCCAACCTGGCCTCCCAGGCACTAATACACTTGTCAAGGTGCAGCTGTGGGGAGCAGGAGCAACTTCTGTTGCCATGGAAACCACTGGCCTTTCCCTCTCAAGGAGCTCTTTAGATCCTGGCCTGTGATGTGCCAACACCTGTGGTGGTTACTGGGGAGTTTGGTCCTCCTGTTCCTTTGCCTGGCTGTTAAGGTTGTTCACCTCTGAAAGGGAAGCAACACTGCCTGTAGAGCCTCACCACAGAGTGAGGCGCTGCAGCAAAGCCAGCGGACAGATGCAGACGCGAGGTGGATGACGTGCGTGATAACGGTAACCCTTCAACATGCTCTGCTTAAGCATCTGCATGAATGAGATGGGGTGGTACCCTCCTCTTCCCTCTTCACAGGCGAGAAACTGAGGCCCAGAGGGGTGAAGCCATTTGGCCCCACAATGGTAGGGGTGGAGCTACGATTCAGACCCAGGCTGAGCCCCGACCTACCATCTTAACCATTAGGTTCTGCTCCCCGCTTCCCCCACAGGGACCTGCAGCAGCTGGACGACACCACCCAGCTCCCGCTGCTCTCGCACTTTGCTGAAACTGTGGAAGGCCTCACCACCATCCGGGCCTTCAGGTACCAGATTCACCCTGGAGGGTAGGGGAGTGGGGATGGGGCCAGGGTCACAGGTCATGGGATTTGATTCTCAGGGCTCCACTTAGGAAAGCGCAGAACACATGTCTGCCAGCCCCCCATCAGGCCCTGAGGCCGGTCCACCCGAGGGGTCAGGTCCACTGGGCTCCAGCTGCATGATCTAGAGGGGAGATTCTCAGACCTAGAGCCAAGCCCAGGGCCTCTGTGAAAAGGTAAAATATGAAAAGAGACAAGGCCGAGACAATTCCTCATAAATCTATGTGAAAAGGCCCTCACAGGGTGTGGGCCAGTCCTGAGGCCATCTTTCATTGAGACATTACTGTGAGCCAAACACTAGTATGCTGAGTACTTTACATGCCAGTACTCATTCATTCTGCCCTGCAATCTGACATGGAAAGCTTGATGAGTCCCATTTCTCAGGTAAGAAAATTGAGGTTCTCTGTAAGGTTTCACAAAGTCCAGATTTGAAGCTGGCTTGTTCATTCAACAAACATTTACTGAGTGTTCACCCAGCCCCTTGCCAGGCACTGAAAAGATGGAAATAATTCAGATGAGCCCATACCCTGGAGGCATTTACAGTGTCAGCTTTGAGCAGGCCAGGACAAACCCATGTGCCAGGTACTCCGAAAGAAAGGCTATGGTAGCACAGCAGGGAGGCAGTCATGGAAGCCTTCACTGAGGAGGTGGCATTAGTGCTGGGACTCAAAGAGTAGGTAAGAGTTCACCAGGCATAGAAACTTACCCCAGCATCAGTGCCCTGCCATCCTCTTGCCACTCTGAGTTGTGGTGTTCAGCATGACAGGGGCATCAGAGGCTGCCTTGGGAGTGGGGGTTAGAACTGTTGCTCCCCACCTCAGTCTCTGTCTGAAATATTAGAGCATCTCTCCTCTGGATAGACACGTTAGAGACATCTGACCCAGATTCTGGGCCCTGGTCTCTAAGCCTCAGAGAGTGACTCTAGGTTATTTTTAGGATAACATAGCTGCACGGGGCATGCCAATAACCATGCGGCACTGGCCTTGTGTCCAGGAACCCTGGGGCTCAAGGAGAGAGTCTAAGGAGGCTTCTATCTCCTCCCTCCAACCCCCAAAGTCCAGCTGCCCAGACTCCTGGTGCCACACCGCAGCCCCAGTTCACTCCTTGGGGATCTGGGGCCAATGGGAAGTCCTCTTTGGGGTCTCATCTGAGTAAAGCAAAGCTGAACCCTGCCCTGGCCTTGGCCCTGCTCCCTGGACCTCCCCTGCCGCTGTGTGAGCCTGTGCCGTCTTCCCCACGGAATACTCCCTGGAGCCTGGCCTGACTCCAGGGTTTCCTCCCAGCTTTGTCCTCTTCTCCAGTCTGAACTCCCTAGTTCTTCCACCCTTTGGATCCCTCAACACTCCCAGGCCAACCTCTACTCTAACTTTTGGTGATGCTCCTCTTAGAATTGGTATCCTGGAGGCCTTCAGGCTGGGCCTGGGGCAGAGAGATTGTGACTTTCCTCGAGTGGGCCATACCCCCTAGACAGGATCTGCGTGGATGCCAGCATCCTTGCCTCAACCAAGCCTATGGTCGGCTAGAGAAACTGCTCCTCTGGAGGCCTACTCCACATTGCACTGACACAGTGGATGATTTTTAAATTTGAATGAAGGACTTTTTAAAATCATCCCTGAAGGTGTTGAATTCATTGGCTTTTGCCCAGCAGCCTGCCCTGCCAAGAGCAAACTAGTGATTATTTATTGGTTGTACACTTCCTGTGTGCCAGGCATGTGTGTGGATTATAACATTTAATCCTCACAAGAGCCTCGTGACATAGGTAGGAGAAGCCCCATTCTACAGATGGGGCCGAGTAACCAGCCCGAGGTCACACAAACAGTGAGAGCTGGTTCTGGGCTTGGGACCCAGGTCTGGCTGACCCTCTGGTTTTCCTGGAAGCCCTACTTTTTATCCCCCCAAAAGTTTCAAGGATGCCCAACACTGAGTGATTGTTTCAGTTCACAAAGGAACTATTACTAGCCCCATGAAAAAACTTAGTTTCAGTCCTGAAACATAGCCGGTAATAGTAATACTCAGACTCTAGCCTGCTTCTGCATGACTCCAAATCTGGGGCTCTTTCCACATTCCTTACATCATCACACACCTATCACAGAAGCCCCATCTCACATGCACCTTCATGCACACCCACCCCTCAGGCCAGTCACACACGCTTCAGACTCTCCAGTTACACGAGCACTCACACATGTACATCTCCAACATGCATTTACTCACTCAAGCCCTCAGACATATGGTTTCACACTCCCATAAGATACATCACCCCATCACACACACATCTACCCTGTGGTTGGGCAATCACACCCTCTCACACCCCAGAGATTCACTTTGCTCTCCTCAGACACATGGTTCAAACTCAGACCCTTCACCCAGAAATAAAGCAGAACAAACATCTTCTGGGAGTGAAAAGCAAATGCCCAAAAAGGTTCATCTTGAGTCCCTCTGAGTCCCATCGGTTGTTTCCCTGAGACCATGTTGAGATGGCTTTCCTTTATTCACCATCAAACAAGCACAGCTGCCCCTTTCTGTCGGCCTGGCCCAGGGTCTGACGAGGTGGCCAAGGAGAGTGACACCAGGAGCCCAGGCTGGTCAGAGAGAAGAGGCAGATCATACAGAGTAACATGAGGGAGAACATGAGGAGGGCACGAGAACAGGGAAGAAGCCTCCAGAGTTCCTTGCACAGAAAATCCCATCTATCTTAGAGGGATAGAAGGTTCGTTCACTCAACAGATACTTATTGACAGTGCCAGGTGCTGGGGATAGGGTTTCCCAGGTGGTGCTTGTGGTAAAGAACCTGCCTGCCAATGCAGGAGTCATAAGAGACGTGGGTTTGATCCCTGGGCTGGGAAGATCCCTGGAGGAGGAAATGGCAACCCACTTCAGTATCTTTGCCTGGAGAGAGGAGCCTTGCGGGCTACAGTTCACAGGGTCACGAAGAGTTAGACACGACTCAGCCACTGAGCACACACAAGTGCTGGGGATACATTAGTGACCAAAACAGACAAGGTCTCCATCCTCGAGGAGTTTACAGGCTAGTGAGGGAGATCGATGATAAACAGCTAGAGAAATTAATGTATGAGCAGAGATTATGAAACAAACAGGCTGCAGAGATGGAGAACAATAGGCCAGGAAAGGCCGCTCTGAAGAGATGTCATTTAAGGTAAAGCCTGAAGGTTGAGAGAAATCAGCCTTGGGTAGAGCAGAGGAGAAAACATTCCAGGCAAAGAGAACAGCATGATAAAAGGCCTTGGGTGGGGAGGAACTTGGCATTGTCACAAAACTGAAAAGAGGCAAGCAATGTAATAAATTACTTTGCTGTCATTTCTGTGGCTGCAACACAGTGAGCAAGGGGATTTGTGGCATGGAAGGAGGCTGGTGAGGTTGGCAGGGACTGGTTCCCACAGGCAAGAAAATGGTTCTTTATCCTAAAAAGTCTTTCATATTCTTAGCATCGGAGAGATAGGATGCAATTCATAATTTGGGAAGCTTATGCTGGCTTCTGTGTGGAGAGTGAGATGGCAGGTAGACCTGTTAGGAAGCTGATGCTATAGTCCAGGTGAGTTTGTGGTGGGCAGGGAGCAGGCGAGAGGCAGGCAGAGAGGCAAGGTCAGTACTGGAGGTGGTCAGAAGAGGACTGAGGGATTGGATGTGAATCAGATGATTGGATGTAAATCAGGTTTCTGGCCTGAGCAATGGGCTGGACGGAGGAGCCCTTTCATGTAAGAGGGAAGCCCTACAGAGGAGAACTGGTCTTGGAGTGAAAACAAGAGTCTGAAGGAGGTGGCGCTCTTGACAGGTATGAATAAGAAGAAGGGAGCTGGTAAGGCATTCCAGAGAGGAGAGGTGTACATCAGGTGGCAGAGGTGGCATGTTTCAGGGCTGCAGGTGAGGAGGGTCCCAGGGGCTGCATGGACCAAGATGATTCCCCCTCACCCTCCTGATCCTCCCTCCAGGTACGAGGCCCGGTTCCAGCAGAAGCTCCTTGAATACACAGACTCCAACAACATCGCCTCCCTCTTCCTCACGGCCGCCAACAGGTGGCTAGAAGTCCGCATGGCAAGTGCCTCCCCCCACCCCCCAGCCCCGGGACAGGGGGCTCTGATAGCGCTGTGCTGCCAGAGCAAGGGCCAAACGGGCCAGAGGGCGGGAAGGCAGGATGGATGCTGACCCAGGTGCGCACACGGGGTGGGTGTGGAGCCCTCCTGCGTCTCCCAACCCTGGGGGTTCTCCCTGTGTCTGCCCTTGGCCTCCTCTTCCCTCTCTCACTGCCTGGAGGCTTGTGTGTCTGAGGTGTGGGCCAAGGGGGAGAACAGTTGTGCGTTGAGCTGTGACAAGTGTGTGTGTCTGGAGTGGGTCATATGGCACGTGGGGCCAGCTGGTGAGGTATGCGTTTGGGCATGGGGGTGGGGGGAGCACTGCTGTGTGCACACGGTGACTCCCGGGGCTCCAGCCTTCACGCCCTCCTGCGTGTCTGACGATGTGTATGTGCAGTGCGGGGCTGGGGTTGAGTCTCAGCTGAGCTGCTCTCTGTCCTAAGGGAGTGGGTGTGGGTTGGGGCGGTGTGCTGTGGCCATAGCGCCCACTGAGGGCCCAGGCCAGCCCCGCTCCCTCCACAGGAGTACATTGGTGCGTGTGTGGTCCTCATCGCGGCTGTGACCTCCATCTCCAACTCCCTGCACAAGGAGCTCTCTGCCGGCCTGGTGGGCCTGGGCCTCACCTACGCCCTAATGGTGAGTGGTGACAGGCGGGGCAGGAGAGGGGGTAGACACCAGCAGACATCAGGGCACCCCCTCCCCCGACTGAGATGCTCCTGGGCCTTCTCCCTCCACCGGGCTACACCAAGTCTGATGCCAGAGGGACCATGTGGGCAGGAGGGCTCCCTGCAGGTCCCCACCCCTTCACCCAGGCCTGGGCCGCAGATGGGTGCTGGGTGAGGATCCACATTCACTGTAACCCCCAGGGAAGGCACCCTGGGCTGTAAGAAGAGCCATCCCAGGGCCCAGGGACAGGACCAGGGGATCACCAATGGGACCAGGTGACTGGCTTGCTCCCTGCAGGTGTCCAACTACCTCAACTGGATGGTGAGGAACCTGGCGGACATGGAGCTCCAGCTGGGGGCCGTGAAACGCATCCACGGGCTGCTGAAAACTGAAGCGGAGAGCTATGAGGGACTGCTGGGTGAGGGGCGCGGGAGGACTCCCGGAGAAACAGCCCAGCGTGGATGTGTGTTTAGGTTGAGGAGGCACGAGGAACCTGGGGGTGGTGGGGGGCACTCCTGGATACCAGCTGTGGCCCATGCCTGGCAGCTGAGACCCCCACACTGGCCCCCAGCACCATCGCTGATCCCCAAGAACTGGCCAGACCAAGGCAAGATCCAGATCCAGAACCTGAGTGTGCGCTACGACAGCTCCCTGAAGCCGGTGCTGAAGCACGTCAATGCCCTCATCTCCCCTGGACAGAAGGTAGGGGCGGGGAGAGCTGGACAGCACCCCCAGGGTCGCCTTCTGACCCTCAGGGCCCTCCAGATCTCACACCCATCCAGACCCTCAGTCTCCCAGCCCTGGGCCTCTCCCTTTCTCCTCCTGCTGCCCCCACTCACCCACCATGGAGACAGACACCACAGACTCCGTGGGCTCAGAGGTGCTTTGTCAGGGCCCCCTGCAAATGGCCAGGGGCTCTCCCAGGACACTGGTCCCTGAACTTCAGAGCAGAGTCCTGGGGCAGAGAGCGAGGGCCTGTCCTGGGGAGGAAGCCCCCCGTCTGGCACTCTGATCTGACTTTGATTGACCCCCTCCGCCTCTCCTCCTGTCTCTCTCACTTCATCATTGTCTGTGGCTGCCCGTCTTACTCTCCCTGACCTTTCGATATACTTCTGTCCCTGCCTCTCCGGTCCTTCTGTATCACCATCTCTGTCTCTGGGTTGGTCCCTGATGATCATTTCTGTAGGGATCCATGGGCAGGAAGCTATGGGGTAAGGGATGACTCCAGTTTAAGGCGGGGCACACCTTTCGGCCCACACTCAGCCACCCTGTGCCCTCCTGCCACACCCCACTGAGAGTGCTCCAGTGCCCCCACCTCCCCTGAGGCCCTGTACCCGACACAGCCACACCCACACGCAGCCAGGCAAGCCGGAGCCCCCTCTGGAGCCACTGCAGGAAACAAGCCCGAATCCAGGACCAGCGCTGGCTGAAGAGACACTCCCACGCCCGCACAGCCCAGAGTCAGCCCTCACGGCTCCCAGCCACCCCAGTGCCCACAGCATGGCTGCTCCTCTCCTTCTAGATTGGCATCTGTGGCCGCACAGGCAGTGGGAAGTCCTCCTTCTCTCTCGCCTTCTTCCGCATGGTGGACATGTTCGAAGGTGAGCCGTATGACAGGCATCCCACAGCCACCAGACAGGATCGCAGTCCTGGGTTTGCTCAGAAGTCACAGGAGGCCCAGCCGTTGCCGCCTCTCCCTGCATCCTCATTGGGACCCATGTCCCAGGCGGACCCTGTCCCCAGCGCCATTATCTCCCCGCTCCCTGGTGCCCCACCTGTGACACTGTCTCCTCACAGGGCGAATCATCATCGACGGCATCGACATCGCCAAACTGCCACTGCACACCCTGCGCTCGCGCCTCTCCATCATCCTGCAGGACCCCGTCCTCTTTAGCGGCACCATCCGGTGAGCCCCCTACCCCACTGCCAGGCCCACCCCAGCCCCAGGCCCAGCTCCACTCCTCCAGATCTGGGCAGAGAGAGGAGAGAATGGCAAGGCCAGGGGCAGCCCTGCTCCAGCTCTGGCATAAAGGGTTGGCATTGGTTCTTTAGAGCTGCACCCTGATGCCTTTCTCTTTCCTGCGGCGCCCAGGTAGGGGTCTCCCACTCCTCAGGCCTGGGTGCTTTCCTCCCCCCTCCCACAGCCAGCAGCTTGCTGCTGCCTCCCAGCCAAGCCCCCAAGTCAAACGGGTCCCTCACAGCTCCCTTTTCCAGCCTTGCCCACTGCACGTACCCTGGGAATGGAGCCAGGACCCTGCTCCCCTCCCAAAGGGCTTTGTGTGTCACCCTCCAGATTTAACCTGGACCCAGAGCGGAAGTGCTCCGACAGCACGCTGTGGGAGGCCCTGGAGATAGCCCAGCTGAAGCTGGTGGTGAAGGCGCTACCAGGAGGCCTTGGTAACTACTCCTGGCTGAGCACTGGCTGGGCACTCAGGGACACCTGTAAGGGCTGGGGATGGACGACTCACACCCACATCAACTTCACCCAGAGTTTAGAGTCTAGGGTCTGGCAGGACCCCAGAAACCATTGAGTTCTATCTCTTACCATACAGAAGCTCAGCGAGGTCATGTGACTTGTCCCAGGTCACACAACTGGTCAGTTCAGGATCTGGCCCCTCCTGCAGGGCACGGGGGGACAGTAAGGGTCACTGTGACACAGAGCTTGCAAGTCCCTGATACCATGTCCCGCCCTCCCCATCCACCTACTTGCCCTATTCCACCCTGAGGAAGGAGAGACTGACTCAGGGATCACAGGCACAGCTCACTCATCAAGGCTACTGAGAAGAGTCTGTCCCCAACCCGAGGGGTGGCGGGGTTGTCAGCAGAGCCTTGGTGTACCTGCTGCAACCCCTGGGGCAGTGGGGGCCAGCCAAGCCTTGGCTTCAGAAAATTACCCCACCACAGCCCACACATATGCCTGACGTACACACTCTGTGCTCACACCTCCTCCCAGTACTGCCCAGGGCCACAGCCGCGCATAACTCCTGGGGACGCTCTTCTCTTTGTAACTCCTGTAATTCCCGTGTTGTGTAAGGTGCAGCCACCCTGCACACACCTCTACCCATGACACACACCTACATGTTAGCCCCTGTACACACATTCCCACACAAGCCACTCTATCCACTCAACTCACAACGCAGGGTTAACTCAGCGCTCCCTGGGGCTGTTTTCAGATGCCATCATCACGGAAGGCGGGGAGAACTTCAGCCAGGGCCAGAGGCAGCTGTTCTGCCTGGCCCGGGCCTTCGTGAGGAAGACCAGTATCTTCATCATGGATGAAGCCACGGCTTCCATCGACATGGCCACGGTCGGTGCTGGGCACACCCATGGGGCAGGGGTCTTGGAGACGGTTTTCAGGGGGTGTTAGGGAGAAGTTCAGAAAGTAGTCCTGAAGTTCAGGTTGCTTTTAGCATCAAGGGCCATTTGGGGCAGAAAAGGCAAAGACTGAGGGACTCTGATTTCAGCTAGTCTTAGGGCATGTTTATAACACACATATGCACAAGCTGCACAGGGACCCACAGACTTCACACCCATCCCCCACCAGACAGCACACCCAGACACACTCACAGCCTGCATGTATGCACACATGCACACACACAGCTGAACTCCCAACAGGCAGAGCCCAGCCCCTGAATACTGGGAAGCAGGTTGGTCCTGTGGGGACTAGAGCCCCAGGGAGGGGGCAGGGCTGGGTTTGGGGGCACATGGGAACTGGGCCAGTAGCCAGGCCAGACCCCACCCCCTGGGCAGGTAAGCCAACAGCTGCTGCTCCCACCTGGCAGGAAAACATCCTCCAGAAAGTGGTGATGACGGCTTTCGCAGACCGCACCGTGGTCACCATCGCGGTAAGGGGCCCACCGATGGGGTGCAGGGGGACACCCGGAGAGAGGGCTGGCCTCCTGAGGCTATCATCAGCGGGCAGCCTCTGGGCTCACCTGCACCCCAAGAGAGAGCCCTGGGCAGTGCAGGGCAAGCAGCCTGGCAGGCTTGCAAGGAGTCTGGATTGCAGGATTTGGAGTGTAGGAGGATTTGCACCCACACTTCCCTTAGACTTGCTGTCTTTCTCCAGGTCCCAGGGTCCACCCCTGCCCCAAGGCCCTGTGAGCTAGGCTAGGGTTACTTCTCCAGAGCAAATGGGAGATGCAGGTGTTGGGGATCTCTGAGCAGATCTGAGACATGGTGGGGGAGAAGGTGGCATTAGTGGATGGAGGGTTTGGAGTCCCACCCTGGGAAAGGGCAGTCACCATGGAGACAGGACATTCTGGCCACATGCCTCCTCCTCCAAGATGCAGGAGGGATGCCTCAGTGGCCCCAGCCCTGCCCACACCACCCTGATAATCCCTCCTGCCTCGCCCAGCACCGCGTGCACACTATCCTGAGCGCAGACCTGGTGATCGTTCTGAAGCGTGGGGCCATCCTTGAGTTCGACAAGCCAGAGAAGCTGCTCAGCCGGAAGGACAGTGTCTTTGCCTCTTTTGTCCGTGCTGACAAGTGACCTACCACAGCCCAAGTGCCATCCCTGCCCCACCCCCCTGCCTAGGTTTTCTAACTGTAAATCACTTGTAAATAAAGAGATTGGTTATTTCCTACTGAAGGCCAGAGGTCGTGGGTCTGGTGGTCAGGGACTGGGGTGGGCCGTGGGTCCCATGGATCCAGTCTGACTTTAGCATCAAGCAGAACTGAGGAAGCTGTGTGAGTGTGGCTGAAAGCACTTTCCCTCATCTGTGAAATGAGGGCTGTCTTCGTCTGCTAGGTTGTGTTCTGCTGTAGCAAAACACCATAGCCCAGGCGGCTTAAACAGTAGAAATTTACTTTTGACAGTGCGCGAGAGTGGAAGTCCAAGATCAAAGTGTCACAGGCTTGGTTTCTCCTGAGGCCTCTCTCCTAGCTGCATCTTCACATGGCCTTTCCTCTGTGTGCACACCCCTGGTCTCTCGCTCTCCTTCTTAGGATACTAGACATATTGGATGAGGCTGAACTTCTGTGACCTCATTTAACCTAATTACCTCTTCACTGGCCCTATCACATTGGAGGCTCCAACATATGAATTTCGGTCATATGATGTAAGTCAGTCCATAACAAGGTTATAGTATTTTTGTGATTATATCATCAGATAAGGTGGCAGATCTCCATACAGTCTGGTCCCTTTTCCTTCTTCCTTTAATTCTTGGGTTAAAATTGTGGGTCCCCAGGTACACTGGATCAGTGCATTTCGATTACAAATGACAAGAACCCAACTCAGAGTGGCTTTAAAAAAAACTGGAATTTCTTGTCCTATGTGACTGAGAAGATCAGGAGGTGTACTGCTTCAAGCATGGCTGGATCCAGGTGTTTGTCATCAGGGCTGATGGATTCCGTCTTCCTGTCTCTCGCCCATGACGGATGGCTACTAGCACCTGCAGCGAACATCCTACCCCTCTGAAAAGGAGAGGGGCATGAATCATATGTCCCCCACTCCATCCCACACACAGGGACATTCAGAAGTTGACGAAGGGTGGCCCATCAGAGGGAAAGCACAGTACCTATACCACAAGTCAACCAGGTAGTGACTGGGAGATGCTGGGCCCAGACACTGGGGAGACTACAACAGTTGTCCTCAGACTCCACAGTCATCATGAGACAGGAGTGCACACCTGTCCCGGCAAGAAAGGAAGGTGCTTATTTCCATATCGCTTTATTATCATTTATATGTTTCCTTTAGTACTAGCTTTTCTGAGTCCTGGGGTGCAGACACAGGTTGCAGCTTTGTCAGTTGCAAGGGGGTCAGAATCAGACAATGTAAGGGAAACCCACCAGTCATTGGAGAGGGGCCCAGCACAGGCCCTTCTGGCTGTTCTAGGAGCCAGAGGAGCTCAGAAGGAAGAGCTCTGTGAGGCCTGGCAGGGTGCCTGGGAGATGCAGGATTGAAGTTGATCATGGGAAGGGTAGGCATTTTATCTAAGCAGAGAGTTAAAGAAAAAGGCCCAAGAAGGGGAGGGAGAACAAGATCAGAGAGCCTTGAATGCCAGGACCAACCCAAGGTCTGGGACAAGCCTATGCACAATAGGAAAGTGAAGAAGGTTTCTGAGTGAGAGAGACCTGACAAATGCAGTGTTGGGGGGAGATAAGTATGAGGAGGTGAAGGATGGAGCACAGCAGGAGGCTGAGCTCTTTGGGCGGGGAGCAAGCCTTCCTACAAAGGGAAGAGCAAGGAATAGCTGAGGTCTCGGTGAGGCAAGTCCTAGCCTTTCCAGCTCTGAGATGCCTCCACCCTGTGAGGCAAGTCCTAGCCTTTCCAGCTCTGAGATGCCTCCGAGATGCCTCTGGGGGCCCAGCAACTCCCTCCGCTGGGAAGGAGCAGAGCCTGAGGAGGGAAAAAAGGGTTCCCAATCCTCGTGTCTATGACCCCCGCCCCCCGCAAGGGATTAAAGGAAAGTAGCATAGGCACAGGGGCACCTCACAGCTCACACTGAAGTCTTGCAGAGATGCCCAAGGTCATCTTAACCTAAATCTCTCTGTAGCACCCCTGATGGCCCACCAACCATGATATGGACACCCCACAGATGAGGGTCATCTCTGGTCATTAGAACTGACTTTTCCATACATGCGTGATGATTCCCTGGTGGCTCAGACAGTAAAGAACCCGCTTGCAATGGGTCGGGAAGACCCCCTAGAGAAGGGAATGGCAACTCACTCCAGTATTCTTGCCTGGAAAATCTCATGGACAGAGAAGCCTTGTGGGCTACAGTCTATGGGGTCACAAAAGAGGTGGACATGACTGAGTTACTAACACCTTCTTTCACTTTCTTTTCCACACATGAAATCAAAGCCTGCCGCTGTTCCACTCAGTATCTATACCAATTCTATATTTTGAGCCACACAAAATAACTAGTCCATCCTCCTTGGACACCAGGGGTTTCTGCAATAGTACACAAACTCCCTGGGAAGGCTCTCCAAGGCTTCTTTTCTGATGGCTGAACAGCTATAGTTGCCCCAGAGGTTTCCTGTGTAACTCTGTCTCCTTGAGCTCCCCTCTCTGCTCATCCTGTTTTCCCCTCCCCATCCTAAGCATTTCATCTCTGGTCAGTTCAGTCACTCAGTCGTGTCTGACTCTTTGCAACCCCATGGACTGCGGCACACCAGGCTTCCCTGTCCATCACCAACTCCCGGAGCTTGCTCAAACTCATGTCCATCGAGTTTGTGATGCCATCCAACCATCTTATTCTCTGTCGTCCCCTTCTCCTCCTGCCTTCATCTGCATCTCTGGTAACACAGCCCCAAATCATGCTTACCATGAGTAGTAGAGGGGGCCCAAGCCACAGAACAACCCGAGGTAGACGCCTGCAGTAGAAACACCATTCCTCTCCAGGCCAAGAGCTTGAGCCCTCCCTACACCCCCCACACACAGTGCCCAAAACAGCCCTTTGACACAGCTCCTCAGACCTAGGTGCCTCCCATAACCTAAGGCAGACAAAATCATGTACCCCAGGAGGTGTAAAGCAAGCAACAGTAGCTTAAGTGCGTGCATGCTCAGCCGTGTCTTTACAACCCCATAACTGTGGGCCGCCAGGCTCCTCTGTCCATGAGATTTTCCAGGTAAGGATACTGGAGTGGGTTGCCATTTCCTTCTCCATGGGATCTTCCAGACCCAGGAATCGAACCTGCGTCTTCTGCATCTCCTGCATTGGCAGGCTGATTCTTTACTGCTGAGCCATCCGGGAAGGCGCTGGTAGCTCAAACCCTCTTTAAAATGCAGGGTTGGTTTTACAAGGATGGGTCATGACTGAAGAAGATGCAACCACCCAGGCTTCTGGGCTTAAGCATCCAGCATTCTCTGCAGTGGGTGTTAAACTGTGTTTCTACACCTACTAAGGTACTTTTTTTCTGGGGAGGAAGTCCGTAGCTTTTATCAGATTCCCAAAGAATCCGTGACTCAGAAAATACTAAAAATCATCGCCAAGGAGAAGTGGTCTGTTGAGAAGTCCTCCGGCCACCTAATCTGCCCCTCGCCCCAATACCAGGTTGTGACACAGCTCCTGTATCTCCTATCGCGGGGAACCCACAAAGCCCAAGCAGATACTGGCACAACCGACGATGGGAAAATTGGAGTAGGAGAGCCAGGACAACACGGAATCTGTCCCCAGAATGGGAGATCGGGTCGCGACTCCCTTCACTGCCCCTCACCCCGCCCTGATTTCATAGTGTGAGGGCTGGGAGGAACCTCTTCGGACCATCTGATTGGGCAAAGTCCCCAAGCCAGACCTCGAGCTCGGGAGAAGGCAGGCGGGGGAGGTGAATGGCGAGGGGCGGGGCCTGCGCCGGTGCCCGCCCGCCCTCCAGCCCAGGAATAGGTCGGGCTCCCCCTGGCGGTCCCCGGCCCCTACTCCACGCCCCGGGCGCCCGGTGTCCTCAATCCTCTACCCGACCTAGCACAGGTCGGTCTCCGCGGGCCGACTGACGGACAGACGGGCCGCAGAACAACCCGCCGCGGGGGCCCGGGCAGCAGGAGGGGGCGGGGAGGCGAGGACTGCGGCTTGAGGAGCAGGAGCAGGTGCCGTGGCGACGGGCGGGAGAAGCAGGGACAGAGCGGCGGGCGGGGGCGCGGCGCCGGCGTGCGTGCGGCGGGCGCGGGGCCGGGAGGCCGCGACTCCGAGTTGAGCCCCGCCGGGTCGCGCCGAGGCGAGGGGATCTGGAGTGGGGCCGGGTGTACTGGCGACTCTGGAGGGCGCAGGATCCCAAGGAGACAGAGAGGACGAGAGCTGGAGGGGGATCGCAAATTGGCGAGAGCGCTTCGCGGGGTGGGGTAGGAAAAGAGGGAGCGTACCTGGAGGGGAGACCGTGTGAAACTGGAGCTTGGAGGGGAGCCCAGGGCGGAAATGGGCGAGATGGGAGACACGGTGGACGCTGTGTGAGGTCTGGTCAGCCGATAAGATCCGGAGGTGTGAGAAGGAAGGTTGAGAAGGAAGGCTCGGTGGGGAGAAGGGGTCCTAGGAAGACGCCTAGGGGTCGCCAGCGGGTGGAGGAGAGTTGACCTGGGATCCAGCGCCAGGTGGCGAACAGGCAGAGCGGAGGTGATTCAGTAGGCAGTGGGGCAGGTGGGCTGAGGTGTGAGGCTGGTATAAGGAAGTGAAGCAGGGGCCAGGTGGAAGTGAGGATGAGTCGAGTCTAGCTGGAGACCGTGTCTCAGAAGTAAGACCAGTGCAGACTGAGGGTGGTCCCAGGGCGGGAACCCCACAGTAGGGAGAAGGCTCAGTCAGGGGTTGTCCCCCTCCTCCATGGGGGAGGCCTCTACCTGGTGGTCCCTGGAGCCATGCTGTCCCGCAAGGGCATCATCCCCGAGGAGTATGTGCTCACGCGACTAGCAGAGGACCCCGCAGAGCCCCGGTACCGTGCCCGTGAGCGGAAAGCCCGCTTCGTGTCCAAGAACGGCAACTGCAACGTGGCCCACAAGAACATCCGGGAGCAAGGCCGCTTCCTACAGGACGTGTTCACCACGCTGGTGGATCTCAAGTGGCCATACACGCTGCTCATCTTCACCATGTCCTTCCTGTGCAGCTGGCTGCTCTTTGCCATGGTCTGGTGGCTCATCGCCTTCGCCCACGGTGACCTGGCCCCTGGCGAGGGTGCCGCTGTGCCCTGCGTCACCAGCATCCACTCCTTTTCGTCTGCCTTCCTTTTCTCCATTGAGGTCCAGGTGACCATTGGTTTCGGCGGGCGCATGGTGACCGAGGAGTGCCCTCTGGCCATCCTGATCCTCATTGTGCAGAACATCGTGGGGCTCATGATCAACGCCATCATGCTGGGCTGCATCTTCATGAAGACGGCTCAGGCCCACCGGCGGGCCGAGACCCTCATCTTCAGCAAGCATGCGGTCATCGCCCTGCGCCACGGCCGCCTCTGCTTCATGCTGCGCGTGGGCGACCTCCGGAAGAGCATGATCATCAGTGCCACCATCCACATGCAGGTGGTGCGCAAGACCACCAGCCCTGAGGGTGAGGTGGTCCCCCTCCACCAGGTGGACATCCCCATGGAGAATGGTGTGGGTGGCAATAGCATCTTCCTGGTGGCTCCGCTCATCATCTACCACGTCATTGACGCCAACAGCCCGCTCTATGACCTGGCGCCCTGCGACCTGCACCACCATCAGGACCTTGAGATCATCGTCATCCTGGAAGGTGTGGTGGAAACCACGGGCATCACCACCCAGGCCCGCACCTCCTACCTGGCCGACGAGATCTTGTGGGGCCAGCGCTTTGTACCCATTGTGGCCGAGGAGGATGGCCGCTACTCCGTGGACTACTCCAAGTTTGGCAACACTATCAAAGTGCCCACGCCACTCTGCACAGCCCGCCAGCTTGAGGAGGACCCCAGCCTGCTGGATGTCCTGACCCTCGTCCGCGGGCCCTTGCGCAAGCGCACCGTGGCTGTGGCCAAGGCCAAGCCCAAGTTCAGCATCTCTCCAGACTCCCTGTCCTGAGCTCTGCTCCCTTGGGCTCCCTCCTTATGTGTGCGCACGCCAGTGTGGCATGGTATGTAGAGCGGACGTGGTGTGGGCCCCTCGGCCAGGCCAGGACCTTGTGTGAGGCTGGGCCCTCCAGCTCAGCCTCCCTGCCTGCTGCTCGCCCAGGGTGTTACAAGGCACCTGTCACTACTCTATTTCTGGCCTCAGCAGGAGCCTGCACTGGGTTATTTTTGTCCCTGCTCCTCCCAGCCCCAACTCAGGACTGGCTCGTCCCGCTCCCCTGCCCCAGACTGACAGAGCTGTGGAAAGGGTCAGGCCCTAAAGTTGGATCTCCATCCGATCCTGGGCCCCCCGACCAACTGGCCACAAGCTGGGCAAATGGCTGGGGAAGAACAGGCCCCACATTGGAGGCCCGCTGCCCTGTTTCTGTGGCCCCAAGAGATGCCTGTGGTGAGGCCCCAGCCCCTACATGGTCCCTGAAAAAGTGATGGGCGAAAGGGTGGGCCTGGCCTGCTCGGAAGGGCCGGTGATGAGGGAGCACAGTAGAGCTGCAGAGTTGGAGAACGGGGGCCCCTGCACT
>NW_011495071.1:13933518-13933959 GCF_000754665.1 Bison bison bison
TCTCGGATAGCGAAAGGTGCCTCACCCTAGACAGCTTCTCGATGGGTCTTAGCAGCCCAGGCATAATTAGTAAGCCTGGTGGGTTCCATGCTCCAGATGGAGACTCAGCTGGAAGTTAAAGGGAAGAATAACAAGGAACTTTAGGAATTGGAGCTGTAAGTTAACCTTTGACAGAGAGAGCGAGATGGTGTGGGGGACAGCCCCCAGTGAAATCAGAGGTGAGAGCACAAAGCAATACAGTAGGCAGACTCCAGTTTTTTTGGGGGGGAGATGCTCGAGAATATCCGGGTGGACTCCTGAGGCTCGATCCCGCATTTGCGTATGCCGACCCTCCTTCCTCATGACCTTTGTCCAGAGTGGAATGCCTCCCCGGCGCCCGGCACATGATCAGTGCATGCTCAGTCACGATATCAGTGCCTGCTCAGCCACGTGATCACTGAC
>NW_011495071.1:13934059-13946604 GCF_000754665.1 Bison bison bison
TTGGAGAAGTGGAGCCCCTGCCCCCCGGGCATGCTCAGCAGAGAGGAGATGGCGCTGAGGGGCTTAGCTTTCTGAGCCCTGCTCAGGCTCGGGGAGGAGCGATAGGCCGCTTGCCTCTGACCTCAAAGCTTCTTTAATGGGGGCTCCATGGCCCAGGGCTGCTGCACCTGCCTGTTCCCATTCTGTCCCCCACCCTGGGAGGCTGTGGACTGAAAGAGGCTGAGAGAGACTGGGGTCCTGGGCCCACCACAGGCCTGGCTCCCCACCGGTGGCTGCCACTCACTTTGTCAAAAGGGTGGCCTTAGAGAGCCTTTGGATTGCTAGAAAAGGAAATGTTGGAAAGCACAGGATGGTGGGGGTGGGTGAGGTCCCTGAGGCAAAAAGGCCATTGATTGTGACCGGCTTGACCCCAAGCCAGACTCCTGGAGCAGTGCTATGTGTACTTGCCCAGAATCCTGCCTTCTTTGTCGTCAATAAAGCCTACCCCTTTGTGACCTAAACTCTGGGCTGTTCTTCTGGTGGGCAGGGAGGGCAAGGGCTGGTCGCTGCCAGCCCACATTTCAGAGGCTCCAGGGACCCTAGCTGGGAGGCCAGGAAAGGGACCTGGGGTTGGTCCTCTTCCGCTGTTCAGGGACACTTCCCTTCTCTGCCTCCGGTAGCCCAGCCCTGCCAGCCTATCTGACTGGCTCGATTGGGCGCTCATCAGGCTTACAGCCCTGAGCCCTGCCTCCACTCCCAGGGATCTGCTGGAAGGCTGAGGTGCTCAAGGAAAGAGGCAGGGACGTCACTGGACGTCACATGTCCAATGTGGCGACTGGAGCATTAGCTCTCAAAACAAGTGCTTTCGTTCACACCCTGGCTCGAGTTCTCAGCCTTCATCTAACGTAACCTCTCTGTGCTTCAGTTGCCTCATCTATAAAGTGGGGCTACTAATAGTACCGACCTCATAGAATTGCTTTGGGAGTAAATGAAGAGCACAAGTCAAATGCTTGAGTGCCTCGTCCATAGTAAGTGCTCAATAAATGTTAACAGTTGAGACTGCTGTTGAATCAGCTACATGATGAGACAACTGAGCAAGTGGATGCCAAGAGAGAAAGTGCTATTATGTGTCCCCTAGTGAGGAGTTTCTCTGCCTGAACTTACCTTCTACACTGTTTCCCCATCCAGCTCAGACCCTGATGACAGGGGCTGTGGCAGCACCTATTACCTATTTCTCTATCTCAACCCTCTGGACTCCATCCACCATGTGGCCACCAGAGTAGTCTTATTAAAAGACTTCATTCTTTCCAATGTCAAGTACCTCCAGTCGTTCCCCATTACCTTCTGGTCAAGGCTAGACACATAACCAGTCGTTTCAGGCTTTGCCTGACTTCTAGTCATTATAGCCTACTGTTCTCTGGCCAGGACCCTATGTAACCGCCCACCACCCTGGCAGCCTCAATATCCCCTCCCTGCATACAGCATTGATCTTCCTACCTCTGAGCTTTAGATGATGTTATTCCCTTTGCCTGGACTGTCCAGGCCTCATCTCTCCCTGTGGAAATCTATAAAAGTCCAAGCCACCATGATGCCTCCTTGAAGCCTCCCGATTCCTCTAGAAAGTGATGGTCCTGTCCCTTCCTCTGCGCTTGTGGGCATTCTACTTTTGCCAGTGTTTGTGGGTCTGTCTCCCCATTCCCAAGTCCATGGCTCCTTGAGGTCAGGGACTGTGCCTGATTGAGCACTGTGACTGTCTTTCAGTAAGTGCTGAATGAGTGAATGATGAATAATGTACAGGACAAGTCAAGGTCAGTGGTGCAGTGTGAGGCCTGTAGAGGGCTTTGGTTGCATCAGTGAGAGTTTGTCCCAGACTATTCCAGAGGCAGGGCTGAAGGACTAAGGAGCTGCTGGTTCAGGCTCTAAGATGCCCCATCCCTGTACCCACAGAAACACACCCTGCCCCCCATCCAAAAGCTGATTTTTTGCTGTGCTGACTTGTTTCTGGTTTAGAGGAAGGAGATGAGAAAGCTGTTCAAAGTTGGCCCAGGGTTCTGGGGACAGTACCTGGTTCTTAGTCTAAAGACTCAGTTTACCTGTCTTCAAGAACAGAGGAGGAGGTCAGACTCACTAATGAGAAGCATCTGGGCAGCACCTTCCTTGGGGACCATTCAGAGTAACCTTCCTCCACTCCTTCATACACCTTTAAACAGTTGCTGCTACTGCTACTGCTAAGTCGCTTCAGTCGTGTCCGACTCTGTGCGACCCCATAGATGGCAGCCCGCCAGGCTCCTCCGTCCCTGGGATTCTCCAGGCAAGAATACTGGAGTGGGTTGCCATTTCCTTCTCCAATGCATGAAAGTGAAGTTGCTCAGTCGTGTCCGACTCTTAGCGACCCCATGGACTACAGCCTACCAGGCTCCTCCATCCATGGGATTTTCCAGGCAAGAGTAAACAGCTGGTGATGGTGAAATGGCAGAACTGAGGGCTTAGTGCCACCTGCTGGCCACAGAAAAGACCCACTTGATCCCAGAAAATCAGAATCACTGCTGCCGCTGCTGCTGCTAAGTCACTACATTCGTGTTCGGCTCTGTACGACACCATAGACGGCAGCCCACTAGGCTCCCCCGTCCCTGGGATTCTCCAGGCAAGAACAGTGGAGTGGGGTCCCATTGCCTTCTCCTAGTCCTGGGCTTTTCACGTTGTAAGATCCCTAGCATTTAGGCTTAACTCAGGGAAAAGCTGAAAAGCTCCAGGCATGGAAGGAGCAGCTGGACCAGACCTCCTTTGATCACCCCACAGATGTTCTTGTCCTCTAACAGTGCTCCCATCCTCTGGGGCCACCCATCTCTTTAAGGCACTTGTCTAACTATAGACAGAAGAGCTCCCCTAACCTCCCCTCAGCCTAGCAGGAAATTCTTTGAGAATTGTTTCTGATATTCTGCCTCCAGGGCATCATGTGATGGAGCAGTCTAAGCTCGTCCACACCCCATGTGCAGATCCCCCAGAAAGGTGTGTCTCATGTCACCGTGGTCCAGTGCTGAGGAAGGCGCTCTTCTCCCAATTTTCAGATAAGGAAATAGGATTGGACTTGGGGGTCACTTGCTAAGACCATACAGCTAGTAAGTGGCAGGTCCAGTATTTGGCCCTGAGTCTATCTCACACCAAAGCTCTCTCCCTTCCCACTGCTGCAGGATCCCAGTGACCTGAGCATCACCTTTTACTAGGGGTGCCACCTTGCTCTTGGTTGTCAAAAACCACCACTGGCAGACGGATGTCTCTGGATCAAGAACAAGAGGGAAAGTGTAACTCAGGAAAGTCCCAGATTTGAGACTGATGCAGACTCATCTGTAAGTGACAGCCCAGATCATGTCCAAACACCAAAGGAGCCAGAGGGACTGCTACTGAGTCCAAGCTCATATTGCTCGCCACATGAGAGGCCGATAAATCAAGAGACGAGTTCTTGGGGCAAGGAATAGCGACTTTATTTAGAAAATCAGTAGCCCAGGAAGATGGTGGACTCATGCCCCTCAGAACCATCTTGTAAGTTAGAATTCAGGCAACGGGAGGAAGTAAAAATCAAACATCTTTACTTGTTCTGGTCATCCTCCAGAGATGTGTTCATTGGTTCCTTTCTGCAGTCATTCATAGGTCATCAGGATGTTTCCTTTGAGCTGAACAAAGGTATTTTAGCTCAATACTCGTTACTTGGAAGGCAGGCTTCCCAGGGATGGGCCATTATGTATAATTCAACCTTACAGGCAACAGCCCTTTATTGGTTAACTTGTAATAGAATACAAAGTTTCTTCCCTATTACAGGACCTCACTGACACTTTTTCCCACTGGTGTCTATGAAGAACCCTCCATCTTCTGCCTTCTTTATGTGGACTGGGGTCCCTACCTTGCAGGCTCCCCCAACTCCAGCCAGTCAGGCGGCAGTGCAGACTGACATTGCACATCTGCCATCCCTGTCTCCCAACTCACACAGGTGTTGTGACATGTGTCCTGGGTCTCAGTCCTGAGCTCAGCAGAGAAGGGAAGCCAAGCCACCCTCTTCCAGTAGTGAAACTGAACTGCTAGGCTGGAGAAACTAGCCTACTAAGACATTCTGGAAAACTGCTCAGGCCTAATGCCTCTGGGTTTGGCATCTCCAGCCAGTCACCACACAGCCCACATGTGGCCCACCTAGGTGGCCCTCTGGTCTTTCTGCTGGGGAGGACTCAGCCAGCTTCTATGAACCCACTCTCCTCATGTATCATCCTCAGCTCTGTCCTGCTCTTGAGTTCCTCTCCAACGTCTTTTCTTAGGGAGAACTTTCCTAGAGTGCTTGCTGCAAAGAGTAGCTCTGGCTCCCCATACATCTCTGGGTTCACCTCTGAGGTCTCCCCAGGGCCAGTGTCAGACACCTTATTGTACTAAGACATGCAGAAGACCTGGAGGAAGAAGACATGAATGCTGCTGACCCCAGATTAGGGTAGGCTTGAATAACAACAGATCTGTTCCAACTTGAAAGGAGTTGGGGAAAGACCAAACGATGGGATTAGAGTCAGAACTGGGTTCCAGAGGGTGGGCTTGTTGCATTAGAACCTAGAGTATTGGTGTCTCACTGTATCCTGCTGACTATACCAGCTGTCTTGCGTATCTCATTGTATGCACTGTTTGCTGAACCCAGGGTAGGTGAGGCGTGAACCAAGAGGCTGGAAGGAGATGCAAGGAGCCATAGGAACTGCAGACACATTTATTCTCTCCTGACTGGCACAGCACCAATGACACCAGCCATAACATAACTTTAACATAGCTGTAATGTAGCCTTAATGCAGCCTCCAGGGCTTTTCAGGCGGAGCTTATATATACTTGCAGAACAAAAACAGCCTGTGGCCAAGAAGTACGTCGTGACATGTATGCATAGTGCTATAAATGATCTCAGCTCTTACATATTATTATTTACCAAACGTGTAAGAGCGAGAAACCGTGGAACAAGAGAAAGCCTGACTACTGCCACCACCAATTGCTCTTTCTCTACAATTGGCATCCTCGCTGCCAGGTCCACCTGCCTGGGGCATCGTATATCTTCATCTACCTACACTCTACTCTATTTCCACTCTGGAGTGATGTGAAAGGCAGGCCACCTACACTGGCCACCTTGGGTACAGGAGTGTAAACTTCTGTCTTTCCCCTGTCCTTAGGTCCTTCCAGGCATTGATGCCAATAGTTGAAGCAGTGATACAAAGTGCATATGCAACTGCACAATTCATTACAGAACCCTGCTTCTACGCACTCTGACTTCACTTGACCAATTCCAGTTTTTCTCACTATGCCACTGTTACTGGGGAAGAGAAGATAAATAAATACAGGATAAATCAGTACATTTATTTATAATCACTACATTTATTTATAATCAGTACACTTATAAATACAGGATAAATTAGTACATTATCCTGATAAATAAAATCAGGATAAATAAATTCAGGGAAATAAGTACAGATCTGACTAAAACTTTGACACAGGTCTGCTATCTGTGAAGGGAGGAAGAAGGGATAATGAGGGATAGCATGCCATTAGCTTTCAAGCAAGCTTGAAACTACAGCAGATGCCTGAGATGCCATAGCTGGAACATGGTGGCTAAGTGGCTTTGAAAAATAAGTCTCATGCACTTAAGAGTCAGTTCTGTTGGCACTGATGATCTTCGCTAGATTTGCTGATGCGTTGAGGAAGCGGTCATCTGATCCAGTTCCAGCTTCGAGGGTCCCTTATCCTCCAGAAGTCTCTGTTTACAGTCTCTCATCCTCCAGCTTCCCCAGTGGCTCAAGCAGTAAAGAATCCACCTGGAATGCAGGAGACTTCGGTTCGATCTCTGGGTTGGGAAAAGCCCCTGGAGAAGGAAATGGCAACCTATTCCAGTGTTCTTGCTTGGAAAATACCATGGACAGAGGAGCCTGGCAGACTACAGACCATAATGTCATGAAGAGTTGGACAACATGAGCGCAGACTCTCTTCAGCGGGCACCATTTCCAGCATTTTACTGACCTAGGTTAAATCAGGAGAGTAAGTCCTATGAATCAGTTGGCCAACTTTAGACAAACAGCCTTTTTTCTTGATGAATGGATTGGTCTGCTTTTCCAAAAGCATTTATAATGAGATATACTAGTTATTGCACAGATTCTGCATCAGCAGGCCTGTAAATAATTGGGGGCAGTTTTATTACCCAAAAGCATTTAACTAATGCATTTAAACTGGCCTCGACAACAGTTTGAGTTGTTTTATTTGCTATTTGGACCACAGGGAATAACATGTTTGGAAACATGTTTTAGATTGGCAACACCCTCACTGGGGTTGGAAATTCTTGGTTAAACCAGTATAATTTGGGTGGTAAGTTATCCCATTGAGTTATTAACAAAATATGCACAAATGGTAGGGAAGGAAATCCCCTCTCTGAGCCAAGGACTCTGTATGCGACAGCAGTACTGCAGCTCATATATCATTCATGGGCCTGGTGTGAACAACGAGGTCAGGCTTGATTCACAGTGAGCCGATTCATCAGGAGGAGGCAGAAGGGCCTTACAGCACGTCTTCCCAGAGTCCCAGGCCACTACATGGAGACCAGATGAGACAGTGCCTCCCCAACACATCAAAAAAAGCCATACATCATAAATATACTTAGAACACCCCAGCATCAATCCTGAGAGCTCTCCAACACCATGCACTGGCCATGAATTCTGAACTCCCAGAGCGTACTCCAAAACACAAGGCTAAACTTTGCTTTAGAGCCCCTTACCTTGTCTTAAGAAAAATATATAAAAGTATGATCAGTCCAATGATGATTACTACAATCATTCCAATAGAGAGCCAGTCAGTTTTCTTCTCAGATTCTGCAGAAAGAAGGAAGAAAACGTTAAGAGGAAGCCTATTGGCAGGGGCCAAAGAGATCACATGACTGCTTCTAGGATCGGTGTGGTTGTATGTCATCTTCTGTCAGGGATGGTACCACCAACCTTCTGCCACATGTCTTTGCCCTCCTCCATCCTATCTCTTACACCTCCAGACGTCAAACAGCCTGTTTAGCACTTATCAGAAATACAGCAATATCAAACACCACATACAATATGCACATGCTGTGCACATGTTTAAAGCTTCCATAGCATTATACCATCCTGTATCACCTGTATACTGCTATAGACTGAACGTCACTCTCCCCTCAAAATCTGAATGCTGAAATCTTAATGCCCAGTATGACAGCATTAGGAGACAGGGCTTTGGGGAGGTGATTAGGTCATGAGGGTGGGGCACTCAGGAGTGAGATGAGTGCCCTATAAAGGAGGGCCTTGAGAGATCGCTCACCCTTCCACCTTGTGAGGACAGCATGAGAAGTCTGAAACCTGCAAAAGGGCTCTCACCCAACCATGCTGGCCACTAATCTTGGGACTCCAGCCTCTAGAACTGTGAGAAATGAAGTTCTGTTGCTTATAAGCCACCCGCATGCGTGCGCGTGCACGCTCAGCCACTCAGTCATGGCTGACTCTCTGCGATCCCATGCACTGTAGCCTATCAGGCTCTTCTGGTCCATGGGATTTCCCAGGTAAAAATACTGAAGTGGGTTGCCATTTCCTTCTCCAGGGGATCTTCCCAACCCAGGGACTGAACCCGCATCTCCTTCATTGGCAGGCGGATTCTTTACCACTCTACCACCTGAGGAGGCACTTATAAGCCACCTAGTCTGTGGCAATTTGTTACAGCAGTCCATTTGGACTAAGAGGGCTTACCTGGTGACTGGTGATGGTAAAGAATCTGCCTGCCAATCTACTTCCATATTCTTACCTACAAGTCCCATGGACAGAAGAACCTGGCGAGTTACAGTGCATGGGGTCACAAAAGAGTTGGATACAACTTAGCGACTAACCACCAACAATGGTAAGCACCAACAATATACAACAAGATATATACATATCACCCAGCCCAGACAAATCCCTGATACCAAACACACAAAGCATATTTCAATTTCATATTCCCCTGTTTCTGAGATACCCTAAACACATCTGTGTACACACCACCCACACAATCCTTGGTCTTTACTTCCAAGAACAATTTCTCTCTCCCTTCAGGATCATCTCAAGCCCCATCTGGCACACCCAGACCACATCCCTCAGGGCCACCAGTCAGCCTCTGCCTTCATGACCTCTCTCAGCTCTATGCAGATGCATTGGACCAACAGGATCATCCCCACCTAGGACCAGAGCCATGACCATAGAAGCCAGGTCACCTATTAGACCATCTGTCCTGGCTTAGGGACCTAATCTGTTCTGCTGACTCTGGGGCTGATCTAAATCAGACCAATTTTTCTCCCCTTCCCTATATAACCAAAGTTTATATGATACTCCCCTCAAAATGAAGAATAAGGGAAATGTCCAGGAAGATGCTTACCTGGATGTAGAATCAACTGAAAGTCCAAACTCTGGATTGTGGGCAAGGATACATGCCATACCACACACTGATAGATGGTCCCATTGTCTTCCAGAGATGGCTTCAGCCTTAGGTGGCTAGTGATATTAAATGTACCATCCTCATTCTTGACTATGTGGTCAGTGGTGATGTTCTTGGAAAATTCCCTGAAGTGGTGATCATTCTGGGTCCACTTTTTCCATGTGATGTTGATATGCTCTGGGTAGAACCCACTTGATGTACACAAAATATGTCTGTCCTTGTTATCTTTCACCATGACTTGTTCAGACAAGTTGCTGACTGGCTGAGCTGCCAGGGGAGAGAAATCATTCTTTGAGGGTAGGTAGAGATTTGCTTATTATCAGCTCAAATGTCAGACCCATGGCAAGCCTTCAGGAAAGCGAAGTAAACTGAATGGTATTCTGCTTAGACTAAGTGTTCTGGGTACGTTGGTCCCAGTGCCAGTGGGGTACTGATATGCTGTGACCCTGAATCTCAGGCAGCTTTATAAAGCAGAGTTTCTTAAGCCCCTCTGTGTCATAGATACCTTTGGGAATCTGAGGAAACTCTTGGAATAAACACTTGGAATTAGCAGAGACTGCTAACTGCTGCCAGTCTCCATTCTTCCATGACACCTCCAAGTTAAAGCTGCTTCTCCCTCCCTCCTCTGCAGCTGGGTGTAGTCATGTGAATTAAGGTCTGAAAGTTTGATTGTAATCAGAAGTGGTGAGAGCAACTTCTAAGAAGGATCCTGAAATAACAAGGGTATCTTAAAGAAAAGAACAGTGTCTCTCCCCCTCCACTTCCTTCTTTCTACAGAATGGCTGGAATAGTATGTCATGGCTGGGGACAGAGAAGCCGTTTCTAAACACAAAGCAGAAATGCAGGTTGAAGACAGAAAAGTGACAAGATAAAGGATCTTGGGTCCCAGATGATCAGAGCACTGCTATATCTGCCCTGGGTTGGCTACATTTTTGAGAAAGGAAAATAAGCCGCCTTCTTAAAAGCACTACTGACCTCTGGCTTCCCCTCTCACATGTAAAGATCTTGAAAGTCATCATTTCTATCCTTGGAACAGGAAATAAAGCTGAACTGAACAAACTGAAAATCCACAGTTTTCTTTAGATTCATCAAAGAATTGAGGTGACAGGGCAAGCCACCACCCTGTAAACCATAGACACACACAGGCAGATTGAGAGAATCACGGCCAAGATCATAAAACCTTAAGCAGAAGGTACTAGAGCAATAAACTGGTTGACATACGTAAGCACTAACTCTGACAAATTGCTAAAGGATAAGTGTGGACTAGGTTGAGAGTAAAAGACTCCTAGAGGCCCAGCCTTAGAGGGGGCCACACACTTTCATGAGTTGTTCCTCCAAGAATCCCACCAGGCTCTCACTGTGAAGATCCAAGAAAAATCCCCTCCTGTTTTGAGCAGGGAAGAGAAGAAAAATAACTATTATAACTATTTCAAAATATACCCAGGACTCCCTGGTGGTCCAGGGGTTAAGAATCCACCGGCCAATGTAGGGGACACGGGCTTGATCCCTGGTCTGTGAAGATTCCACATGCTGCAGAGCACCTAAGCCCACGTACCACAACCACCGAAGCCTGTGCACCCTAGAGCCTGTGCTCCGCAGCAAGAGAAGCCACCGTAAGAAGAAGCCCACGCACCACAGCCTGAGAGTAGTGCCTACCTGCTGCAACTAGGGAATGCCGGTGCACAGCAACAAAGACCCAGAGCAGTCAAAACTAAGTAATTAAATACAAATTAAATATATATACACACATACACACATTCTCCACAATTCTCCAGTGCATTCTCCACAATAAAGGATGCTCTCAAGGGAAAAGAATTTGCCAAAGTCTTATCTGACCTGGGATAGTGATGTTTAGCGGCTCCAGCCCCCTCTTAGCCTTCCTGTCTCACCTAGGAACACTTGTGAAGGTTAGACAGTCTAGCGGCTCAGGCAACTCAAAGAATGAGATTTAATCAGAAAATTATAAACAGCTTCCCCTCTATGACAACTTACCACTACACCAACAGAGCCCCAGAATGATAACAGTAGATTACAACTGAGAGAGCTGTTAAACGTAGGTTCTATTTCAGAAGGAGTTCATGAGGAAACTCAAGGAAAATAAGGCGGGGGGTGGGAGGAAGACACCAGAAGGAATCAAAGTCTCTGGCATCTACAGGCACGGCATTAACATTAAACAGAATGCAACTCCTAGCCAAAGAAATGCAGATCCTCATACCAAAAGCCTATTCACCTCAGTTCCTACTATTTGATACGGAATATCTGGTTTTCAACAAAAAATTACAAGGCATGCCAAAAAGTATGAAAAGACAAAGCAAGCATCAGACCCAAACTCTGGAATGACACAGATTTTGGAATGACCAGATAGGGACTTTTAAATAACGATTAAGCACATGTAACCTAGAGCCCATGCTCCACAATGAGAGGCCACTGCAATGAGAGGCATCCCCTATTTGTCACAACTAGAGAAAAGTCCGTGGAGCGATGAAGACCAAGCACAGCCAAAAACAAATAATTAAATAAAACTCTTTTTGAAAAAATAGTAGCCTTCAGAGCAAAGAAAATTATCAGGAGGAAAAAACTAAGGAAATCTGAATAAACTATGTAAGTAAGTGTTAGTCACTCAGTCCTGCCCTACTCTTTCCAACCCCATGGACTGCAGCCCACCAGGCTCCTGTGTCCATGAGATTTTCCAGGCAAGGATGCTGGAGTGGGTTGCCATTTCCTTCTCCAGGGGATCTTCCCGACCCAGGGATCCAACCCAGGTCTCCCACATTGCAGGTAGATTCTTTACCGACTGAGCTACAAGTGAATAAACTATGGACTTTAATAAATAATAATGTATCAATATTGGTTCATAATTATAAAAATATAGCATAAATGCAAGATGTTAATAGGGCGAGTGGGGTGTGGAGGCAAGAGTAATATGGGAACTCTGTACTATCCTTGCAATTTCTCCATAAATCTAATCCTCTTCTAAAAAAATAAAGTCTATTTATTTATTTAATTTTTGAAAGAAAAAAAAAACTTTTTAGGCTATCAGTTGCAGAGGAATTCTAATATACATCCCTACCTCCAAAATTGATATGTACAAGTCTTCAGTGAAATTGTGGAGAGCTCACAGATACTGCCCCCCAGTTATACTGAATTGTACCCCCTCCCAAATTCATACGTTGAACTCTTAAACTAATTCCCTCAGACTGTGACTATATTTACAGATAGAGTTTTTTTTTTAATTAATTTAATTGGAGGCTAATTACTTTACAGTATTGTAGTGGTTTTTGCCATACAATGACATGAATCCGCCATGGGTGTACATGTGTTCCCCATCCTAAACCCCCCTCCCACCTCCCTCCCCATCCCATCCCTCAGGGTCATCCCAGTGCACTGGCCCTGAGCACCCTGTCTCATGCATCAAATCTGGACTGGCGATCTATTTCACATGTGGTAATATACATGTTTCAATGCTATTCTCTCAAATCATCCCACCCTCACCTTCTCCCAGAGCCCAAAAGTCTGTTCTTTACTTCTGTGTCTCTTTTGATGTCTCGCATATGGGGTCATTGTTACCATCTTTCTAAATTCCAATATATATGTGTTAATATACTGTATTGGTGTTTTTCTTTCTGACTTACTTCACTCTGTATAATAGGCTCGTTTCATCCACCTCATTCTTTTTAATAGCTGAGGAATGCATTCTTTTTAATAGCTGAGTAATATTCCATTGTGTATATGTACCACAGCTTTCTTATCCATTTGTCTGCCGATGGGCATCTAGGTTGCTTCCATGTCCTGGCTATTGTAAACAGTGCTGTGATCAACATTGGGGTACACATGCCTCTTTCAATTCTGGTTTCCTCAGTGTGCATGCACAGCAGTGGGATTGCTGGGTCATATAAGCACAAGCGCTGTGAGCCGGGGCAAACCCAGTGTGGTCCATACACTTCGAGCACTCCCCACACACGCCAGTGATATTTGTTTGCAGTGTTCCTCCCTCCCCACAGCACAACTGAACAAGTGACCATCTTTGCCCCTTTGTGTCAGGGCAGAAACTAGACACTGAAGAGACTTGCAAACAGAGGAAGCCAAAATAA
>NW_011495071.1:13946704-13946838 GCF_000754665.1 Bison bison bison
CAAAAGTCTGTTCTTTACTTCTGTGTCTCTTTTGATGTCTCGCATATGGGGTCATTGTTACCATCTTTCTAAATTCCAATATATATGCGTTAGTATACTGTATTGGTGTTTTTCTTTCTGACTTACTTCACTCT
>NW_011495071.1:13946993-13953032 GCF_000754665.1 Bison bison bison
CCCCACAGCACAACTGAACAAGTGACCATCTTTGCCCCTTTGTGTCAGGGCAGAAACTAGACACTGAAGAGACTTGCAAACAGAGGAAGCCAAAATAAACAAAGAGGGAACCGCTTCAGAAATGACAGGTTTAACAGATTAAAACCCTGTAGTTAGCATTGACTAAGTATTGGAAGGGGCCTATAGACCTTGAGAAGTATAAGCTGAAACAAGGAACTATCTGAAACTGAACTGACCCCACACTGCCCTCAACAGCTCCAGAGAAATTCCTAGATATATTTTACTATTATCATTTTTTAATTTTTTTATTTTTAAGTTCTTTATTACTCCTTTAATTGTCATTTTTATAATCTACTATTACCTTGCAAAAAAAAAGACCCTATTTTAAGGCAAATTTCATATATATATTTTTTATAATTTTTGTGATTTTGTTTTGTATTTTTAATATTGTATTTTTGAGAGTCTAACCTCTACTCTAGATTTTTAATATTTGCTTTTTGGTATTTGTTACCAATTTTGTACCTTTAAGAATCTAATCTTCAGTTCCCATTTTTACTTAGGCGTGTGATTACTGGCTTGATTGCTCTCTCCCCTTTTGACTCTCCTTTTCCTCCCCAGGTCACCTCTATCTCTTCCCTCCCCCTTCTCTTCTCTACTTAACTCTGTGAATCTCTTTGGGTGTTTCGGGCTGTGGAGAACACTTAGGGAACTGATCACAGGCTAGATTGGTCTCTCTCCTTTTGACTCCCCCTCCTCTCCTCCTGGTCACCTCTGTCTCCTTCCTCCCTCTTCTCTTCTCTGTGTAACTCTGTGAATCTCTCTGAGTGTTCCAGACTGTGGAGAGCAAATAGGGAATTGATTACTGTCTAAATTGCTCTCTCTCCTTTTGATACCCCGAATGGCACCCCACCCCAGTACTCTTGCCTGGAAGATTCCATGGGCGGAGGAGCCTGGTGGGCTGCAGTCCATGGGGTAGCTAAGAGTCGGACACGACTGAGCAACTTCACTTTCACCTTTCAGTTTCATGCATTGGAAAAGGAAATGGCAACCCACTCCAGTGTTCTTGCCTGGAGAATCCCAGGGACAGGGGAGCCTGGTGGGCTGCCGTCTCTGGGGTCGCACAGAGTCAGACACGACTGAAGCAACTTAGCAGCAGCAGCAGCTTCTCCTCCTAGTCACCTCTATCTCCCTCCTCCCTCTTCTCTTCTTCATGTAACTCTGTGAACCTCTCTGGGTGTCCCCCACTATGGAGAATCTTCTCACCATTAACCTAGATGTTTTATCATCAGTGCCGTATGGATGGAGAAGTCTTGAGGCTACTGTAAGAATAAGATTGCAAGTCAGAGGCAGGAGGCTTAAATCCAAAACTTGAGAACACCAGAAAACTCCTGACTCCAGGGAACATCAATCGACAAGAGCTCATCCAAAAGCCTCCATACCTACCTGAAACCAAGCTCCAACCTAGAGCCAACAAGTTTCAGAGCGAGACATAACAAGCAAATTCTCCAACAAAGCAGGAAAATAACCCTGAGCACAAAAAAACAGGCGGCCCAAAGTCAACCAAACCCATAGACACCTCAAAACTCACTACTGGAAACTTCGCTGCACTCCAGAGAGAAGAGATCCAGCTCTACCCACCAGAACACTGACGCAAGCTTCCCTAACAAGGAAACCTTGACAAGCCACTCGTCCAACCCCACCCACAGGGAGGATCCTCCACAATAGAGAGGAACCACAGACTTCCGGCATACAGAAAGGCCACCCCAAACACAGCAATCTAAACAAGATGAAAAGGCAGAGAAATATTCAGCAGGTAAAAGAACATCATAAATGCTCAGCAAACCAAACAAAAGAGGAGGAGATGGGGGTCCACCTGAAAAAGAATTCAGAATAATGATAGTAAAGATGATCCAAAATCTCAAAAACAAAATGGAGTTACAGATAAATAGACTGGAGACAAGGATTTGAAGATGCAAGAAAAGTTTAACAAAGACCTAGAAGAAATAAAAAAGAGTCAATCAATAATGAATAATGCAATAACTGAGATCAAAAGCACTCTGGAGGAAACCAACAGAATAACTGAGGCAGAAGATAGGATAAGTGAGGTGGAAGATAGAATGGTGGAAATAAATGAAGCAGAGTGGAAAAAAAGAATTAAAAGAAATGAGGACAACCTGAGAGACCTCTGGGACAATGTTAAATGCCCCAACATTCAAATCATAGGAGTCCCAGAAGAAGACAAAAAGAAAAGGCCAAGAGAAAATACTTGAGGAGGTAATAGTTGAAAGCTTCCCTAAAATGAGGAAGGAAATAGCCATCCAAGTCCAAGAAACCCAGAGAGTCCCAAACAGGATAAAGCCAAGGTGAAACACCCCAAGACACATATTAATCAAATTAACAAAGATCAAATGCAAAGAGCAAATATTAAAAGCAGCAAGGGAAAAGCAACAAATAACACACAAGGGGATTCCCATAAGGATAACAGCTGATCTTTCAACAGAAACTCTTCAGGCTAGAAGGGAATGGCAGGACAAACTTAAAGTGATGAAAGAGAAAAACCTACAACCCAGATTACTGTACCCAGCAAGGATCACATTCAAATATGAAGGAGAAATCAAAAGCTTTACAGACAAGCAAAAGCTGAGAGATAGGGTTTTTACTAAGGTTGTTGATAAGTTAAAAGAGATCATTAGGTTGAGCCCTAATCTGACTCATGTCTTTATAGAAGGAGATTAGGATACGCAAGCACAGGAAAAAGACAACCAGCTACAAGCCAAAGAAAGAGGCCTCAGAAGAAATCAACCCTGCTGTCACCTTGATCTCAGACATCTAGACTCCAAAATTGTACGAAAATTAATTTCTGTTGTATAAGCCACCCAGTCAGTGGTGTTTTGTTGTGGTAGCCCCAAGCCCATCCACAGAGAATCCAACCTACTTATAATAGCAGACAGAGGAGTTCAAAAAGGTGTTTAGGGAAGAACGTTGCTGTTGTTAAGTCTTGACTGAGCACCTGCTGTTTTAAAACAGCACTGGCCGAGCATTTTCATACATGATCTTATGTAATCCTCGGAACACCTCAGCAGGTAAGACTTGTCACCTTATTTTAAGTGGGAAAATTCACAGGCAAAGATATTAAATGGCTGACCAATCACTCAGTTTGAAAGCAGCAAAGTCAGACAGAATAGGATTCAGACCCATGGAAACAGAGTGCAATCTCTCTCCTTCCCCAGATACCTTTCAGAGGTATCTCTTCAGTGAAGGCTAACTATAGACATACCAGGGAAATTATCTAATTACTGTGAATATCTTTTACTGCTACTTTAAATGGACCAAGCTCTATTCTGAGCATTTTACCTGCATTTAAAAAAAGTTTTTAATTGGAGTATAATTGCTTTACAATGTTGTGTTAATTTCTGCTGTATAACAGTGTGAATCAGCTCTATGTATACATATATTCCCTCCCTCTTGAGCCCCTTCATCCCACCCGCCCATTCCACCCTTCTAGGGCATCTCAGAACACCGAGCTGAGCTCCCTGTGCTGTACAACAACTTCTCACTAGCTATCTTACCTGCATTTTTCTGAGCCACTTCTCTACAATCAATTCTCTTAGAAAAAATACTGTTACATCTGTTTAGAGTTTCAGCGTGATTAAAAACTTGCCCAAAGTTGTTAAGAAGTCCATGGAAGTCCTGGACTCAAACCTATGTTCTATTTGACTCCTAGGCCCATGCTCTAAACCTCTGCTCCACTCAGCCCATCCACATCTCCACTGCAAGCCCCATCATCATAAGAACCACAGGGCACTACCCTCAGGCACTCACCTACAACCTCCAGCCAGACACTCCCCTGGGCCTTCTGAGGAGTAACCACCAGCTCACAGCGGTACTCCCCTGCATCCTCCAGCTGCACACGAGGCAGCTGCAATGAGGCATCTCCCTTCTGCAGACTCCGTAGAGACACCCAGGCTCCACGTTGGGATGTCTCCCTGTAGTTTCCGAAATACTGAAACAGTTTGGTGTAGGTTTCAGACTTTCCAGTCTTCTGAAACCACGTGATACCCATACTTTTGATGTCCAGGTGTGGAGAATCATGGATCTTGCAAAAGATAGTTACATTTTCATTCAAGAAAACCATCTGAGTCCTCCCTGCCATCTCCACTTGCAGTAAACCTGTGGCAACAAGAGGAGGTTATGGAAGACCCTTGAAAGAAACATAGTCCTGGTACTCTAAAACACAATCATGTGATTGGAAACATCTTCCCCTTTTTGGGGGTGGGGGCAGGTCTGGGGGGGGGATCCTCAGATACAAAACCCCTTAGTTCATGGCCCCTCATTAATCCATATAAAATCCTTGAACTTTGTTCTTTCCTTCCCCCAACCAACCCCACCCCAACCCCATCCATCCAGCCAATCCACCAATATCCAAAATAAAGCAGTTTCCTTTCCACCAACCTGGCCTCTTCACTGGCTTTTGAGGGACCAACAGGTGGAGCCCACTTTCGGTGACACCCATGCACTCTCAGTAAAGACTTTAGTGAAGTCAAGATACACAGGTGGAGTCTATTTCCTTTTCTTTTTAAAGGGAATTTAAGGGACTCTCAGCTAGTATGATCCATGGCCCAATTCCTTCGCCCCTGTTGAAGAGGTTTCCGTTGAGTGTTTTTTGTTTTTGGCCACCAAGGGTGGCAAGCGGGATCTTAGTTCCCTCCCAACAGAAATTGAACCCCCGCCTCCTGCAGTGCAAGTGGAGTCTCAACCACTGGACAACCAGGAAAGTCCCGGAGTAATCTCATTTCACATTTTTTATTTTTTCCCTCAGTTCTAGCAACTAGCATGATGCAAGGGATAAAGAAGTTTACAGAACACCAGAGCACAAACTTGAGGAAACACTTGTTCTCAGGCTCCTACACGAGGCGACTCTGCACAAAGCAGGGATTCAGTATGTAATTGTTCAATAAATCAATCAGCATTTTCCGAAAGCTACCTCGGGGTTATTCGCGCCCCTATATTGAAAAGCAGAGATACTACTTTGCCAACAAAGGTCCGTCTAGTCTAGGCTATGGTTTTTCCAGTGGTCATGTATGGATGTGAGAGTTGGACTGTGAAGAAAGCTGAGCGCCGAAGAATTGATGCTTTTGAACTGTGGTGTTGGAGAAGACTCTTGAGAGTCCCTTGGACTGCAAGGAGATCCAACCATCCATCCTAAGGGAGATCAGTCCTGGGTGTTCATTGGAAGGACTGATGCTGAAGCTGAAACTCCAATACTTTGGCCACCTCATGCGAAGAGTTGACTCATTGGAAAAGACTCCCATGCTGGGAGGGATTGGGGGCAGAGGAGAAGGGGACAACAGAGGATGAGATGGCTGGATGGCATCACCGACTCGATGGACATGAGTTTGACTGAACTCCGGGAGTTGGTGATGGACAGGAGGCCTGGCGTGCTGCGATTCATGGGGTCGCAAAGAATCGGACACGACTGAGCGACTGAATTGAACTAAACCCAGCCGCCTGCGATCTCACGGCCTAGCGACCGCTACCCCTCCTCCCTCCCTCCTTCTCTCCCTCATCCTACCTGCGATGAGCTGGAAGCGCTCCAGCACCAACACCGACATCAGAACGCGGAGCAGCCACACGGAGTCCCACCGCACGCGGCCAGCCGCCCTCTTCGCCATTGCAGTAGCCTAGCTTTACCGGCGGCCTCGAACTTCCTCTTTGGTCCTTCTTCTTAAGAGTGAGCAGCGCCTAAGAAGTGGGTAGAAAGTGTATTCTCTCGCGTCCAGACCGAACTATAGGCGTATTTAACTAAGGTCTCTGGGCCCCTTCTGCAGAACTCTGCGAAGTCGTCTTGGTCACTCCGTTCAAGAAGAAGGAAAAGTTTCACCGAGCGCCTGCTCAGTCGCACCTCCGCCAGCTGCGCGGGGAAATGGGCTGGGCTGGGAGCCGCGGGCCAGGGAACAGGCAATCCCCACCTCCCAGCGCGGGGTTGACGGGCGGCGAGCGGCGGGGCGGCCGAGCGGAAGCAGGGCGGGGCGGAGGGAT
>NW_011495071.1:13953132-13953556 GCF_000754665.1 Bison bison bison
GGGGGTGAGAGCAATCAAGCCAGTAATCACACTCCTAAGTAATAATTGGAACTGAAGATTTGATTCTTAAAGGTACAGAATTGATAACAAATACCAAAAAGCAAGATTAAAAATCTAGAGTAGAGCTTAGATTCTCAAAAATACAATATTAAAAAAAAATCGCAAAAGTTATAAAAGAATATATATATGAAATTTGCTTTAAAAATAGGGTCCTTTTTTTAAGGTAATAGTAGGTTTTAAAAATGAAAATTAAAGGGGTAATAAAGAACTTAAAAAATGATAATAGTATAATATATCTAGGAATTTCTCTGGAGTTGTTGAGGGTAGTGTGGTGTCAGTTCAGTCCATTCTAAAGGAGATCAGCCCTGGGATTTCTTTGGAAGGAATGATGCTAAAGCTGAAACTCCAGTACTTTGGCCACCTC
>NW_011495071.1:13953656-13970209 GCF_000754665.1 Bison bison bison
TCCAGTGTTCAGTTCACTCGCTCAGTCCTGTCCGACTCTCTGCGACCCCATGAATCGCAGCATGCCAGGCCTCCCTGTCCATCACCAACTCCCGGAGTCTACCCAAACTCACGTCTATCGAGTCGGTGATGCCATCCAGCTATCTCATCCTCTATCATCCCCTTCTCCTACCCCCAATCCCTCCCAGCATCAGGGTCTTTTCCAATGAGTCAACTCTTCGCATGAGGTGGCCAAAGTAGCCGGTGCTAACTACAGGGTTTTAATCTGTTGTACCTGTCACTTCCAAAGCTGTTCGCTCTTTGTTTATTTTGGCTCCCTCTGTTTGAAAGTCTCTAAGTATCTAACTTCCGCCTTGACACAAGGCGGTGAAGGTGGTCATTTATTTAGGCTCACTTGTTCAATTGTGCTGCAAGGAGGGAGGAACACTGCACCTGTGGGGAGTCCTTGCAGTGTCTGGGCCACACTGGGTTTGCCCCCACTCACGGCGTGTGTCAGAAGCATGTGTGCTTTCCTGGTCTACACTGCTCAGGCTCCAGGTTGCTCTGCCAGGGAACTGTCTGAGGTGGGCCCTGGGTTGCATGCAGTTCCCAGGTCTACGCCGCTCCGGTTCAGGTTCTCAGGTGCTCCACCAAGGCACAGACTCGGTTGGGCCTGCGTTTTGTGCCCTTCTCAGATACAAGCAGCTCAGGCGACCAGGTGCTCGGCGAGTGCGCTCTCCCCAGGTGCAGTGCATCTTATCACCTCCCCGGTCCCAGCCACGCGTTTCCTGGGTGCGCAGCGGTAACGCTGTCTCAGGTGTGTCTCCTCTGGGGAGCAGATCTCTGGCTGCGACCCTCCTGGCCAATGTCAACAGGAAGACTTGGTTAGCAACTGGGAGCCTGCTCACAGTTTGGTAGGGGATGCCATCTCTGGGGCTGAGTTTACCCCTTGCCTTCCGGCTCTGGCTATTGCCCGCCTGCCTCTCTGCCTCCGGTGGGGGATGGGCCTGTCCGCAGCCGGCTAACTCTCCTCTGGTATTTGCTCAGTCCTTTGTTCTGTGAGCTGGCCTGGCAGTACCTTATGTTAGAGCTTTACACGGGAAAGTTCTCTCTCTCTCTCTCTTTCCTCTTTTTTTTTTTTTCCTCTCTGGCTATCCCATGGTTTGGGTTGCTATCTCATGTTAGCTCCCTCAGATTGCCCTCGCATTCAGGCCTGCTCCTTACTCTAAGCAACGCAGCCTGAACCTCCCTGTTCAGCCCCTGCTAGCTGGTGGCGGACACGAGCGCGTCTGTGCTACTTCTCCGCTGGGAGTTGCAGTTAAGCATGTAATCTGTGGGTTTTATTTATTTTTTCCTCCTGGTTCTGATGCCCTCTGAGCTTCCAAAACTCCCCGCAGACCCGCCTGTGAGAGGGTGTCCTGGTGTTTGGAAACTTCTCCTCTTTTACAACTCCCTCCCCGGGATAGGGCTCCATCCCTAACTCTTTTGTCTCTGTTTTTATCTTTTATATTTTGTCCTACCTCCTTTCGAAGACAATGGGCTCCCTTTCTGGGTGCCTGGTGTCCTCCACCAGCGTTCAGAACTTGTTTTGTGGTATTTGGTCAGCGTTCAAATGAACTCTCAATGAATTTGTGGGGGAGAAAGTGGTCTCCCCTTCCTATTCCTCCACCATCTTAGGACCACCGCCTGCAATGTTGAGTTTTAAGTCAGCTTTTTCACTCTCCTCTTTCACCCTCATCAAGAGACTCTTAAGTTCCTCTTTACTTCTTGCCATTAGAGTGGCATATCTGCATATCTGAGGTTGCTATTTCTCCCAACAATCTTGATTCTGGTATTACTGACATGATTAAATAACATCCTCTGTGGAAATGTATGATAAATCCCTATACCTGCCCAAAAGAATGCACACAGTTGTGACATATACATATCACCCTGTAGAAAATTGGAGAAATTGCCTCAAAAAGTAAGCAGAGTAAAATTGGCAGCTTTCACCATTTTTATTAACATTTAAAGATTAATCAAATTTACATTAAATAAGTCTACTTATGTTATCATCTTTTCCAATTTCACATATTTTGAATTCCTGCCAACACACAAGAAAACATATCTTCTAATATGTTTGCTAGTCTTTCATTCAACCCCAAAGCATACAGCAGACGCTTCACAAATGTTTCTGAAACAAATGAGTTTAACATGGTAAAAACATATATTCCAATAAAAATAAAAGAATAAGGCATATTATACTATGCAAGGATCCATTGATTATGAAAAGAAAAGGGAGAATGACTTTGTTCAGAGCCCTTTGACAAAACAGAGACTGCCCATCCCCAACTCCTCTTGACAGCTAAGATTTGCCTCACTCAGCATTCCTGAAGGGTTTTCTGATCACTGACTCACATAGCCTGGCCTCTTTTTCTCCCACTTTCTCTCTCTGAAACCAGGTTCCCACTGGGAGAACTTGTTCTCTCTGCTGCTCCAAGCAGGACCATTTTCGCAAAGATTTGTCTCTTATGTGGTAGTCCAGCACAGCTTGTAATGGGATGTATAAAGTCAAGTCACTCACTCAGTCGTGTCTGACTCTTTGCGACCCCGTGGACTGTAGCCCACCAGGCTCCTCCGTCCATGAGATTCTCCAGGCAAGAATACTGGAGTGGGTTGCCATTTCCTTCTCCAGGAATGGGATGTATAAGGCTGTATATAATTCTGGACTTTATTGTAATAAATCTCAGTTTCTCATAAATCTAGCCTTTACTAGTAATAAAGTTATTGTTTTATCATAAATAAATAAATTAGTTCTATCATGAATAAATAAAAGAAATGAGCTTACATTCTTAGACATCTCATGTTGAGACATGGTCCTCAAATGCTGGTTAATATTGAGGCCATTTATATAAGACAAATCCTGTCCAATGTGTTTTTGGAAGTCACATACAACTTGGAATCATATTTAAATTCATGAAAACATCCAACGAGAAATAAAAACACTGAAGAAGAGACATGCATACGAGGACAAAATGGCAGAGACTGCTATTTGTCAGTCAACTATTTTCTTCTTCTTCATTAAAAAAGTCACCAATTTTTTCTCCTGAGTACTGGGATCACCAAAATAAAAGACTGCGTTTCCAAGCTTCTCTTGGAGCACAGTGTGGCCATATGACAAAGTTCTGACCCAAGTAATATAAGTGGAAGTTCAGTTCAGTTCAGTTCAGTTGCTCAGTCATGTCCGACTCGTTGGGACCCCATTGACTACATCTTGCCAGGCTTCCCTGTCCATCACTAACTCCTGGAGCTTGCTCAAAGTCATGCCCATTGAGTCAGTGATGCCATCCAACTATCTTATCCTCTGTCCTCTCCTTCTCCTCCTGCCTTCAGTCTTTTCCAGTATCAGGGTCTTTTCCAATGAGTCAGTTCTTCACATCAAGTGGCCAAAGTATTGGAGTTTCAGCTTCAGCATCAGTCCTTCCAATGAATATTCAGGACTGATTTCCTTTAGGATTGACTGGTTTGGTCTCGTTGCAGTCCAAGGGACTCTCAAGAGTCTTCTCCAACACCACAGTTCAAAAGCATCAATTCTTCAGCGCTCAACTTTCTTTATAGTCCAACTCTCATATCCATAGTGACTACTGGAAAAACCATAGCTTTGACTAGATGGACCTTTGTTGGCAAAGTAATGTCTCTGCTTTTCAATATGCTGTCTAGGTGGTCATAGCTTTTCTTCCAAGGAGTAAGCGTCTTTTAATTTCATGGCTGCAGTCACCATCTGCAGTGATTTTGGAGCCCCAAAATATAAAGTCTCTCACTGTTTCCATTGTTTGCCCCATCTCTTTGCCATGAAGTGATGGGACCAGATGCCATGATGTTAGTTTTCTGAATGTTGAGTTTTAAGCCAACTTTTTCACTCTCCTCTTTCATCAAGAGACTCTTTAGTTCTTCTTTACTTTCTGGCATAAGGGTGGTGTCATGTGCATATCTGAGGTTATTGATATTTCTCCCAGCAATCTTGATTCCAGCTTGTGCTTCATCCAGCCCAGCATTTCTCTTGATGTACTCTGCATGTAAGTTAAATAAACAGGGTGACAATATACAGCCTTGATGTACTCCTTTTCCTATTTAGAACCAGTCTGTTGTTCCATGTCCAGTTCTAACTGTTGCTTCCTGACCTGCATACAGATTTCTCAGGAGGCAGGTCAGGTGGTCTGGTATTCCCATCTCTTTCAGAATTTTCCACAGTTTATTGTGATCCACCCAGCCAAAGGCTCTGGCACAGTCAATAAAGCAGAAATAGATGTTTTTCTGGAACTCTCTTGCTTTTTCCATGATCTAGTGGATATTGGCAATTTGGTCTCTGGTTCCTCTGCCTTTTCTAAAACCAGCTTGAACATCTGGACCTTCACAGTTCACATATTACTGAAGCCTGGCTTGGAGAATTTTGAGCATTATTTTACTAGTGTGTGAGAGGAGTGCAATAAATTGAAGTGTTTTGTGTTATTTTGGGGAAATGTCCTTAAAGGGAGGGATATGCTCTTTACCCTTTCATCTGTCTGCTGGAAGGAATGGAGATGTAATAGCTAGAGCACAAGCAGACATCTAAGACCCCAGCATAGAAGTCACGCGCTGGGGACAATGCGATAGCAAAATAGAGGGCTGCTGGGTCCCTCATAATTTATGAAACTGCCCTACCAGACCTAGGATGACACCCCGGAACTTGCAGAACATAAGAAACAAAGTCAGTAAGTCATTCTTATTTGAGGTGTTCTTATTTTCAGCAGAATTTAATCCTAATCACTACAAATGGTAAAAGAAATGGAGTTACTTTTGCTTGAAGTAGACTGAGGCTTTACGATGTGTCTCAGCTTTTTAAGTCTTAGAAAAGCTGACACCTAAGGATATGCATAGACATGTTATATGATGTTTTTGCAGGCAGAAGTAAAGTCCCTATGTAGAATTTATGGAGAGACAGATTTGAACTCAGCATAAGAAAAACTTCTGCAATAAAGGAATGGTCATTTTAAGTCACCCCACAGGCAACCATTCACTGAACTCTGACAGGTATGGTCTGAATGTAATGGATTCAGGTGACTAAAACATAGTCCTTAGCCTCAAAAGGCTATTCCAGACACTGCTTGTCAAAATAACTGAGACAAAGGACCTTTGTAAAAAAAAAAAAAAAATTCAATCTAAAATATTGTATAACATCCCTTATATGCAGAATCTTAAAAAAAAATGATACAAATGAACTTATTTACAAAACAGAAACAGACTCATAGACTTAGAAAATGAACTTAATGGTTGCAGGGGTGAAGGGATGGGGGGAAGAAGGGATGGTTAGGGAATTTGGGATCAAGAAGTACACACTGCTATATTTAAAATGGATAACCAACAAGGACCTATAGTATAGCACAGGGAACTCTGCTCAGTGTTATGTGATAGGCTGAATGGGAAGGAGTATGTGGGAGAAAGATACATGTATATGTATAACTGAGTCCCTTTGATGACACATGAAACTATCACAACATTGTTAATTGGCTATACTCCAACATAAAAGAAAAAGTTTAAAAAAACAAGATAGAATATCCAACCTATTGAGGACTGATATTTTGTAAAATACAATAAAAAGGAATTCTGAGAAAAATGAAATCAAAAAACATAAAAATTAAGCCTCCAATTTTTACTATAAAACAAATGTAAAATTATTTTCAAAGGCACAACAAATTTCAGTTTCTATGTTTACCCATCATTGTTGGGTGACACTGGTGTATAGACAGCATCAGTCACAGAACATACTTTGAGAAATAATGGTCTAGACAAATGCAAGCTGAGGGCCATTCTATAAAATAACTGGCCTGTACTTTTCAAAAGTGTCAACATCATGAAAGACAAAGAAAGGTTGAAGAGCTATTTTAGATTAAGGGAAATGAAAGAGATGTGAGAAGTAAATGCAAAGCTTGATTCTGGATTAAATCCTAGATTACCAAAAAAAAAAAAAAAAATTGACCATGAAGGACAGTATTGAAACAGTTGGTGAAATCTGAGTATGGACCAGATATTAGAGCAATACTTTGTAATGTCAACTGAAGAAAAATACATAATCAAAAAATTGAGAATTGTGTTTTATTCAGTGGTCTTACTGAGGACTAAAGCCCAGGAAAGAGCCTCTTGGAATAGCAAAAGATTCCCATTAACTAAAGAAAACCATATATCTCAAGTAATGAATTTAGTGCTTTTCTATGTATGCAAAGATTCAAAAGTCTGGGCTCATTGAAATCAAGCCTTTGATAAGCACCTCAACTCGCTAAGGCTGGTTTCCTGTTTATCTCCTTCCTGAGTTCCCCTCGGGGTGCACACCTGCACAGAGGGCAGCCATGAAGGCTGATGATGGTGGTGATGCAACATTCTTTATTTACAGAAGTGGCAGACCACATTCTTTGTCCACAGGAAATTTCCTGAATTTGAATAAGATGATAATTTGACCACTTCTAAAAGATGGTGAAATTCTGAAAGAGATGGGAATACCAGACCACCTGAACCTGCCTCTTGAGAAACCTATATGCAGGTCAGGAAGTAACAGTTAGAACTGGACATGGAACAACAGACTGGTTCCAAATAGGAAAAGGAGTACGTCAAGGCTGTATATTGTCACCCTGCTTATTTAACTTATATGCAGAATACATCATGAGAAACACTATGCTGGAAGAAGCACAAGCTGGAATCAAGATTGCCGGGAGAAATATCAATAACCTCAGATATGCAGATGACACCACCCTTATGGCAGAAAGTGAAGAAGAACTAAAGAGCCTCTTGATGAAAGTAAAAGAGGAGAGTGTAAAAGTTGGCTTAAAGCTCAACATTCAGAAAACTAAGATCATGGCATCCGGTCCCATCATTTCATGGGAAATAGATGGGGAAACAGTGGAAACAGTGTCAGACTTTATTTTTCTGGGCTCCAAAATCACTGCAGATGGTGATTGCAGCCGTGAAATTAAAAGACGCTTACACCTTGGAAGGAAAGTTATGACCAACCTAGATAGCATATTCAAAAGCAGAGACATTACTTTACCAACAAAGGTCCGTCTAGTCAAGGCTATGGTTTTCCCAGTAGTCATGTATGGATGTGAGAGTTGGACTGTGAAGAAAGCTGAGTGCTGAAGAATTGATGCTTTTGAACTGTGGTGTTGGAGAAGATTCTTGAGAGTCCCTTGGAGTGCAAGGAGATCAGTCCTGGATGTTCTTTGGAAGGAATGATGCTAAAGCTGAAACTCCAGTACTTTGGCCACCTCATGTGAAGAGCTGACTCATTGGAAAAGACTCTGATGCTGGGAGTGATTGGGGGCAGGAGGAAAAGGGGACGACAGAGGATGAGATGGCTGGATGGCATCACCGACTTGATGGACGTGAATTTGAGTGAACTCCAGGAGTTGGTGATGGACAGGGAGGCCTGGCATGCTGCGATTCATGGGGTCACAAAGAGTCCGACATGCCTGAGTGACTTAACTGAACTGGAAAGATGGTTATTATAAAAGAATGTCCTTGTTCTTAGGAGATGCTAATTTACAGATTTAGGGTAAAGGATCATAGTGTCGGAAACTTCTGAAATGCTGCAGTAAAAAATCAGAATTGTAGAGAAAGAGAGAGCTTGATGGCAAATGTGGCATGCTGCTAACAACTGATATATCTAGGGGAAAGGCATTCTAGAATTAGCTGACCTATTGTTGCAACTTTTTTGGATAGGCTTTTTTTTTTTTCAAAGTTAACAAACACACCCATATATACAACTAACTGCAATGTGTGATCCTGAATTGGCTCTTTAGCCTAGCAAAAGTGTATTAGTGGGATAATTGGCAAAATTTAAAGATTAGTTAATAAAATTATATTAATGTTGACTTCCTGATTTTACTAACTCTGTTTAAGGTGTTAACATTTGAGGAAGCTAGGTGAAGGGCATATACTATTTTTGCAAGTTTTTTGCAAAGCTGAAATGATTTCAAGTGGAAAAGTTGGGAAATTTTAGTAAAATTAATAAAATCTCACAATCTAAACTTTAGAGTTTTTTCTCAAGACTCTAGGAGGGGGGAAAAAAAACATACAGTTGGAGAATGACAGAGCCAAAGTCCTAACACCCAGACCCCAGAACTTTCCACTACCCCATAATCAGAGATTCTTTGTCACTGTTCTTGAATTTAGGTGGAAATGTTTCCTGCATGTTACAAACACTGGTATGTGCATGCAGGTAGCTGAAAGTGAAAGTTGCTCTGTCAAGTCCAACTCTTTGAGACCCATGGACTATACAGTCCATGGAATTCTCCAGGCCAGAATACTGGAGTGGGTAGCTGTTCCCTTCTCCAGGGGATCTTCCAACCCAGGGATCAAATCCAGATCTCCCACATTGCAGGCAGATTCTTTACCAGCTGAACCACCAGGGAAGCAGGTGACTGAAGTGACATTTAAATGCTTATAGAACCTTCATAACATCAGTCAGCTTTCCTCCCCAGTGTAGATTCTCTAATGTTGGTTAATTTCCACATAATTTACCAGCAGTTCCCAAACTGGTCTGCACATTAGAATCACTTGAAGATCTTTCAAAAATTTCAAAGCCCAGATCACACTCCAGAAGAATGAAATCACAATCTCTGGAGATGAGACCCAGGAATCAGTCTTTTCTGAAGCTCTTAGGTGATTTCAATATTGAAGACAAGAGCCTAGAAACTACTGTGTATTTCACTTCAGTCCTGTCCCTGGAAGCATATATGTGAGTGGTAAGTCATTTCAGTTGTGTTTGACTCTTTGCAATCCTGTGGACTATAGCCTGCCAGGCTCCTCTGTCCATGGGATGCTCCAGACAAGATACTGGAGTGGATTACCATGCCTTCCTCCAGGGGAATCTTCCTGACCCATGAATCAAACCCACATCTCTTATGTCCCCTGCATTGGCATGCAGGTTCTTTACCACTAGTGCCCAGATGATGTCCACTTCAATCCTGTCACTGGATAAAAGTATACTAAGAAATATAGGAGAAGAGGTCCCTTCCAGGCAAACAATTTCTAAGACCCTGAGGTTCCATGACTCTGCAACTTTAATGTTTTGCAAATAATTCATTTTTTCAATGTTGTCAAATTTCTTTTTCCCCAGAAAATTACAACAAATACTACATATTTTCTGACTTTACATTTAATATAATTAAATATAAACCTATACAAATGATGACCAGAATAATATTTTCCAACAAATATTTCTCTGGAAGAATTCTTACAACATATAGCCAAAAAACAAGTTCAAATATAGCAAAGTTTTATAAAGTCTCTGTGTCTTCCTAATTATCAAATTAAAATCCAAGTATTTATTTGTAGTCTTAAAAATAGCCCAAAATATCTAAATAAGCCAAGAAGAATTACATCTGAAGACACTTCAAACTAATAAAATTTCTTCCCAAAGTTTAAGATCAATAGAACATTTTTGGCCACATGCTTATAAAAGGTTATTTTTTAACATTTAATTTTTGAAAACTTCAAAATACCCCCAAATTAATTGTAACAAATAAAAGGTCTTTATAATCTTGACCTTAAATAGGATATATAAACCATCATTATTAAATGGTTTTTAGAATATAATAAATATTGATAAAATATGGGTTATGCAGTATTGGTCTCCTTCATGAGAAGAAAAGGCAACAATGAAAAAAATGTTTTTTTATGTTTTAATTCCAGAAGACAATTTTTTTCAAAAGACACAAGATAACTAATGGCCTTCCCTCCGGACCTGTTTTAGGCACAAGCTTACACATAAACACATATTCCTTCCAAAACTATGAACTTTCGGCTAGAGGCTATATAAATGAGTACACATACAGATACTTTGAAAATTGCAAGGGCTTGGAACTTTCATGTGCTAATAGATCCTGGATTAACCACCTCAGAGAAAGAAATACCTTCAGTGGAAAGGGGGCTCCTTCCTCCCCCTTGGCTCCTTCAGCCTCCAGGGCCCATCCATTCTTAGGCCCTTACACTGGATTGACAGGGGAAAACTGAACTACCAAAGCCAAAGTCACCAAAGCCATCGCAAATGAATGAAGGTCACTCTGGTCATTAACTGCCTTCAAACTGTTGTCCTTAAAAGATTTAGCCTCTATTTTATCTTTAATATAATTTTTTTGAAAATTAATCCTGTTTTAATAAAATCACCTCCAAATTTTAATTAGTAATACAACAGACTCCCTTAGAGAAAAGATTAATAGTTTGGAATTATGAGGGAAGAGGAGAATTTATTTGAAATATTGGATAGTAAGTGCCATGAAGATGGTGGCCATGAAACCTTAAGATAGCTAACAATGGTACTACAACTGTCTGTATCCCTCTAAGCTTTCTCTAATGATTAAGGAGGTGCATTGGAAATACAGTAGTGGAAAAGTCAATAAGCGTTAGCGTTAGTCGCTCAGTAGTGCCTGACTCTTTGCGACCCCATGGACTACAGCCCACCAGGCTCCTCTGTCCATGAGATTTTCCAGGCAAGAATACTGGAGCCGGTTTGCCATTTCCTTCTCCAGGGGATCTTCCCAACCCAGGGATTGAACCCGGGTCTCCTGCACTGCAGGGAGATTCTTTACCAACTGAGCTACAAGGGAAGCCTGGAAAAGTCAATACAACAGTAGAAAAATGGTAGAGTACTTAGAGAGGAAAGAACTTAATTAAAACTCAGATCATCCAGGCAAAAGTAATAATGAAACAATACACTATGCTACTTCTCATCTAATCAGTGAGTACATGTGCTAAATCACTTCAATTGTGTCCAACTCTTTGTGACCCTATGGACTGTAGCCCACCAGACTCCTCTGTTCATGGGATTCTCCAGACATGAATACTGGTTGCCGTGCCCTCCTCTAGGGCATCTTCCTGACCCAGGGATCAAACCCACATCTCTTAAGTCTCCTGCACAGGCAGATGGGCTCTTTACCACTAGCGCCACCTGGGAAGCCTCTCTCTTCATATCAGAGATTGTCAAAGTTATGTCCTGGTCTTCCTGTTCCCCAAAATACTTATTTTCCTTTACTAACAAATGTAAGATGGAAAATGTCTGTTGGGATGCACAAAGTATTTTCAAAAACACTATTATTATTTAAGGAGGGTATCAAAAAGCTAAAGAATTGGACAAGGGACATTTACAGTAGTCTGAACAGATGCTTTTGCTCCATAACCTGTTTCACTCTGTTAAAGGGAGGGAGTCAGGACATCTCTACTCATGAGTTATAAACTTTCTTCAGGGTTAGAAGCACTCTCTGCAGTGCTCAGAAACCACTCTAGGAAGATTGCCTTGTTGCCTAACGAGCCCTAGAAAACCTGACTTTTCTGCAAACATGGTTTTCTTTTCCCCAAGATCAATTCTTGACTCTGAATGAAACAGAGATGTGTATGTGTTTTTAGAGAATGAAACACATCAAAGGAAGCAAGAAATAAATGCAGGATTAGGACTGAGTGTTAGTCCAGGAAAAAGTTAAAAATACAAATTCTAAGATAACCTTACTCAATGCTCGAGAACAAGAAGGAAAAAAATGCTTCAATACTACCATTAAAAATGTTTAAAACATCAAGGGACATGGCAAATATGTCTCAAAAAGGAAATAATTTGTAAAATATCACTATTCGAATAAGGAAATATTTATGAAGCAACAACACCAAGAAAAGAAAGGATAAAGTTCAAAAGTAAAGCAAACTTAAATCACTTTAACAAATGTAGTGTAACGGTGGACAGCACAATGGTTAAGTCATATGGAACAAAACAAATACAGAATGGCATAGGCTGAACACATGTTTCTTACTCCATACACAGGGAATCTATGTGAGGATAAGGATTTAATTAAAGCGCACATATTCTCACACCACTAAAAAAGAGCATTTTAAATGGACTACAATTTAAAAGTAACGTTTTAATACAATGATTCACGGGAGGTGGCAAAGAATACTAATAGATGGAATTTTATTTTTTCCCCCTTATTTTTAAAACACTCAGACAAGGAAACTTTAAAATTAGAACTTTAAAATCACATGGAAAATAAATTATTCATTTAAAAATGTCAGAGAAGCAAAATTTTAAGAATTGTAAAATGAATTTTTTTTTTTTGTTGCAAGCGAATAGCATTTATTAAGAAGGAAAGTACAAAGCTCTCAACATAGACACTGAGGGGGGGTAAACAGTCCCTTAAAATGAAATATTTTAACAATTTAATTGCAAGATATATTTTCATAATCCTGGACAGTCTTAGGAAACATACTCATCACTAAGGATAAAACAAAAGGAGGAGGAATTCCCTGATGGTCCAGTGGTTAGGACTTGACACTTTCCTGCTGAGACCTGGGTTTCATCCTGGTTGGGGAACTAATATGCCACAAATTGTGTGACATGGCCAAAAAAAAAACAGGAAAGAGGAAAATTTGCACAGCTAAAGTCTTATCTATTGCTTATAGTAGATTGTAAACAAATTATAAACAAAACAAAACTTATTTTTAAAATTATTTTTTAAATAAACCTTGTTTAAAGGCAGGCAGAGCTTGGAAGGCAACTGGAACAGTGAGCCTGTAAGACAAATACACAGTCAAGGGCTGGCTGACCAAGCTGGTACATGGCATTCATCATCCAGACTATGACTAAATAAATTTGTGAAAATTACAGACATCTGTAAGCATGAAATGTTTTATTTGGGGGGGGGGGGGCCCTCCAAAATCACTGCAGATGGTGACTGAAGCCATGAAATTAAAAGACACTTGCTCCTTGGAAGAAAAGTTATGACCAACCTAGACAGCATATTAAAAGGCCTCTGCTTTTTACTTTGACAACAAAGGTCTATCTAGTCAAAGCTATGGTTTTTCCAGTAGTCAAGTATGGATGTGAGAGCTGGACTATAAAGAAAGCTGAGCGCTGAAGAATTGATGCTTTTGAACTGTGGTGTTGGAGAAGACTCTTGAGAGACCCTTGGATTGCAAGGACATCAAGCCAGTCGATCCTAAAGGAAATCAGTCCTGAATATTCACTGGAAGGACTGATGCTAAAGCTGAAGCACCAATACTTTGGCCCCCTGATGTGAAGAACTGACTCATTGGAAAAGACCCTGATGCTGGGAAAGACTGAAGGCAGGAGAAGGGAATGACAGAGGATGAGATGGTTGGATGGTATCACTGACTCGATGGACATGAGTTTGAGCAAGCTCTGGGAGCTGGTGATGAACAGGAAAGCCTGGCATGCTGCAGTCCATGGAGTTGCAAAGAGTCAGACACGACTGAGCGACGGAACTGAACTGAACTGAAACATGAAATGTAAGTTTTTTCTACATAATTCTAATGGGAAATATTTGGAGGGAAATCCTAAATTTCTAAAATGTAATAAAAGGTTTTATTGGTTTTGCTTTGTTTTTGTCTCAATAAACAGGTTGGTAGTGCTGGTAACCATAAGTCCAAATTTTTCAATTTGGTGTCTTCACCACTTGCTGCTGCTGCTTGTTCTGGCTCAATTCTTGAATTCTTTAAGCATGGTTACTAATTCATAACAACTATACAATCATAAAAAAGAATGAAATAATGCCATTTGTAGCAACATGGAAGGACCTGAAGATTGTCATACTGAGTGAAGTTAGTCAGATAAAGACAAATGATGTCACTTATATGTGGAATCTAAATAAATGATACAAATAAACTTATTTATAAAACAGAAACAGACATAGAAAACAAACTTATGGTTACCAGGGGGTGAGTGCATAGAGGGATAAATTGGGAGGTTGAGATTGACATATACCCACTGCTATACATAAAATAGATAACTAATAAGGACTTACTGTACCATGCAGGGAACTCTACTCAACACTCTGTTATGGCCTATATGGGAAAAGAATCTAAAAAAGAGTGGATATATATATAAGTATAACTGAGTCACTTTGCTGTACACCTGAAATTAACACAATATTGTAAATTAATTATACTCCAATAAAAAAATTTTAATGGAAAACAACAAATAAATTATAGCAGCACTATTTATAATGGCCAAGCAATCTAAGTGTCCATTAACAAATGAATGGATAACGAAGATGTGGCATATGGAATGGAATGGAGTATTAGTCATAAAAAAGAATGAAATATTGCCATTGGCAGCAACATGGATGAACCAAGAGATTATCATACTAAGTGAAATAAATCAGAGAAAGATAAATATATAACTCATACGTGGAATCTAAAAAAGAATACAAATAAACTTATTCACAAAACAGAAACAGACTCACAGACATAGAAAACAAACATGGTTATCAAAGGGGAATAGAGGAATGGAGGGATAAATCAGGAATATGGGATTAACAGATACATAACACTATATATAAAACAGATAAACAACAAGGATTTACTGTATACCACAGGGAATTACATTCAATATCTTGTGAAAACCTATAATGAAAAAGAATCGGAAAAAGCATATGTGTATATATATATAAAAATCAGTTTGCTATATACTTGAAACTAACACAATACTATAAATCAACTATAGTTCAACATAAAATTTTAAAAACTAAAAGCTGGAAAAAATTGCCATTTATTAGATCTAAGTTGTTGCATTTTCATTAACTAATTGATTAATTAAAACAGTATGGAAAGACTGAAGTCCTGCTAATGACATTGTGTTAAAGAAAAAAAAAAGCAAAGAAAAGATCTGATTTCCTTCAAATCTCATACCTTGAAAACAAGCTGTCATTACAGTCTTCCATTTTATCATCCACAGGAACTCTGCATTTTACTGAATACACCTTAGTCTCTCAATTCCAACAAAACAAATGCATTAAAGTATCAAGTTGACGTACTTGGTTAAGGGTAAAGATGATCTTCTCTAGCAGCTTTTTCAGGAGACACAAATCTTGCATGAAAATTATAAAAGTCATCATCTAACTGCCTCTTTTTCAATTTCTTCTTTATTTACTTTACAGCTATAAAAGAGAAATTAAACTTTAGGCACTAACCAGAACTAGACTTGTCAATGTGCTTAGTCGCTCGGTTGTGTCCGACTCTTTACAACCCCATGGACTATAGCCCACCAGGCTCCTCTGTTCATGGAATTCTCCAGGCAAGAATATAGGAGTGGGTGGCCATGGCCTTCTCCAGGGGATCTTCCCGACCCAGAGACTGAACCCATGTGTCCTGCGTTGCAGGCAGTTTCTTTACCATTAAGCCACCAGGAAAGCTCAGACTTGTCAATATTTCTCCCTAAAAAAAAACATTTTGGCCGTCCCTGGTGGCTCAGTGGTAAAGAATGCATCTGCCAATGCAGGAGACATGGATTCCATCCCTGCCCAGGAAGATCCCACATGCTGCGGAGCAACTGAGCCCACAAGCACAACTATTGCGCCTGTGCTCCAGGGCCCAGAAACCGCAACCACTGAGCCCATGTGCTGCAACCAGTGAAGCCCGCACACCCTGGAGCCCAGTGCTCAACAACAAGAGAAGCCACCACAGTGAGAAGCCCACGTGCAGCAACTAGAGAGTACCCTCCTTTGCAACAACTAGAGAAAACCCACGCACAGCAATGAGGACCCAAACTGGCCAAAGAATAAATAAATATTTAAACACACACACATTTCTCATCACCTCTCTTATTAGCTTGACTATCTTAAAAAAAAGTCACATTAGCACAAATTTTTTCTTTTTATTTTTCCTCATATGAAAAACAGACCTGCTCTTAGATTTATGGTAATACAAATATGTTCAATTAGCATGAAAAAATGCTGTTGTAAACAAATCTTGGTTAAACAAACAAACAAAAAGAGCCATCTCTCAAAAGGATCTTTTACCACTACTTTTAAACTTCTAAATTTCAGTTTCCTTCAGTGACAGTCAAATATTATAGAGGACTATTGTCTTTGAAAATATAGTTTTAATTATATATAACTAAGTATGCTATAGGGCTTCCCAGTGGCTCTGTGGTACAGAATCCATCTGCCAGTGCAGGAGGCACAGGTTCGATCTCTGGATCAGAAAGATTCTCCTAGAGGAGGAAATGGCAACCCACTCCAGTATTCTTGCCTGGGAAATTCCATAGACAGAGGAGCATAGTGAGTTACATTCCATGGGATCGCAAAAGAGTTGGACATGACTTAACAAATAAAAGCAAGTATAATATAAAATGCTTCATGGAAATTCATATGTGAAACAAAATTTCAAATTACTTATACATACTACTAAGTCAACTAAGCCAAAGACTTTTTAATACCTAAAGAATATAAAAATGAATGGGGTAAATCAAACAGAGGATCAATACTTTGTAAGAGAGCTGGAAAGAATACGATTAGCTACTCGTTAAGAAACAACCCTCAGTAATAAATGCCCAACACTCATATCAACTGGAATTCCTTATGTCCATAAATAATCTTAGGCTAACAATTCTATTTTTAATAAATTATAATTTGTTGGAAACTGAGGTATGTCTACATTAACATCTGTCCCTTATCTGCTGCTGCTGCTAAGTCGCTTCAGTCGTGTCTGACTCTGTGCAACCCCATGGACGGCAGCCCACCAGGCTCCTTTGTCCCTGGGATTCTCCAGGCAAGAATACTGGAG
>NW_011495071.1:13970309-13971167 GCF_000754665.1 Bison bison bison
TGGGATTCTCCAGGCAAGAATACTGGAGTGGGTTGCCATTTCCTTCTCCAAGGCATGAAAGTGAAAAGTGAAAGTGAAGTTGCTCAGTCGTGTCTGACTCCTAGCGACCTCATGAACTGCAGCCTGCCAGGCTCCTCCATCCATGGGACTTTCCAGGCAAGAGTACTGGAGTGGGGTGCCACTGCCTTCTCTGGTCCCTTATCTACTCATGCCAAAAAAGCATTTTTAAAAATTTCTCTATGCTCTCCTCCAATTAATTTTTTTACTTAAATATATTTGATATATGATACTGTGTAAATTTAAGATGTAGAACATGTTATTGTTTAGTTGCTAAGTCATGTCTAATTCTTTGCAACCTCATGGACTGTAGCCCATCAGACTCCTCTGTCCATGGGATTCCACCAAAGTGGGTTGCCATTTTTCTTCTTCAGTAAAACGTGTTACTTTGATATATTTAATGTATTGTAATACAACTGCGTGGATCACAATAAACTGTGGAAAATTCTGAAAGAAATGGGAATACCAGACCACCTGACTGGCCTCTTGAGAAACCTATATGCAGGTCAGGAAGTAACAGTTAGAACTGGACATGGAACAACAAACTGGTTCCAAATAGGAAAAGGAGTACGTCAAGGCTGTATATTGTCACCCTGCTTATTTAACTTATATGCAGAGTACATCATGAGAAATGCTGGGCTGGAAGAAGCACAAGCTGGAATCAGGATTGCCGGGAGAAATATCAATAACCTCAGATATGCAGATGACACCACCCTTATGGCAGAAAGTGAAGAGGAACTAAAAAGCCTCTTGATGAAAGTGAAAGAGGAGAGTGAAAAAGTTGGCTTAAAGCTCAACATT
>NW_011495071.1:13971267-13975810 GCF_000754665.1 Bison bison bison
ACTAAAAAGCCTCTTGATGAAAGTGAAAGAGGAGAGTGAAAAAGTTGGCTTAAAGCTCAACATTCAGAAAACTAAGATCATGGCATCAGGTCCCATCACTTCATGGGAAATAGATGGGGCAACAGTGGAAACAGTATCAGACTTTATTTTTCTGGGTTCCAAAATCACTGCAGATGGTGATTGCAGCCATGAAATTAAAAGACACTTACTCCTTGGAAGGAAAGTTATGACCAACCTAGATAGCATATTGAAAAGCAGAGACATTACTTTGCCAACAAAGGTCCATCTAGTCAAGGCTATGGTTTTTCCAGTGGTCATGTATGGATGTGAGAGTTGGACTGTGAAGAAAGCTGAGTGCTGAAGAATTGATGCTTTTGAACTGTGGTGTTGGAGAAGACTCTTGAGAGTCCCTTGGACTGCAAGGAGATCCAACCAATCCATTCCAAAGATCAGTCCTGGGTGTTCTTTGGAAGGAGTGATGCTAAAGCTGAAACTCCAGTACTTTGGCCACCTCATGCGAAGAGTTGATTCATTGGAAAAGACTCTGATGCTGGGAGGGATTGGGGGTAGGAGGAGAAGGGGATGACAGAGGATGAGATGGCTGGGGATGGCATCACTGACTCGATGGACATGAGTTTGAGTGAACTCCAGGAGTTGGTGATGGACAGGGAGGCCTGGTGTGCTGCAATTCATGGGGTCGCAAAGAGTCGGACACGACTGAGCGACTGAACTGAACTGAACTGAACTGAATACGACTGCTAGGTTTCCCAGGTGGTGCTAGTGGTAAAGAACCTACATGCCGATGCAACCGTAACAGACACGGTCTCCATCCCTGGTTCAGGAAGATCGCCTGGAGAAAGGCATGGCAACCCACTCCAGTATTCTTGCCTGGAGCATCCTATGGACAGAGGAGCCTGGCAGGCTGCAGTCCACAGGGCTGCACAGAGTTGGACATGACTGAAGCGACTTAGCACATATGCAATACGATGGCTGTTGTATTGATATTTGTCACATAAAAGTACAATATCATTGCCTCCATTACTTTCTGATTTGACCCCAGTCCACCATCTAAAATGTTTTATCATATGTGAATCCCTGTCTTATCACAATAAAGTCATCAACAAAAGTATACCCCAGACCATTTAAAAATATTTCCTATAATTTAAACAACAGAGTTAGGAATTCTTCCCCATCTCTAGAAAAATAGCATTACTCTGCTGAGTGATTTTTGTAGGTTTTTTTTTAAGATACATATAAGTAGAACTTTTCTAGATTGCTATAGTCAATTCTAGGATCCATGATTTAAGGGGAAAAAATCTGAAGTGTTTGGAGGAGTATACAATGATTATTTTAAAGTTTATAAAATGAGAACTGTTTCTAAAATTATTAATGTTAAGAGAAGCAATTAAAATTTGGAATTATTAGTACAGATTTGTTCACTTAGCAGCTGTAAGCATGCTACAATAGGGGTAGGAAATTAAATATTATTTCCCAACCTCCCTTGAAGCTAGGATCCCATATATGATTGGTTCAAACAATTGGTTGCACTCACTTGAAACTTTTACTCAGAGCCGAGTTCCATGGGGAGAGAAGAGAAGCACGACATGAAGTATCCACTTGTGCTGATCTAAAGTGTGTCAATGGTGGTGTTCTGGAGCTGGCAACTTCATGGCTTCCTAATCCAGTGGGTGGCTTCCTGATTTAGCAGACAGCTTCTCAATTATTCCCAAAGCAGCAGCTTCTTCGGCAGCCTAGTCTTGTGATGCAGTTCCTAGAAACTCAGCCTAAGTTCCATTCTTTCAGCCCTCCCAAAGATGCTGTGAGCTATCTATACACCCCTCCCACATTAATTCCATTCTGTTTGACAGCTGAAGAGGATTCAATGAGCTGCAACGAAGAATCTTAACCTATACAGAATTTGGTAACTAGAAGTAAGGTATAGCAAGTAAAGAGATAATAAGAATGGAACTTGCTTAGTTGAGGAGGTCAGGTTTGGGGCAGTGATATCTCATGCAAACTCAGGATAAGGTATCAGAGAAAATGGTAATAGAATTTCAGAATGCTAGCACGTGTAGGCTCTGCCTTCCCTCTTTCAGCAAAGTCCAACAAGACAGATGTGACTTAGGCTAAGGATGGTCAGGTCTAGAGAGATGGAAGGGAATGTAGCTTTGCTGAGAGAACTGCTCTCTATCTACCAAATAAATTGATAAAGTCCCAAATCTGGAGCCCTGAAGAACTAAAAAAGGCAACTACTGTACTACCGTACTCCAGACTGAAACAATTATAAATAAAGGTTCTGAGGAAGCTGCTAAAACTTTCACAACCTTTCCAAGAACCTTCCCTTAAGAATTTTCTGCCAAGTAATGGGAACCATCCTAAAGAAAAAGATCAGAGTAAGACTGTTGTTATCCCATCCCAGCCTACAGTTCAAAACAATACTAAGTAGGTCCCACTCATTTAAGACCCAAAGGGAGAGCAAGAACACAGAGGCCAGCAAGTAAAAGATGAGGTTCTTTGCTAAAAGCAATCTTCATAAGATCTTTGTGCTTTCTCATGGTAATAATTGAAGAAAACAGACCAGAGACCTACTAAGTTTTTAGGGAACTGTTTTTCCAAAGAGCAGAAGAAAACAAAAAACAAATAAAAACCCTAAGCCCAAGCTGAAATAGCTTGTAACTTTCTAAAACAATTCCCAAGGCCCTAAACCCATAATAACAGGAAAAAAAGTGTGAAAGCTGTCCACTCTTCAGGAAGGGGACACGTTTCAAAGGCCACTTGTGTCCTTGAAGGTTAGTGGGCAATAAAAACATCCCAGAGGGCAATGCCAAGGGCCCCTGAGGACATAAGACGAGGGAGTTCCTCCCAGAAAGGTGAAGCAGGGGTTGCCTGATAGAAAAACCAAAGAATGTATTTATGGATAGAGCAGAGAGCTATTAGCACCTTGCTATTTTTGCCACAGAGTATTTTTTTTTAATTTCCATGGATATATGACTGCTATGTTTCCTGTTTTCCTCTTTTCTAAAAGGTTGATTTTACTGCAGTTACCCTGTACCTATTTTATTATGCATACGGTGCTCAGGGGGCAGACACGCTGCTTTTTAGTTTGCACGTGGTGGGAATGTAAGAAACCACATTCTATCCTCATGAAGGGGACTATACTCAGATATCATAGGCTTGTGTTACAGTTATTAATGGATTCGATTTTGGTGGTTTCCTTTTGTGGTGGGGGATGTGAGAGTTCTCTGTTTCAGAAGAATGCACACAGATATTTAGGTCACCAAAAGGCTGATTAAGTGTTCAGAGCTGTAGTTGCCCATCAAACATTCCCCTTTCCCTTCTGAAATGGAATTTTTCCCTAGTTAAAAATCCTGATTTTTAGCTAGTCTCACTTACACTGGACTTCTCAGCTTCCCTAGCAGCTAGATGGCAATGTGACACAGCTCTGGCCAATGAGATGTAAATTCAAACGCTGTGTGGTTCTCTGAGAAAACCGAATCCAGGACACTGACTCAGCTGGGGAAATTTCCTTTGGTTGCCCTTCGCCCACTGCTTCCAAAAGCCACTTTGGACAATGAAAATGAAATAACTTGAGAATAAAAACCATGCAACGAGGAGAGAAGAGTAGAAAGATGGGAACCTGGACACTACCTACTTACAGATTTCTTTTATGTAAAAGGCAAAAACTCTTTTTTAGTTAAACCAGCATTCTCTTTGGATTTTCTGTTACATGTAGCAAAACCTGATCTTGAATGATAGAGCATAAGGCAAAAATACTGTAAATGAAAAATGACCTTAAGGGGTAGGAAAGGCTGTTTGGTAGAAGAATTTCTAGCAGTTAATATTGCTGAAAGTTAAAAGTTTCAGGGAAAAGTTACCAGCAAACACTGGGGAATACTATGGTATTCTCAGGAGAAGAATCATTAATATCAAAGAGACTTTTATTGAGAGAAGGGATGATAAGCACCCATAAGAGTATCTATATTTATGAATAAGTGAGAGCAATTTATTTTAAAAGCAATGGATGGAGCTTTCTCACTTAAATATTTACTAATAATTTCATTAAATTATGGCATAGGCTGCTTAAATAACTAAAGGAGAACAAGCGGAAAGGAAGGGGGGTATGAAAATGACAGCAGGTATTGAGTTTGTTTCCTTCCTGGTTCTGATAGGCTTCAATCCTTAAATATCTGTGTTAAAAGAAATATGTTCCCATTTAAAAAGTATCTTCCTTTATTCCACATATGCTTTAAAATATTTATTGAGCAGAGGAGAAGGAAGGGAGGTAAAAAGATGACACAGATGATGATTCAACAATTTTCTTCCAAGTTCTGGTGGACTTCAAACTTTAAATGTCTGTACAAAAGAAAAATAAATGCCCTCATTTTAAAGGTATCTTCCTTTACTCTGAATATTCTTTTACACATAGACATATTGAGTATTTGTTTCTTAACTATGCTTAACCACAGATCACAATTTAAAAACATGTTCTCTGATAATATCAATAATTGATTAGGAAGAATTATGAGTAATATTGGAAACCATC
>NW_011495071.1:13975910-13987456 GCF_000754665.1 Bison bison bison
ATTTCACCATGTATATGGCTATCAAATTACATAGCTTTTGAAATGTACTAATATATAAAGATTTTAGAGGCCTTTTCATTTTTCTATAATACAAATTGCTCTATTTCTACACATAAAGAGAAAGTAGCACAGATATTAATGATTTGAAATTGTATTTGTAACAAAAGTAAATTTCTATTTATTCCATTTTTAAAAATTTTCTCAAACAAACAAAATTACCTACGTGGCTAGATCTTTGATTCTCCACCAGGTGCTGATGGGGAAATCTGTTGTAATTTTTTTTGTTCCATCTGCTGTACAACCTAGTGAATGAAAAAAGAATGTCTTAAAAGTAAGTATTATTTGATTTTCTCTGCTATGGATGACCTTTGCCAAAGCACAACAAACTAATTAAAAATTGTTTTCCAAAATGAGATATTCATATTCTAAAATTTAGGGCAGTCAACAATGCCATTTAAAAAATACTAAAATTTAAATATAACATCTAATTGAAATATTATAGTACCAAAACAGAGGCATGTAGCAAAGACCCTAGAATCCTTTTCAATGCCACAAGCATTTTACAGAATACCACCTGATGGTATTCCAGCTTCTGAGCCTCAAGTTGGTCATGCTGACGTTGTAGGTCTTCTTTTTGTTTCTGAAGCTCATCTGCCTTTTTCTTAAGTTTACTTTCTTGTACAGAGATAAGATTTTCATATTCCTTCAGTTCTTCCTCTGTGAAGAACTGTTGATGGTCCAATGTCTAAAAGACAAAAAAAATGAGAAAAGAATAACCTTAGAAATAAAACAAAAAGCTCTGATTCAGCTTTCAAATTCTGTGATTAACAAAGTACAAAAGAATATCTATAGTATTATATCTTTGGGGTAAGAAAGAAGGGGAAAAAGAAAATACATACTTATATTTATCCGGGCAAAAAGTATGACAGGAAGGAAAAATCCAGAAACTACTGAGACTGGTTATTGGTCCATGAATCAAGGTAAATTGGAAGTGGTCAAACAGGACATGGCAAAAGAAAACATCGACATTTTAGGAATCAGTGAACCTAAATGGACTGGAATGGACAAATTTAATTCAGATGACCATTATATCTACTACTGTGGGCAAGAATCCCTTAGAAGAAATGGAATACCCTCATAGTCAACAAAAGAGTTTGAAATGCAGTACTTGGGTGCAATCTCAAAAACAACAGAATGATCTCTGTTCATTTCCAAGGCAAACCATTCAATATCACAGTAATCCAAGTCTATGCCCCAACCAGTAATGCTGAAGAAGCTGAAGTTGAACGGTTCTATGAAGACCTACAAGACCTTCTACAACTAACACCTAGAAAAGATGTCCTTCTCATCACAGGAGACTGGAATGCAAAAGTAGGAAGTCAAGAGATACCTGGAGTAATAGGAATATTTAGCCTTGGAGTACAAAATGAAGCAGGGCAAAGGCTAACAGAGTTTTGCCAAGAGAACGCACTGGTCAAAGCAAACACCCTCTTCCAACAACACAAGAGAAGACTCTACACATGGACATTACCAGATGATCAATACCAAAATCAGATTGATTATATTCCTCAAAGCCAAAGATGGAGAAGCTCTGTACAGTCAGTAAAAACAAGACCAGGATCTGACTGTGGCTCAGACCATGATTCCTTATTGCAAAATTCAGACTTAAATTGAAGAAAGTAGGGGAAACCACTAGACCATTCAGGTATGACCTAAATCAAATCCCTTACGATTATACAGTGGAAGTGATAAATAGATTCAAGGGATTAGATTGCCTGAAAAACTATGGACAGAGGTTTGTGACACTGTACAGGAGACAGGGATCATGACCATCTCCAAAAAAAGAAATGTAAAAAGGCAAAATGGTTGTCTGAGGAGGCCTTACAAATAGCTGAGAAAAGAAGAGAACTTAAAGCCAAAGGAGAAAAGGAAAGATATACCCATTTGAATGCAGAGTTCCAAAGAATAGCAAGGAGAGGTAAGAAATAGATGAAAACAATAGAATGGGAAAGACTAGAGATCTCTTCAAGAAAATTAGAGATGCCAAGGGAACACGTCATGCAAAGATGGGCACAATAAAGGACAGAAATGGTATGGACCTAACATAAGGAGAAGATATTAAGACTAGGTGGCAACAATACACAAAAAACTATACAAAAAAGATCTTCATAACCCAGATAAACACGATGGTGTGATCACACCTAGATCACATCCTGAAATGCGAAGTCAAGTGGGCCTTAAGAAGCATCACTACAAACAAAGCTAGTGGAGGTGATGGAATTCCTATTGAGCTATTTTAAATCCTAAAAGAGGATGCTGTTAAAGAACCACACTCAATATGTCAGCAAATTTGGAAAACTCAGTAGTAGCCACAGGACTGGAAAAGGTCAGTTTTCATTCCAATAGCAATGCCAAAGAATGTTCAAATTATCACACAATTGCACTCATCTCACAGGCTAGCAAAGTAATGCTCAAAATTCTCCAAGTGAGGCTTCAACAGTATGTGAACTATGAACTTAAAGATGTTCAGGCTGTATTTAGAAAAGGCAGAGGAACCAGAGATCAAATTGCCCACATCAGTTGGATTATCAAAAAAGCAAGAGTTCCAGAAAAACATCTATTTCTGCTTTATTGATCATGCTAAAGCCTTTGACTGTGTGGATCACAATAAACTGTGGAAAATTCTGAAAGAGATGGGAATACCAGACCATTACCTGCCTCCTGAGAAATCTGTATGCAGGTCAAGAAGCAACAGTTAGAACTGGGACATGGAACAACAGATTCCAACAGGGTTTCAAATTGGAAAAGGATTACGTCAAGGCTGTATATTGTCACCCTGCTTATTTAACTTATATGCAGAGTACATTATGCGAAATGCCAGGCTGAATGAAGCACAAGCTGGAATCAAGATTGCCTGGAGAAATATCAATAACCTCAGATATGCAGATGACACCACCCTTATGGCAGAAAGTGAAGAGGAACTTAAAAGCCTCTTGATGAAAGTGAAAGAAGAGAGTGAAAAAGTTGGCTTAAAGCTCAACATTCAGAAAACTAAGATCATGGCATCCAGTACCATCACTTCATGACAAATAGATGGGGAAACAGTGGAAACAGTGGCTAACTTTATTTTTGGGGGGCTCCAAAATCACTACAGATGGTGACTGCAGCCATGAAATTAAAGGACACTTACTCCTTGGGAGGAAAGTTATGACCAACCTAGATAGCATATTCAAAAGCAGAGACATTACTTTGCCAGCAAAGGTCTGTCTCGTCAAGGCTATGGTTTTTCTAGTAGTTGTGTATGGAGTTGGACTATAAAGAAAGCTGAGAGCTGAAGAACTGATGCTTTTGAACTGTGGTGTTGGAGAAGACTCCTTAGAGTCCCTTGGACTGCAATGACCCCAAACCAGTCAATCCTAAAGGAAATCAGTCCTGAATATTCTTTGGAAGGACTGATGTTGAAGCTGAAACTCCAATACTTTGGCCACCTGATGCGAAGATCTGACTCATTTGAAAAGAAAGACCCTGATGCTGGGAAAGATTGAAGGCACGAGGTGAAGGGGACCACAGGGGATGAGATCATTGGATGGCATTACCAACTCAATGGACATGAGTTTGAGCAAGCTCCAGGGGTTGGTGATGAACAGGGAAGCCTGGCATGCTACAGTCCATGGGGTTGCAAAGAATTAGACAGGATGAACAACTGAACTGAACTGAATGAGATTGGTTACCTACAGAATAAATAGAGAACTGGGTGGTAAGGACAAAGAAAATGTGAGAAAGAAAATCATACTTCTTTGAATAAATCTTTTTTGCACAGATGTGATTGCTGGTAATATGTCAGTGTTTCACATGCTCAATAAATAAATAAAATTCATAAAGACAGAAAACTTCTCCATATTGAATACAAATAGAAACAAATAAATAATATTTTTAAGTGAACAAAATACTTCACAGAAGGGGGAGGGGAAAAAACCAACTAATCCAAGAAACTTGTGATCACAGTATTTAGACTATATGCACTTAGGCTAAAACAATGACAAAAAATGTAAACAAATATTAAAGTCTGGTTTTTCAGAGATATTGATTAGCAAGTCTGAAACTCTTTGTAAATCCTATGATTGAAGAAATAAGTAAATATTATTCCCATCAAAAACCTTACAAATATTCCCTTGGTCCTGGTAATACTACATTGAGAATCTATTTTATAAAATAATCCTGAACACAGAAAAACTTTATATAAAAATGTGTTAATAGCAGCACTGTCTTTTTAAGTAACAATAAAAGACTGGAAATAACCTAAATGTCTAACACTCAGAAAACAGTTAAGTACCTCCAAAGTTATTAAAACAATGCTTACCAATACTTTTGATATGATGTTGAATGATTCTTTTTTAAGGATTCTGGCACTGGATTAGACAAGTTACTTTTCATATTACCAAAGGTAAAATAGTAATTTTATATTCAGAAAACCTGGATGACACCACCTTAACCAAATAATCAAAGTTAACCTAGCCAGTTATGGAAATAATCAGCAGCATATGCTTCTTGACATGATGCATTTAACATCAGTGATATTCCTACCAAAAGTAGGAATCATAAAGAAACAGCAGACAAATTCAAACTGAGGATCATTCCACATAATAACTGGTCTGTACTTTTTAGAAATATCAGTTACTTCATGACTTCCCTGGTGGCTCAGAAGGTAAAGCATCTGTCTACAATGCAGGAGACCTGGGTTCGATCCCTGGGTCGGGAAGTTCCCTGGAGAAGGAAAAGGCAACCCACTCCAGTACTCTTGCCTAGCAAATCCCACAGACAGAGGAGCCTGGTGTCCATGGGTCGCAAAGAGTCAGACACGACTGAGCAACTTCACTTCACTTCACTTCATGCAAATAGAGGGAGAAAAAGAGGGAGGTAGTGACAGATTTCCTCTTCTTGGGCTCTAAAGTCACTGCGGATAGTGAATGCAACCATGAAATCGAAGACATTTGCTTCTTGGCAGAAAAGTTATAACAAACCTAGATAGTGTGTTGAAAAGGAGAGACATTACTCCTCCGACAAAGGTCTGTATAGTAAGGCTATGGTCTTCCCAGTGGTCACATACGGCTGTGACAGCTGGACTGTAAAAAAGGCAGAGTGCCAAAGAATTGGTACCTTTGAACTGTGGTGCTGAAGGAGAATCCCTTGGACAGCAAGGAGATCAAACCAGTCAATCTTAAGAGAAATCAACCCTGAATACTCGTTGGCAGGACTGATGCTGAAGCTGAAACTCCAGTATTTTGGTCATCTGGTGGGAACAACTGATTCATTGGGAAAGTCCCTGATGCTTGGAAAGATTGAGGGCAGAAGGAGAAGAGGGTATTGGAGGATGAGATGGCTGGATGGCATCACCAATGCAATGGACATGAACTTGGGCAAACTTCGGGAGATGGTGAGGGACACAGAGGCCTGGCGTGCTGCAGTCCATGGGGTCACAAAGTCGGACCCAACTGGGTGACTGAACAACTTTTTAGAAATATCAATGCTGTGAGATACAAAGACTCAGAAACTTTCAGATTCACTAGAAAGACAGTGCAACTAAATCCAATGCATGATCTTGGATTTCCCTTGGTGAAGGACAATACAGGGAAAATTGACAAATATCTCAACAAAATCTAGAGATGAGAGAATAGTATTGTGTGTAGCATTGATAATCTTACTGTGATTATATAAGATAAATCTTTGCAGAAAAAACACCCTCAAGTATTTAAGGTTAAAGCAGCATCATGCGGAACTCTCAAAACAAAAAGGTGTTCAGGAATTCCTTGTTTATTCTTGCAGCTTTTTTTGTAAATCTGAAATTAAGTCAACGTGAAAAAGATATGTAATTATCTATTGATCCAGTTCAAGGGAATTCATGTTCAAATAATCTGAACATTCTTCTTCTTCACCCATGTCCAGAAATAGTTCAAATGTTAGACAAAAACTTAAAACCAAAAAAGAAGCTGATTTTTTTAGTTTCAAACTAAGATGGCCAACTGTCCCAATTTGTCCAAGACCATCCAGGTTAAAACGCTGAAAAGTTACACATCCTGGGAAACTCCTCAATCCAAGGTAAACCAGGACAGTTGGTCACCTTATTTCAAACTAACTAAAAAGGTAATTGTATTTTATATAGGAAAAGACAATGCTCTCCTTCCAGTCTACTTTGGTTGGTGCCTCTCGACCATTCTTTTCAAGACGTGTCTGCACTCATACACAGTAAACTGTGATATAAATTCAAATGCCTTTGGTGGGGAGCAATTTGGCAGCTATGTTTAGAAACTAAAACCTGCTCATAAAACTTGAGAAAAGTTCTATTCCTAGGAATTAATCTTAGGGAAATCATCACAGATGCCCCAAAATACATGAACAAATGGATAGTTATCACAATGTTATTTATCACAGCAAAAAAAAAAAAAGTCTAAAACCTGGAAGAATGGCTATAAAAATTATGCTATCACACAACTGCATACTAATGGTCATTTTTTAAATCATGATTTTGAGACATGGCTTTGGAAATTTGTCATGAAATATCACTAAATTTTACAAAACAGAATTTCACAAAGTCATTTATATAGTATAAAGCCATTTAAAACATATATAGATATGAATTTATACATATATGTAAACGAAAAATGGGACAGACACTATTTATACACTGTATGCTATATATATGCATAATACTAAATACACAAAGGATTTCCAAACTTGCATAACACAATGCATAATTTGTGTCTACTTCTGGATGGTACAATTACATGTAACTTCCAATTCACTCTTTGAATGTATCCATATTTTTAATTTTCAAGAATGAACATTATTTTACATGTAAGTACAATTTTAAAAAGACTTCTAATTACATGCAATGTGATTATTAGTAGAGATCAGCTGCCACAGCTTTTCAAGAAATCGAGTTCATTATTTTATAGTGACATTTTATGTGAAAAGCCAAGATGGTATAACTATCCATGCAAACATAATGGCAAATAAAAGTTAAAAGGGAATAAACTGAAATAAATTTCTTGAACCATACATCCCATTTCAAGTAGGTTCTCTTACCTCCCAGCTATCCGGCTCTAAAAATTCCTTTTTTTCTGTAGCCTTTAAAAATTCATCTAGCGTCACCAATCGGTCTTTGTTAGTATCAACCTGATTAAAGGAAAATGTATATGGAAAATAAAATAACTCTTTCTCATTATTTAGACACTAGAAATTCTTCTAATAGATGCTGCTACATAAACATACAGCAATTAGCATTAGCCTAACATCCATAGAAACTGAGGGAAAAAAAACAGAACACTCAATATCATACTAGAATCAGAAAATAGATAACTTTCTCTTCTATATAATTCAAATTTGAAAATACCTGAAATCCCCAAAGATCACCAAGTTTGAGTCTGCTGATATGGCTGGTTAGACTAATATTATTTTCCTTCCTCCCTACACCATTTATAATTCCTTTTGAAGCTAAGTGCTTGGGCACTTAGTCCTCTTTCCAGAAAGAGGACTTTTTTAGGCAAGAATAAAGGAGTTTAAGTTAAATGCTCACAGCATTTTTTTCCTAAAAACAAACAACTAACTAAATCAAAGATGAAGTTGACAACCTTTCCAAATCCTTTTCAGTGGCTCTTATAAACTATGGCAAATTCAGTTACAAAATTGAACTCTATGATGGCCAAATAAATTCATTCGTTATGTAAGATGCCAGCACTCAACAGAAATCCCAGTTTACCATGAATAGCTCAAATATCAGGTGAAAAGCACTGAAGCAAAGCAGTGGGCTTGGGGAATTCCCTGGTGGTCTAGCAGTTAGGACTCCACACTTTCACTGCCAAGGGTCTGGGTTCAAGCCATGGTCAGGGAACTAAGATCCCACAAGCTAATCACACAAGCTGTGCAGTACAGACAAAAACAAAACCATGGGCTTAAGTTATCCTGTCTATGATAGCTCTTTCAGAGTTTTTAGCTTAATAACATGAACAAGAAATAAATATTTATTGTTATAAACCATTAAGGCATTGAGTTTTTAATTTCTTAGCAAAAATTAATTTTTTACTTCTAAAGAATGTTTTATAGCATTCTTTTATATGCAGAGCATCTTAATCTTTTAAAACACTTTAAAGTAGTTACAAAATAATTTTATTTACACTAAGGGAATATACTGACTTATAAATCAAAAATGCAAAATACAATTATATATCTATTCTGTATATTTGTTTTCCATTTAACAATAAGATTTATTGCAAGAACTTGAATCATCCACAGAAGTAACAGGTAAACATTTCAAACATACCTCATTCATTACATGTTCCCTCATTCTAAGCCTTTCTTCCTCCATTTCTACCATATCATCCTCTTCATTTTTGGGGTCATATACTTTCTCCAACTAAAAAGAAAATTTTAAAACCAACATAAAAGAAAGGAAGATAATAAAAGGAAAAAAGAGAGAGCAAAGCCACTGAATACTTAATGAACTCATTTACCTCTTTAGTAAATAGGGCTTCTAATTCTTGTTCATCTAGGAAGCCATCACTATTGACATCTAAAGTTTAAAAGTTACAAATGCAAAAACTGGTTTTAATGCCTTAGAAAATAGATAATTAAAGTACAACTAATTACAAGTGGTTTGCAAAAATATTACTTACATAAAGCAACAACATGCTACAGAAAAAGGTTTCTTTCTTTTTATGAAGCCTCCAATCAGTCCAACTGATAACAATTCACTACTTACTCATAATTCACCATAGTCATTGAGAAAAATACATGTTAACCAATTTTTCCCAAAATATAAAGCAATGTGCTTTAAGACTATATTTTAGTATTACAGCCTAATGTCTGTGAGATGCAACCTAGCTAGTCACAGAAATACCTTCACTTTACAGAGAAACTTGCAGGAAGTCATATAATGATTAAAAATAAAAGCAAGTATAAAGACAGCTACTGAACTAAAATATTTTATACTACAGACCAGTAATAAAGACTATTATACTACCCTTGAGAAAAACTCTAAAGATTTACTACCAATAGGACTCAATTAGAAAAGTTTAGCAGAAATCAATTAAGACTAAAGCATCTATTATTTTTCAAACAGAAGATATAAATATTAATATTTGTATCAACTCTGTTACCATGTAATTTGAAAAATGTCTTGGGGTCGAAGTCATTAGGATCCAATCCATCAGCCTCTTCCCACACTTCTTTAAGTTGATCTTTGCTTCCCTGTGAATCAATTTTTAAAAAAACACATAAGACAAACTGTAATCCATATATAGAGACTCAAATGCAAAATTGAAAAACTATAAAAAATTAACTCAAGATTTTAAGAACTAATAACATGATAAAATTCTACTATCTGGCACAAAGAAGTATCTTCATTTAATTATGATTTTATATATATTTTGTTTTGTTTTAATTAATTCATTTATTTTTAATTGAAGGATAATTGCTTTACAATATTGTGTTGGTTTCTGCCATACATCAACATGAATCAGCCATAGGTAAAGTCACAGTCCTTACTGGATGATTAACTTTAGGATGATTTTCATGTTTTTTCTTCATTTCTGCAAATTTAGATTCTTCTTCTTTTCTCTTTTCTTCACTCAGTGTTTTTAAATATTCTCTCCTTTCATGTTCCTTCATCATTTCATATTTTTTAAATTCTTCATGCCGAGCTTTATCATAGTGTTCCAGATCACTTGTAGCCTTTAAAGCAATATTTAAATTAAATAAGAAGATGTGCTTACAAATATGAATAAAAGCTTCTTCCATATAGCATACTCTCTAACAGAAGGTAGTATTCAGTTCAGTTCAGTCGCTCAGTCGTGTCTGACTCTTTGCGACCCCATGAATTGCAGCACGCCAGGCCTCCCTGTCCATCACCAACTCCCGGAGTTCACCCAGACTCACGTCCATTGAGTCAGTGATGCCATCCAGCCATCTCATCCTCTGTCGTCCCCTTCTCCTCCTGCCCCCTATCCCTCCCAGCATCAGAGTCTACATACTCAACTTTTGTTTTAAATTCTACCCTTCTAATTCAGTCATTATTATTGTTAGAGATGGGCTTCCCAGGAGGCTCAGTGATAAAGAATCCATCTGCCAGTGTAGGAGACGCAGGTTCATGCTCTGGGTCGGGAAGATCCCCTAGAGAAGAAAACATCAACCCATTCCAGTATTCTTGCCTGGGAAATCCCAAGGACAGAGGAGCCTGGAGGGCTACAGTCCATGGGCTCAAAAAGGAGTTGGACATGACTCAGCAACTAAACCAATCAACACTATCAGAGGTGTAGGCATTCAAAGAAGCTAAAAGTTCAAAGCTAGTTTCAACCTTAGAAAGTTCCACATAAGCAAGTAATATATAAATTTACTTTAAAAAGAAGAAAGAAGAGACTGTATCAAATCGGTATCATATAGAGAACTAGAATGGTTTCTAACAACTTAACTAAATGTAAGAATACCCAGACTAGAACATCTAGTCTGCTAACTCCATACAGTATAACACAGGAGGTCTACGAACTGCTATCTAAAATTCCTGAGGCCAGATATATTTCAATATCTTCAAGATTTTAGAAAAGATATGGCATATATGCAATATTACGTAACACTAATGAAGAGTATAAATAGATTAGTACTTCCTTATCAAAATCTATGAGTACTCATATTAAGTAAGCTAGGAAAAAAACTATAAACAGCCTTATTAGAATTCAAGCCAGGTGTCCATTTTTATAGTATTTTGGATTTTGGAATTGTTGGCAAGGGATTACGTATCTGTATGTCCACATTATTATCTGTACTAATAAGGGTTATACTATCTCCCCTTAAAGATATTCTAGACAGTGTACAAAAGTTATACTACCATTTCATGGAATTTGTCAAATTACAAAATCTCAAAGGTACAATAGAAACAATACATTTTGACAATTATTCTCACCGCTTTGATTAGCATATCTAAATCTGTAGATTCAAACTTGTCAGGATTCAGGTGGTTTAGATGATCAAATTGTTTTAGAAGAGCATGGTGGTCCATACCTGTATCTGAAAGAAAATGCGAAAACTGTAAACAATAAGCTACTAGAAGCTAGAATCATTAATATAAATGATACATAAGAATAAAAATTCATATTTTATAAGAAAATTTGACATTTTAGATTAAAGATTAATTATTTTTTTAAGAATATTGCATACATTGTTATTCTAGGCAAAGATAATACCCCTGAATCTGGAATGGAATACAATTTAATGTGTGCATTTTAATGTTATTTCAAGAAAGACTAGTTGACTATCAGTGTAACTTCCAGTAAAATCTTTTTTCTTCTTTTTAATTTATTTTTTATTGAAGGATAATTGCTTTATAGAATTTTGTTGTTTTCTGTCAAACCTCAACATGAATCAGCCATGCTGCTGCTGCTAAGTCGCTTCAGTGGTGTCCAACTCTGTGCGACCCCATAGATGGCAGCCCACCAGGCTCCACCGTCCCTGGGATTCTCCAGGCAAGAACACTGGAGTGGGTTGCCATTTCCTTTTCA
>NW_011495071.1:13987556-13988111 GCF_000754665.1 Bison bison bison
TCATGAATCAGCCATAGGTATATATATATATTCCCTCCCTTTTGAACCTCCCTCCCGTCTCCCTCCCCATCCCACCTCTCTAGGTTGATACAGAGCCCCTGTTTGACTTTCCTGAGCCACACAGCAAATTCCCATTGGCTATCTATTTTACTTATGGTAATGTAAGTTTCCATGTTACTCTTTCCATACATCTCACCCTCTCCTCCCCTTTCCCCATGTCCCAAATATCCATCAACAGGGTTCTGGTAAATAAATTATGATATATCTATATAATGGAAATATATGCAGCTGCTAAAAAAAAAAAAAGATGGTCTCTGCATATTAATACAGAAAGATCTCCAAAATATATTATTAAAGGAAAAATACATGGCAGAAAATGTATATTGTATATATCGTTTGCATAAAAAGAGAGGAAAAATGAGAACTTTTATTTGTATTTGATTATGTATGAGTAAAGAAACTCAGGAACGAATGGGTGGGAAGATTTGGGAGAATGGCATTGAAACATGTGAAATGTCATGTATGAAACGAGATGCTAGTCCAGGTTCAATGCAC
>NW_011495071.1:13988217-14006622 GCF_000754665.1 Bison bison bison
GGCTGGTGCACTGGAACGACCCAGAGGGATGGTATGGGGAGGGAGGAGGGAGGAGGGTTCAGGATGGGGAACACATGAGAAATAAAAAAAAAAAAAAGAAATTATAAAACGAAAAAAAAAAAAAAGAAACTCAGGAAGGATGGTATTAGGGGGCAGTGGAAACTAATAATGGACAAAACTATCCAGGAACTTTCTTATACTCTCTTGTTTTAGGCCATATGAATCTATTGCCTACCTTAAAAATTACACCCCCCCAATCCCTGTGGCTCAGCTGGTAAAGAATCCACCCGCAATGCAGGAGACCTGGGTTCGATCCCTGGGTTGGGAAGATCCCCTGGAGAAGGGAAAGGCTACCCACTCAAGTATTCTGGCCTGGAGAACTCCATGACCTGTATAGTCCATGGGGTCGCAAAGAATCAGAAATGACTGAGCGACGTTCACTTTCAAATTAAGCCCTTCTTCAAATTATCAGAAATTTTAACTCATAAATTGTGAATCAAGGAGAAAATATTTATAACCTTTCTAAGGATGTAAGTCAGTTTACTTTAGATAATGAAATCTAGCCCCTGTTTTGGAATAAAGAAAACATTGCCAAGATTAAGGAGATGGAAGTTGTCTAAATGCAAAGAAATCTCAAACCACCTTAAGCCTGGCTTCAAGGACAGAATTGCCTTGTGTGTCTGACTACAGGAAGTAGGATGGTATGAGTTAATTTACCTCTCACTGATGTCCTTAGTTTCAGGATAATGAGTATTTGGTACTTGTTTTCTAAGTCTATTCACCAGCAGAGAGTTTACCCTCTACACTGAAGTGAAGTGAAGAAGTGAAGTGAAGTCGCTTAGTCATGTCTGACTCTTTGCAACCCCATGGACTGTAGCCTACCAGGCTCCTCCATGCACAGGATTTTCCAGGCAAGAGTATTGGAGTGGGTTGCCATTTTGTTCCCTAGAGGATCTTCCCGACCCAGACGTCGAACCCCCGTCTCCCACATTGTAGGAAGATGCTTTACCGTCTGAGCCACAAGGGGTCGCCAACCTCCAGGACCTAATGCCTGATGATCTGAGGTGGGATGAATGAAAGAATGAAAATCGCTCAGTCGTGTCCAACTCTTTACAACCCCATGGACTATACAGCCCATGGAATTCTTCAGGCCAGAATACTGGAGTGGGTAGCCTTTCCCTTCTCCAGGGATCTGAGGTGGAGGCAATGTAATAATAATAGAATATAGTATACAGTAAATGTAATGCACTTGAATCATCCTGAAACCATCCCCACCACCTCCAGTCTATGGAAAAACTGTCTTCCATGAAACTGGTCCTTGGTACCAAAAAGTTTGGGAACCACTGCCCTACACAATCGGAGAAGGCAATGGTACCCCACTCCAATACTCTTGCCCGGAAAATCCCATGGACAGAGGAGCCTGGTAGGCTGCAGTCCATGGGGTCGCTAAGAGTCGGACATGACTGAGCAACTTCACTTTCACTTTTCACTTTCACACGTTGGAGAAGGAAATGGCAACCCACTCCAGTGTTCTTGCCTGGAGAATCCCAGGACAGAGGAGCCTGGTGGGGTCGCACAGAGTCGGACACGACTGTAGTGACTCAGCAGCAGCAGCTCCACACAATTTCTCCAATATGACCCACTGACCAGAGGTACATGTTTAAAATGCATATTACTTATCCCCAGAATAAGCATATATAGAGGTGAGATTCAGTAATTTGTGTTTTTAAACTAGCTTCCCAGGTGATTTTTATGCAACTGGAGTTTAAAAACTGATACTCTGCCCTTAGTAAATATTCAGATATTTATTGATGACAATGAACCACCCAGATAACCAACCTATACAGGCATATTACAAGGATGCAGGAGGCAGCTTGTAGGGTATCTCACTTGCCAAATCTGGCCCCTGGGTTTTGATTCATAATTAGAAAGGCCATTCCAAGACAATAAGGGAATTCATTTATGTTGTCAACTTTGCTTTTACGGTTTTATTTTCTACACTTAAATCTTTGATTTACATAAGCACTTATCCTGATATATATGAGATGTAAATCTAACTATACCTTTTTCCAAATGGCTATCCAACTCTATTAAGACCACTTATCTCACTAATGAGATACCACCTTTAATGCACATGAAATTCCACATGTATTTAATTTTATTTCTGGAATTTTTATTTTGTTTCACTGGTCCTTCTACTTACATGACAAAATCATAGAATTCTAATGTCTGATGCTCAGTGATATGTTTTGATATCTAATATAACAAGTCCTTCTTCTTTGTTCTTCTTAAGAGGCATATTGCTTTTCTTGTTCGTTTTCCTTTTCATATGAATTTTAAAATTAATTTGGCCAGTACCAGGGGGAAAATGTACATCTTTTTTATTTGGATCATGTTAAATTTATAAATTAACCTAGGAAGAATTGACATGTTTATAATACTGAGTTTTGTATCAGAAAAATGCTATGTCTTTCTTGTTTTTTCAAGTCTACTTTTGCGTCTTTCAGGAGCATTTTCAAGTTTTTATCTGTAAGTCTTTCATATCTCTTAATAGGTTTATTTTGGGTATTTTATTTTTGTTGGTATTGCACAATAGTCTTCTCTTCCATTACATCTGCTAACTGGCTGTTGTTTGCACATATGAAAAAACACTGATTTCTATATATTGCTTGTGTGCATGCTAAGTTGTTTCAGTTGGATCCAACTCTTTGAGACCCTATGGACCATAGACCACCAGGCTTCTCTGTTCATGGGATTCTCCAGGCAAGAATATTGGAGTGGGTTGCCATTCCCTCCTCCAGGGGATCTTCCCTACACAGGGATTAAATTCATGTCTCTTACATCTCCTGCATTGGCAGGAGGGTTCTTTACCACTAGCACCACCTGGGAAGCCCTCTGTATATTGTTTAACTTGCTGAATTTTCCTGTTGTATATACTAAGTTCTTCAGACAATTACATTGAGTTTTCCAAGTATCTATTATCTGCAAATAGAGATGATTTTATTGCCTACTTTCCATTTACTTCACCTCCAATTTTTTCATTTGTATAATTGATTAGTACCCTCCAATACAATATTAATTAGTAGTGGTGACACAGTGAGCATTGTTTTGTTTCTGATTTTAGTTAAAATACATATTTGTGTTTCTCCAATAAGTATGTGTAGCTGAGCTGGACATACGTGATCGTGTTACAGAAGTATCTATTGATTACTACTTTATGACTTAAAAAAAATTAATTAGATGTGTTAATTCTTGTCAAATGCCTTTTCTGAATATATGGAGGTGATCGTATGAACTTTCTTTGAGATAGCGTCACATTTCAAAAACTCTGCTTCTTAGCTGTGTAATCTCCTCATAGTCTAAATTAGAATATGGGAAGATAAATAGGCAGAGCCAGAGGAGTTTTAGGGCAGTGAAACTATTCTGTATGGTACTATAATGGTAGATACATGTCATCATAAATTTACCTGGACCCATAAACTGTACAACCCCAAGAGTGAAATATAAACTATGGATTTGGGGGTACCATGATGTGTCAGTGTAGGTTCATCAGTTGTTGGGAGATGTTGGTACTGGGGTAGGCTGTGAACGTTGGGGGACAGGAGGTATATGGGAAATATCCGTACCTTCCCCTCAATCTTGCTACGAACCTTCTATTGTACCAAAAATAATTATCTTAATTTTTTTTTAAAAATTGAGGAGAATTCCCTAGTGGTCCAGTGTTTTAGAGTCCACACTTTCAATGCAGGGAACCCAAGTTCGATCCTTGGTCAGGGAACTAGATCCCACGTGCCACAGTGAAGTTCAAAGATACCCCATGCCACAACTGAGACCAGGCACAGCCAAAGAAATGCGTAAATAGATAAATATAATTTTTTTTAAATACAAACTTGAAAGGTTTATTCCAATTAATTATTTGTCCTTTGACTTTGCAAGTTCTTTTGTCACCAAAAAATTTTTTCTTCCTGTATCTACACATACAATAATTTATAATATTAGATTTCCTAAAAAGTTAATCTTGCATTCCTAAAATAAATCCACTTGTTATGACAGAGTATTCTTTTAATATCCAATAATTTTGGTTTTGGCATCAATACATGATAAGAGTATGGAAGTTTCCTTCTTCATCTGTGCTCTGGAATACTTTAAATAGCACTGACAATCTGCCCCCTAATGGTTTAGTGGAATTGCCTTTGGTATTGTCTGAACCTGGTGTTTTTGTGGAGCTAACTCTGACAATTTTTCTATTTCATCTATGGAAATTATTCTAATTAGTTTCTCTCCCCTACTTTCTTTTGGTCTCCCTTGATGTTATTTTTCCTCTTTAAAGCAATGGCTTAATTCATTATTTTTCATTCTTCCTTTTTTGATATAATTATTTAAGGGCAATCATTTTGATTTTTGAATGACATTTTAAAAATTAAGAGAAGCCAAATCAATTCTAACATTAAATTTTGACTAAAGGAACATGGTCTGTAAACTGACCTCAAAACTAAATATTGGAATTTTCTGACCTTTTCTTTAGTACTTACCTTGAAAAGAATCTAATTTAGCTTTAATCAGCATTCTTAACCTTGCCACTTCTTGCCTTTTCAGTTCATCAAGTTTTGTCCTCACATGATGACTTACTAAATCCAGTTCTTTGCTTAACCTCCCACTCTGTTAACAAAAATGATAAATTAATGTTATCTATTCCATTGGATTTTTAGATAAGATACAATATATCTAAAATAGGGTTATGATAAAATAGTGATAAATGCTTTGACTCATTGAGATAAATTTGATATTACAAACAACATTTCTTTCAGAAGAAATTCAGTTTGTAACTCTAAATTAAGGCATCTAAAAGCCATAATTAAAACAAAAACAAGAAACTCAAAAAGTAACTTAAATTATAAAATGGTACAGCCACTTTGGAAAACAATTTGACAGTTCCTCAAAAAGTTAAACACTGAGTTACCATATGATCCTGCAAATCCATTCCTAGATATATACCTAAAGAGCAGAAACATATGTTCACATAAAGTCTTAAATATGAATGTTCACAGCAGCAATTTTCACACTAAAAAAAGTAGAAATAACCCAATTTATCAGTCCGTCAACTGATAAATTGATAAAATATGGAATAGCCATATAATGGAATATATCAATACATGCTACAATATGCTGAACATTGAAACCACTATGCTAAGTCAAAGAAGCCAGGCACAAAAGGCCAAATTTTGTATAATTCCACTCATATGAAATGTCTAGAACAGGCAAAACCACAGAGATACAAATTAGATTAATGTTGGCCAGGGGCTGAGGAGAGGAAAGGGGGAGAGATTGCTTAATGGATACAGGGTTTCATTTTAGAGGAAACAAAAATGTTCTAAAATTAGATAGTGGTGATAGTTATATAACTCTGTACATGTATCAAAACCACTGCATTGTACACTTTAAAGGGGCAAATTTTATGGTATATTAATTATATTTTGATAAAGCTTTTTAAAGTAACATAGCTTCCTTAAGCTTTAGTCATTCCATATATTAAAAACTTATCAAAATTCATCTTTTTTAGGTTGTCTCCTTTGATTACTTTTTTCATAGATGAGTATATACATGCTTCAAAATTTAAGAAACAAAATAGTTAGTGGTTTACTTTCTCTTGTTATAAATGCATTTGCAATCATAAACTGCAAGTCTAACTAGCAATCGGGCACACAAACCCTTCAGGATTGAGTCAAGGGGGCCTGCTGAGGAAGGGAAGGTAAAGAAACTCCACAAGGGAGACCAAGAAAGAATGTTCAGAGTGGGGAAAGGGGACCAAGAGAATAGTCTGCTGCAGAAGAAAAAGAGTAGTATATTTCAAGGAGAGATGGTCACTATTATTGATAAAACAACAGTTCTCAAGCAGAAGCACCAACATCACTTGGGAACCTCAGATCCGCAGGCCCTACACTTACTGAATCATAAAGTTGGGAGGTGGGGCCCAGAAATCCGTTTTAACAATTTAAAATTTTGAGAACCACTGAGATAAAATAAAGGAGTCTAGTAAGAAGAGGAATAGAATATGTGCATTAGATCTGGCAATGAAGAAGTCATGACATCCTTCACAAAAGCACACTCAGGGAAGCGGCACAGGCACTGCCATGATCCTCCCAGTTAGCAATGTTTGGTAAGGGAAGAAATGCAGTATGAGTCTCCTTTCAAAATGCTTAGCTGAAAAGGAAAGGACAACTTCTAACTTTTTTCCCAGTTTTTCCTGAGAAAAGAGGAATTGCCTAGCTGTTTGTAATGATTCTCTTGGGTTGGGTTTTGTTGTCTAGTTTTACTCATTTCTTTTTCATTAAATAACTGTTTAACTCACCCCATTTTGTCTCCCCCCCTTACCCGATACAACCCCATAAAGAAAAGGACCTGACTGTGAAAGGGAGACAGTTATAAAAGTATTCCCATACCAAATAAGACAAGCTAGTTGCCTTCCCTTCCCTCGTTATCTCTATATAGCAACTCCCATTATCCACATTTTTGTTAGCCCTCAAATAATGCTCTTAGTCCTAACTGAAGTATTGTAGATAAGAGACACTGAAAGCTCTATATTAGATATCATTCATCCCAGGAAATTAGTTCCATAGCTCAAATAAATTTTTCAAGGAAACACAAGATTATTCAGGAGATCGTGGGTATTATCTAAGTGAAATAAGTCAGGCAGAGAAAGAAAAAATGCTGCCTGACGTATGTGGAATCTAAAAAAACAGAACAAACCAACTAAACCAAACGAAAAACAGACACATACAGAGAATAAATTGGTGGTTGCCAGAGTGGAGGGAGGCTGGGGAAGAAATGAAATGGGTGAAGGGGGGTCAAGAGGTACAAACTCCCAGATGTAAAATAAATAAGCCATGGGGATATAACACACTACATGGGGTGTGCAGTCAATAATATTGTATTAATTTTGTGTGGTGACAGATGGTTACTAGACCTATTGTGGTAACTATTTCCCAAAGTATACAAATGTCAAATCACTATGTCCTAAACATTAAACTAATATAATACCATATGTCAAATATATGTCAATTAAAAAAAAAAAAAGGTAATTCTAAAATAAAATAGAGATAATTCAAGGGAATTATTGGCATAAGGCTGTTACCATTCTCCCAGAAATGTTCAAAGCTTCCAAGAGGAAAGCTGTGAACTAAAAGCCACACACAGGCTCTGATAGTAGCCACAACCTTATGCACGTCAGACTTTCAAAAGGGGCCCAGAGCAGGGACAGAAACTAAAATAAGAAGGATGCTTGATCCAGAATGTTTCCTTCAAACAAAGTTCACTAATTCTGATCCTAGAAACAGCTGAGACAATTTTTTAGGAAAGTTAAAAACAGATAAAAATAACATAAGCAAACCAATAAAACTATCTTGAGAGATATAACCAAAAGTTTAAAATTAAATCATTGGATTTTTTTTTTTTTTACTTCTGACTTTAAGATAAACCAAATTAAATGGATTCATTACCCTTCAAGGATGGGCTTCCCTAGTGGCTCAGATGGTAAAGAATCTCCCTGCAAGGCAAGAGACCCAGGTTCAATACCTGGGTCAGGAAGATCCTCTGGAGAAGGAATGGCAACCCACTCCAGTATTCTTGCCTGGAGAATCCCTTGGACAGAGGAGTCTGGTGGGCTACTGTCCATGGGGTCACAAAGAGTTGGACACAACTGAGAGACTACACTTTCACTTTCACCCTTCAAGGATGGGCTTTTAAAGAATCTCTCATGTCAGATCTTGTTTTTTACAATCTCTTTTCTTTATTATGAGTACTAAGGAGAAGTCTAGGACTAAGATAATGTCTAATAAATGGACTAAGATAATGTCCAATAAATGCTTCTTAGGACAGAGGCAAATTAAACCTCCCCTATTGAGATAAGATGTGGGCCATTACATCTTCTATTAATCTGGATCTGATTAAACACCAGAACTGAACTTATTCTAAACCTTTGAATAGCTTCCTGCTGGCCTCCCATCATGTTTTGAGTCTCTTACCATGATGTACAAGACCCTCTGTCATCTAGCCCATGATGCCTTCCAAGCTCATCTTTAGGCCAATCATGGCCTCCACTTCTCAGGCTAGCTTCCAGAAACATTTCCTACTCCCAGGTTTCTATATGTCTCCTGCACCTTGGCCTGGGATGCCTCCCAGTCTTTCTCCTTTTCTCAGCCACATCTTCAAGCAATAGACATAATCTCTAGGAAGAAAGATGACCCACCTCCCCCCACTGCTTTATACTGAATTAGGTGTCCAATCTTATATCTCCAAAATACATTATACACTTATCATATATTCATTGTAGTAATCTTTTTCTTGGTATTAGTCTCCCTTGAGTTAAGGGCTGCAAATGAGACTCATCTTTGTAATCCCAATACTTAGCTCAGTGTCTGGCATGCTTAAATATTTGTCAAACAATTATTTAATTACATTTACCTTTATTTCCTCTATGTCTGCTTTCTGGAGCTTTTCTCTGAAATGACTATCTGTTTCCAGCACATCAATCACTTGCTTGAGGTATTCATCATAATAAAGTCCAGTATCCTTCAAATTAAGAAACAAACAATAACTCTTCTGAAAGTTTTTCCTTCCCTGTATCTAAAGATCTCAATCCTAAAAAACAAAACAAACAAAAAAATGTCTAGAAATATGGTATTGAGACAAACCTACTTTGACAGTTTGGGCAGTCAAAGTTAAAAAACTATTTCTCAAATGAAGAATGTTATATCAGAACCAATGTCATGTTTTACTCCTATGTAAAAGCCAATTTTCTATACCACTTAGACAATGTAGACTTAACCAATAATATTAAAATTATTGAGTTTACCCCATTGTTACCTGTCTCATTCATTGTTATCTGTCTCTTCTCTGAACATAATGTTTTCTTGGCTGGTTATCTCCATCTTGGAAATGTATTATGGTTAATTCTCTTATATACTATCTAATATACTAATTAGATATATGTATCTAATATAACTACATTAAATAAATTTTTTCTAATATTAAACAACAACATATTCATTATACTTTTTACTACTTTTTGAAAAATAGTTCCTGAATTTCCACTTTTATAAGTAATAAATTTAGTTAAAATTCTTCCCACAAGGTTATCTTTGTCATTGCACTTACTGGTGGTTCTATCTTCGCACTGTCCACAGGCTGAGTAGTTTTCACTTTTGTCTTGTCTATGTCTATAGGCACAGCTTCAAGAGCAGGAAGTGCACATGTAACCAGGAGCAAACAGCACTGTGGAAGGATGGTCCTCCACTTCATCTGAAAGAAAGGTACAATTATATTAAGGTTCTGAAAAAACATTGTCAAACTATATATATATACCACATTATCACATTAATACCACATTAATAATACCACCATTAATAACATAATATACTCAATTTTAGGGAGCTTCATTCTAGGAATTTTAGAATTCTAAGAAAAGGGTTAAGAATACATTATAACATCAAAAATAATGCTTAAAATAGATCACTAAAGAAAATCAGGAAAGAAATGCTTTTCAGCTAAGATTAAAAAGACAAGTAAACAAAATTTTAAAGTTTAAACTGCTTATATAAGAAAACATTTGGTTAATTTAAAAAGCTTCAAATAAAGATGGTAATGAGGAACTCAATTTTTAAAAAAATAAATAGCCCAAGTTTAAGAAAGGGAGAAGGGAAAACTATATATTTTTTCTCAATTAAAATACTAAAGAGCCAAAATTACTTCTGGATATGATATTTAAATTAGCTTTGATCTAATTTTGAAAGTAATTTGCTCTATGAACATAAATTGATTTAAAAAGACAAATAACTGACTACAAATATTCTCTTAACCTTACCAGACATTATTTTATCATAGCCAATGTTGTTCAGTCGTTAAACCATGTCCGACTCTTTGTGACCCCATGGACTGCAGCATGCCAGGTTTCCTCATCCTTCACTATCTCCCGGAGTTTGATCAAACTCATGGCCATTAAGTTGGTGATGCCATCCAACCATCTCATCCTCTGCTGCCCTCTTCTCCTCTCACATATGACAAAGTTCTTTTTGGTCATTAATTTTTCAAATAAATAGGTCAATAAAATATCAAGCAGGATGTAACAGGGTTGAAGCAAAAGAGTAACAACTAGTGCTGGTCCCACAATATTATTCAAATTTGGGGATCCCTGGTGTTCCAGTAGTTAAGAATCCACCTTGCAAGGCAGGGGACATCAGTTCAATCCCTGGTCCAGGAAGATCCGACATGCCATTGGGCAACAAAGCCTATGTGCCACAACTCCTGAGCCCATGTGCTGCAGCTACTGAAGCCTGTATGCCTAGAGCCCGTGCCCGCAACAAGACAGCCACAACAATGAGAAGTCCAAGCGCCACAACTGGAGATAACCCCCGCTCTCCACAGCTAGAGAAAGCCTGCACATAGCAACCAAGAGCCAGTGCAGCCAAAAATAAATAAGTAAATCTTTAAAAGAAATATATTGTTCAAATCTTGCTTATTAATTTTCTACTTCATAAGGATATCTGTAGCTCTAATTCTACTACAAGAATTAGAATGAATGAAAAGCTCATACTTAATTTATTTGATACACATAGACTGATAACAGGATCTAAGTAAAAAATAATGGTCTGACCGTCAATCTGGAATATGCATTATTTAATTCAGAGACTTCCAAACTTAGCTGACCACGGACTTAATTTTTTAAGTAACATGTCTTTATCCACAGAACACAGTTTGGGAGAATACACTGCCTCATTTTCACCACAACCCTAGGTAGGATATAGCAGTGACTCATTTTACAGATGAAGAAATTTTTAATGGAAATAATTCACCCACACAGCATTGTCTTGAATTAACAAAATCACTAGAATTCACATTTTAGTGCTATTTCTAGTATATCAAAATTTTTAGCATCATTATTGAGATACAATTCACTTGCCAGAAAATTCTCCCATTTAAGGTACAGGATTTGTCTATTCTATAAAGATGCTACTCAAAGTTTAGTTCTCAAACTTAAAGGATAAAATTATCTGGGAGCTTGTTGGAAATGCAAATTCTCAGGTTGCATCCAACACTTCTAGAGTCAGAATCTCTGGGGTGGGACCCTGGAATCTGCTTTAACAAACATTCCAAGTGATCCTTACATATGTATACTCAAGTCCAAGACTCACTCTTCTCTAGGACACTAGTCCTTCAACACGACTGTTGTGAGTAAATGTTACTTATAATGAAATGTTTGAGAGATACTGGCTCAATGTAGTTAAATATGTTCCCATCTTCGTAAGACTTTGAGGACTTGTGACGGGCTACTCAGTGTTAGGAATCTCTAACAGAAGGATGATTTGTTTTTCCACAGAATCTTTTCCTGGCCATGAATCACCTCCTCTTCTCACAACGATTTTTTATGATAACAAAGGTTTATTTCTCATTCATGCTTCATGCCCACTATAGGTATATGTTTTGCCTTTGTTCTTTTGAGATATAATTTACATGCTATAAAACTTATCCTTTCCAAACACACAATTCAGTGGTTTTTAGTATATTCCAAAGGCTGTGCAATTATCAACATAATCCAATTTTAGAACATTTTCATCATACCAAAAAGAAACCACATACCTATTAGCAGTCATTCCCCATTCCCTCTATTCTCTCAGTCTGTGGCAACCACAAATCTACTTTCAGTCTATATCGATTTGCCTACTCTGGACATTTTATATAAATGGAATCATATAACATATGGCCTTTTCTGTATCTGGCTTTTTTCATTTAGCATTATGCTAAATGTTGTAACATGAATCAGCACTTCATTTTTTTTTTTTTTTACAGCTGAATAGATATTCTACTGTATGGATATTCTACATTTTATCAGTTCATCAGTTGATGAAAATTTGGGTTATTTCTGCTTTCTTTTTTTTATTAAAGATTACAATAAACGGTCTCCTTTTTTGTTGTTGCTTTAAAATTTTATTTATTTTTTGGTCACATTCAGTCTTTGCTGCTACGAGTGGGCTTTCTCTAGTTGCAGGGAGTGGGGGCTACTCTTCATTGCGGTGCACGGGCTTCTCATTGTGGTGGCTTCCCCTGCTGTGGGGCACAGGTTCTAGGCTCCAGGGCTCAGAAGTTGCAGCTCTCAGGCCCTAGAGCATGGGCTTAGTAGTTGTGCCACACAGGTTTAGTTGCTCCACAGCATGTGGAATCTTCCCAGACCAGGAATCGAGCTCGTGTCTCCTGTACTGGCAGGCAGATTCTTAGCTGCACCACCAGGGAAGTCCTACTTGTACTTTTTTTGGCTAGTATGAATAATACTACTATGAATATTTATGTTCCAGTTACTGTGTTTGATGCAGCAACTTGAATTCTTTTTGTTGTATATCTAGGAGGAGAATTGCTAGATCAATTCTGTAACTCCATTTATAATTTCTTGAGGAACTGCCAAACTGTTTTCCATGGCAGCTATATCTTTTCCCACTACCACCAGCACTACATAAGGGCTCCAATTTCTACATCCTTACTAACACACGCTATTTATTGTCTATCTTTTATTATAGCCAACCTACTGGGTGTGAAGCAGTATCTTATTGTGAGTTTGTTTTATTGGCTACTGATGTTGACCATCTTTTCAAGTGTTTATTAGCTATACCTTTTACCTTTTAAAAAACTAATTTAAAAAGTGTGAGTTAGTTTTTTTTTTAATTCTGAATTGAAATTTTTGTTTACCTTTGCAAGTCCCCTATGCCACTGTAAACAGGCTGACCAATCTAATGACTATTAGACAACACTAGAGTTTTAAGTGTAATCATGACTGAAAAGCCCAAGTTATGACTTAACTGCTCAAGTCAATTTTGATGTTTTCTACATATACTTCTGGGGCTTAATTGAGTCTCAATGGCCCCTAACATGGTACACATATAGTTAGAAAATGAATAATTGCTACAATGATTTGGGCATGCATGCTAAGTTGCTTCAGTCATGTCCGACTCTTTGTGACCCTATGGATTGTAGCCCACTAGGCTTCTCTCTCTATGGGATTCTCCAGGTAAGAATACTGGAGTAGGTCGCAATGTCCTCCTCCAGGGACTCTTCCCAACCCAGGGATTGAACCTGCATCTCCTGCAACTCCTGCACTGCAGCCAGATCCTTTACTGCTAAGCCATCAGGGAAGCTCAAAATGACTTGAATAGTCTCTACAATGTGCATGTGGAAAGTCAGCTCAGTGATACACCTCCATAACTTCACTTTGCAAACCCTACCAGGAGCTGTGACTGCTATCACTTGATACAGTAAATCCAGAGTTTAAAAGACCCTTTCACACAGACTCCTTCCTCCACCCTGGGTTCATCTCCCACGTTACTCAGGCTCTCCTTTTCCCACCATATAGCACATACATTAATAAACAGTTCTGCTTAGCAATTGGAAGCTAAGTTGCATGGTGTTAAATATGCCCTTTTTTATAGTGTCCACCTTTACTTCAATACACAATAGAAGCCTGAGAGTAATGAAAATAAACCTTAGTTAAATACAGTCTTGGAAGTGGAATCGCTTCACCAATTTGTCATTTCTACTCTCTCATTCTTTTTTCAAGTCTATCATAAAATGAAGAGAGTCATGGAGGAATGTGTGTATATGAAAATGTCTGTGTGCATGTGTCCTGATAGAATCTCCAAGTGACAAAAAGTCTCTGAGCATCTGCTCTAAAACAGTGGATGAGTTTATGGTGCATAAACATATAACTGAGTCCTGCTGCTGCTGCTGCTGCTAAGTCGCTTCAGTAATGTCCAACTCTGTGCGACCCCATAGACAGCAGCCCACAATGCTCCCCCGTCCCTGGGATTCTCCAGGCAAGAAAACTGGAGTGGGTTGCCATTTCCTTCTCCAATGCATGAAAGTGAAAAGTGAAAGTGACGTTGCTCAGTCGCATCCGACTCGTAGCGACCCCATGGACTGCAGCCTACCAGGCTCCTCCATCCATGGAATTTTCTAGGCAAGAGTACTGGCGTGGCTTGCCACTGCCTTCTCCAAACTGAGTCCTAGGCTTATTATAAATAACAACAGAAACCATCTATTGAGTGTCTACTAAGTACTTCCCTGGTGACTCAGCTGGTAAAGAGTCCTCCTGCAAAGTGGGAGACCTGGGTTTGATCCCTGGGTTGGGAAGCTCCCCTGGAGAAAGGAACAGCTACCCACTCAAGTATTCTGGCCTGAAGAATTCCATGGACTGTATAGTCCATGGGGTCGCAAAGAGTCGGACACGACTGAGCAACTTTCACACACACACACACACACACACACTACATACTAATCATACTAAATTTTTTTATTACATTAATTTAATTCTTACAATGGCCCTGTGAAATAAATACTATCATTCCCATTTTAAAGTACAGGAATCTGAAACATATCAGTTAAAAAATTTGAACTGGGTCACATGGCAGTAAGTGGTAGATCCAGAGTTTGGACCTGGGAGTGACTGACTCCGAAGCCTATGTCTGCTTTTACACAGTGATTCTCAAAGCGTGGTGGTCCCTGAGCCAGCAGCACCAGCACCACTTAGGAATTTGTTAGAAATGCAAATTATTAGGGTTTACTCCAGATCATCTAAACCAAAGAATCTTTGAGGGAGGTGGGGGGTGAGGGGTGCAAACTCTATTTTAACAAGCTCTACAGGTGGTTCTGAAGCAGCTAACATTTGAAAACATACTGCTTCCCTTAGCTCTGTTATTCACAAACCTCCTCTGCAATGAGAGACAAAGAGAATGCTTATCTGAAAAGTAAATTTGGATCCTCAAGGAAAAGAAAAATGGATGATACTACCATGTGTAAAATAGACAGCTAGTGGGAAGATGCTCTCTAATACAGGGAGCTCAGCTTGGTGCTCTGTGATGATCTAGAGGGATGAGACAGGGGAGGTGGGAGGCTCAAGGGGAAGGGAATGTGTGCATGCTCAGTCACTTCAGTCGTGTGTCTTTGCAACCCCATCGACTGTAGCCCGCCAGGCTCCTCTGTCTATGGAATTTTCCAGGCAAGAATACTGGAGTGGGTTGCCATTTCCTTCTCCAGGGGATCTTCATGACCCAGGGATCAAACCCCACATCTCTTAAGTCCTGCATTGGCAGGCAGGCTCTTTACCACTAGCAGGAAGTAGAAGGCTCAAAAGGGAGGGGATATATGTATACATATAACTGATCCACTTTGTAGTACAGCAGAAACTAACACAATATTGTAAAGCAATTATACTCTAACTTTTGTAAAAGGTGTTATACCTAAGAAGAGTAAGGCAAATTAAATTTAGGTGTATACACTATCCACTTGCTATGTGATCATAGGTCAGTCAATTAACTTTCCCTGCTTGTTTCCTCATTTTTTAAAATAATGAATTTTTTAAAAGAGAATTCAATTAGACCTCAGTATTATTTACACTCTTAGATTCTATTATTAGTTAATTCCATTGAATAAAGTGTAGATCTTTTCTGCTACATTATCAGAAATACTAATAAAATTGTTTGTATTCACACCAATTGTAAGAAATGATTAAGCTATATGATTTATAAATGCCTTTTAAACCAAACACTGCTTATTCAGCCAGCTGAAAACTACCTTGGTAGATCAAATAGAAGATTTAGGTGGTGGGATACAAAGAACACAAAAATCAACTACCAATAAAATTTCCTGTCTAGATATAGTAAAAATGAAGTAAAGCCAGGAACGTCTCACACTTTGGACAGAGTGTGAGACACTGTACACTTTTTAAAGAGTGAATTTTAAGATATGTGAATCATACTTCAACTTTTTTTTAAAGTAATGAAAAATAGAGTAAAAAACCTGAGCTTGTAAAAGAAGTGTGAGCATTAAAAAAAGAACAATTACAATTTCAAGCATAATTTACTCTAAAAGTATGTAAGTTTTAAAATTATCTAAGCTCTATAACTTTTCATAATTATCCAGTTTTTACATTCTTAATCATTTTTGTCTAGATAAAATGACTATTATCATACTAGAAAAGTGAAAATCTTGCACTTTAATTTTGGATTTATCTGTTTTTCCTTATAATTCTGTCCATTTTCCTTTAAATATTTTGAGGCTGTGTTTTTAAATGTACACAAACAAGATTTTCTAGGTTTCTGGTAGATTTAATCTTTTTCACATTTGAGTGACCTTTATATCCTAATTTGCCTTAAGGTCTCTTTTGATAATTTTTAAACCAATTTTCTTTTGACTAGTGTGTAGATACACATACACACCCACACACACATTCTCACACGCTTTCTTAAAATTCAGCATAAAAATCTTTCCAAAAAAACAAAACAAAACAAAAAAGTCTTTCCAACTAGAATATTTTCTCTGTTTATATTATCAAATTACTGACAATAAACTTAATTCCTCAGTTTAACATCTCAGAAAGCAGAGTGGTTTTCAGTTAACAGAACATTAAAAAGTGGTTGACTAAGTGGCAGTAGCAACATAATCTTTACTGCCAGCACATACATGAACTTTATTATAGCTATTTCTACTGCCATTACTTTAGACTGAGTTTTTGCATTTTTTTGTCTCTCACAAATTGAATTTAATTGCCATTTAATACATCTTCAAAAGGAATAAATTATGATTTGGCATTAAAATGAAAGGCTATTTGGGGGAGTTCCCTAGTGGCCTGGTTTGACCAGTCAATCCTAAAAGAAATCAATCCTGAATATTCTTTGGAAGGACTGATGCTAAAGCTGAAGCTCCAATTCTTTGGTCACTTGATGCAGAGTCAATTCATGGGAAAAGACCCTGGCATTGTGAAAGACTGAAGGCAGAAGAAGAAGGGGACGACAGAGGATGAGATGGTTGGATGGCATCACCAATTCAATGGACATGAGTTTGAGCAAAATCTGGGGGATAGTGAAGGAAAGGAAGCCTGGCGTGCTGCAGACCATGCCTTCACCAAGAGGACACGACGAAGCAACTGAACAACAACAACGACAACTGGTGGCCTAGTGGTTAGGATTTGGGGCTTTCACTGCCCAGGGTCAATCCCTGTTCAGGAAACAAGATGCCACAAGCCTTCTGGCCAAAAAAAAAAGAAAGAAAGAAAGAAAGAAAAAGCTATTTTGTAAACATAGAAATGAAGTAGCTGATACTAATAAAGCAAATATTTGATGTTAAAGGAATAATTGCAACTTTACACTTTCTTGTAAAGGAACATCTAAGTGTTTCACCTGACTACAGACAGGAAGATACCCACAAATAGACAAAACTACCTTACATTTTGAGATAGAACAAGATTATTTATAAGCAGCCAAACAATGCAAATGAAGGCAGCAGAAACTATGTCTCCAATAAAAAAAATTATATAGAATATAAGACTGATTTCATGGATTCATGAACAAAGTCAACTTGTCAGAGACTTCCAACCAACACTGAACAGAAGCCACATAACTTCCAAGTAATTTTGAGGAAAAAACAAAGATGAATTTAGTCCATAGGAAATGCTGAAAAAATCCTGATGCCCTTTTACAGGTCTCCAAATGATACAGTAATGCTAAAGGTGGTAAAGAGACTGATACTCCAAGAATGAGTTACACAAGAAATAGCACACTGTTCTTGCCTGGAGAATCCCAGGGATGGGGGAGCCTGGTGGGCTGCTGTCTATGGGGTCGCACAGAGTCGGACACGACTGAAGCGACTTAGCAGCAGCAGCAGCAGTAACACTGGCACAGGCATCTATGGCCAAAAGTTCTTGCCATATTAAAATTTAAACTACAAAAGAATTTCTCAAAAATGTTACTATACATGTAAAAGAGGGATTATGGCTAAGAAAGGAAAGTTAACTAAAGCTGGCTTGAATGTCCAAGAGCCTTTAGTAGCCTTTCAAGTGTGTGAGTTTAGTTTTGGATGCATTCTGAGGCTGCATACCTGAATATTTGAAGAATAGGTTGCCTGAAAGGTATCCCAACTGGATGTTATTTCTGATGCATGTCTAGACAAACTGTAACCCCTCAGTGGTAAATAAACCACTGATGGAGGGACTGGGGAAAGAAGATGAATCTGACAACTTTCCATCATCATCTTTTGAAAAGCACCAGCATCAAAGCTTGTAACATGATGATCATCTTCAGGAATGCACTGGCATCAAAGCTTGCAAAATGAAGGTCAGAAGCTTAGAAGAAAATTCCAGGCAAATGGTTTTAAAGAAACTCCTAGAATTAAATCACCATTACTCTCCACAGTAGAGAGGAAAATGTCATGTGGAAAACACTGCTGCTGCTGCTAAGTCGCTTCAGTCATGTCCGAATCTGTGCGACCCCATAGATGTCAGCCCACCAGGCTCCCCCGTCCCTGGGATTCTCCAGGCAAGAACACTGGAGTGGGTTGCCATTTCCTTCTCCAATGCATGAAAGTGAAAAGTGA
>NW_011495071.1:14006722-14023806 GCF_000754665.1 Bison bison bison
GAAAAGTGAAAGTGAAGTCGCTCAGTCGTGTCCGACCCTCAGCGACCCCATGGACTGCAGCCCACCAGCTCCTCTGCCCGTGGGATTGTCCAGGCAAGAGTACTGGAGTGGGGTGCCATTGCCTTCTCCGGTGGGAAAACACAAACAGTCACAATTCTGAATCAAGGAAGCATTTCAGAAGACTTAGGTTATGAAGGTGAAAGAGTCTTAGAAATACCTTAACTGATTTATTTAGCTTCTTTAAATTTCTTAATGTATCTGCAAATGCAATGTAAGAAAAATCTGTATGTTTAAATGTATCTTAAAAGCACAGAATGAAATTCTAAGCGATAAAGAACTCAGTTTTATGGGCAATATGTATTCTATATGGTATAAAATGGTGTGTCTTAATATCAGTGTGTTAGGGGAAGCACACTGACTGAAACCTTGCACCCTAGCCAGGCACCATAGTAACCATTTGCATGAGCTGTTTTAGGATAGGAGGTCCTAGTAACAAACACAGAGCTAATAAGCTACCACCAATCAGAAGAGTTCAGGAAAGATAAAAATGAGACACCACATGTCCGACCACCTCCCAGAATCCTTGCTGGCATCCATCTTGGCTAAGCAATGCGCATGTCACCAAGGACCCTGAGTCAGAATGACTGGCCAAAGACAACCCGGAAACTAACCCCATGACCATAAAACCCAAGACTCAGAACCACGTGGCAGAGCAGTTCTCCTGGGTTCCTTTACCCTACTGCTCTCCCCTTGGGCTCCCTTTCCAAAAAAATCTCTTGCTTTGTCAGCTCATGCGTCTCCTCAGGCAATTCATTTCCGAGTGCTAGATAACAGCCCACTTTTGGGCCCTGGAAGAGGTTCTCCTTCCTGCAACAAATGGAGTCTTAGAGTCAATGAAACACCACCTTTTTGGGGGCGTTTTATGTATCCTGCCTCTTTACTATTTATTTCCTTTCCTTTCTTGCCTGTATTTAAATTTTGTTTTTGATTGATGAAGAATTTTCTAAATATACTTTTCCCTTCTATTAATTTTGAATCTTTTAGTGTTTATTTTATAAATAATTAGGACAATTAACTTACTGGAGCCTAAAGCTAATTAAAACATTTACTTCTTAATAAGGCCTCAATAAAAGTTAACTGTTATCATAACAAAAGAAATGAACATTTTTCTAGCTCATTAGGTATAAAAGTAATGTTATAAAAATCTCTTTAAATGCCAAGATAATGTCAAATTTGTGTCAGAGACAAGTTTCCAGATTTTCGTGAATCCAGTAATATACAAATGTCCATACAAAAGAAGCAGAGATGAGTGACAAAGACAAGCAATGGGGGAAAAAGGAAACGAATTTATTGATACTTTTCTTCCACTATCAGATCAGTAAGAATGGCCTTCTCCTTTCTTTTATCAACCTCTTTGTCCATAAGAACAGAGACCTAAAGAGAAAATACTGGGCTAAATGAGGTTGACACAGTAGACTGATCCAAACCAGGATAGGCTGAAATTAACACTCTAAAGTAGGATAATGGAGGGAGGAGGGAGGAGGGTTCAGGATGGGGAACACATGTATACCTGTGGCAGATTCATTTTGATATATGGCAAAACCAATACAATATTGTAAAGTTAAATAAAATAAAATTTTAAAAAAAGGGAAAAAAAAGAAGAAAAAAATAAAAGTAGGATAATGTAAAATTCTAAATCAGGCAGTGATCTCAAGACAGCATGGAAAGCACTGATCCCAAAGGCATTAGAGCCTTAAGCAAAAGCACAAAATAAACAGAGTTCTTAAGCCTCTCCGAACATTCAGTAGATACAAAATAATTTCCCTCAATTTCCAAGTCCTAAAAATAAGCTTCTCTATTCTTCCCTGTCTCCACCAAAACAAAATTCCCATTCATACACAGAGGCACATTTCTCAACTACTGATTCTTACCATAATTATCTGGATTAAGTCTACCTGGGGTGGGTGTGGATGGGTGGGTGTGGGTGTGAGTGGGTAGGGGTGTCTGTGTGTGTGTGTCTGTGTGTGTGTGTGTGTTTCCTGTTTTGCTTATAGGGACAAATATCCTGAGTGGTTAACAAGAATGGTCGTGGGTAAGAAGGGTGAAGAATACAGAAAACTGAAACTGGTTTGTCTCGCTTTGCTTTCAACAGTCTCTCTTCCTTCTTCATTTATCGGTTTCTCCCTCCAACCTTCTTCTTTTACTCCTATTGCTCTTAAATTTAAGACTGAACTGAAGTATGTTTTCTTTACTCTGTTATCTGTTATTTATTAATTTAACAAACACTTAACTAAGTACCTACTATATTCCAGACATTATGCTGGATACAAAGGTAAGTGAGATAGACATGGTCTCTACCCTCGTCGGGTTTTCAATCCAATGTGGAAGGCAGCCTATTAAGTAAACAACTGCAATTTGAAAAAAGCTGCTTACAAAACAACATATAGCATTATTCTTTCTATTAATTGAAAAAAATTTAAGGCATTAAGATTGTATTCAGCAACTAAGATATTTTCGGTCAGATGACTTACAATGCTAAATGCTCCTTACAGTCTTTCTAATATCCCTAAATGATGGAATCTTTAAGTTCTTCCCTCACCAATTTCCATTCCCTAAATTTCAGTTTCCTTTTCTCAAAATTTTATTTCAATTCACTTTCTTTACAGATAAAACGGCAATTGGAGCATTTCATGTGGCAAGTATAGGATATATTTGGGCTTCCCTGGTGGCTCAGACTGTAAAGTGTCTGACTGCAATGAGGGAAACCCGGGTTCAATACCTGGGTCGGGAATATCCCCTGGAGGAAGTAATGGCAACCCACTCCAGTACTCTTGCCTTGAGAATTCTATGGACAGAGGAGCCTGGTGGGCTACAGTCCATGGGGTCGCAGAATCAGACACAACTGAGCAACTTCACTTCACTTCACTTCTATCCAAAAACTTCTAGAAGGAAATAAAATACTGGTATACCTAAATAAGTTAGGCAAGGGACAGTAGTTAAGTAAAAGGAAATTTCAAGACAGTTAACAGTTGAGTGGTTAAAAAAACACACACACAAAACCACAACATCTTTTAACCAACAAAGGCAACAATGTTCCTTGCATGACAACATTGAACTTAAAAGTATCTTAAGGTGGATAACAATTTTCAACATAAATTTACTTACTGATGATTTATTATGTGATACTCTTTGGATAACTTATCTGTCTTTTTAGTACTTTGCATAAAGAAAGTGGCTCAATAAATGTTAGCTATACAACAAACATCTACTATTGAATATTTATGGGTAATTTTTTTTAAATAACCAGAACAAATACCCAATTAAGACAGAAAGCCTTCTACAGTGAATCCTGGGATAAACATAAAAAAAGAAAAACAGTTTGTTAGATGAAAGTTATTTCCTTCTGGAGATAATGGCCAAACTTAAAACTCTCACATGACAAATTACTGAAGCTTCTTTGAATGCTTATCACAGCACACAGATCTCAGGGATGAAAGAGAAAAAGATTCATATTGTGCAAACACTTCTATTTGCCAGTCAATATCCAAATCTTCCCTTCCTCTGCAATAACAAAAGCCCAATTTTATTCAAGGCAACCATGCATTCAGCTACATTTCTCTGCTTCCCTGGTACAGGATAATCTTTTGGTTATTATTATAACCAAAGGATAATTCCTTTGGTTCAGAATAATCTCCTTAAAGGGAGAGGTTGCATCTTTCTTTGTCTTTGCCTTGCTACCTGGAACTTTGTTTTGGTGGATACAGCTCTGGCAGCTATTTTGGACTATGAGGACCAGGGCCACATTTTAGGGATAACAGATCAAAGAAGTGGAAAAAGTTTAGGTCCCTGGAAACTTTATGAAGCTACTATCCTAGATTGCCTCCTTTAAGAATTATTTCACATGAGGAAATAAATTTTTTATGTTTAAGCCACCACTAAGTCTGTTTTCATTTTTGCTTTCTTAAATGATCGTGCAAGTGTGCTAAGTTGCTTCAGTCATGTCTGACTCTTTGCAACCCTATGGACTGTAGCCTGCCAAGCTCCTCTGTCCATGGGATTTTCCAGGCAAGAATACTGGAGTGGGTTGCCATGCCCTCCTCCAGGGGATCTTTCCGACCCAGAGATCAAACCCATGTCTCTTACATCTCCTGCACTGGCAAGAGGGTTCTTCACCACTGAGCCACCTGGGAAGCCCTCTTAACTGATCACTTACCTTCAAACAGGTAAAGAATTTCTATCTCCTTTTTACAGATGAGGCAACTGAGATCCAGAGAGGTAAGATGACTTGCACAATATCAAATTGGTGAAGAGGTGGGTCTGGCTCCTGTCTCAATGCTTTTTCACTAAGAACTGACTCTTCACAGGTTCTAAATATAAAAAATAAATAAAAATAAACATAAACATAAATTTAGGCTTATTACAGTGGTAGTAGCTCATTATAGTGTATATATGTGTCAAATTCTGTGAAAATAAAAGGTGCCAACATTTCTATACTGTGGAAGGAGTCTATATCATATCCCAGTGGGGAAGGAAAAGAAATATATTATCCAAATAGAATCAAAGACCAAAATAAGCAAAGATATTTATTTATATGCCAAGGTTTTACCATATTGCTCTTCTTTTAAATAGTTAAGAAAAGTTCAAACTAAAAGCTTATTTTTTCCTCTTCAATGAGACTTCATTGTACATTCTAAGTTTCCCCATTCAATCCTTAACTGAATTTTTTCTTAAAATCTTTATCTAGAATCCTTTTTTACTCTTATTACCACTTTTAAAAATTAAGCTTGGCCCATGCCTTAAACACAGAGATCACATAAATAAAGCACAACATCTCAAATTCTTTTTTGAAACCCACCACCCAACTGTAAAATATAAGGCAGTTATATTGCAAACTCACCAGTGAATATAATCAATTATTTCTAAGCAGTATATAAAGAAAATAAGGAAATAAAACATCTTCAAATTTTAAGAACACATATTTATTTCTTTTCATGGTACTATAGTTAACATAAAATTATCTAAGCAGGAGAGTGATCATATGCAACTTATGTTGGAAAGGCACATGACTTTTATTAGCATGGTCAAAAATAAACTGCAGATTGAATCCTAACCCCTCCCATTTACTGCCAAGCTACTTGACTCTCTGAGTCTCAATTTTCCTATCCATAAATCAAACTAATACTTCTTCATAAGTTTTTGACTGGATGAAAATAAGAATGAATACAATGGAATTAGCACAGTACATGGCAACAGTAAATGCTTCAGAAACAGTAATGCCCTTCCAGTCTTGAAAATTTAATATCTATATATTTAAATAATAAAAATCTGTGTTGTAAACACCCAAAGTCATCGAACTTAAACAGCAATAAGCCAGTTTGACATACAACCTTAAAATGTCATTTTTTTTGGAAAGGCCATGTTAGAGCTCTCCCTAGAGCATGCCACAGCCAAAGTCTTGATGCAGGTCAATGAAAAAAATACAACCCACAAAAGAAGAATACAATCTCTTCCTCCCTGACATTAAAATAAAGCTTCTGAAAGAGACCCAGGTTTCTTCCTTCAAGTCAGGAAACTTGGGTTGCTTCAACCTACTTACTGTCAGTGTCAGAATTCCGACAGAGAAAAGGGGTAGGGTGGAGAAAAACAGATGGCTTCTAAATTTCTCCATGGCAGCAGCGAAAAGGGCAAAAGCCAACCTACGGCTCAACTCCATTTTTCCATTTGAAAGTGACAGTCAATAGGAAAGTGAGATTCACAATAAAACATCAGATGTATGACCAGCTGAGCTGTATTCTAACCCTTCCCTGTATCAAGATATCAGTATAGATCTTAGTGTCTTTGATGCTCGTATCTGTAGAAAAGCACACCAATCAAGAAAACCAGGATTTTGCCTTTTTTCTCAATCTTAACAGATGGCTATAGTGTTAATTTTTTTAAAATCAACTCTTTTTAAAAACTGAAGTATAACTAACTAATTTACAATGTTGTGTTCCTTTCAGGTATACAACAAAGTGATTCAGGTATATATATATGTATATTCTTTTCAGGTTATTTTATACTATAGGTTATTAAGATATTGAATATAGTTCCCTATGATATACAGCAGGTCCTGGCTGCTTATCTGTTTTATAATTAATAATGTGTGTATTAATCTCAAACTCCTAATTTATCTCTCCCCAGCCCATACAGCATGCTTGATAATGAGTTTCTGAAAAACAAATACCATTGCTCATGTGTATATTCAATAAACATAAAAGCAACAGCAAAATTTTTAAATTTATTAAAATTATAATGTCTTCATCATTTATACATACTATACTTCAGAGCCTCTTGAAAGTGAAAGAGGAGAATGAAAAAGCTGGCTTAAAGTTCAACATTCAGAAAACAAAGATCATGGCATCCAGGCCCATCACTTCATGGCAAATAGATGGAGAAACAGTGGAAACAGTGGCTGACTTTATTTTTGGGGGCTCCAAAATCACTGCAGATGGTGACTACAGCCATGAAATTAAGACGCTTACTCCTTGGAAAAAAAGTTATGACCAACCTAGACAGCATATTAAAAAGCAGAGACATTACTTTGCCAACAAAGGTCCATCTTGTCAAGGCTATGGTTTTTCCAGTAGTCATGTATGGATGTGAGAGTTGGACTGTGAAGAAAGCTGAGCGCAGAAGAACTGATGCTTTTGAACTATGGTGCTGGAGGACTCTTGAAAGTCCCTTGGACTGCAAGGAGATCCAACCAGTCCATCCTGAAGGAGATCAGTCCTGAGTGTTCATTGGAAGGACTGATGCTGAAGCTGAAACTCCAATACTTTGGCCACCTGATGCAAAGAGCTGACTCATTTGATAAGACCCTGATGGTGGGAAAGACTGAAGCAGGAGGAGAAGGGGACGACAGAGGATGAGATGGTTGGATGGCATCACCGACTCTATGGACATGAGTTTGGGCAAGCTCTGGGAGTTGGTGATGGACAGGGAGGCCTGGCGTGCTGCAGTCCACGGGGTGGCAGAGTCAGACACGACTGAGGGACTGAACTGAACTGAACTGTACTTCAGATAACTAAAATACAGTATGTTAAAAAATTCTGCCACAAAATAAAAGAAATGCAGCTGCCATTTAATTTTTCATTAGGTTGCTTTAGATTTTTAAAATCAGAGCATGCTGGAACCAGAAATGATCTTAGAAGTGGTTCGGTTCAGATCTTACTTTTATAAAAGGTTTAAGGCACAAGGAAGTTAACTGACTTAGCCAAGATCACCTGGCAGAGCCAGGATTGGAATCTGGCCTTTAGAATTAATTCTAATGAAATACACGTTTTACCAGATTGTGGTGGTTTTAGAAAATTTAGATTAATCATTAAAGTTATCAAGGTTTTTCCTTGAATAAATTATTTTAAATTGTTAGAAGCCTGTTTTTTAAAGTCTATAAACTAACTGCATGTATTAAGCATAAGAATAAGTTTCCCCATTTTAGACCTTCAATTATTTTTAAAAAGTTAATCATCTATCATGTCAAATATAGTCAACTCAATTACTCACAATACTTAGAGGATTATTTACTTTAAGAATTATTTTTGATACATTTTTAAATCTTACACTTGATTCCTCCAGCTACCCAATACTTAAAAGGGTATTTTGCACACTTCAGTCACCCAAACGGTCCTTAGAAAGTGGAAAACACTTAGAAAGTGCATATTCTAAATAACACAAAAATTAGTTTGGTATGTCTAGGAGGTATATAATATGCCCCCAAATAAAAAGACACTGGTATTGAGCATGCTACTGATACTCTATATTAGTGCCCATAATCAATTATCGCTGTTTTGAAGCATACCTTTATTGCCTTAATTGTGCAAGTCATTTTAACTGGTATTTACAGAACACAAACCAACTTGGCAAAAAGCATACTGAAAGGGTATATACAAAATGTGTGGTATAAACAATAAATACCTCGGGAAATCAGAGATATGTAAATGCAACATGGACTCCACCCTTGCAAAACAGATAAAATTAAAATAGATGGAGAACAACATGGATAACTACAAGGAGACAAATGAATTTTTCACTCATCTTGGAAAGCTGGAGCAGGTCATGGGGAGTTTCAAGACCAAGATGAGAAACAGAAGTTCCTATGTTCACCCTAACAACAAGAGGGATATTATTTGATATTTCATTTCTAATTCTAAATTTCCATGTTTTTTCTTAAACTTTGGACTCTACTAACTGAGGAAGAATTGTTGAAATATCTGTTTGTTCAACATTTGTTGAACTTAGTTTTCAAATTTTATAAAACAAGAAATACAACTTGGCTTAAATCTGAACTAATCCAAGGCACTATCTATGAGGGACAAGATGCAAGAATCTGGAGACTGCCTCACACTATTCAACCAAATTTATGAGGAAGGATCGTAAGAAACAAGTGATTTAAGTAGGCTGTTTAAAAAAAAAAAAATACTATAAGCTACCCGATCCAAATCTATTATACCACTAATCATATTACTTTTCATGCATTCCTGAAAGCAACCATCTCATCAATTCAGTTCTTATAAGGAAAGTCCACAATTTCCTTCAAACAAAATTGACAATCAGATATAATTGCATTTAACCTCTCTTCTCCCTCCTCCTCCCTTTTCTAACGAAAGTAATACATAGTTTGGTGTCCATATTCACCCATGGATTTAATAGCTATAATAAAAGGCTTAGATGGCAGCATTCTTATTCAATTGTGTAAATGGACACCATCCAGTTTAGGAGTTTGGTAGACACTTTGAGACTTTCAAGAGGTTTCTGTCTCCAAGAAACGAGAATGGTTCAATGGTTCAAGTTCATATTTCCTCTCTTACTTAACTTTATAAAAATAATTGTCATCCAAAACCACTGCCCGGAACCATCCACAACAATAACCACATTTAGTCACTCAGTTACCATTTAGCAGGTGCAACAAGAAAGTACCGTCTTTCTCAAACTCCATACCACCATCTTACATCTAAAGATTTGTCACTTAGGGAAAACAATACCACAACTGGCACCAACTTTCTCCTCTCCTGGTGTCAGCGGCTGCCGGCTTAACAGAACCGGCAGAAGAGCAGGATTCACCGGCCTAGCTTAGCTCGGCGTCGCGGGATGCGGTGAGCATCAGCCTGGAAGTGGTAGGTGTACCCTGTTCACCAGTGAGCACCTCCCTCGCCCATCGCCCTGCCAAGGCCAGGCTGGAGCCCACCCTGGGACTCGGTCCTGCACTTACCGACCCTCGCCTGCTCTTCTCCAAGAGCCTGCCCCTTGATAGACCCCAAAGAAAGCACCGGTGCCCTGCAGCGGGTGGAACGGAGAAAGGGACCCCGCGTCTCCAGCTAGAGCTGGAACCTACTCCCCACTGTGCCCGTCCATAGTGGAGCTCCCACCATCCTCACTGCTGGGGCAGGGCAGGCGAACTGAGCTTTATCTCAGGACCTGCCCCAGCCTCCCGATCCTCACCCACCTTGAGGCCGCCAGCTTTACGAAGCCGGGTCTCCAAGCGCGAGGCTCCGCCTGCTGAATGCTTGCAGGGAACAGGCTGGCCTCTAAAGCCCCCAGCCGCCGGCTCTGCACTGTACTTCTACCCACGGCGCGCTCCCGCCTCCTTGCTGCCATGGCGACAGCCCGGGTCCCCGGCAGCCGCTGATTGGTCCCACCGGGAGAGTATAAGGCGCCGATTGGCTAGGGCGGAGACCAGGCCGCGCCGGAGGGCTAGGAGGCGGGCGGTGTGGAGCTCTTAGGCGTAGGAGCCCCGGGGAGGGTGAGCCAAGAGGGACGTGGCGCTCTGCGGCGCGGACTAGGAAGCCGCGCCCCTTCCTTCTCGGGCTTTCATGGAGAATCCTGTGGAGCAGGATTTGGGTGGGTGAGGTGCTTACCCGCGACCGGGACAAAAAAACAGGTGTCTCCTCGCCCTCGGCCTCCGGTGCGCGCTGGCAGCGCCCATACTGGTCAGGTGGTCAGGCGATTTTCGCCCGCAGGCCTCCTTTGGGTCTAATACCCCGGGCCTCCTCCTTGGCGGGAATATTACCTGTATTTGTAAGCTCACCTACCCCGGTTTTGTTATGCCGTGGGCCACTGTGGCTTGATTGCTTTTTGTTTCACCTTCTCTCACACCCGTCTGCGGTATCTTTCTTTTCTCCGCACCCTCTTTCTTATAGAACTAAGACATCTGCTCCACACCCATCATTTTAAAGATGGGGGAACTGATCCTCAAAGGTACTCGTGGCTCGAGGATTAGAGAAACTTTTGGAGCCTCAAGGCTGGTTTCGATTGAGTCTGCTAAGTAATGGCATCTTTCTCTGAAGCTGTTTTCTTGCTTGTAAAAATGGTGTTTATCTCAGAGTTGTTAGTGACGCTTAGATAAGATTCCAGAAAACCAGTATAGAACCTGCTGCATATGTTAGTAATGTTAGCTGCTTTTTATCAGGAAATAATACAGGATAGTAGCTAAATCACCTATTTGGAGCCCAACTGCCCACGTGAAACCAATTCCTTGACTCGCTTAAGCGCTGTGTGCCTCACTTTCCTTGTCTGTAAAATGAGAATAATAATAGTATCCTCCTCTTTACAGCATAAGTAAATAGAAGAGTGACAGGCACATAGTAAGTGTTCTATAAATGTTAGTACTTCTCATGTTAGTGGCTGAGCCAGGGCTGCAATTCAGCTCTATAGATTCCAAGACCGGCGATCTCTACTCTTACACAACTCTCATCTGTACATGAAGAACAGTGCCTAGAAATTCAGCTTTTTTTAAGGTTCAGGAGGAAGTGCTTGTCCCTTTTCTTCAAATCTCAAACTATCTCCCTTACTGTCATGAAAGTCCTAGTATGTTGTGACTGCCTCCACTGAAGGTTTAATAGCAGAGGCAAATGCAAGGAAAATAATCATAGTTCTGATGGAGATATTGAAGAATGAAACCACTAGAATAAGAAAGGATGTTCAAAAAGTTACGGTGTAGGAATACTAAATCTCTATCTGAAAAATATAAATACTAATGTGAAGGTATTGGTAATATTAATATGTCATTAGTAACCAATGTTAGTGTTAGATTAGGAGACAAGCCACATCCCGTCTCTGTGGAAAATACTAAATTGTAAATACATCAAAAGCAGGAAGTATCTTCCACATTTTTATTACCCATTATCTACCACAGGGCCAAACACACTGTGCTTGATCTAAGCCCTGACATTTGAGATAAACCCTTTAAGGGGAAGCCCTGAAAGATCTGGTAATTTTCTACACTATTATCAAGATAAATATTATTTATTATTATTATCTAGTAACCCAATGGAAAATAAGAAATTGGATTAGTCCAACAACACAATGGAAAGGGAAAGAACCATAGCTGGGTGACTGAGATGTCAGCAATATTCTCAGCAATATTCTGGGGTGAAGGAAGAATAAAACAGGAAGACAGGGCAAACAGATGAAACAGCAAGATTCAGGATTAGGAAAGATCACTAAGGAAGATACTTCAGTATGTCATGTGCCTGTAAAGCAGGCAACAGCATCTATACTAGTAAAGATGCTTTTGTGATGGAGAAAAATAAGAACATTAATCCTGAACCCTGGAACTATGGGCTGAGGGACTTATAAGGAAATGTTACTTTATTTAATAGGTAAAACTCCAAACTTGGGGCTTTGGCACTAATGGAAAATCTCCTGATGGGGAGAAGGACGAAGAACACACTACTGCACTGTTCAAGGAAGAAAACAAGGCTTTGGAGTCAAAACTAGGTCCCAACCCTGCCTAAATTAAAAACCCGGTTCTATCTTTATTAGTTGAGTGTCCTCTGCCAAGTAACTTAACCTTTGTCCATAGCATAGCTTCCTTATTTATAACATGGAGGCAATAATAGTTCCCACTTCATAAACATGTGAGGATTAAATGAGTTCATATTTGTAAAGCAAAGAGGTTCTTGGCACATAGTAAGCCCATAGTCCATATATTAATGTTGGATAAAATACTGATATCAGTTTCTCTATCTGCAACCTGGGATCATAATAGTGAACTTACTATAAGGTTCAAATGATGCGTGTAAACTGTTAGAGAAGAGATGCTCATAGACATTATTTCTCTGCCCCTCCATCCCTACAAGCCTCCAACCTGTTACCTCTGAACTCCTTTCTGATTCACACTGCCACTGCCATCAAGGGGCTATTGCTCAACCTGGTCTAAGCAAGGATAAAATATCATTGCATGATTTTTCTTGACTCAGGTGAAAAGCTCAAAATGAGTTTACTGGAGGCCAGGAGAAAATGAAAGGGAAACAATTCCAGAGAACCAGCTGATGTGAAGCCTACCCCCATACTTTGGGTCCTCCAGGAAAAAACAAAAACAAAAAGGTGTCAGGGAGATTCTGGCTTTTCAATACTTCTACTTTCCCCTTCTCACTGTTTCTAGGGTCCCACAGGATATAACCTGGCCAAGTTCCTCATTGCATTTAGAATGGAAGAGAGGGAGGCAGTAATACTTAAAAGAAACAGTAAGTAATCTGAAGGAAGAAAACAACAGTACACTCTACATGGCTACCAAGACTTAGTAGTTTTATACGGTCTAGGTCAGTGGTCAGCAAACTATGGCCCTTGGGCCAAATTACCCAACTGCCTGTAAGGTATAGTTCGGGCCGAGGCAGAAAAGAAGGAGAGATGACCTCAACGGAAGTAGGTTACCTTTATTCAGGCAAGGAGGAGTGACAGTCAGCCTAACAACCAGGCTGAGTGCAAGAGGGATCAGGGAGGCTTCATATTTAAAGGGAGGTTTGTGGAAGCGATAAAGGAAACATTAGTCAGGTGGGATGTTTTGGGTATTCTTTAGTTGAGATGGCATTTGTAGTTGGGCAGGGGGTGATAAGTCCCCTGGGCAGGGGGTGTTAAGTCTCAGTTAGATACAACCGGCCTGGAGCATCAGGGTGAGACCTAAAGTTCGGTTTTGTTTTCTCTGAAGTTAGATGATTCAGCGAGGGCCTTTGACACTGTTGTTTTCTTTTCTAGGCCCAAAGACTCCTTCATTCCAGACCCTGAAATCATAAAAAATGGGGGAAAGGGCACTGTATCTCTCTGGCTACTACCTGCTCAATAGGGGTGACGATTTTGTGTCTGGAACAGAGGATTGTCCTAGGGCCCAGAGCTTGGGATGAGGCTCTTGAGAAGAAGAATGGTCTTGACCTGGTCTCAAGAGATGGCCCGAGTCAGTTCTTGGAGAAATCTTTGAAACAGATTGAAGAGACAGGGTCCAAATAAGAGGAATAAAATAAGTACCAATGGTCCCAGGAAAGGGAGCAACCAAGGGAGGGCCTGTTGGAACAGGTTTTGGGGATTGTAAAGGTTTTGTAACTTTTTTCTGTAGCGTTCAATTCTAAGTTCTTTGACTCTGCCCTGGACTATGCCCTTTTCATTAACAAAATAGCAGCAGTCCTCTCCTAGGAAAAGGCAGGTCCCTCCCTTTTTCACAGTGAAAAGGTCCAGGACTCGCCTATTTTGTAGGGCCACAGAAGCTAATGAGTTAATTTGTCTTTGAATTGAAAGGAAGGACTCCACTACCTGCTCCATGTCTTCATTAAGTTCTTGGGATATGCAAAGTCACTTCAGTCGTGTCCAACTCTGTGCGACCCCATAGACGGCAGCCCACCAGGCTCCCCAGTCCCTGGGATTCTCCAGGCAAGAACACTGGAGTGGGTTGCCATTTCCTCCTCCAATGCATGAAAGTGAAAAGTGAAAGTGAAGTCACTCAGTCGTGTCCGACCCTCAGCGACCCCATGGACTTCAGCCTTCCAGGCTCCTCTGTCCATGGGATTTTCCAGGCAAGAGTACTGGAATGGGGTGCCAATGGGCCGAGGTCGAGATGCCCCCAATCCCAGTGCCTAGGGCTGCTGCTATGCCGGTACCAATCAGGAGGGGGGCTATGACAGCTCATCTTTTCCTGTTGGAAATTTCCCCTTGTGGGTAGACTATTTGTTCTACCTCTTCTTTGAGGAATGTTAGACCTGGGGTCAGGAAGACCAAGATGCAAGGTCCAAGGGGGTCCGGGGGAGACACGAATATGCATAGGTCCTGCAGAGAATGAAGAGTCTCGGATTGGTGCAATTATTTGTGCTGTTCCAGAGAACCCAAGTGGAATAGAAGGAGGGAGCAGAGTTTGTAAGACCAGTGTAGTTGGGACTAGAGTAGTTGATACAGGTTAGGTTTCAAGAGGCTGAGAGTAGGACATTGTCAGAGACTGGTCCAATGAGTTGTGTAGTTTTTTGTTGGGAAGGGGAGGTATAGTTGCCCTGTGACAGCCAGGTTGAGGGTAAGGGAATTGCTATGTGTGGTGAGGGAGACAGTGACATGCATATCCAACACTGGGATGTGTGTTGTGTGTAAAAAGAAGAGTTGAGAAGGTGGGTAAGGTGTTGGTTGCCAGAGGGAGGTTTTAGGAGAGGCCATAATTGGGAAAGGAGGTCTAGGCATTTATAAGGTTCAGGAGTCGCCTGTAACCAGGAGATTATGTTCTTTATGACTTGTTCTTGTTTTTTTTTCCCGATTTTGATCTAGTACCCCCCACGTCTGAGTACCCCCAGTGGGTAATGGAATAGAAGCATGTTTCTTTCATTTTGGCTTACAGCAGGTGCTCATGAAACTCCTCTTTTGTACTTTAACAATGAGTAGGGATTTGGACTCCCCCCAACTGAGGTTCATGGTGCATGGTCTTGGAGCCGTACTATAACATGAGGAATGAACGTAAGAATAAATGTCTGAGCAGCAGCAGGGAGTAGCCAGAAGGCTGGGGAGTGCAGAAGGATAAGGAACGAGGGAGTCATGGGGCTGTTAGTTAGGCAGTGCGGAGGAAGTAGCACCCTAGGAGTAGAACACAGCTAACAACGTAGGCGATACCGACAAAAGGATGAAGGATAGGTGACCAGTCCTGAGGGGAGACAGTTACTAGGCATATAGCAAGGACTAAAATTAAGAGGGCAGTTATAGTTAGAGAGATGGGGAGAGGCCAGTCAGGGTGAGGGGCAGAAGGCCCCAAGTTGGAGGTAGCTTGAATCTGAGGAGGAACAGTGTTCATTAGGATGTAGAATGATGTAGAGAATGAGAGTAAAGAAATCAATTTCGTCTGGAGTCAGGTCATAGAAGGTTCCCTGAAGCCTTGAGACACCAGTTGATACATCAGTTTGGTCAGGTCTTTGAAGGAGGTTCCTGTCGGGGCGCTGGTCCAGAGGTCTTGTAGTAGTTGGGTCAGAAACAGTTGTAGGTTGAAGAGAGTCCAGGTCATGCAGTGTCTTCTTGGATGGTTGACAGGTGTTGTTGCCGGGTGAATTTTAAGGAGGTGGGTCCTGTGAGGGAGACCTGATAGGGGTCAGTTAAGGAGGGCAGCGCAGGATTGGGGGTGACCCATTTTAGTTGAGAGAGGTGTACCCAGGAGGTGATCTTTTCGAGTTTAGCTGCAGTTGGGGTAAGGAGGATGATTTTGAATGGTCCCTGCCACTTTGGGGTTAGGTCGCCCTGGGGATTATTACACAGATAGACCATGTCCCCAATTTGTAAAGGGGGCAGGGAGGCTTGGGGTCAGGGGCAGGGAAGTTGTGGTTGATGTATTTCCAGAGGGCATTGCGGAGTTCTGCCAGCAGAGGGGAATGTAGGAAGCTTGGTATGGGAGGAGGTTCAGCGGGTAGTCCAGGAGGGAGTATGGGCCTTCCAAACATTACCGCAAAGGGGCTCAGCCCTAGGGGCTTTCTGGGCAAAGCCCGTACTCTGAGAAAAATCGGCAAAAGTTTAGTCCAATCCAGATGTACCTCGAGGGTTAGTTTGGTAAGAGTTTCTTTGATTATTCTATTCATCCTTTCTACCTTTCCTAAGGACCGGGGATGATATGGAATGTGAAATTTCCAGGGTATCTGTAAGAATTGGACAAGTTGTTGGGTGACCTTGGATGTAAATTCCGGGCCATTATCAGACTGTAGGGATGAAGGCAGGCCAAACCTGGGGATAATTTCTGTGAGGAGGATTTGGGCCACGGTGTGGGCTCTTGTGTGTGTAGTGGGAAATGCTTCTACCCGTCCTGAAAAGGTGTCCACAAGGACCAGGAGGTATCTGACTCTCCAAACCGGGGGCATATGAGTAAAGTCTATCTGCCATTCCTATGCTGGGAGGCTGCCTCGCATTTGATGGGTTGGAAAGGATGTTGATTTAAGGTTGGAATCGGGATTAGTATGTTGACATGTTTGACAGGAGCGGGTAAGGTTATCTAAATATTGTTGGTCAGCAGTGGATATGGGGAAGTGGTTATGGAGGAACTGTTGGAGTGTCTTGGATGAGGAATGAAAGAGTGAGTATAGATAAGAGAGGATTTCTCTGGTGGTGGGAGGGTCGGATGGAGTCAGGGCTAAGAATATAGGGGACTGGAGGGAAGGATGGAACAGGGCTATCTCCTTTGCCTTCTGGTCTGCAGCATTATTGTAGGCTGATATGAGACTTCCTTTTTGATATCCCCTACAGTGGAGGATGGTGGCTTTGTTTGGTAAGAGTGCTGCCTCTGGAAGTTTGTGGATCAGGTCTGAATTAATAATGGGGGATCCCTTTGGGGTTAGGAAACCTCTTTCCATATTAGGATGTTTGAGTGAAGTATGTTATAGGCATATTTGGAGTCTGTGTGGATGTTAACCCTTCGATTTTTAGCCAGAGTCAAAGCTCTGGTGAGAGCTATCGGTTCTGCCTGTTGGGAGGTGGTGTGAGGTGGCAGAGGTGAAGCTTCAATTGTCTGGGTCCCATGATTATGACAAAGGTCTCCCAGATGATGGCATATAGTGCCACGAAGGGTGGGGATTTTTGAGAGCTGCCATCAACGAACCAGTGTGAGGTGTCTGGGTCTAGGATGGGCTGATCTGTTAAATCGTTGGAAGGGATTTGGGGTAAGATCTACTGTTAGGCTGCAGCTATGTAGAAGGAGGTCTGTTGTAGAAGATGTGGGTAACAAGCTGGCGGGGTTAACGGGAAAGCACGGGGAGAATGAGAGCTGAGGGTCAAGGAGAAGAGGCATGTAGGACCTGTACCCTGGAAGGGGGAAGGGAGAGGAAAGACGG
>NW_011495071.1:14023906-14024911 GCF_000754665.1 Bison bison bison
GGATCTCCCCAGGGGCACCAGGGTGTCCCTGTGGACATTCCACTCTCCAGATCTGGGAGGTGGGGACCTCCCCACCGGTGTCAAGGCGTTCCTGGGGACAGTCCATGTTCCAGTGTCCCCACTGACTACAGGTTGGGCATGCTTTTGTTGGGGGGCCGTGGGTTTGGGCATGCCTTCGACCAGTGTCCCAACTGGTTGCATCAAAAGCAGGGTCCCGGGAGGCGTCTTAACCCCCATTCTGGGAGACTTGGGCCAGGCTGATCTCTTCCCTTAATTGCTGCGGCCAAAAAGGCATATTTAGCTTTTCTCTCACGGTCCTTTTCTCTCTTAGCCTCCTCCTCTCTATTATTGAACACCTTGAAGGCTACTTCTAGAAGGCCTCTTTGGGGGGTCTCAGGGCCCTTCTCTAGTTGTTGAAGCTTGCGTCTAATGTCAGGGGCTAACTGACTGATGAATTGAACACGAAGATAGAGGAACCCAGCAGGGCTGGTAATACCTAGGTTGGTATACTTCTGGACTGCCTCTGTGAGGCATGCCAAGAATAAAGCTGGATTTTCATCTGCCCCTTGGGTGATTTCCCTGACTTTATCATAATTGACATGGATATGAGTATTTTTCTGCATTCCTTTTAGAAAGCAGGTAATCATATGATTGAGTCTCCTGAAACCTGGGTCACCGGGCTGGTAGGTCCAATGGGGATCTAACTGAGGCACCGCCTCATCAGCAACTGGGCTATCCTGGTCTTAGTTATGTAAGTGATCAGCATGGGCTTTCGCTGCTTGCCAGATACGGTCTTTCTCATCTGGGGTGAGAGTGGCATTTAGAATATAATATACATCACTCCATGTGAGGTTATAGGCCTGGGAGAGTCTCAAGAATTTTTTTCTATATCTGGTAGGATTTTTGGAAAATGATCCTAACTTTTCTTCTGTCTGACTCATGTCTAACAATGAAAATGGCACATGGTTGGGAGTGGCGGAGGGGGGGGGTCCTAAGATGGCGGAG
>NW_011495071.1:14025011-14025721 GCF_000754665.1 Bison bison bison
GGGAGACCACTTTTCCCCCCACAAATTCATTGAAAGAACATTTGAACGCTGAGCAAATTCCACAAAACAACTTCTGAATGCTGGCAGCGGACATCAGGCACCCAGAAAGGCAGCCCATTGTCTTTGAAAGGAGGTAGTACATATTTTGTCTTTTATATTTTAAAAGATAAAAAGAGAGACAAAAGAGTTAGGGATGGAGAACAGTCCTGGAAAGGGAGTCCTAAAAGAGAAGTTTCCAAACACCAGGAGACCCTCTCATTGGCGGGTCTGTGGGGAGTTTTGGAATCCCAGAGGGCAACATAACCAGGAGGAGAAATAAATAAATAAATAAAACCCACAGAATACGTGCCTAATGGCAACTCCCAGCAGAGAAGTAGCCCCGACTCTGGCATCCGCCACCAGCAAGCAGAGGCTGAACAGGGAGGTGCGAGCTGCACTGCTTAGGGTAACCGGGCCTGAATGCCCTGAGGGCAATCTACGGGAACTAACGTGAGATAACAACCCAAACTGTGGGATAGCCAGAGAGAGAGAAAAAAGAGAGAGAGAACTATCCCGCAAAAAGCCCTAACCTAAGACACTGCCTGGCTCACAGAATTCACAGAACAAGGGACTGAGCAAATACCAGAGGAGAGCTAGTCGCTGCGGATCAGCCCATCCCGGGCCGGATCAGCCCATCCCCAGCCGGAGGCAGGGAGGCAGGGGGCCGGGGG
>NW_011495071.1:14025821-14027339 GCF_000754665.1 Bison bison bison
CCTGCTGACATAGAAGTCCCAGGGCCTGTTCTTGGTTGGAATGGGCAAAGAGAAAGAATGGTCTGGTGTGATCCTGCAGGTAGAGAGTTGGTACTCGGAGGAGGCTCTGGGTGAGCTGGTGAATAGGATTGGCCAGCAAGGAGGGCTTAAAGAGGGGCTTATCCAGATATCCTTTAGTTGCTTCACAAAGTGGCTTTGTAATGAGGGAGAAGTTAGGGATCCAGATACGGAAAAAGTTTAGGAGGCCAAGGATAGACAGGAGTTCCCTTTTTGTTTTTGGAAGTGGACAGTTAATTAAGGCCTGGATTCTGTCTGGGGGAATAGTTCTTTGTAGGTGGGATATGGAGAGCCCCAGGTAGGTGACTTCTGTCTGGGTTATTTGGGCCCTGGATTGGGACACCCGATAACCCCAGGATCCCAGGGCCCCGAGGAATTTGGCAGTATGTTGGAGGCAGAGTTTTCGGGTTGGGCTCTAAAGGAGGAGGTCATCTACGTATTGGAGGAGATGACTTGGGGCTGGGTCGAGTGTCTGTAGGTCCTTTTGTAAAGCCTGTCCAAAAAAGTGGGGGCTGTCTCTGAACCTCTCGGAGAGAACTGTCCATGTTAGTTGTTGGGAAACATGAGTCTCGGGGTCTTGCCAGGTGAAGGTGAAAAGGGGTTGGGAGAGGGCATGGAGGGAGATGGTGAAAAAGGTGTCTTTGAGATCTAATACTGTGAAGTGGGTTGCAGTCAGAGGTATGGCAGACAGAAGGGTGTAAGGGTTAGGGACTACTGGGAATGTTGGCATGATGGCCTCATTGATTTTTCGCAGATCCTGGACCAGACTCCAAGAGTTTGGTCCCTTCCTTACTCCCAAAATAAGGGTGTTGTGTGGTGAATGGGTAGGAGTTAAGGTACAGGCTTGAAGAGGACAGTCTATGATAGGCTTAAGTCCCTTGTGGACCTCCAGGTTTAGAGAGTACTATTGTTGGGTGATTATAGTCGAGGTGTCCTTTAGGGTAATGTGGACTGGGGGATGATGTTTGGCTATAGATTGGTGATCAGTGTCCCAGATTTGGAGGTCTAAGGCGGGTAGATCCAAGGGAAGGTCAGGGATGAGGGATAGGGATGGTCCAGGTGCCATCTGCATGCAGAATATAGAGCCTGTATCAAAGTGGGGTATGGTAATAAAGACCGCCATTGTGGATAACAAATCTCTCCCTAGGAGTGCCATCAGGCACTGAGGCATTATGAGGAATGAGTGTATGAGGGTCGATTTTCCAAATTGACAGAGTAATGGAGGGCTGATTTTTGGCCTTAAGGGAACTCCAGAGACCCCCTTGATTGTGAGTTCTGAGCCTTGAGTTGGGCCAGAATAGGAAGTTAAGAGAGAGAAAGCAGCTCCAGTGTCTAGTATAAACGAGGTCTTTTTTCCCGCCACTACCCTGTCTACCCTAAGTCCCGAGCTCGTGTCTGGGACACAGGCTGGGGGACTGGAACCCAGACCCTGTCATTGGAACAACTCTCATAGGGCTGGGC
>NW_011495071.1:14027439-14028133 GCF_000754665.1 Bison bison bison
GGACATACTTAAAGTGATGAAAGAGAAAAACCTACAACCCAGATTACTGTACCCAGCAAGGATCTCATTCAAATATGAAGGAGAAATCAAAAGCTTTACAGACAAGCAAAAGTTCAGAGAATTTAGCACCACCAAACCAGCTCTTCAACAAATGCTAAAGGATCTTCTCTAGACAGGAAACACAGAAAAGGTTTTTAAACTTGAACCCAAAACAACGAAGTAAATGGCAACAGGATCATACTTATCAATAATTACCTTAAATGTAAATGGGTTGAATGCCCCAACCAAAAGACAAAGACTGGCTGAATGGATACAAAAACAAGACCCCTATATATGTTGTATACAAGAGACCCACCTCAAAACAAGGGACACATTCAGACTGAAATTGAAGGGCTGGAAAAAGATATTCCACACAAATGAAGACCAAAAGAAAGGAGGAGTAGCAATACTCATATCAGATAAAATATACTTTAAAATAAAGGCTGTGAAAAGGGACAAAGAAGGACACTACATAATGATCAAAGGATCTATCCAAGAAAAAGATATAACAATTTATAAATATATATGCACTCAACAAAGGAACACCACAATATGTAAGGCAAATGCTAACAAGTATGCAGCTGACACCACCCTTATGGCAGAAAGTGAAGAGGAACACAAAAGCCTCTTGATGAAAGTGAAAGAGGAGAGTGAA
>NW_011495071.1:14028233-14030174 GCF_000754665.1 Bison bison bison
GAGTGTGTGCCTTTGTGGAGTACCCAAGAACCTGAACCTAAGTGGCTTAGACCTGGGAAGTGCACGCAAGCCAGGGCCCGCCTCAGACAGTTCTCCGGCAGAGCAACCTAGAGCCTGAGAAGTGTAGACTGGGGTGCAAGCCCAGTGAGGCCGAGACACTGCAAGCACTCCCCACACATGCCAGTGATATTTGTTTGCAGTATTCCTCCCTCCCCACAGCACGACTGAACAAGTGAGTCTAAATAAGTGACCACCTTTGCCGCCTTGTGTCAGGGCAGAAATTAGACACTGAAGAGACTGGCAAACAGAGGAAGCTAAAATAAACAGAGAGAACCACTTTGGAAGTGACAGGTGCAACAGGTTAAAACCCTGAAGTTAGCACCGACTACATTGGAAGGGGCCTATAGATCTTGAGAAGTATAAGACAGATCAAGGAACTATCTGAAACTGAACTGACCACACTGCCCACAACAGCTCCAGAGAAATTCCTAGATATATTTTTACTATTATCATTTAAAAAAATTTTTTTTTAGTTTTTTTATTTTTAAGTTCTCTATTACTCCTTTAATTTTCATTTTCATAACCTATTATTACCTTGCAAAAAAAAAAAAAAAGACCCTATTTTAAAAGCAAACTTCATATATCTATTTTATAATTTTTGTAACTTTGTTTGGTTTTTTTAAGATTGTATTTTCGAGAGTCTAACCTCTACTCTAGATTTTTAATTTTTGCTTTTTGGTATTTGTTATCAATTTTGTACCTTTAAGAATCTAATCTTTAGTACCTGTTTTTACTAAGAGGTGTGATTACTAACTTGATTGCTCTCTTCCCTTTTCATTCTCCTTTTTCTCCCCTAAGTCACCTCTATGCTCCCTCCCCCTTTTCTTCTCTACCCAACTCTATAAATTTCTTTGTGTGTTCCAGGCTGTGGAGAACACTTAGGGAACTGCTTACTGGCTAGACCTGTCTCTCTCCTTTTGATTCCTCCTTTTCTCCTCCTGGTCACCTCTATCTCCCTCCTCCCTCTTCTCTTCTCCATGTAACTCTGTAAACCTTTCTGGGTTCCCTAACTGTGGAGAATCTTTTCATCATTAACCTAGATGTTTTATCATTGGTGCCGTATGGGTGGAGAAGTCTTGAGGCTACTGTAAGAATAAGACTGAAAAACAGAGGCAGGAGGCTTAAGTCCAAAACCTGAGAACACCAAAGAACTCCTGACCCCAGGGAACATTAATCAATAAGAGCTCATCCAAAAGCCTCCATAACCACACTGAAACCAAGCACCACCCAAGGGCCAACAAGTTCCGGAGCAAGACATACCATGCAAATTCTCCAGCAATGCAGAAACATACCCTGAGGTTCAATATACAGGCTGCCCAAACTCACACCAAACCCATAGACACCTCAAAACTCACTACTGGACATGTCATTGCACTCCAGAAAGAAGAGATCCAACTCCACCCACCAGAACACTGACACAAGCTTCCCTAACCAGGAAACCTTGACGAGCCACTCATCCAACCCCACCCACAGTGAGGAATCTCCACAATAAAGAGGAATCACAAACTGCCAGAGTACAGAAAGGCCACCCCAAACACAGCAATCTAAACAAGATGAAAAGGCAGAGAAATACTCAGCAGGTAAAGAAACATCATAAATGCCCACCAAACCAAGCAAACAAGGAGTCTACCTGAAAAGAATTTAGAATAATGATAGTAAAAATGATCCCAAAAATTGAAAACAAAATGGAGTTACGGATAAATAGCCTGGAGACAAGGATTAAGAAGATGCAATAAATGTTTAACAAGGACCTAGAAGAAATAGAAAAGAGTCAATCAATAATGAATAATGCAATAAATGAGATCAAAATCACTCTGGAGGGAACCAACAGTAGAATAACTGAGGCAGAAGATAGGATAAGTGAGGTAGAAGATAGAATGG
>NW_011495071.1:14030274-14034291 GCF_000754665.1 Bison bison bison
TCCAGTAGTCATGTATGGATATGAGAGTTGGACTGTGAAGAAAGCTGAGCGCTGAAGAATTTATGCTTTTGAACTGTGGTGCTGGAGAAGACTCTTGAGAGTTCCCTGGACTGCAAGGAGATCCAACCAGTCCATTCTAAAGAAGATCAGTCCTGGGTGTTCATTGGAAGACTGATGTTAAAGCTGAAACTCCAATACTTTGGCCACCTCATGTGAAGAGTTGACTCATTGGAGAAGACTCTGGTGCTGGAAGGGATTGGGGACAGGAGAAGAAGGGGACGACAGAGGATGAGATGGCTGGATGGCATCACCAACTCTATGGACATGAGTCTGAGTGAACTCCTGGAGTTGGTGATGGACAGGGAGGCCTGGTGTGCTTTAATTCATGGGGTCGCAGAGTCAGACACGACTGAGCGGCTAAACTGAACTGAACTGAACAAGTATGAAAGGGGAAATTAACAATAACACAATAATAGTGGGAGACTTAATACCCTACTCACACCTTTGGATAGATCAACTAAACAGAAAATTAACAATGAAACACACCTATACACCAACAATGAGAAAACAGAAAGAGAAATTAAGGGGAAAATTCCATTCACCACTGCAGTGAAAAGAATAAAATACTTAGGAATAAATCTACCTAAAGAAACAAAACACATATATAGAACACTATAAAACACTGATGAAATAAGTCAAACAGGACACAATAGATGGAGAAATATACTGTGTTCATGAATCGGAAGAATCAATATAGTGAAAATGAGTACACTACCCAAAGCAATCTATAGATTCAATGCAATCCCTATCAAGCTACCAATGGTATTTTTCACAGAACTAGAACAAATAATTTCACAATTTGTATGGAAATACAAAAAAACTCAAATAGCCATGGCAATCTTGATAAAGAAGAATGGAACTGGAGGAATCAACCTGTCTGACTTCAGGCTCTACTACAAAGCAACTGTCATCAAGACAGTATGGTACTGGCACAAAGACAGGAATATAGATCAATGGAACAAAATAGAAAGCCCAGAGATAAATCCATACACCTATGGTCACTTTATCTTTGACAAAGGAGGCAAGAATATACACTGGAGAAAAGACAATCTCTTAAAAAGTGGTGCTGGGAAAACTGGTCAACCACTTGTAAAAGAATGAAACTAGAACCACTTGTAAAAGAATGAAACACTTTCTAACACCATACACAAAAATAAACCCAAAATGGATTAAAGATCTAAATGTAAGACCAGAAACTATAAAACTCCCAGAGGAAAACATAGGCAAAACACTCTCTGGCTTAAATCATAGCAGGATCCTCTATGACCCACCTCCCAGAGTAATGGAAATAAAAACAAAAATAAACAAATGGGATCTAATTAAAATTAAAAGCTTTTGCACAACGAATGAAACTATAAGCAAGGTGAAAAGGCAGCCTTCAGAATGGGCTTCAGAATAGCAAATGAAGCAACTGACCAAGAATTAATCTCAAAAATATACAAGCAACTCCTGCAGCTCAGTTCTAGAAAAATAAGCGACCCAATCAAAAATGAGCCAAAGAACTAAACAGACATTTCTCCCAAGAAGACATACAGATGGCTAACAAACACATGAAAGATGTTCAACATCAATTATCAGAGAAATGCAAATCAAAACCACAATGAGGTACCATCTCATGCCAGTGAGAATGGCTGCTATCCAAAAGTCTACAAACAATAAATGCTGGAGAGGGTGTGGAGAAAAGGGAACCTTCTTACACTCTTGGTGGCAATGCAAACTTGTAGAGCCACTAAAGAGAACAGTGTGGAGATTCCTTTAAAAACTGGAAATAGAACTGCCATATGACCCAGCAATCCCACTGCTGGATATACACACCTAGGAAACTAGAACTGAAAGAGACACATGTACCCCAATATTCATCACAGCACCGTTTATAATAGCCAGGACATGGAAGCAACCTAGATGTCCATCAGCAGACGAATGGATAAGAAAGCTGTGGAATATTACTCAGCCATTAAAAATAATACATTTGAATCAGTTCTAATGAGGGGGATGAAACTGGAGCCTATTATACAGAGTGAAGTAAGTTAGAAAGAAAAACACCAATACAGTATAATAACTCATATATAAGGAATATATAAAGATGGTAACGATAACCCTATATGCAAGACAGCAAAAGAGACACAGATGTATAGAACAGTCTTTTGGACTCTTGGAGAAGGCAAGGGTGGGATGATTTGAGAAAATAGCATTGATACATGTATATTATATGTGAAACAGATCACCAGTCCAGGTTCGATGTATGAGAAAGGGTGCTCAGGATTGGTGCAATGGAATGACCCAGAGGGATGGAATGCAGAGGAAAGTGGGAGGGGGGTTCAGGATGGGGAACACATGTACACCCATGGCTAATTCATGTCAATGTATGGCAAAAACCACTACAATATTGTCAAGTACTTAGCCTCCAATTAAATAAAATTTTTAAAAATTGGAAATTGAAAGAAAAAAAAAAGAAAATGGCACATGGACTTGGGTGGGGCCCTCTGATCCTGCCACCTCTCTCAGGGGAAACATGTGTTGGGTACGTGACTATGTGGGGAGGAGGGGAGAGAAGTGGGGAGGGGGAGTCAGGGAGATGGGGTAGTGGGGTCTATGAGGAGTCAGGAGATGTTTTGGGGTCAGTAGGTGAGTTGGATGAGGGGGAAGGAGAGGGTTGGTGGGGTGATGGGTAGGAAGGGGGCTCATCCGCGGGGTCGAACTCCTGGGGTGCAGAAGGTTGCAGTCGGCTGTTAGTTGAAGAAGAAGAGCCCTTTTGCTTGGGAAGCAAGGTGCATAGAAGGACCTCGTGAGTGGAGCAGGCCTTGCATAGGGAGGGCCTGCTCTGAAGGGCCCAAAAGGCTTAGGCATATGGGACCTTTGACCACTTGCCATTCTGTTTAAGGAAGTCAGTGAGCTTTTGAAGATTGTTAAAGTCAAATGAGGGGTGGCAGTGAGGAGATACCCCTCATCCAAGGTAAGGAGCAGTGGCTGCGCTTTGCAGCCCTGAAGAGATACCCCACGTCCAAGGTAAGAGAAACCCAAGTAAGACGGTAGGTGTTGCGAGAAGGCATCAGAGAGCAGACACACAGAAACCATAATCACAGAAAACTAGTCAATCTAATCACACAGACCACAGCCTTGTCTAACTCAATGAAACTAAGCCATGCTCTGTGGGGCCACCCAAGACGGGCAGGTCATGGTGGAGAGGTCTGACAGAATTAGGTCCACTGGAGAAGGGAATGGCAAACCACTTCAGTATTCTTGCCTTGAGAACTCCATGACCAGTATGAAAAGGCAAAATGATAGGATACTGAAAGATGAACTCCCCAGGTCAGTAGGTGCCCAATATGCTACTGGAGATCAGTGGAGAAATAACTCCAGAAAGAATGAAGGGATGGAGCCAAAGCAAAAACAATACCCAGTTATGGATGTGACTGGTGATAGAAGCAAGGTCCGATGCTGTAAAGAGCTATATTGCATAGGAACCTGGAATGTCAGATCCATCAGTCAAGGCAAATTGGAAGTGGTCAAACAGGAGATGGCAAGAGTGAACGTCGACACTTTAGGAATCATCGAACTAAAATGGACTGTAATGGGTGAATTTAACTCAGACGACCATTATATCTACTATTGTGGGCAGGAATCCCTTAGAAGAAATGGAGTAGCCATCATGGTCAACAAAAGAGCCCAAAATACAGTACTTGGATGCAATCTCAAAAAGGACAGAATGATCTCTGTTCGTTTCCAAGGCAAACCATTCAATATCACAGTAATCCAAGTCTATGCCCCAACCAGTAATGCTGAAGAAGCTGAAGTTGAATGGTTCTATGAAGACCTACAAGACCTTTTAGAACTAACACCCAAAAAAGATGTCCTTTTCATTATAGAGAAATGGAATGCAAAAGTAGGAAGTCAAGAAACACCTGGAATAACAGGCAAATTTGCCCTTGGAATACAGAATGAAGCAGGGCAAAGGCT
>NW_011495071.1:14035397-14048321 GCF_000754665.1 Bison bison bison
ATGGAACAACAGACTGGTTCCAAATAGAAAAAGGAGTACGTCAAGGCTGTATATTGTCACCCTGCTTATTTAACTTATATGCAGAGTACATCATGAGAAACATTGGACTGGAGGAAGCACAAGCTGGAATCAAGATTGCTGGGAGAAATATCATTAACCTCAGAGATGCAGATGACACCACCCTTATGGCAGAAAGTGAAGAGGAACTCAAAAGCCTCTTGATGAAAGTGAAAGTGGAGAGTGAGAAAGTTGGCTTAAAGCTCAACATTCAGAAAACAAAGATCATAGCATCTGGTCCCATCACTTCATGGGAAATAGATGGGGAAACAGTGGAAACAGTGTCAGACTTTATTTTTTTGAGCTCCAAAATCACTGCAGATGGTAACTGCAGCCATGAAATTAAAAGACGCTTACTCCTTGGAAGGGAAGTTATGACCAACCTAGATAGCATATTCAAAAGCAGAGACATTACTTTGCCAACAAAGGTCCATCTAGTCAAGGCTATGGTTTTTCCAGTGGTCATGTATGGACATGAGAGTTGGACTGTGAAGAAAGCTGAGCGCGAAGAATTGATGCTTTTGAACTGTGGTGTTGGAGAAGACTCTTGAGAGTCCCTTGGTCTGCAAGGAGATCCAACCAGTCCATTCTAAAGGAGTCCTGGGTGTTCTTTGGAAGGAATGATGCTAAAGCTGAAACCCCAGCACTTTAGCCACCTCATGCGATGAGTTGACTCATTGGAGAAGACTCTGATGCTGGGAGGGATTGGGGGCAGGAGGAGAAGGGGTCGACAGAGGATGAGATGGCTGGATGGCATCACTGACTCAGTGGACATGAGTTTGAGTGAACTCCAGGAGTTGGTGATGGACAGGGAGGCCTGGCATGCTGCAGTTCATGGGGTTGCAAAGAGTTGGACACGACTGAGCGACTGAACTGAACTGAAAGTCAAATGTGCCGAATTCAGGTCAGCGTTCTTGACTGTCTAATTAGTATTGAGGCCAGATCTGTTTACAGAGTTGTTTTAAGTGGTTAGCTTTGAGTTCGGTGAGTAAGAGCAATTTGAGATTTTTGAGAACATAGGCCAGAGGGGAATCTTTTGAGACAGATTGGCCAGACTCCTTAACTGAAAGGCAAGCAGAGGCTCCTATTGGGAGTTCGAGTCGTCACCTGTAGTCGCAATAGGAGTTATGAGAAGAGAGCTCTGTGTCGAGGTGGAGTGTCCTCCACCGTCACCTACAGAGTGGCCCTAGACCGGGGTCCCCAAGACCCGGAGAGGACTGAGTTCTAGGGCGCCTCTAGAACACGGTCCAGATCTTACCTTAATCTAGGGGCTGGCTTGAGTGGAGTGTTGCATGTAGAGTGGTCGAATGGCAAGAGTTCCCTATTCCACTGGTCATCAGAGAGAGAGAGAGAGAAAGGGGGTAGAGCCGAGGCTTGGGGGTACGCAAAGCACCGGTAAAGCCTTAGAACAAGGCTTGTACCACTCACAAAGGCACTAGGCATCCCCGAGGGGATCTTATAAGCCCTGGCAGAAAGTGAGCTCGGTGGGTGTTCACGCTCCCAGACTCCTGGAAAAGGGAAAACAATGAGAGGGAGGGAGAGTAAGAGAAACAGAGAGAGTGAGACAAGTGCCTCACCCTCTCCCGGGTTTTGGCACCAAGAATGTAAGGTATAGTTCAGGTCGAGGCAGAAAAGAAGGAGAGAGGACCTCAACGGAAGTAGGTTACCTTATTCAGGCAAGGAGGGGCGACAGTCGGCCTAACAACCAGGCTGAGTGTAAGAGGGATCAGGGAGGTTTCATATTTAAAGGGAGGTTTGCGGAAGTGATAAGGGAAACATTAGTCAGGTGGGATGTTTGGGGTATTCTTTAGTTGAGATGGCATTTGTAGTCGGGCAGGGAGTGATAAGTCCTCTGGGCAGAGGGTGATAAGTCTCTGGCAGATGTAGAGGGTGGAAGGTTTCTGGACAGGGGGTGATAAGTCTCAGATAGATATAACCAGCCTGGAGCATCTGGGCGAGACCTAAAGTTCTGTTTTGTTTTCTCTGAAGTTAGATGATTCAGCAAGGACCTTTGACACTGTTTTCTTTTCTAGGTCCAAAGACTCCTTCACTGCCTGTTTTTTATAAATAATTTTATTGGAACACAGCCATTCTCAGCAGCCACACTCACCTGCCTATGTCGTGTCTCTGATTACTTTTGTACTACAAGAGTAGGGTTCAGTGGTTATAATGTAGAATGTATGGCTCTCAAAGCCAATATATTTACTATCTGACTCTTTAAAAAAAAAAAAAAATTGCTAACCTCTGATCCTGACAATTCACCCAGAATTATCATCAGTATCCTGATTGCAAAAATTTTCACCTTCATCAAATCCCCTAATCCACTGCTTCTCAAATTTAAATGAACATACAGATTACCTGGGAGTCTTGTTAAAAATGCAGATTCTGATTCAGTAGGTCTACAGTGAGGCCTGAGGTGCTGCATTTCTCATAAATACCAAGGTGATACCAGTATTGCTAGTCCCTAGATCAAAATGATCACCACAATATCTAGTTAAATGTCCATCACCACACCTAGATAAGATTTTTTTTCTTGTGATGAGACTTAAGATTTACTCTCTTAGCAACTTTTAAATATGAAATACAGTATTTAAACTATATAAACAACTGACTGTATAGCACAGAGAATTCTATGCAATAGTCTATAATTACCTATATGGGTAATTATAATTACCCTATGGTTTTTCCAGTGGTCATGTATGGATGTGAGAGTCGGACTGTGAAGAAAGCTGAGCGCCGAAGAATTGATGCTTTTGAATTGTGGTCTTGGAGAAGTCTCTTGAGAGTCCCTTGGACTGCAAGGAAATCCAACCAGTCCATTATGAAGGAGATCAGCCCTGGGATTTCTTTGGAAGGAATGATGCTAAGGCTGAAACTCCAGTACTTTGGCCACCTCATTCGAAGAGTTAACTCATTGGAAAAGACTCTGATTCTGGGAGGGATTGGGGGCAGGAGGGGAAGGGGACGACAGAGGATGAGATGGCTGGATGGCATCACTGACTCAATGGACGTGAGTCTGAGTGAACTCCGGGAGTTGGTGATGGACAGGCAGGCCTGGCGTGCTGCGATTCATGGGGTCACAAAGAGTTGGACACAACTGAGCAACTGAACTGAACCTGTGTGGGAAAAAAATCTTTTAAAAAAGCGGGTATATGTATATGTATAACTGATTCACTTTGCTGTTCACCTGAAGCTGCTGCTGCTGCTGCTAAGTCGCTTCAGTCGTGTCTGACTCTGTGCGACCCCATAGACGGCAGCCCACCAGGCTCCCCTGTCCCTGGGATTCTCCAGGCAAAAACACTGGAGTGGGTTGCCATTTCCTTCTCCAATGCATGAAAGTGAAAAGTGAAAGTGAAGTCGCTCAGTCGTGTCCGACCCTCAGCGACCCCATGAACTGCAGCCTTCCAGGCTCCTCCATCCATGGGATTTTCCAGGCAAGAGTACTGGAGTGGGGTGCCATTGCCTTCTCCGTCACCTGAAGCTAGCACATTATATCAACTATACTCCAATGAAAATTAATATAGAATAATAAAAATAAGCTATAGTCACCATGCTTTACTTGACATCTCCAGGATTTATTTTATAATTGGAAGTTTGTACCTTTTGACTACCTTCACTCATTTCACCTGATCTTGATCCACATTGCCTCTGGCAACCACCAATGTGTTCTCTGTATCTGTGAGTTCCTGTTTTCATGTTTGTTTTTTAGATTCCATATATAATGAGATCATATGGTATTTGTCTTTTTCTGTCTGACTTATTTCACTTAGCATAATGTTCTCAGGGTTCACCCATGTTGTCAGAAATGGAGGAATTGTCTTCTTTTTTGTGGCTCAATAATATTCTATTGTTTTATATGTTTATTTTATTTATCCATTCATTCATTGATGGACATGTAGATTGTTTCCATGTCTTGGCTATTGTAAATAATGCTGCAGTGAACACAGGGGCGCAGATAACTTTTTCAAGTTAGTGTTTTCATTTCCTTTGGATAAATACCCAGAAGTAGAATTGCTGGATTATACGGTAATTTGTATGGGGGTTTGTAACATTGTTCAGGAGGCAGTGATCAAAATCATCCCCAAGAAAAAGAAATGCAAGAAGGCAAAATGGTTGTCTGAGGAGGCCTTGCAAATAGCTGAAAAAAGAAGAGAAGTGAGAGGCAAAGGAGACAAAGAACAATATACCCATCTGAATTCAGAGTTCCAAAGAATAGCAAGGAGAGATAAGAAAGCCTTCCTAAGTGAACAGTGCAAAGAAATAGAGGAAAACAATAGAATGGGAAAGACTAGAGATCTCTTCAAGAGAATTAGAAATACCAAGGGAACATTTAATGCAAATATGGGCACAATAAAGGACAGAAATGATATGGACCTAACAGAAACAGAAGATATTAAGAAGAGATGCCAAGAATACACAGAAGAAATATACAAAAAGTGATCTTCATGACGCAGATAACCACAATGTTGTGATCACTCACCTACAGCCAGACATCTTGGAGTACAAAGTCAAGTGGGCCTTAAGAAGCATCACTATGAACAAAGAGGGTGGAGGTGATGGAATTCCAGTTGAGCTGTTTCAAATCCTTAAAAATGATGCTGTAAAGTGCTGCATTCAATATGCAAGCAAATTTGGAAAACTCAGCAGTGGCCACAGGAGTGGAAAAGGTCAGTTTTCATTCCAATCCCAAAGAAAGGCAATGCCAAAGAATGTTCAAACTACCGCACAATTACACTCATTTCACATGCTAGCAAAGTAATGCTCAAAATTCTCCAAGCTAAGCTTCAACAGTACGTGAACTGAGAACTTCCAGATGTTCAAGCTGGTTTTAGAAAAGGCAGAGGAACCAGAGATCAAATTGCCAACATCTGTTGGATCATAGAAAAAGCAAGAGAATTCCAGAAGAACATCTGCTTCATTGACTACGCTAAAGCCTTTGACTGTGTGGATCACAAAAAGCTGTGGAAAACTCTTAAAGAGATGGGAATACCGGACCAGCTTACCTGCCTCCTGCAAAACCTGTATGCAGGTCCAGAAGCAACAGTTAGAACCAAACATGGACTGGTTCCAAATTGAGAAAGGAGTACATCAAGGCTGTATATTGTCATGCTGCTTATTTAACTTATATGCAGAGTACATCATGAGAAACGCTGGGCTGGAGGAAGCACAAGTTGGAATCAAGATTGCAGGGAGAAATATCAATAATCTCAAATATACAGATGACACCACCTTTATGACAGAAAGTGAAGAGCTAAAGAGCCTCTTGATGAAAGTGAAAGAGGAGAGTGAAAAAGTTGGCTTAAAGCTCAACATTCAGAAAACAAAAATCATGGCATCTGGCCCCATCACTTCATGGCAAATAGATGGGGAAACAGTGGAAACAGTGTCAGACTTTATTTTTGGGGGCTCCAAAATCACTGCAGATGGTGATTGCAGCCATGAAATTAAAAGGCGCTTACTCCTTGGAAGTAAAGTTATGACCAACCTAGATAGCATATTGAAAAGCAGAGACATTACTTTGCCAACAAAGGTCTGTCTAGTCAAGGCTATGGTTTTTCCAGTAGTCATGTATGGATGTGAGAGTTGGACTGTGAAGAAAGCTGAGCGCCGAAGAATTGATGCTTTTGAACTGTGGTGTTAAGAAGACTCTTGAGAGTCCCTTGGACTGCAAGGAGATCAAACCAATCAATCCTAAAGGAACTCAACCCTGAACATTCATTGGAAGGACTGATGCTGAAGCTGAAGCTTCGATACTTTGGCTGCCTGATATGAAGAGACAACTCACTGGAAAAGACCCTGATGCTGGGAAAGACAGAAGGCAAGAGGAGAAAGGGACAACAGAGGATGAGATGTTTAGGTGGCATCACCGACTCAATGGACATGAGTTTGAGCAAGCTCCAGGAGATGGTGAAGGAAAGGGAAGCCTGGTGTGCTGCTGTTTTTAGTTGGACATGACTGAGCAACTGAACAACAAAATGGTAATTCTAGTTTTCATTTTTTGAGGAACCTCCATATCATTTTCCATAGTGGCTGTAACAATTTACATCCCCATCAACAGTGCACTAAAGTGAAAGTGAAAGTGTTAGTCACTCAGTCATGTCCAACTCTTTGTGATCCTGTGGATTGTAGCCCTCCAGGCTCCTCTGTCTATGGGATTCTCCAGGCAAGAATACTGGAGTGGGTTGCCATTCCCTGCTCCAGGAGATCTTCCTGACCCAGGGATCGAATCCAGGTCTCCAGCATTGCAGGCAGATTCTTAACAATCTGAGCCTACAAAGAAGCCCTAGGTACACTAGGGTTCCCTCTTTTCCATATCCTTACCAACACTTCTTTTTCTCTTTTTAACTGAAATATAGTTGATTTACAATGTTGTTAATCCCTGCTTTACAGCAAAGTGCTGAAATTATAAATACATATATATTCTTTATACACATATATATATATATCTTTTTCCTCTATGGTTTATCATAGGATACTGAACCAACACTTATTTCTTATCTTTTTGATAACACCCTTTCTAGTAGATGTGAGATAATCTCATTGTGATTTTGATTTGCATTTCCCTGAGGATTAGTGATGCTGAGCACCTTTTCATATAGCTGTTGACTGTTTGAATATCTTCTTTAGAAAAATGTTTACTCAAGTCCTTTGCCCATTTTTAAATTGGATTATTTGATTCCTTGCTATTGAGTTGTATGAGTTCTTTATATATTTGGATATGAACTGTTTATCAGATTTAGGATTTGCAAACATTTTCTCCCATTTCACAGGTTGCCTTTTTGTTACTGTTTTTCTTTTTTGACCCTGCCACATGGCCTGTGGTTTCTTAGTTTCCTGACCAGAGGTAGAACCTCTGCCCCTTGCAGTCGAACCACGGAGTCTTAACCCCTCAACCACTAGGGAGGTCCCTGAAAATGCTTTTTAATTTGATATAGTCCAACTTATTTATTGTTGCTTTTATTACCTTTGTTTTTTAAAAAAATCATCAATAAGATTGATGTTCAGGAAGTTACCACCTGTGTTGAAGTTCTTCTAGGAGTTTTATTGTTTCAGGTCTTACACTCATGTCTTTAATCCATTTTGAGTTCATTTTTGGTTATGGTGTAAAACAGTGGGCTAGTTTTATTGTTTTGTATGTGGCTGTCCAGTTTTTCTGACCATTTATTAAAGAAACTGTCCTTTCCCCAATGCATATTCTTGTCTCCTTCGTAAACCTTATTTCTTGGCTCTCTATTTTCTTCCATTGATCTGTTATGTCTATTTTGTACTAATATACTGTTTTTATTGCTATAACATTGTAATATAATTTGAAATCAGGACGTGTGATGGCTTCAGCTTTGTTCTTCTTTCTCAAGATTGTTTTGGCTACTCAAAGTCCTTTGTGGTGGTTGTTGTTCAGTTGCTAAGTCGTGTCTGACTCTTTGCAACCCGATGGACTGCAGCATGGCAGCCTTCCCTGTCCTTCCCTATCTTCCAGGGTTTGCTCAAACTCATGTCCAGTGAGTCGGTGATGCCATCCAACAGTCTCATCCTCTGTCATCTCCTTCTCCTCCTACCCTCAGTCTTTCCCACGATCAGGTTCTTTTCCAATGAATCGGCTCTTTGAATCAAGTGACCAAAGTATTGGAGCTTCAACTTCAGCATCAGTCCTTCAAATGAATATTCAGGGTTGATCTCCTTTAGGATTGACTGGTTTGATTTCCTTGGCTTCCCTGGTACTTATGATAAGGAATCTGCCTGCAATGCAAAGGCCTGGGTTTGATTCCTGAGTCAGGGAGATTTTCTGGAGAAGGGAATGGCTACCCACTTCCATATTCTAGCCTGAAAACTCCATGGATAGAAGCCTGGCAGGCTACAGTTCATGGAGTTGCAAAGTCCGACAAAACTGAGTGACTAACACTTTCACTTTCACTTTTGTGGTTACACAGACATTTTAGGATTGTTTGTTTTGTTCTGTGAAAAATGACATTAGAATTTCATTAGAAATTGTATTCAATCTGTATATTGCTTTGGGTAGTATGAACATTTTAATAATATTAATTTTTCTGATTTATGAGCACAAAATATCTTTGCATTTATTTGCATTTGTGTGTGTTTCCAATTTGTTTCATCAGTGTCTTGTAGTTGTCCGTAAACAGATCTTTAACCTCCTTGGTTTAGTTTATGCCTAGGTAATTTAATCCTTTTGATGCAACTGTAAATGGGATTGTTTTCTTAATTTCTTTTTCCCACCAGTTTTGTTTTCAATTCTCGTATTATTTCTCTTGTTATCCACCTTAATTTCTCTGGTTCATCAACTCCTTTGCCTTTCTTTCCCTCTGTTGCTTTCACCTGACAAAAACTCAGTTCTGGATGAACCCAAATTATGCCTTCTCTTTATCTGTACCAACATAGCTCTACATAGCAGGAGAAATATCAATAAACATTCCCCTGGAGAAGGAAATGGCAACCCACTCCAGTATTTGTACCTGGAGAATCCAATGGTTAGAGGAGCCTGGCAGGCTATGGTCCATAAGCTTGCAGAGTCAGACACAACTGAAGTGACTTAGCATGGGCATCTCTAAATTCAGTCACTGACCTTAGACAGACCCTCCCCATTGCTCCTCCGTTCTCCAGTTTCCTTAGCATGCTCTCTCTTCCACACTGTCAAAGTCCATTCCACACTTCCCCTTGCTGCTCAGACCTCCCATTCTTCCTTCCCACTCATTATGCGCTGATCCTGTCAGATTTATTGAGAACCTCCTTGTCCAGATTAAAGAACCCCTGTTTTAAAGCAGGTTTTTTCAACAGCACTATTTATACTTTGGGCCAAATATGTTTTTGTTATGGAAGATTGTCCTAAGTGTTATAGGATGTTAACAGCTTTCCTGGTATCTACTCAAGATGCCAGTAATACCCCAGGTGTCAAACAAAAATATCTCCAGACATGGCCAGGTATCTGTTGAGTAGTAAAATCTCCCCTAATCACAACCACTGGTTTAAAGCAACAGAAATCAATTCCAGCTAATGTCAAGAAAAAAGTATTCCCTGGTATTCCAGTGGTTAAGAATCCACCTGCCAATGCAGGGGACATGGGTTCATGGGTTCAATCCCTGGTCCAAGAAGATTCCACATGCCATGGTGCAACTAAGCCCATGTGCCTCAAGTACTGAGGCCCATGTGCCTACAGCCTGTGGTCTGCAAAAGAAGCCCTCATACCGCAACTAGAGAATAGCCTCCTCTGCCCACGACTAGAGAACGCCCATGTGCAGCAACAAAGACCCAGCACAGCCAAAAATAAATTTTAAAATTAATTCAATAAATAGGAATTTATTGGAAAGATAGAAGAGTAATTCATAGACTGAATGGGAAAAGAATCCCAGGGCCAGGAGATTCTGGGTTTTCTTTCTAGAGGTGACAATTAGGTGTCTCCTTCTGTATTTTGGTGTTCCTAATTAAGTTTAAAATTCTCAGTAAGAAAAATCTAAGTCCTGTTAGGTCAGGTATTCACTCCTGTGGCCTAGGGAATAGAGTCTATAACCAGAATCAAGCTAGGGAGGGCTGTTCAGCAGAAAAAAGAATAGCTGTCACACACCTCCCATATTCTGTATCTTTATTCACCTAAAATGATGGAAAACCTGATGACAGAAGCTTCAGTGAACTGAAGTTTAATTTTCTATCATAAAGGTAAGTCTGGAGGTAGGTAGTTGTTGGCATTGCTTCAGTTGCTAAACAATATCATCACAGTCTTTTTCCTTTTCTGAGCTCTGGCTTTTCATCTTCAAGTTTATGGAAAGTTGAAAGATGGCTCTCATACTTCCTGACATCATGAATCATGACCACATTCAAAAGTAGGAAAAACACAAGGGTGGAGGAAGCAACAGAGGACCTTATGTGAGAAGTTCCCTCTCCTTTTATCAGCAAAGGAAAAGCTTTCATTGAAGCCCCCTCAGCAAAAAACCCTTAAGATCTATTGACCAGAAATAGGTTATATGGCCATTCTCTTACCTTCAAGATATGATGGGATAGTTAGTATGTGGCAGAAGGGAATGTAATAGTCATGACTGACTTAGACCATTGTTAATCCTCCTGATCTGGGCTTGTTGGTACCAAATTTTGGGTTCTATTAGCAATAGAAGAGGATCTAAGCTGTTAGTTAGCCAATGGTATAGTGCTTGCTAAATTTGCTCAACATTAAATCCACAAACCTACATGATTCAGTAACTATTTCCTCTTTTTTCCATTCTGTAACAGCAAAGTTCAGTTTAGTTGCTCAGTCGTGTCCAACTCTGTGACACCATTAACTGCAGCACACCAGGCCTCCCTGTCCATCACCAACTCCCAGAGTCCACCCAAACCCATTTCCATTGAGTCAGTGATGCTATCCAACCATCTCATCCTCTGTCGTCCCCTTCTTCTCCTGCCCTCAATGTTTCCCAGCATCTGGGTCTTTTCAAATGAGTCAGCTCTTCACATCAGGTGGCCAAAATATTAGAGTTTCAGAATCAACATCAGTCCTACCAATGAACACCCAGGACTGATCTCCCTTAGGATGGACTGGTTGGATATCCTTGCAGTCCAGGGGACTTTCAAGAGTCTTCTCCAACACCACAGTTCAAAAGCATCAATTCTTCAGTGCTCAGCTTTCTTTATAGTCCAACTCTCACATCCATACATGACTACTGGAAAAGCCATAGCCTTGACAAGACAGACCTTTGTTGGCAAAGTAATGTCTTTGCTTTTTAATATGTTGTCTAGGTTGGTAATAACTTTTCTTCCAAGGAGTAAACGTCTTTCATGGCTGCAATCACCATCTGCAGTGATTTTGGAGCCCTCAGAAATAAAGCGAGCCACTGTTTCCACTATTTCCCCATCTATTTCCCATGAAGTGATGGGACCAGATGCCATGATCTTCGTTTTCTGAATGTTGAGCTTTAAGCCAACTTTTTCACTCTCCTCTTTCACTGTTATCAAGAGGCTCTTTAGTTCTTCACTTTCTGCCATAACGGTGGTGTCATCTGCATATCTGAGGTTATTAATGTTTCTCCCAGCAATCTTGATTCCAGCTTGTGCTTCCTCCAGCCCAGCATTTCTCATGATGTACTCTGTATAGAACTTAAATAAGCAGGGTGACAATATACAGCCTTCACGTGCTCCTTTTCCTATTTGGAACCAGTCTGTTGTTCCATGTCCAGTTCTAACTGTTGCTTCCTGACCTGCATACAGGTTTCTCAAGAGGCAGATCAGGTGGTCTGGTATTCCCATCTCTTTCAGAATTTTCCACAGTTTATTGTGATCCACACAGTCAAAGGCTTTGGCATAGTCAATAAAGCAGAAGTAGATGTTTTTCTGGAACTCTCTTGCTTTTTCGATGACCCAGCAGATGTTGGCAATTTGATCTCTGGTTCCTCTGCCTTTTCTAAAATAAGCTTGAACATCTGGAAGTTCATGGTTCACTGAACCATGGCTTGCTGAAGCCTGGCTTGGAGAATTTTGAGCATTACTTTACTAGAGTGTGAGATGAGTGCAATTGTGCAGTAGTTTGAGCATTCTTTGGCATTGCCTTTCTTGGGGATTGGAATGAAAACTGACCTTTTCCAGTCCTGTGGTCACTGTTGAGTTTTCCAAATTTGCTGGCATATTGAGTGCAGCACTTTCACAGCATCATCTTTCAGGATTTGAAATAGCTCCACTGGAATTCCATCACCTCCACTAGCTTTGTTCATAGTGATACTTCCTAAGGCCCACTTGACTTCACATTCCAGGATGTCTGGCTCTAGGTAAGTGATCACACCATTGTGATTATCTGGTAACAACAAAAGACATCTCTTTGCCTGTACTGTGAATCCTGTTCCATTCCCTCAGTTCTCAAAGACTTCATTTTTTTTTTTCACTTGGTTATCCCCTTTCTTTCCTGTATCATTCATCTTCCCTAGCTATTGAATCATATTCTAAGCATACAAACATGCTCTAGGAATGTTATCCATCTTTAAAGAGTCCTTCCTTATGGGTAGATAAAGGGATATGATAAAGCAAGCATAGTAAAATGTTAATTACAGAGCTCAGTGAGACTGCAACATTCTTACAACTTTTCTGTATGTTTAAAACTTTGATAATAAATATTCGAAATAAAATCCTTCCCTTAACTCCCAGTCACCTTCAAACTTGTTCCTCTGCTTATTATTTATTCAGATTCCTTTTAAAAGTTATTTTCTCTGCTTGCTTCCGTCTCTTTACTCTCAGTTCAGTTCAGTTCAGTCACTCAGTCGTGTCCAACTCTTTGCGACCCCATGATCACAGCACGCCAGGCCTCCCTGTCCATCACCACCTTCCAGAGTTCACTCAAACTCACGTTCATTGAGTCGGTGATGCCATCCAGCCATCTCATCCTCTGTCGTCCCCTTCTCGTCCTGCCCCCAATCCCTCCCAGCATCAGAGTCTTCTCCAGTGAGTCAACTCTTCACATGAAGTGGCCAAAGTATTGGAGTTTCAGCTTTAGCATCATTCCTTCCAAAGAACACCCAGAACTGATCTCCTTTAGAATGGACTAGTTGGATCTCCTTGCAGACCAAGGGACTCTCAAGAGTCTTCTCCAACACCACAGTTCAAAAGCATCAATTCTTTGGCACTTAGCTTTCTTCACAGTCTAACTCTCACATGCATACCTGACCACTGTGAAAACCATAGCCTTGACTAGACGGACCTTTGTTGGCAAAGTAATGTCTCTGCTTTTCAATATGCTATCTAGGTTGGTCATAACTTCCCTTCCAAGGAGTAAGCGTCTTTTAATTTCATGGCTGCAATCACCATCTGCAGTGATTTTGGAGTCCCAAAAAATAAAGTCTGACACTGTTTCCACTGTTTCCCCATCTATTTCCCATGAAGTGA
>NW_011495071.1:14048421-14048695 GCF_000754665.1 Bison bison bison
TTCCCATGAAGTGATGGGACCAGATGCCATGATCTTCGTTTTCTGAATGTTGAGCTTTAAGACAACTTTCTCACTCTCCTCTTCCACCTTCATCAAGAGGCTTTTGAGTTCCTCTTCACTTTCTGCCATAAGGGTGGTGTCATCTGCATCTCTGAGGTTATTGATATTTCTCCCAGCAGTCTTGATTCCAGCTTGTGCTTCTTCCAGTCCAGCGTTTCTCATGATGTACTCTGCATATAAGTTAAATAAGCAGGGTGACAATATACAGCCTGTC
>NW_011495071.1:14048795-14053495 GCF_000754665.1 Bison bison bison
AGAGTTCCAAAGAATAACAAGAAGAGATAAGAAAGCCTTCCTCAGTGATCAACGCAAAAAAATAGAGGAAAACAACAGAATGGGAAAGACTAGAGATCTCTTCAAGAAAATGAGAGATGCCAAGGGAACATTTCATGCAAAAATGGGCTCGATAAAGGACAGAAATGGTATGGACCTAACAGAAGCAGAAGATATTTAGAAGAGGTAGCAAGAATACACAGAAAGGAAAGTGAAGTTGCTCAGTCGTGTCTGACACTTTTCAATCCCGTGGACTGTAGCCTACCAGGCTCCTCTGTCCGTGGGATTTTCCAGGCAATAGTACTGGAGTGGATTGCCATTTCCTTCTCCAGGGGAATATTCCCGACCCAGGGATCAAACCCAGGTCTCCCTCATTATAGACAAACGCTTTACCACCTGAGCCACCAGGGAAGTCCTAAGTGACCAAGATAATCACAATGGTATGATCACTCACCTAGAGCCAGACATCCTGGAATGTGAAGTCAAGTGGGCCTTAGAAAGCATCACTATGAACAAAGCTAGTGGAGGTGATGGAATTCCAGTGGAGCTATTTCACATCCTGAAAGATGATGCTGTGAAAGTGCTGCACTCAATATGCCAGCAAATTTGGAAAATTCAGCAGTGGCCACAGAACTGGAAAAGGTCACTTTTCATTCCAATCCCCAAGAAAGGCAATGCCAAAGAATGCTCAAACTACTGCACAATTGCACTGTTTACTCTCAGCTTATATCAGTTTGGCTTCCATCTCCACCACTCCTCTAAGATGGCTCTTATTAAGCTTGCCTTTGAATGGACATTTTTCTGGCCTCGTCTTATTCAACTGTTCAGCATCTTCTTTGCTGCTGACCTGTGTCTCCTTGAAACAATTTGTGCCTTGTCATCTGACACCATTTGTTCTAGCTTTCTTTCTACCTTTCTATGTACTCCTTTTTCAGTCTGCTTTGCCAACTTCTTCTCCATTGTTGTTTAGTTACTAACTCACATCCATCTCTTTTGTGACCACATGGACTATAGCCCACCAGGCTTCTCTGTCTGTGAGATTTCCCAGGCAAGAATTCTGGAGTGAGTTGCCATTTCCTTCTCCAGGAGATCTTCCCCATGCAGGGATCAAAGCCACGTCTCCTGCATTGGCAGGCAGATTCCTTCTTGCTGAGCCACCAGGGATCTTCTCCATTACCCAACTTCTAAGAGTTGGAATGTCCCAAGGGTTGGTTCTAGGACTACTTCTCTGTCTACAGCCAATTTCCCCACACAGGCACTTTTGGCATTTTCTGCTGGATACTTCTTCATTGAGTAGGATTTCCCACGCATTCTGGGATGTGGTGCAGTCCTAGGCCCTGTGCACTAAATGCCAGCAGTGTTCCTATTGTCCCTTCAGTCAATGTGTCAACCCGAGTTGCCTCTTAACAGTCCCTATGGAAGTGATATTTCTCAGGGTTAAAAACTATTTTGTCTCTTAATAGGTGATACCAACCAGTCTATGGGGTGGCACACAGTCGGATACGACTGAAGCAACTTAGCAGCAGCAGCAACCAGTCTGTGACCTTAAATGTCATATATATGCTAATTTTCAAATATCTCTGCCCCAAACATCTCTTTTGAACTCTCAACTGTCTCCAGTTTTGTGCATGACGTTTTTATTTGAGTGGTCTATTTAGAAGCTCAATAAGTATTTGATGAGTGAATGATCTAATTAATTGTCTTAGTCCCTCCCTCCTATTGAAAACTAAATTCTTGATCTTTTCCTACCTGTTGTTCCCTGTGGGGACATGGAGATGTGCTTACTCAAATCCCTCTTCAAGAAAGGACTGGCTGGCTGCCCAGGTATGAAGCATGTGGTTAGCTGAGAGCTTCCAGTTCTTACCTGCTTCAGGGTCCACCTCACCTTTAGAGCCAACATTATATGCCATATAACTGATGGCATGCTCTTCTTGGGGAGATTCCCAGCCAATGAATGAGCAAAGTGGTAGTAAAAGGCCCTAAAGCAGTGTTAGATACCAAGCAGTCTAACACAGAACTCTACTAACTAGCAGCCTTTGCTCTGGTACTTGCCACTGGGCTGGCAGAGACTTTGTCACGTTTCATCACTGCTTACAACTTTCCCTGTACCATTCTGCTCCTGCTTCTTTTCCTTTTACAAGTGTTCTTTCCTGAGAAACTTGTGGCACACCTAACTCTGTTTCATCATCTGCTTTCCAGAGAACCTATTCAGCACTCTGTCTTTTACATTTCGGTAAATGGAATGTACCTAGTTGCTTAAGCCAAACCCTCTGAGTCATTTCTGATTCTTAATGCTCCTTCATACTGTATAACTCATCAACAAGTTCTGTTGACTCTACTCTGACATACATAATCTACTTGTCTCTCTCCTCCCACCAACCCAGTCCAAGTCATCATCATTTCTCACTAGAATACTGCAAATAGCTACAAAAGTCATGTCTGAAACTCACTCTGATCTCCTATATCCCATTCTCCACACAGTAGTTGTGGGGAAGTCGGGGGTGGGGTTGGGGGTGATCTTTAAAACATAGCCTGGCTTTACTTGAAAACAATGGCTTCTAATCCAAACTCCATCCAGCATCTGTCAAGACTCTTCATGAGGTCTCCTAGCTTTCTGTTCAGCCTTATTTCTCACTAATATCCTTCTCAATCACTGTACTCTAGCCATGTTTATTGTTGTTCTGAGAAGCCATTCCTAGCAAGGCCATTGCCCAAGCTATACCCACTTCATAGACCACTCTTTCCTCTACATTTTACATAGTCAGATCCTTCTCCTTCACTAGTACTCAAGTGCCGTTGCCTCAGAAAAGCCCACTTTGACCACTCAACCTAAAGTAATTTTCCTCTCCTCCTTCCCATTATTCTTCCTAATAGTATACATGTACATATGTATGAAATTCTTTTATATATAGGTATACATATATTTGGGCTTCCCTGGTGGCTCAGTTGGTAAAGAATCCTCCTGTGGTGTGAGAGACCTGGGTTCAATCCCTGGGTTGGGAAGATCCCCTGGAGAAGGGAAAGGCTACCTAATCCAGTATTCTTGCCTGGAGAATTTCATAGACTGTATAGTCCATGAGGTTGCAAAGAGCGACTTTCACTCACTCACTCACTCATACATATATATGCACTTTTTTCTTTAATTGTTTTTGTTTTAACTTGATTAACTTATTTTCGGCTGTGCTGGGTCTTCATTGCTGCTCAACTTTTCTCTAGTTGCGGCAAGCGGGGGCTACTCTCTGGTTGTGGTGTGAGAGCTTCTCATTGTGGTAGCTTCTCTTGTTGCAGAGCATAGGCTCTAAGGCGTGTGGGCTTCAGCAGTTGCAGCACATGGGCTCAGTCGTTGTGGCTCCTGGGCTCTAGGTCACAGGCTCAATAGTTGTGGAGCACCATGGGGTTAGTTGCTCAGAGATATGTGGAATCCTCCTGGATCAGGGATCAAACCCATGTCTCCTGCACTGGCAGGTGAATTCTTTACCACTGAACCACCAGGGAAGCCCCTCCTTAATTGTTTTTTGTCTGTCTCTCTCACTTGGCCAGAAAATCTGTAAGACTATGGGCAATATTTGGTTTATCACCATTTACCCAGAGTCTGATACGTATAATAGGCAATTAATACATATTTGTTGAATGAGCAAATAAGTGAATACAAGGAAAATTACCAAATTATCTTAGGTTTTCTAAGGATGTTTTTCTCAGTATTTTGACAAGGGGATTTGATTTTGATTTTTATCTTTTTAAAATATTTTATTTATTTATTTGATTCCACCGAGTCTTAGTTGTGGCATTCAGGATCTTTAATTGTGACATGTGGGATCTAGTTCCCTGACTAAGGGTCAAACCTGAGACCCCTACATTGGGAGTGTGGAGTCTTGGCCACTGGACCACCAGAGAAATCCCTGCTTTTATCTTTTTTCCTTTAGAAAAAGAATGGAAATTGTATCCTCTGCCTGCTGATATTAGTGATCATCACATAGGAGACACATATTAATAAGAGTAAATCAAACAGTAAAAACAGTATCTAGATCCATGTTACAATGACAATAATTTCAAAAGTCCTTTCAGTTCAGTTCAGTTCAGTCACTCAATCGTGTCCGACTCTTTGTGACCCCATGAATCGCAGCATGTCTGGCCTCCCTGTCCATCACCAATTCCCGGAGTTTACTCAAACTCATATCCATTGAGTCGGTGATGCCATCCAGCCGTTTTATCCTCTGTTGTCCCCTTCTCCTCCTGCCCTCAACCCCTCCCAGCATCAGGGTCTTTTCCAATGAGTCAATTCTTCACATGAGGTGGCCAAAGTATTAGAGTTTCAGCTTTAGCATCAGTCCTTCCAATGAACATCCAGAACTGATCTCCTTTAGAATTGACTGGTTGGATCTCCTTGCAGTCCAAGTTTTATTTTAAAAATTAAACTATCTCTACTGAGAAAGCTTTATAATATCTTAAGAACAATAATTTTACTCCCACTTAGCAATCCCTGGGTTTCCCTGGTGGCTCAGACAGTAAAGAATCTACCTGCAATGCCAAAGACCTGGGTTCGATCCCTGGGTCAGGAAGATCCACTGGAAAAGGGAAAGGCTACCCACTCCAGTATTCTTGCCTGGAAAATTCCATGGACAGAGGAGCCTGGCGGGCTACAGTCCATGAGGTTGCAAAGAGTTGGACATGACTGAGTGACT
>NW_011495071.1:14053808-14057017 GCF_000754665.1 Bison bison bison
CTGCAGCCTACCAGGCTCCTCTGTCCATGGGACTCTCCAGGCAAGAGCACTGGAGTGGGGTGCCATTGCACCCCATGGTGGGCTGCACTGGAGTGACTAGCACTAGCAATCCTTAAAAAAGGAAAGAACAAACTAGAAACAAAGTAGTATGAAGTATTTGTTCCATAGATTATAAGAATTTAGTGAGAAAAAAATTCAGTCATGCTGCAGTAAGGAACATTATCAAGTAGTGTGTGCTACATTCATAATTTTTGTTTCTGTTCAGCAAAAAACTAAAATGTGCAATGACTGTAGTTATATAAATCTTATTCCCAATCACTAGATTTTTATTTTTATTTTATGAAGTTAAAAAAAAGATAATCTCTTGTTCCCCTAAGGAATAGACAGAATATCCAGAAAGCAGTCACTTTAGAGATCTCCTATAAAACTTCACTATGAAAGATGTTTACCTGAAATACTTGTAAAACTGAGTTTGTACTTTTACTCACTCTAAATAGATCTGACTCACAGTGTTTACGCATCCTTCTCTAACTTTTATGATTCTTTTTAAAAAATATTTATTTGCACCAGCTCTTAGTTGTGGGACACAGGACCTTCAGTCTTTGATGTGGCATGTGGGATCTTTATTTGTGGCATGCGAACTCTTAGCTGCAGCATGTGGGATCTAGTTCCCTGACCAGGGATCGAACCTGGGCCCCCTGCATTGAGAGCATGGAGTCTTAGCCACTGGACCACCAGGGAGGTCCCTCTAACTTTTATGATCCTTTTAATGTAGACATTTTCTAATGACATCATGAACTTTCCCAAGCAACTCACCCTTTTGTGGTGCCATACAAATACATTGGACATGATACAAAGAAATTGGCAAATGATTGCAGTAGTATGAAGGCATTAGTTGACATTCCAAAGTGGTAAGGCAATTCATGACTTAAAGGGTGTGGCCAGGCAAATTCAGAAATGTAGAAGATTGTTAGTATAGTTCCTGCTATCACAAAAGAGGGGTAAAACTTGATGCTTAAAGGGGTGGACAAACTGAAATTACTAAAGGGTAGTGCAAAATAATTCTTGACAAGAGGAGAAGGATGAGTCCTTATTTGGGAAACTAGTAATGTCAGAAGGAGATGGAACAGTCCTTTATTCCTTTAAACATGATATCATAGAAAACTAGAAAAGTTGTAGGACTGAGGTTACCAACTGGTGCCCAGGGGTACAATTAGACCTATAGACACATTGTATTGGCCTGCCTACAGAATTGGGGTTTTTCCCAACTAGTTACCAAATCACAAGTTTTCATAATAAAAATTAGGATGTCTGGCTTCTCTTGAAAATGTTGGCGTTCTGACAGTCCTTAGCCTGCATTCCTACATGGCAGCAACTGGCTGGAGCAAAGTAACAGCTTCTCTCTTTGGACAAGGCAGATAGTTGTTACAATCCCCACTTGTCAGCTTTACTTACATCATCCACCTAGCACTTGTAGGCATTTAAGTGTGTGACATTGGTTTGGGGAATTCCATGTAATAAAGAGATGAATCAACGTTGTAGGAGGAGATATATAGACCTTGGAAAATTCATTGCGACAAGAGTAGAAGCAGCAGAATGTTTATATCCTGCCATTTTAATCCCAATAGTATTCTTTCTAAACCTGCAACTCTAACCTCAGAGCATTTGCCTCCATCATGCAGTCTATGCATCAATCAAGGAACTAAACTGGATCAATGAAATTTAATTTATAAGATATTTGCTTTCCTCCCAAATTTACTAACATTGGCGTGATTTTTATTATATGCTATTGTCAGGTGTCCTTTGTGTCAAACATCTTTGGGTCAAGTTTAGAACAAATCTCATTGTCCTCAAGTGTAATAAACCATTATGTCTCCAACAGATAACACATTTCAAAGCATCACCAACTATTTGTCCTTGGGGTATCCAATTCTCCTTACTGCCTGCATGGCTTGGCACAGATGCTTTTCTTGTAATGTCTTTCTCTCTCACTAAACTCCTAGTCATTTTTCAAAAAAAATAGTGGATAAATCACTTCCCCTAACTACACCCTCCTAACATTAAAAAATAATTCCTCTGAGGAATTATTTATTATTTTAGGCTCTGAGAGAATTTTTTTTTTTTAGGCAAGGAATATGACTTTATTTGGAAGGCCAGCTGACCAAGAAGATGGAAGACTGATGTCTCAAAATAACCATTTTATCAGCGTCTGGATGCCAGGTTCTTTTTGGACAACAGAGGATGAGATGGTTGGATGGCATCACCGACTCGATGGACATGAGTTTGAGCAAGCTCTGGGAGTTGGTGATGGACAGGGAAACCTGGCGTGCTGCAGATCATGGTGTCGAAAAGAGTCGGGCACAACTGAGCAACTTAACCAAACTGAAAGAAGAGGAAGTGAAGAAGTTAAGTAAAAAGGTCATTAATTTTGCAAATATCTTCCAGAATGGCAAGCTTTGGGGAGGGGATGTGTTAATCTCTTCTTTCTTGCATAGGCTCTCATAGAATTTTAATTAATTAATTTATTTATTTTTGGCTGTGCTGGGTCTTTGTTGCTGCGTGGCTTTTGTCTGGTTGCAGCAAGCGGTGCTACTACCTGGTTGTAGCACACAGGCTTCTCATTGCAGTGGCTTCTCTTGTTGCAAAACACAGGCTCTAGGGTACACAGGCTTCAGTAGTTGTGGCACATGGGCTCAGTAGTTTCCACTTCTGGACTCTAGAGCACAGACTCAATTGTTGTGGTGCATGGGCTTAGTTGTTCTGTGGCATATGGGATCTTCCCAGACCAGGGTTTAAATCTGTGTCTCCTGCACTGGCGAAAAATCAAATCTCTCATGCTTATACAGTGGAAGTGAGAAATAGATTTAAGGGACTAGATCTGATAGAGTGCCTGAAAAACTATAGATGGAGGTTTCTGACGTTGTACAGGAGACAGGGATCATGACCATCCAAAGAAAAAGAAATGCAAAAAAGCAAAATGGCTGTCTGAGGAGGCCTTACAAATAGCTATGAAAAGTAGGGAAGTGAAAAGCAAAGGAGAAAAGGAAAGATATACCCATTTGAATGCAGAGTTCCAAAGAATAGCAAGGAGATATAAGAAAGTCTTCCTCAGTGATCAGTGCAAAGAAATAGAGGAAAACAACAGAGTGGTAAAGACTAGAGATCTCTTCAAGAAAATTAGAGATACCAAAGAAACATTTCATGCAAAG
>NW_011495071.1:14057584-14057970 GCF_000754665.1 Bison bison bison
GAAACCTATATGCAGGTCAGGAAGTAACAGTTAGAACAGGACATGGAACAACAGACTGGTTCCAAATAGGAAAAGGAGTATGTCAAGGCTGTATAATGTCACCCTGCTTATTTAACTTATTTGCAGAGTACATCATGAGAAACATTGGGCTGGAGGAAGCACAAGCTGTAATCAAGATTGCCAGGAGAAATATCATTAACCTCAGAGATGCAGATGACACTACCATTATGGCAGAAAGTGAAGAACTAAAGAGCCTCTTGAAAGTGAAAGAGGTGAGTGAAAAAGTGGGCTTAAAGCTCAACATTCAGAAAACTAAGATCATGGCATTCGGTCCCATCACTTCATGGCAAATAGATGGGGAAACAGTGGAAACAGTGTCGGACTTT
>NW_011495071.1:14058492-14065754 GCF_000754665.1 Bison bison bison
AGTTGGTGATGGACAGGGAGGCCTGGCATGCTGCAGTCCATGGGGTCACAAAGAGTCGGACATGACTGAGCGACTGAACTGAACTAAACTCCTGCATTGACAGGCAGATTCTCTACCATGGAGCCACCAGGGAAGCTCACTCTCATAGAATTTTGAAGATATCTTTATTAAAGAACTTATACCCTTATTTTAGAATTTCAGTAGTTTTTTTTTAATGTATTAATTTTTGGGGATAGAATTAAAGACTGAGTTACTTAAAAGCAGTATTTTAGTGTCTCCAGAACCTAGCAATCTGAAGACATTTAATAAATATGTATTGAATGAATGGTCATAAGCAGGTATAGAAATCTACTAGGTCAAGTGTTATGGGATGAGGCCATAATGTGACATGCTATTATGTAATAAAAACTTGTCATAAGGAAATGAAGCAGAATATGACATCATGAGAAAAAATCTGTGAGAATTTATCTGTTGACAATAGTCTGGAAACGTTGACTACAACAGGAAGAGGAGCTGGACCATGCATTTAGCTCACTAGGGCTATGCAAGCCTCTCTGGAATCCTGCCATGCCCAGATAAGCACTAACATTTACATAGTGCCTGGAGCCTAGTAAGCCTGCAATAAATACTTGTTGAATAAATTAATGTGTGAATGATCTGGGAATGATCTAGCATATTCTGGACTCTGGGTCATCATAAATCAGACTTTTGTTCTATTAATAATCTGGGTTAGTCAAGGGTGGTTTGGTTTCTGTGTCAAGCTGGACTGGCATAAACTGTGTTTTGAGTTGGGCTGATCTCTTTGCTGAGGACATGGTGGTCTATCTATGTCAACACAACTCTGAGTACTATGTTGTATTAAGACAGTACCAGCTGTGATTCTGAGTGGATTGTAAACTAGTTTCTGAACTGATATGCTAGGATTGGTCAGCAGGTCTAATCCTGGATGTAAGGAGGAGGGGAGGAAGGAGAAGGGAAGAAAAGGACAGAAGAAAGGAAGGAAGGCAGAGTGGAGTGCATAAACAAACTAGCAACTGTAAGAAAAGTTTGTCAGATGTACACACTGCTCTATTTAAAATGGATAACCAATAAGGACCTGCGGTACAGCACATAGAACTCTGTTCAATGTTTTGTGGCAGCCTGGAAGGGAGGGGAGTTTGGGGGAGAATGGATACATGCATATGTATGGCTGAGTCCCTTTGCTGTTCACTGAAACTATGACAACATTGTTTTTGTCAATCAGCTATGTGCTGTGCTGTGCTTAGTCACTCAGTCACGTCTGACTGGGACCCATGGACTGTAGTTCTCCAGGCTCCTTTGTCCATGGGGATTCTCCAGGCAAGAATACTGGAGTGGGTAGCCTTTCCCTTATCCAGGGGATCTTCCTGACCCAGGGATGGAACCCAGGTCTCCTGCATTGCAAGTGGATACTTTACCATTTGAGCCACCAGGGAAGCCCAGGAATACTAGAGTAGGTAGCCTATCCCTTCTCCAGGGGATCTTCCCAAGCCAGGAATCGAATTGGGGTCTCTTGCATTGCAGGTGGATTCTTTACCAGCTGAGCTAGAGAATAGCCCATTAATCAGCTATGAAAGTGAAAGTGAAAGTCGCTCAGTCCTGTCTGACTCTTTGCAACCCCACCAACTATAGAGTCCATGGAATTCTCCAGGCCAGAATACTGTAGTGAGTAGCCTTTCCCTTCTCCAGGGGATCCTCTCAACCCAGGGATCAAACCCAGGTCTCCCACATTGCAGGAGGATTCTTTACCAGCTGAGCCACAAAGGAAGCCCATAAATCAGCTATACCCCAATATAAAATAAAAAGTTAAAAAAAAAAAAAACAAAGAAAAACTTGTCATGCCATCAAGTAGTCTTCCAGCTGAAATCTCTGTAAGAAAAGAAACAAGTAAAATGAATAAATTAATTAAAATTTTAAAAAGAAAAGCAACAAGTCTCTCACGAAAGGGCCTACCTTATTATCCTCGCTGTGCTCAGTCACCAGCTAGGGAATCATGGACGTGTGAGTTGCCAAGCACAGCAGCGGAGGCCTATAGTCAGTCATGCTCCCTGTAGTGAGAGACCCAAGAGGCACTTTCTCATCGCTGCCATAGTGCACCCATTGTACCACGCAGACCCACTTGTCTATTCAGGTTCAGGGGCACCTCCTGCATGCTGCCATGGGTCTCTCTTCTTGAGGGAAACTTCCTTCCTGTGGGAAGTGTGTTGGAAGAACTACAGCATCTACTCCTGCATTTGATCTCAAGGTCTCAACTAGTACTCATCCTCTCCTCCCTCCATTATGGGTTCTAAATTCCCCTCACCCTCAGCTACCACCTCAGCAGGTCTGCATGGCCTTCCTGATCCTGCAACTCAAACTTCTATGTCTGAGGGTCCTGAACCCATTGGTAATCATACCCCTCTCACTCCAGGTTTGCTACATGTAACCGTTCGTAGTTATAATGGAGCAAAAGGATTCCAGGAGGTGCTCAAGCTGATAGAAGAGGCCTGATACACTCAACCTGCCCCAAAATGGCTGACTGGTCTCTTGGAGGAATAATGTCATAAAAGCAAGCAGTTCAAGACAGGGTGAACGTCACTAAAGCCCTCGTCCATTTCACAGCTTCCTTTCAAACTCAGGTAGCATAAATCAAAGTGCTGTGGTCTGAATGATATATCGTGTCCTCCCCCCACCCCTGGAATTTATATGTTAAAAACCTAACACCCAAAGATGATAATATTTTCAGAGCTGGAAACGTTGAGAAGTGCTTAGGGTGGAATGAGTGCCTTATGAAAGGGACTCCACAGGGATCCCTGGCCCCTTCCACCACGTGAGGACACAGGGAGAAGGTGCCTGCTAATGTTGTGATAGTTTCAGTGAACATCCCTTTTCAGCTTCTTAAAGTGGCAAAGTGAACATGTTTATTATCATGACCCAAGTTACAACCTCTCTACAGCACATGAGGTCTGGTGAGGTCACCCTCACCAGAAAGTGACCTTTCTGGTCACTCCAAGGTCAAAGTGACCTTTGGCACTTGATCTTGGACTTTCCAGCCTCTAGAACTGTGAGCAATAAATTTCTGTTGTTTGTAAGCTGTCTAGTCTGTGGTATTTTGTTAAAACAGCCTGGGTGCACAGGCAAATAAAATTAATTTTTAAGTTTTGTCCTGAATTATGCCCTTTAATATTCTGGAACTAACTGACACTCTAATAATGTTTAGTATAGTTGTTCTCTCTTGAATCCATGAGATCAAAGCTATTTTATGGTAATACTGTGATGTTATTTACATTATCATCCATGGAGTCATCATTGCTAAATCAATCAGTCAATGAAAAGGTCTTTAAACTTCCTTTGGTTCCATTTCCAACGTGCTAAGTGTTCAGAAACCTAGAGACGAAAAAACCAGAGGACTTCTGCTTTAGGACAAAAGCTTTTTCTTTTTCCCTCTTGCAAAACAAAAAGACATTCACAGTTTTATTTCTCTATTACTATTGCTTATAGAATGCTGCTGCTGCTAAGTCGCTTCAGTCGTGTCCGACTCTGTGCGACCCCCTAGATGGCAGCCCACCAGGCTCCCCTGTCCCTGGGATTCTCCAGGCAAGAACACTGCAGTGGGTTGCCATTTTAGTCCCAACTATTTATGTTGACTACCTTTAACCACAGCAACTAATTTCTGTTCTATGGACAAAACCAGGGGATGGGTAAATAAGAACTGCTTCTTGTACAGGAGCATTTTAGCAGATGAGCAAAGCTCATGAGCACATATAATACAACTTTCTACAACCACATACATCCCTTTTCAGCTTCTTAAAGTGGCAAAGTGAACATGTTTATTATCATGACCCTCTACAGCACATAAAAATAAGCAAAACTATGTATACTTAAAACTATGCTTAGTAATAATCAACAATCCAGTATTCTACATTACTGAGAAGTTATCTAGGTATTCAGTGATTATCTATTAATTTATCTAATACCAGTCCAGTGTTTTTGTTTGTTTGCTTTTAGTGTGTGTTTGGTTTTGGGCTGCATCTCACAGCTTTCAGGATCTTAGTTTCCTGACCAGGAAACAAACCTGTGCTCTCTGCAGAGGAAGCACTCTGGAGTCCTGACCACTAGAATTCCCAGTCCAATGTTTTAAGCTAAAAAGAACTTAAACATTAACTTCAGGTTGCTACCAAACATACATACTACAAAATGTAATTACTATTGAAATAAAAATGTTGTCAGTGTGATGATTCAATGTATTTGATTACAAATTTACATTTCACAGTCTTAAATATTGTTTATGCCCTTCAGGCAAAGACCATCAGGAACACTCCTGTAGTTGAGCAAGTCTGGTTTGTAACTCACTGAAGCAGAAGAGAATATATATCATAGGGAACTGTGGGGCAACTCAGTACAAGAGTGTAAGAAAGGACTTACAGTACTAGAGATTTGGTTGGGTGATTTTGGAGAAGGTACAGGAAGAGAGGGTTTACTCTCGGTGAAAGTGGGGACAAACTAGAATTATCTCAATACCTCTTATTCCTAGGGAGGGCGCACTAAGCCTAGAGCTATCATCGGTAAAGCAGCATCAGTTACTCACACTAGCTGGTACAGGCAGATATTTGGTATTTTACAGCTTGGACAATATTCTTGTTTTGTCTATGTTCAGACATTATTGGAATGGGCTTGTTATTGTCCTAATCCATCCTGGTCACAGGGTGGTCTTGTCTGTTGTTGATTGTTCGTGTCCACCAGGAGCACATTAAGATCTAGCTGTGAGTGCCAAGCCAGCCTGCATTGGCAGGCGATTCTTAACCGATAGATTTAAATCTACAATTTCAGCTGTAAGTCAAGAGTAAAAACAGAAACCAAAAAACTTACTAGTTTGGGTGTCAAAAAGCTGTTTCCCCTCCTGGTCAAAGGTTGTTCTCCTTCCTAGTTTGCATGGTCTTAAGATGGACAAATAGATAAACAAATATGACTAACAAAATTTGGGGAATAACTTAGCCGTAAGCAATCCAGAAACAAAAATAAATCACAGAACTAATAGTGGCTACAAGATACTAGAGAAACATGTGTTACCTAACTCGAGTTTGGCTGCTTGCCACTCAAAAGCCAATTCTGAAGAAACAAATGTTGGTTGGAAAAGAAAGATTGCTTTATTCGGGAGGCCAGCAACCTGGGAAGAAGGCGGACTCATATCCAAGAACCAACTCTCAAGATTCTGCTTGACCATGAACATTTTTAAAGAGAGAAAGGGGGATTTAATCACAGTTAATCATTTAGGGAGGCCGTCAGAGTCTTTTATCATCCACGGTGTGCAGATTTTTTCTGGCTGGTTAGTGGTGAGGTAACAGGACGGGGCCTAGGAATCTTGTACTCAGATGAGTGTACTCACCAGGTGGGAGCCTTAGCTCCTGCTGAGGAAGCCGAATATATTGTCAAATATATTCCTTGAGGAAGAACCAGGATGATGCTTTTTATTACACTATTGTTTCTTGACTGCTCCTCGTTTGTTTCTTCACTCCCTCCCTTCCCTGATAAGCAACTCTTTGAATCTGCCCTTTGGTACTCAGGGAAGGTCTAAGAGGCTGAAGCCTCTTAAAAACAAGAAATGGGGACACAGAAAGGATGTGTACCTGGGAGAGCTCCATAGTGTCCATATCAGTTCCGCATAGTGGCAGCAAAGTTCATGTTCTTTTGCCACTTGGCATTCATCTCTAGAAGCCAAAAAATAAGTGTCTGAGTTTAAGACACCCATGAGGTTCCTTCTCCAACAATATAATACACCTGGCCCTTTGATGTTAATGCACTGGACATCATGGTGGATAACCTCCATAGCCTGTGGCACAGGTTCAAATTCCTGGTTGAGGAAGTAAGATCTTGCAGGGCAAGTAGCATGCCAGTTCAGTTCAGTTCAGTTGCTCAGTTGTGTCCAACTCTGCGACTGCATGGACTGCAGCACACCAGGCTTCCCTGTCCATCACCAACTCCTGGAGCTTGCTCAAACTCATACCCATTGAGTCGGTGATGCCATCCAACCATCTCATTCTCTGCCATTCCCTCCTCCTCCTGCCTTTAATCTTTCCCAGCATCAGGGTCTTTTCCAATGAGTCAGTTCTTTGCATCAGGTAAACAAAGTATTGGAGTTTCAGCTTCAGCATCAGTCCTTCCAATGAATATTCAGGACTGACTTCCTTTAGGATGGACTGGTTTGATCTCCTTGCAATCCAAGGGACTCTCAAGAGGCTTCTCCAACACCACAGTTCAAAAGCATCAATTCTTCAGCACTCAGCTTTCTTTATAGTCCAACTCTCACATCCATACATGAGTACTGGAAAAACTATAGCTTGCCCCATCCCCCCCAAAAAAATTTGTGTATGATATTATCATATTTATCATATACCATATATGATATACTATATTTCTTAGTCAAACCCTGAGGAGGGGAAGCATATCTTACTGTCTACAATAATATGACTTTGTGCTATTCCTGTCTTCATTAGCTTGATTTCGTTATTCTTCTGTGTTCATTAGCATCACTTAATTTCCAGGAGTCTCCCATCCAGATGAATGGCTTGAGTGTTCATTATAGTAAATTCTTGAAAGGACCATCAATACTTTGATGGAAAGCATCAATAGTTTGCCCCTTAAGATTCTTTGAATTCCTCCCCTCAAAATTCTCCTCTTGGCTGTTTCTACCATTCCTCAACTGTTATATCATGATCCTTACCTAATTGTAATTAAGCACTTATTTTGAAAGACTCACCCTCAATCAAACCTCCAATTCTCCATAAAGTCTGTCTTTGCTTTTTCCCTTCAAAATACTGCCAAAGCTTTTTGGAGTAGTGTTCTCCTTTATGCAATAAGCTCTACTTGTCTTACTACAGATTGTATTGGTGGTATATGAGGAGCCACATGTAGAATGCACATATAAAAGCCATCAGGAATACTGAAAAGACTCATTTAGTAAATGCAAAACTGACTTCCTCCACAGTGGAGCAGGGAAATTGAGTGAACCTCTACCCAACAAAATTAATGAACAAAACAACAAAGGTCAACAATCCCACATGCAGCAACTAAGACCTTGTACAGCCAAATTAATAAATAAATAAAATTTTTAAAATCTATATTAAAAAAAAAAAAAACGATACACCAGGGCTTCCCTGATGGCCCAGTGGTAAAGAATGCACCTGCTAATGCAAGAGACATGGGTTCAATCCGTTGTCCAGGAAGACCCCGCATGTTGCAGAACCACTAAGCTCACATATACCACC
>NW_011495071.1:14065854-14080422 GCF_000754665.1 Bison bison bison
GCTCACATGCCACAAGGAGTGAGCCTGCGCTCTAGAGCCCGGGAGCCTCAGCTGCTGAAGCCCACACACCACGACTACTGAAGTCCTTGCACCCTAGAGCTGTGCTCCACAGCAGGAGAAGCCACCACAGTGAGAAGCCCGTGCACTGCAACTAGAGCAGCCCCCACTTGCCACAACTAGAGAAAATCCCGAGCAGCAACAAAGACCCATCATAGCCAAATAAATTGTTTAAAAAAAAATACCTATACACCAAGGCAAACTCTTTACAAAAGCCTTGAAGATTTTCTAATAGTTGCCACCTCGCTTCTGAGTCTCACCAGCTTCTCTGTTCTGCTTCCGGTGCCAGGCACCTTCCTCTGCAGTAAAGTCTTGCACTTACACTTACCTGCCAAGCTTGCTCATACTTCCTTCCCTTTCCTTAAATGTATCATTTTGCCCAAGATTCTCTCCCCTCTTCTTTCAATGTATGTTCTTTAGAGTTTTCAAGGCTGATTTCAAAATTAGTCCTTTACAGGAAGTCATCCTTGATTGACTCATCCCAAAGCCCTCCTCTGTATTCCTCTTGGTAACTTCTCACTTTATCAAGTCCAGTCTTCATACAATTCTTAGTCTTCTTGGCCTCTTGGCCGCATTTGATGCTTTTGGACAGTCCCGTCTTGGCACTCTCTCCTCCATTGGCTTCCTTAATAGGTCATTCTTCTTCCTTCCCTGACCTTTCTCCTGTTTCCTAGCCTGCGTTCTGTCACCTAAATGGAGAGATTCTCCAGTGATCTGCTTGAGTTGAGCAGACTTGTTTATCTGCAGTGCCCGGCACCTCACTCAACCTCTCTTGCATTATTTGTACTATTTCCAGTGTTCACCACAGTCATCTGGCGAAGAAAGAGACGGACTAAGAGCAAACATGGACGTCCACGTTGTACTGAGACTTGCCTTGAGAAATGCCCCATGGAGCCCTTGTTAGGGCTGCAGCATGGCGTGCATGGCCAGTGGGGAAAGCACCGCTTTTGTAGGGGAAGAAAAACTTTCCTAGGGTCCCTGGCTGGATCTGAAAATTAAACTGAAAAAGACAGACTAATAGGAGAAAAGCAAACTAACTTATTTGATACTTATGTGTCACAGGAGCCTGCATAAAGAAATGAAGGTTTAAGGAAACAGAGCTGAGTATTTTATGCTAGGTTTGATGAAGAGTGGACTTTCATGGTTGAATGTGATAGTTTAAGGAGTATGAGGTAAATACAGTAAACTGGGAAAAACTTACCAAGGACTGTTTGTTAGGATGCTTCTTGGCATCCCTTTGTCTTCAGGTAAGGATGCTCCTTCCCTCTGAATATAAGGAAGGTAACTCTCACATGAACATTTTACGACATTTCAGGGGAAAAGGATGAGGGGAGGGTCACAGTGACCTTCCTACTTCTGTCATTTTCTCAAAACTCCTTCAATTTAAAGTATTCAGGATGCTAAGGTGCCATATTTTGGGGTAGTGTGTCCAGCATTCCATTGCCTTCCATGGGTTAGTCTTGCCAGTACTTCTCTAACATAAGAAGTGGGTGTAGCCAAAAGAACAAATGTCCCCTCTCAGCACTTGCTTTATAGTCCTTTCTTAATGGGAAAGCAAGGCACGGACTTGGGAGAAGACCACCTGGACTCTGCCACTTACTAGCTGTGCGATCTTGGGCAAGCTACTTATCTTTTCTGTACTCCAGTTTCCTTATCTATAAAATGGGGATAACAGTAGTGATGATCTCTCATAGAGTTGTTACAAGGATTAGATGATCTAATATTTATTTGGAAAATACTTAAAACAATGCCTAGCACATATTAAGTGTTATACAAATATTATATAAAGATATGTGAATAATTTTGCTGCCTAGTTAATCCATTTTCAAATAATATGTTCAGGTACACTAATGCTAAGTATAAAGTGAAGTGAAAGTGTTAGTCGCTCAGTCATGTCCGACTCTCTGTGACCCCCTGGACCGTAGCTCGCCAGGCTCCTCTGTCCATGGGATTCTCCAGGCAAGAATACTGGAGTGGGTTGTCATTCCCCTTCTTCAGGGGATCGACCCAGGGATTGAAGCCGGGTCTCCTGCATTGCAGGAAGATTCTTCACCATCTGAGTCACCAGGGAAGGCCTGGTGCTAAGTATTATGAGAATGTTAAAACTTTCTCAAAGGAAAAGGAGTGGGGAGGGACGAGGTATATCTACAAAAAATGGGTGGGTATTTTTAAATATTATTTTTTTATTTGGCTCAGCTGGATCTTAGTTTCAGTGCTCAGTGTCTTTGGATCTTCGTTGCAGTATACAGAATCTTTAGTTGTGGCATACGGGATCTAGTTTTCTCACCAGAGATCAAGCCCAGGCCTCCTGCAATGGGAGCGTGTAGTCTTAGCACTGAACCACCAGGGGAGTCCTAATGGGTTTTTTCACACCACCATCCCTTTCCTATTCTCTGGTTGTGAGTAATTTTGTTGAGAACACCTGACATCCCTGCTCACATATGTGTGCAGAGGACAGACTCTTGTTCGGTTCCATTGCAAGATATTCCATAGCCTGCTTTGTCCTCCTGAAAGTAACCTTCTTTTCAGTTCCTCTCCCTAATGCTGCAGACCTGCTCCTTTGCCCCAGCCCTGCCCCCTGTGCCCCTGAACTAGGGAGACAATCTCCTAGATGCAGAATGCCTGCCTGGCTAACCACACAGATGCACTGGACATGGCTTCAACCTTCCAGTCACTCACAGACCAAGAGGATCAGTACTGTGAAGTCTTGAAACTAGCCATTTTGGTAGTAAATGAGAACTTAACTTGCTTTCATGTGGTTCTCTAGCATAATTTTGGAGAAGGCAATGGCACCCCACTCCAGTACTCCTGCCTGGAAAATCCCATGGACGGAGGAGCCTGGTAGGCTGCAGTCCATGGGGTCGCTGAGTGTCGGACACGACTGAACGACTTCACTTTCACTTTTCACTTTCATGCATTGGAGAAGGAAATGGCAACCCACTCCAGTGTTCTTGCCTGGAGAATCCCAGGGACAGGGGAGCCTGGTGGGCTGCCGGCTATGGGGTCACACAGAGTCGGACACAACTAAAGTGACTTAGCAGCAGCAGCATAATTTACATCCACACCTCTGACCATAATCAGTCAGTTATGACTTACATTAAGTTACCCAGAAAAACACCCACTTCCTTAGAGGAAATTATGTTAGACCAACGTCTTCTGTGGTTTTTTCCTGGTGCATTTTTATTTTAATTTCAGAGAAAGAAGTTCACCTCTGAAAAGAATTAAGTCACTTGACTTTGTAGAAAATGTCCTGAGCTGGAAGTCAGGCATTTTGAATTATAATCCTTGTTCTCCCCTTTTAGTGCCAGGAGTGAGTTGCTTCACCTTTTCAGGTCCCCACTTACTGAAACATTCAGTGGTAAAGAAAACCACAAATGCTTTTTGATGCTCTCACAAAATCAAGCTTCTGTATCAGTGAAGCACTGGGACTGGATACCAACTAGTCTAATCTCTCATTTTACAGAGGATAAAATGAGGCTTGATACTTGATAAAGTGGCTTACCAAGGTCAGAATCTAGCTAAGATCAAAGACAAGACTGTGTGATGAAGAACTGTGTTCTGTTCTTTGCTAGACCTCAAGCCATTGTGTGCCTACTGGTTATTATGTAGCAGCAAACAAGAATATGCTTAGCTTAAAAACACACTTTTCTTCTTTTATCTAGACAGTTTCCTTTGAAGGAAATAAAGTCCTTGCATTCATTGTGGGTGTACTTTGAGGGATTACAGCTTTTATCTTATGTTGTTGATTGTAATAATTAAAACTTTGAATAGCTTTAAACATTATTTGTGGGATACAAAAAAATTAAAGTAAAAGTTTCTTTAAGATGAAAAATGTTTAATTTTGTTACTCAACAAGATGCTTAGCCTGCAGAAAAAAGAGAATATTAAAGTATCTTTATTTGAATATAAGAATCATAACAGGATTTCCCTTGTGAGAGAAAAAAAACATAGGGACAAGTTTTAAAGACTTGAAGGTTTTTTGATAGTTAACACAGTGGTAATTAATTTTCTTCTGATTTCTTGCACTTTATTATTGTATAACAACATTCATCTAAAGACTATACATGAGTTTTAATCTTGTCTATATTTAAGTTTCATATAACCTGCTTTTTAATCTTTTATTGAAGTATAGTTGATTACAATGTTGTGCTAATTTCTGCTGTACAGCAAACTGACTCAGACACATACATACATTCTTTACTATATTCTATTCCTTTACGGTTTATCTATAACCTATTTATTTCTCTTAGCTTTCAGATAACCAAATCAAAAATTTCAAAAGCAAGATAGTCTCAAATGCCCTGCATTGCCTGTTTCTTACTTTAACAAACTCATCCCTGGATGACTTGATTCATGACTTGAATCATGACTTGATTCAAATTTAGCCTTGCCTGTTATAGGAGTGATGATTCCATCACGCAGCCTGCAAGTTCAGGCTTTGCCAGATAAGCTGAGATCTCCTAACTCCTAAGCAATCACCTACCACCATCTTTTCACCCCTTTCTCAGGTTCTCTTCCCATTCCCTCAAATAATTTTACTTCAGCTTCCTCTGGTTTGCGTTAGGGCTTCCTGTGGGACCCCTGTTCAACCACCTTTTTCTCTCTCTCAGCTTCAGTCTACCTCAAACAAGATACCTGGCTAAAACAGCCTGAGCTAGTGCCCTGCCGTGGTTTAGAGAGAGGGAGATTTAGACACCCATTATTGCCCAATGTATAAGGCAAGGTATGGCCATAACTCTAAGTATGAGGGAACAAGAAGAGGAGGCAAGTCAAAGACTTGCTCCAGCGACCTCTCTGGTGGTCCAGAGGCTAAGACTCCATGTTCCCAATGCAGGAGGCCTGGGTTCAATCCCTGATCAGGTAACTAGATCCCACATGCCACAATCAAGAGTTCACACGCCGCAACTGAAGACTCCACATGCTGCACCGAGACCCGGTGCAGCCAGACGGATAAAAATATTTTAAGACAACAACAACAAAGGCTTTCTCCAGTCCCTGGATGTAGAGTACTTGGGCAGCAAGCATTAGGTTCCGGGTTGGAAACTTACAACCCCCAAAAGAAAGAGATGATAAATACTGTTCCTGAATTCTTGTAGAAAGTAGAAGTGCACTGGAAGTGGGGATGTGTTTTCAGCAGCTTTGTCACTCAGTGTGATCGAGGGACCAGCAGAATAACCATCACCCGGGAGCATCTCAGGCCCCACCCCAGGTCTTCCGAACCCACATCTGCATTTTATAAGACCTCAAGGTGATTGGTATGCACACTGCCTAAGGTGAGTCTGGCTCCATCTGACCTTTACTATGAAAGGCCTCAGAATGTTCAGGGCTGAGAGACAGACTTGGGCACCTCAACATGTACCAGAGTCAAGTGCTAATCCAGTCATCCATAGAGAGACTCACTGCCACAGGGCTTACATACTTGGAGGCTGAGTGCCTGCTCATTTCTCCCTATTGGCAAACTTAACCTAGGCGGCTGGATCCTCATCAAGTTACCAGGACAACCTGGGATATTTACTCTCCCCTCCTAAATAATTCAGTGTTCCTCCAAATACATTATTTCCAACCTAAGAACCTTTCAGTCTCCTTCTTTCACTTGTGAAAAACAATTGTACTTTGCCTCATTTTCTCAAGCTTGGGGGACATCTCTGAGTAACTCCCAAATACTTTTGATACTTATAAGTCAGTTACACAACCTCATTAAATCCTTATAACAGCCAACTATTCAATAGGTGCTATTATCCCCATTTCACAGATGCAGAAACTGAGGCTCAGAGATGCTAAGCAACATGTTCAAGGTCACACATCAGAATCCTTGCTGACTCCAAAGTCAGTGGTTTTAGCACCTGCAACATACACAACCACCTCTTTAGCCTTTTCCCCAGACAAGTTCCAAAGCTGCTCTGCAAGCTGTTATTTACAGACATATGACTTGTTTTCCTGCTCCTTCGCGTGGTTCATATGTCATGTGTCAACCTCTTCATTATGATTACTATCATTTTCATCATCATCAATTAACATTAGTTGAAAGCTGTTGTGGTGCTGGGCACTATATTTTTAATTCCCTGTCTGCAGTCTCTACCTGTATACACTTCCTTTTAAGTAACCACATTGCTAAGAATATTTTCTTTTGAAAGTATGACAAACCATGCAGATGCTGAGGTACCTGTTTCAGTGCTGAAAACTGGAGGAAAAAAGACATTTACTGAGTTATTCACTGTGTACAAAATCTGAGCAACTGATGTCTGCTTTCACACTTCATGTTTGATGACTTCAAAGATCAAAATAAATCCTTTCAACCAGAGGAAAAATAAATCCATAGGAGCTTAATCTGTGGTTTATCACTGTTTAATGTTGAACTCATATGCTTTTACTCTATTCTGAATTCTTTTTTTATTTTTATTGGAGTATAGTTGATTTCCAATGTTGTGTTGTTTTCAGGTATAGAGCAAAGTGAATTATACACACACTTATGTGTGTGTGCTCAGTTGTGAAGTTGTGTCCAACTCTCTGGGCCCCATGGAGTGTAGCCCACCAGGCTCCTCTGTCCATTGGATTTTCCAGGCAAGAATACTGGAATGGGTTGTCATTTCCTTTTCCAGGGAATCTTCCCAAACCAGGGATAGAGACTGTGTCTCCTGCAGCTCCTGCATTAGCAGGCACATTCTACATGTATTCAGTCTGTTTTAGATTCTTTTCACATATAGGCCATTATAAGTATTGACTTACATGTGAAATGTATTGGGTAGAGTTGCCTGGGCTGTATTTATTTTAAAATTTTATTTTTTTCCTAAGACATTTTATTTTATTTTTATGCTCTCTCTTTTTTTAATTCAAGTATAGTAGCCTCCTAAGTGGCTTAGTGGTAAATAATCCACCTGCCAAGCAAGAGATGCAGGTTCAATCCCTGGTTAGGAAGATCCCCTGGAGAAGGAAATGGTAACCCACTCCAGTATCCTCACCTGGGAAATCCCATGGACAGAGGAGCCTGGTGGGCTACAGTCCATGGGGTCCCAGAAGAGTCAGCCACAACTTGGCAACTAATAACAACAACAATTCAAATCTAGGGGAAAAGCTGGGTAGGTGTACAAGTGAAAGAAACTGGCTAATATGTCGATAATTGTTGAAGCTGGGTGATGAGTACCTAGGGATTCATTAAACTATTCTCTCCACTTTTGTATATCTGAAATTTTTCAGTTAAAAGAATGAAAAAAAATCCTCATAGGTCCCATGAATGTTAGAAAATATACGTGAGAGTGCTGTAGTTTGGAATAATGCCATTTTCAAGCACTTAGTGTGTGCCTTAAGCCACAGAACACTTTATGTACATTATTTCATTGAAGTATTAGAACAGTTGCATCAATTAGGTAATTGTTATTATCTGCGTTTTAGAGATGAGGAAAAAGACACAGAATCTAAGCAATTCACCCAAGGTCACATAGCTAATTTACCAAAATCAGATTCAAACCTTAGCGGACCTCCAGAGCCCAGGCTCCACTGCCTCTCATCTGATGAGCATTTCAGTAATAACCAATAAGAGCTGCCATTCTTTGTGTTCCATCTAAATGCCTCCTCGACATTATCTCTGACTTATTCACTTTTTCCCTTTTCCTCCTTATGCCCACTGTTTAAAAGTATCTTTCCTAAACAGTGGAGAAACAAAATAATTTCCTTGACATCATTAGCTAACAATTCAGGAGTATTGATCAAGAATATTATATTTCTCAGAGAGGAAAAGGTCAGTAAGGCTTGAAGAAGTAAGAAAAAACCCTTCTGGACTTGGAGCTTCAGCATCCCACAGACTCACTTTGAGAAGCTGAGAAATCTCTGAACCTTCTTCCCCAGAGAAAGCACATGTATACATATACACACGAAATTTGCATTGCATATCAAGAAGCTTGTGATTTCCCTGAAAGCCATCTGTGAATCCCTGGCCTAGATAAGAGAGGGGAGAATATTCCAGGCAGAGGTCACAGTACTATTAGTTACAGGAAGTGAGGGGAACCATCTGCTGGACCGCTTAGTGCTTGTAAGGAAATAGGAAATCAGACCAGAGGGGCAGAGAGGTAACCAGGCAAAGAGGACTCTGGATAGCCCACTGTTCTTACACTTGGATCCCACCCCTGGGAATTTATCTTAAGAAAAAAATTCATATAATCATTATTTCCAACACTAAAATATCTACAAAAGATAGTATCACAATACAATCTAATACTGTAACTAAGAAAAAACTGGAAACAACCTAAATTTTGATAATAAATATTAAAAATTAGGGTGCTTCAAATTGCTAGAATAATGTTTAGCCATTAAACACAGTAATTCTAAATCCTTTGCATAAGTGTCTAGAAAAATTGGCCAAGATTTTAAAATAGGCAGAAGAGATTACTGGCATCCTTTCTGTGGAATGCTAGGCATTATCTAGTGAATCAGCTGAGGATAAATTGATTCTGTAGGGATGTGCACTTCCAATTGTCTTTCTTCTAACCAGGCTATTTTACAGTTCTTTGGGAAGTTAAATTATAGAAAACTGATAGTGATGCAAAAGATCTTTGTTCACAAAAATGCACATGAATTTTGTTGATAGAAATATAATTAATTTCCACTCTGTAAACAGATGACCCAAAACATTATATTGCCCTGTAAGATATTAATCAGATTTTCATCTCTTAGCAAATTTATTTCAGCATTCCTAATTGCCTCTGTTTATCTACTCTTCAAATTCTCCTTTGAATTGGTCATAATATCTTACTGATCATGTTAATTAACTAGGTGAAAAATCCTTAGCATCTGTGTTAGTTATTTATTGCTTCATAACAAATAACCCCCACTCTTAGTGGCTATAAGTGGTGTGTGCTAATTTGTTTCAGTATTGTCTGACTCTTTGTGACCCAATGAACTGTAGCCCATCAGGCTCCTCTGTCTAAGGAATCTTCCGTGAAAGAAGACTGGAGTGGGTAGCCATGTCTTCCTCCAGGGGATCTTCCTGACCCAGGGATTGAACCTGTGTCTCTTATTTCTCCTGCATTGGCAGGTGGATTCTTTACCACTAGCATCACCTGGGAAGCCCAGTAGCTAAAAAGCAGACATTTATTACGTCATAATTTCTATGAAACACAAGCTGGAATCAAGATTGCATGGAAAAATATCAATAACCTCAAATATGCAGATGACATCATTCTTATGGCAGAAAGCGAAGAAGAACTAAAGAGTCTCTTGATGAAAGTGAAAGAGAAGAGTGAAAAAGTTGGCTTAAAACTCAACATTCAGAAAACTAAGATCATGGCATCCAGTCCCATCACTTCATGGCAAATAGATGGGGAAACAGTGGAAACAGTGAGAGACTTTATATTTTGGGGCTCCAAAATAACTGCAGATGGTGACTGCAACCATGAAATTAAAAAATGCTTGCTCCTTGGAAGAAAAGCTATCACCACCTAGATAGCATATTGAAAAGCAGAGACATTACTTTGTCAACAAAGGTCTGTCTAGTCAAGGCTATGGTTTTTCCAGTGGTCATGTATGGATGTGAGAGTTGGACTATAAAGAAAGCTAAGTGCCAAAGAATTGATGCTTTTGAACTGTGGTGTTGGAGAAGACTCTTGAGAGTCCCTTGGACTGCAATGAGACCAAACCAGTCAATCCTAAAGGAAATCAGTCCTGAATATTCATTGGAAGGACTGATGCTGAAGCTGAAACTCCAATACTTTGGTGACCTGATGTGAAGAACTGACTCATTGGAAAAGACCCTGATGCTGGGAAAGGCTGAAGGCAGGAGGAGAATGGGATGATAGAGGATAAGATAGTTGGATGGCATCACTGACTCAATGGGCATGAGTTTGAGCAAGCTCCAGGAGTTGGTGATGGACAGGGAAGCCTGGTATGCTGCAGTCCATGGGGTAGCAGAGTCGGACATGACAGAGCGAATGAACTGAACTGAACTGAATTTCTGTGAGCTAAGAATCTGCAAGTAACTTAGTTGGGTGTGGGTCAGGGTATCGCATGAGACTGCAGCCTTCTCAGGGCTTGACTGAGAAAGGGTCCAGTTCTAAGCTCATTCATGCAGTTTTTGACAGGTCCCAGAAGATCTACTTCTAAACTCACTCACGCGGGCATCTTCACAGTGCTGTCTCATGATATGCCAGCTGGCTCCTCTCAGAGCTGAGGGATCCAAGACAGACACACACATGCAGAGAACACACCACGTGAAAGCCACAGTCTTTTTATAACCTGGTGTGACATCGTCATTTCTGTCATACTCTATTCGTATGAGGCTTCCAGCTAAAATTTGTTTCGAGCTGAAGATATTTGATAATAAACAGATACAAGAAGAGGTTTTTTTCCCCCTGAACTCCCTTTGTCTGCCTAAAAGCAGAGCCTCCCAATAGAAGCTTCTTCCAAGGAAGAAGACTAATCAGGGAAGGTTGACCCTATCACCAGAGAGGGCTGACAGCACCAGGATAAGAGATTACCTAAACAGACATTTGATAGATTTTGTCTTCTTGGGCTCCAAAATCACTGCAGATGGTGACTGCAGCCATGAAATTTAAAAAATGCTTGCTCCTTGGAAGGAAAGCTATGACAAACTTAGTTGTGTTGTGTTAGTTGCTCAGTCATGTCTGACTCTTTGAGACTGCATGGACCGTAGCTCGCCAAGCTCCTCTGTCTGTGGGATTTTTCAAGCAAAAATACCGGAATGGGTTGCCATTTATTTTTTAATTGGCCATGCTGTGCAGCTTGCAGGATCTTAGCTTCCCAACCAGGGATGGAACCCGAGCCCCCTTCAGTGGAAGCACAGAGTACTAACCACTGGACCGCCAGGGAATTCCCTGCTTCCCCTATTAAGATGGTATACAAGCTCCAAATTCTAACTGCCTCCTTGAGTCACATTTTCCTGTGTGCCCCTGCAAATATATGTGATTTAGAATTTGTCTTTTCTCCTGTTAATATGTCTTTTATCAGTTTAATTCATAGGCTCCCAATCACTAAATCTAAGGGAATGGAGGAAAAGGTTTTCCTTCCTGACACTTAGAAGCCAGGCAGTAAAAGCAGCCAAGCTCAAGGTGAGGAGACTACGCAAGGTCATGACAAGTAGGAGGCAGAAATCATCAGGGTCATTTAGAAGCTACATCACAACACGTTTGCACAAAAGTCAGGCTTTTAAGTCTGAAATACTGTAGCACAAAGAAAAGATTTATGATATAAAATCACACAAAAAGAACAGACTATGAAAATGAATACATACCATTATTTCAAACATCAAAATAATACTATGCCTATGGACAAGTACTGGCAGAGAAACAGAAAAAGAAATATCTAAGAATGTAACAGCTATGTGAAAGTGGAGTTTAAAATCTGGGGTTCTCTTTCATTCTTTCATTAATTCTTTTTTTTCTTTAAAATTATTTCAAATATTATTTTGTTTTCAACTCAAAAGCAAAAATCAAAAGAAGGCTTGATCTTATCAGGATATAAAATATGAAGTCCTAAATTGATCAAATAGGAATGCATCAGGATGAAAGCAAGACTTCTTTAAGTGAGAAAAAAAGAAACTGTATTTCAGGAAAGCAATCAAAGTGTAGTCACTTGAGATTTGAATGTGAAAAAAAAGAAAATGAAAAGCGATTTCACTGTACTATTGGAATCTTTCTTCTTAGCAAACTTTGAGTCAGAAAGATAGGCAGATTGGAATAATTGAGAGGAAGGAGGTCCCCTGGGGAGCCGCCTCAGTCTTAGAGAGCCCAGGCTCTGAGCCTCAGCACATCTGTGATCACCTGTGACACATTCTCCCACCAAAGCTGCAGAAGAAATCCAAGTCAGGAGATGGAAATCTTAATTATTCAAGCTGTGAAAACAGCGTGTCCTTTGAAATCTTCTAATTGATTTGCATACCACTGGGTTCAGTGAGTTTAAGATACATAGCCACCATTGCTGCTCCAAAGCCAGTTCTGAATAAAGGAATTGTCTTCAGTTTCTGTTGCATTTTCTCTAAATTAATAAACTGAGGCAAATTTAGAGCCGGAGGGACTAAGTACTCTGAACTCTTTTTGAATAAGTGAGTTGGCTAGGTCTGCTCCCTAGCCAACACATCAATAATGGATAGAGTGCTAGTTCATGGTTAACAGCTGTTTTTCTGAGAGGTGGAGAGAGAAAAGCCCTGAGCTGTGGCATTTGCTGGGATAATACTCCTAGTAGGGGCATGTTTGCAAAGTCATTGAGTGAAGAACTGGGGAGAGATATGCAGTTATTATACACTGTTGTACAGGACTTTCACCCTGCAGAATCAGTCAATATAAATACCTTCAAGAAGGTAGGTAATGGCAAAATGTAGCAGAATAAGGAAGTGGTGAGTTTTGATTGTTTTTTGGTCTTTGTTCTTGATGAAATTATTTAATTGTAGTGTATATAAGTTAATTTTTAATAATGGCATTGTTTAACAGCTGGCTCACAAAATTCCTGAAAACTGAACAGTTGGCTCTCGTGAGCTGTTATTAATATAGAACAGTTCTAACATAACACTAAAAGCCAAAAGTTTGCTCTCTATCAGTTAAGTAATAGTGAAAGGTAAGTGGTTATTGGCAGCAAAAATCATTGGCCTAAAAATTAGGAATTTGCAGAAGACAGTTTTATCACCAGATTTCTTTTCATTTAGAATTAGTTTCCCAGGTATAAATACAAATGTATGTGTTGATCTGAGACTTCAATTTGGAGGAACTTGTGAGTGGAGACATGAATAACTTTAGAAAAAGGTAATTTCTGCTAGAATCTAACAACCAAATGGCTCTAAAATACAACCCATCAAGAGATCTAAATAGGAAGTTCATAGAAAAGAACTAGAAAGGCCCTTCATCATATAATAAAAAGACTCATCTTTCAAGAGAATGAGAAGACAAGCCACAGACTGGAAGAAAATATTTGGAAGAGACATATCTGATATAGGAATGTTACTCACAATATACAAAGAACTCTTTAAACTCAACAGTGAGAAAACAAACAGTCTAATTTAAAAATGAGCAAAAGACCTGACAGCTCACAGAGAAGATATACAGATGGCAAATAAACACGTGAAAAGATGCTCAACATCATACATCATTGTGAAAGTGAAATCGCTCAGTTGTGTCCTACTGTTTGCCACCCCGTGGACTATACAGTCCATGGGATTCTCCAGGCAAGAATACTGGAGTGGGTAGCCTTTCCCTTCTTCAGGGGATCTTCCCAACCCAGAGATTGAACCCAGGTCTCCCACATTGCAGGGGGATTCTTTACCAGCTGAGCCATAGTGAATTGCAAATTATAACATCAATAAGATACCATACTATACACCTATTAGAACAGCCAAAATCCAAAACACTAATAACACCAAGTTCTGAAAAGGATGTGGAACAATAGGAACTCTCATTATTGTAGTGGAAATGCAAAATGTTAAGTCACTTTTTGGAAGACCATTAGGAAATTAAATGTACTCATCATATGATCCAGCAATTGAACTCCTTATCAAAATGAGCTGAAAACTTATGTTTGTACAAAACTCTATATGCAGACATTTCTAGCAATATCATAGTTTTATTCATAATTGGCAAAACTTGGCAGCAACCAAGATATCTTTCAATAAATACACGAATGAATAAACCGTGGTACATCCAGACAGTGGAATGTTATTCAGCACTAAAAAAAAAATGATCTACCAAGCCATGAAAAAATAAAGAGATATCTTAAATGCATATAAGTTTGTGAAAAAAAAAGCTAATCTGAACAGTCTACATACAGTGCGATTCCAACTATGTGACATTCTGAAAAAGGCAAAACTGGAGAGAGTGAAAAGATCAGTGGTTGTCAGAAGTTAGGAGGGTGGAAGGGATGAATTAGCAGAGCAGAGTATCTTTAGGGCAGTGAAACTACTCTGTAGGATACTATAGTGGTAGATACATGTCATTATAAATTTGTCCAAATTCAAAGAATGGGCAAGAGTGAACTAGAATGTAAACTATGGAATTTAGGTGATGGTGATGTGTCAGCATGGATCAGTTGTAACAAATGTATCACTCTCGTGGGAGATGATGATAGTGGGGGAGGCTATGCCTGTGTGGGAGCAGGTGATATAGTATAATGGAACTCTGTGTCTTGTACTCAATTTTGCTGTGAACCTAGAAGTGTTCTAAAAAAAATGGCTCATCTAGACTAAAAAAGGCAATGGCACCCCACTCCAGTACTCTTGCCTGGCAAATCCCATGGATGGAGGAGCCTGATAGGCTGCAGTCCATGGGGTCACTAGGAGTCGGACACGACTGAGCAACTTGACTTTCACTTTTCTTTTTTTTAAATTTAATTTAATTTTATTTTTAAACTTTACATAATTGTATTAGTTTCGCCAAATATCAAAATGAATCCGCCACAGGTATACATGTGTTCCCCATCCTGAACCCTCCTCCCTCCTCCCTCCCCACACCATCCCTCTGGGTCGTCCCAGTGCACTAGCCCCAAGCATCCAGTATCGTGCATCGAACCTGGACTGGCATC
>NW_011495071.1:14080522-14083559 GCF_000754665.1 Bison bison bison
GAAGGAAATGGCAACCCACTCCAGTGTTCTTGCCTGGAGAATCCCAGGGACGGGGGAGCCTGGTGGGCTGCTGTCTATGGGGTCGCACAGAGTCGGACATGACTGAAGCAACTTAGCAGTAGCAGTAGTAGACTAAAAAAAGAACTCATCTAAAAAAAGAACTCATCTAGACTCATAATAGACATCAAATTAGAACCACTGAAATGTTATCTCCTACTATCTGATTAGCAAAAAACAGAAAGTTTGATAACACACTGTGGTGAGTCTGTGGGAAAACAGATACTTGCTTACTCCACTGATAAGACTGTCAATTTCTATAACCCCAGTGGAGGACAGCCTGGCAATAACTCTCAAAATTACAAGTGCATGCACCCTTTGACACAACAGTTTCATTTCAGGGAACTTACACTAAGGCTCTGCTCCTCCATGTGTGAAATGACGATGGACAAAGGTATCCATTGCAATGATTCTTGTGGTGGCAAAGATTGAAAAGAGATAACATGTTCATCATTAAATAAAGTTCAAAAAAGACTTCCCTAGGAATGCAGAAGGTTTTTAGGTACTAAAACAGAAATATTTCCTGGATGGATTAATAGAAAAGGAAGAGGCAAAACTGAGTGGTTATCTGTTTTAAGTTGAAAAATGAAACACTAGGAGATACATTCACATTCCTATATATTATCAACTTAAAGAATATCTCTGGAAAGATATACAATTAATAATAGTAGTTACCTATTGGGAGAGTGTGGGGATTGAACAGATAAGGGAGGGACAGAAAGAAGACTTCTCTGTATTTTTTTAAATCATGTGAATATACTTACTATGCAATAAAGCAAATATATAAGCACAGACTCAGAAAAAATATATACATAGCCCATGCCCAAGCCGTAAATATACATGCCACCCCTAATAAAGTGGAAAACATCTCAAATATCAGTTTTTCTTTGAATTTTATAGTTGGAATTTTGGATGATTTTCATAGACATATGCATGTATACATATGCACACATGTACACACACACATGCATACATATATGTAGGTTTAGAAAAGAAAAAAACATCCTTTGACATCCAGGAACTGATCTGGTACTACCAGCTGCTGGACCTTAGAGTTATTAATACTATGAGCTGGGCTGACACTCACAGCTAGGTCTTAATGTGCTCCTGTTGGACATGAACTATCTCATAGAACATCAACATCAGACAAGGCCACTCTATGACCATGATGGATTAATACAAAAACAGGACCTCTCCATAACCAAGTCTGAACACAGACAAAACATGAACACTATCCAAGCCATAGAATGCCACACATCCTCCTAGCCTGGCTAATGGATGCTGCTGTTGCTGTTCAGTCTCTCAGTCGTGTCCGACTCTTTGCGACCCCATGGACTGCAGCACTCCAGGCTTCCCTGTCCATCACCATCTCCCGGAGCTTGCTCAAACTCATGTGCATTGAGTCAGTGATCCCATCCAACCATCTCGTCCTCTGTTGCCCCCACTCCTCCTGCCTGAACCTCTAGGCAAAGTAGGGTATTTCTTTTTCACTGATATAATTTCAAACAATGACATTTTGGATGCTCTATGATGTTAGAAAACAAGGTATTTCAGTAAGAAAATAGTGGTCACTCCAGAACGGGACCATTATAACACTTTGTAGTTACAGTGTGTCCTTGGGAGAAACTATGGTTCTTGCCAACTTTGCAGCAAGCTTTATCTGTGTCTGTCCTCCCAACTCCCACCTTGCCTGCCAGCTTGATGAGCTGCAGGACAGACTTACTTTCTCAGATTCCATCTGTGCCTCTGACTACGCATTTTCACACAAGTAGCTTGACCTCTCATACTTCAGTTACCTCCACTGTAAACTGAGGATACCGACTATATAGGGCTGAGAATTAAACAAGATAATGTTTGTAAAGAGTCCAACATGTTACATGGATATAGTGTATACTCAAAAAAAAAAAAAAAAATCGTCTGTCTCCACACAACTTAGTGGCTGAACAACAACCACAGAGGTAGACTTCATAGGTCAGATAAGTTGTTAACTCCTGGTCTAGGATATAAAAACAAATCCTATCTAATGAGAGTCTGTTAGATTTCATCCTGCCATATGATACTCTGTTTACTGAGTGCCTGTACTCTTGCCAGCAATGAGGAGAGAAACTTCATTACACAAGGAAAAGTTCAGCCCTTTGTCAGAGCCATCAATGCAATCTGAAAGGTGAAGAGTTTACCACTCAGGGAAATGATGGATGCAGGATTCTTTTTTTTTTTCTTTCAATTTTACTGAGATATAATTGATATATAACACTTATTCATTTTCAGTTCAGTTCAGTAGCTCAGTTGTGTCCGACTCTTTGTGACCTCATGGACTGCAACACGCCAGGACACCCTGTCCATCACCAACTCCCAAAATCATGTCCATTGAGTCGGTGATGCCATCCAATCATCTCATCTTCTGTCGTCCCCTTCTCCTCCCACCTTCAATCTTTCCCAGCCTCAGGGTCTTTTCAAATGAGTCAGCTCTTCGCATCAGGTGGCCAAAGTACTGGAGTTTCAGCTGCAACATCAATCCTTCCAATGAACACCCAGGACTGATCTCTTTTAGGGTGGACTGGTTGGATCTCCTTGCAGTCCAAGGGACTCTTAAGAGTCTTCTCCAACACCACAGTTCAAAAGCATCAATACCTCGGCGCTCAGCTTTCTTTATAGTCCAGCTCTCACATACATGACTACTGGAAAAACCATAGCCTTGATGAGATGGATCTTTGTTGGCAAAGTAATGTCTCTGCTTTTCAACATGTTATCTAGGTTGGTCATAACTTTTCTTCCAAGGAGTAAGCGTCTTTTAATTTCATGGCTGCAGTCACCATCTGCAGTGATTTTGAAGCCCCAAAAAACAAAGTCTGCCACTGTTTCCACTGTTTCCCCATCTATTTGCCATGAAGTGATGGGACCGGGTGCCATTATCTTAGTTTTCTGAATGTTGAGGTTTAAGCCAACTTTTTCACTCTCCTCTTTTACTTTCATCAAGAGG
>NW_011495071.1:14084015-14084516 GCF_000754665.1 Bison bison bison
ACAGCAGGGTGACAATATACAGCCTTGATTTACTCCTTTTCCTATTTGGAACCAGTCTGTTGTTCCATGTCCAGTTCTAACTGTTGCTTCCTGACCTGCATACAGGTTTCTCAAGAGGCAGGTCATGTGGTCTGGTATTCCCATTTCTTTCAGAATTTTCCACACTTTTATTGTGATCCACACAGTCAAAGGCTTTGCCATAATCAATAAAACAGAAATAGATGTTTTTCTGGAACTCTCTTGCTTTTTCGATGATCCAGCGGATGTTGACAATTTCATCTCTGGTTCCTCTGCCTTTTCTAAAACCAGCTTGAATATCTGGAAGTTCACAGTTCATGTATTGTTGAAGCCTGGCTTGGAGAATTTTGAGCATTACTTAGCTAGCATGTGAGATGATCATGAACTCCTTATTGCAAAATTCAGACTTAAATTGAAGAAAATAGGGGGAAACACTAGACCATTCAGGTATGACCTAAATCAAATCCTTTATGATTATACAGT
>NW_011495071.1:14084616-14095496 GCF_000754665.1 Bison bison bison
CAGACATCCTGGAATGTGAAGTCAAGTGGGCCTTAGAAAGCATCACTACAAACAAACCTAGTGGAGGTGATGGAATTCCACTTAAGCTATTTCAAATCCTAAAAGGTGATGCTGTGAAAGTGCTGCACTCAATATGCCAGCAAATTTGGAAAACTCAGCAGTGGCCTCAGGACTGGAAAAGGTCAGTTTTCATTCCAGTCTCTAAGAAAGGCAATGCCAAAGAATGCCCAATTCCTATTCATTTTAGGTGTACAGTATAAACATCAGTATTCTGATTAATAACAGTTTAGCATACCTCCAGTTCCAATAGCTACTAGAATTTACATTATATGCTGTTTTAAGTGGGGTTTCCCAGGCGGCTCAGTGGTAAAGAATCCACCTGCCAATGCAGGAGATGCAGGAGACACAGGTCATTGGAGGATGAAATGGCAACCCACTCCAGTATTCTTGCCTGAAAAAAAAATCCCATAAACAGAGGAACCCTGGGGTCCATGGGGTCTCAAAGAGTCAGACAAGACTGAGCATACCCACATGCTGTTGTAATTGGTAATAATATGTTGTTAAAAGAAAGACAGAGAGAGAGGGAGGGAGGAAAGAAAAGAAGAGGGAAGGAGGAGAAAAGAGAGAGGGAGACTATAAACATAAGCCCAGAGATGGATTTTCTTTGTGATGTTCTAGAAGGCAGAGCACTTCTGAGCTGGAGATAAACTTGTATCTGATCCTACCTGTAACATTTCTGAACCACTTTATCTTAAGCATCTTCTAAGATTTGATCTTTTTCTTTTTGTCCTGAACTATACATAATTAAATCTGGTTGACCTACGATCCAGCAATCCCACTGCTGGGCATACACACTGAGGAAACCAGAATTGAAAGAGACACGTGTACCCCAATGTTTATTGCAGCACCGTTTACAATAGCCAGGACATGGAAGCAACCTAGATGTCCATCTTATCCAATGGACATCTATTGGATGCCCATCTAAAACATCTATTTCTGCCATCCATCTAGACGAATGGATAAGAAAGCTCTGGTACATATACACAGTAGACTATTACTCGCTATTTAAAAAAATGCATTTGAATCAGTTCTAATGAGGTGGATGAAACTGGAGCCTATTATACAGAGTGAAGTAAGTCAGAAAGAAAAACACCAATACAGTATATTAACGCATATATATGGGAGTTAGAAAGATGGTAATGATGACCTTATATGTGAGACAGCAAAAGAGACACAGATGTAAAGAACAGAGTTTTGGACTCAGTGGGAGAAGGTGAGGGTGGGATGATTTGAGAGAAGAGCATTGAAACATGTATATTATCTTATGTGAAATAGATCGCCAGTCCAGGTTTGATGCATGAGACCGGGTGCTCAGGCTGTTTCACTGGGATGACCCTGAGGGATGGGGTGGGGAGGGAAGTGGGAGGGAGGGTCAGGATGCGGAACACATGTACACCCTTGGCTGATTCATGTCAATGTATGGCAAAAACCACTACAATATTTTAGAGTAATTAGCCTCCAATTAAAATAAATTAATTAATTAAAAATAAATAAATAAATCTGGATAACTGACCATCCAATTCTCTAATACTAGCTGCATTCAAATGTAGCCAGGAAAAAAGTACAAAATACATCATGACCATTTAAGTATGAGTGTCAAATACATCTTTGAAGAAAACTCATCAAGCAAAAAAAAACAAACCTTCTTTCAGCCTAAAAAATCTTTATATCCTTTGACTTAATAAAAATATATCTGAAGGAAAGAATTACAACTATGCAAACACTTTTATGACAAAATATTTACCAAACATTATTTATAATGGTAGAACATTGGTAACAATCTAAAGATACAACAGTTGAAGATTTATTAATTAGGGTATTTCAACTGCATGGGCTATTATGTAGCCATTTTAAAAAGTTTTATTTCTGAATAATTTATAAGCCCCTAGAAAAATGCTTATATAAAATTGTTATTTAAAATGCAGAAAGTAGGGACTTCTCTGGTGGTTCAGTGACTAAGACTCTGTGCTCCCAATGCAAGGGGAGCAACCCTATGAACTGTAGCCTGCTGGACTCCTCTGTCCATGGGATTTCCCAGGCAAGAATACTGGAGTAGGTTGCCATTTTCTTCCCCAGGGGGTTTTCCCAACCCAGGGATCAAACCAGTGTCTTAGGCATTGCAAACAGGTTCTTGCATTGCAGGCAGATTCTTTACCACTGAGCCACCAGGAGGGCTGAGATTATGTCCCTCATTCTTTCCACATTTTGGTATTTTTGCAACTTTTTTGTGATGAGCACACTATATTTTCCTCTTGCTGTTTCTTCATCTATTTTTTATTATCCTTACATAACTCTTAGAGCCCTGAGCAACAGCACCCTCAAGGAGTTGTGCTGTGGAGGAGCGAGTACAATACTAAAGAAATGGAGGCTAGAACTCACCATCCTAAGAACTCAAGTAGGACGCATCCAAAGCTGACTAATGTCAGGCATTGTTTTTCACATGAGACTTTAATTTGCTTAGAATTTTTTTTAAGTTACTGTAATTCCAACTCCCAGAGAGAGTTAGAAGGGAAGTCTAGATAATAAATATGTAGCAGGTTTATAAAACAACACATCTAGATTGGAAGTGTACAAGAACAGGAGGCTCCAGGAGGAGTATCTCCAGGAAAGCATGGAGATCATGAGTTGTCTGATATGTTTGGTTCTATAAAACCCTATAATAAGAAGCTGCTGTAGTATATGGCAAGAATTAACAATTGATATAGAGAAAATTGAGCAAATAAAAAAATAATTATTAAATCTGGAAAAAAGAAATATGTATCAGAAAAGAAACATAATTTATGTATAATTCATGCTTCAATAGTCAATTATACTTAGTCATGTTGGATTAACTAAACTTGTCTACATAATTATATTGGAATGATGGGAGGAGTGGAAGAAGAGAATAGTTGAAGAATGCTAAATCTCTGTTTGCTGCAATTGCAAACTAATGTAATAATAATAATAAGTGAAACAGATAAATCAAGAAATAACAGTCTTAGCATATTATTTAGGACCATGGAGTTGAGGACCAGAAGACCAACTGAAATAGATGGGGAAAAAAGTTGGTCTAATGAGCAGGATTGGGGCAGAAAGGGATGGGATAGGAATGAGGACATTAAAGCCTTTTAGAATCACATTATTTGACTTTTTAACTTCATACAGCCATTAAAAATGGTTTTATTTTTATTTTTTTAAATTAACCACAGAACCACAATGAGATATTACCTCATATTTATTGAGATGGCTACTATAAAATGAACAAAAGCAATTAGAAAATAACAAGTGCAGCTGAAGATGTGGAGAAATAACAATCCTTGTGCACTGTTGTACACTGTTGGTAGGAATGTAACATGGTGCAGCCACTATGGAAAACAGTATGCAGTTCCTCAAAAAAATCAAAAATAGAATTACCATATGATCCAGAAATTCTGCTTCTGGATGTATAACCCAAAAGAATGTATACCAAGGTCTCAAAGAGATATTTGTATACGCATGTTCACAGCAGCAGTATTCACAACAGCCAAATGGGGGAAGCCACCCAAGTGTCCTTAAATGGGTAAATAAAATGTGCTATATACATACAATTGTATGTCATTCAGCCTTAAAAGGCAAAGAAATTCTGACACATGCTACAACATGGATGAATCCTGATGACATTATACCAAGTGAAATAAGCCAGTCACAAAAAGATAAACACTTCTGTATCATTACACTTATATGAGGTTCCCAGCGTAATCAAATTCATAGAAACAGAAAGCAGAAAGGTGGTTGACAGGAGCTGAAAGGAAGGGGAATGGTTAGTTGTCGTTTAATGAGGGTAGAATTTCAGCTTTGCAAGATGAAAAGAGCTCTGGAGATTGCTTGTACAACAGTGTGAACATACTTAATGCCATGAACTATATACTTAAAAATGGTTAAGATAGTAAATGACATGCTATGTGTATTTAACTGCAATTAAATTTTTTTTTAATTAAAGTAGTTGGAATTCAGACTGCATAGGATTAAGATATGTGCTCTGCTGTTATACTCTCCTGTGGAGTGTAATAATCTTTAGCTGAGCTCTGGAATGCAACTGCATATATTAAGACAGCAAGAAATTACAAACATACCCCAAGAGAATGCAATATATTTTCCTTTTAAATGATGAATAGGCTTAGAGTCAGTTCAGTTGCTCAGTTGTGTCCGACTGTTTGTGACCCCATGGACTGCAGCACTCCAGGCTTCCCCGTCCATCGCCAGCTCCAGGAGCTTTCTCAAACTCACGTCCATTGAGTTGATGATGCTATCCAACCACCTCATCCTCTGTTGCCCCCTTCTCCTCCTGCCTTCAATCTTTCCTAGCATCAGGGTCGTTTCCAATGAGTCAGTTCTTCACATCAGGTGGCCAAAATATTGGAGTTTCAGCTTCAACATCAGTCCTTCCAATGAATATTCAGGACTGATTTCCTTTAGGATTGACTGGTTTGGTCTCGTTGCAATCCAAGGGACTCTCAAGAGTCTTCTCCAACACCACAGTTCAAAAGCATCAATTCTTTGGTGCTAAGCTTTCTTTATGGTCCAGCTCTCACATCCATACATGACTACTGGAAAAACCATAGCTTTGACTAGACAGACCTTTGTCAGCAAAGTAATGTCTCTGTTTTTTAATATGCTGTCTAGGTTTGTCATAGCTTTTCTTTGAAAGAGCAAGCATCTTTTAATTTCATGGCTGCAGTACCATCCGCAGTTATTTTGGAGCCCCAAAAAATAAAGTCTGTCATGATTTCCATTGTTTCCCATCTATTTGCCATGAAGTGATGGGACCGGAGCCATGATCTTAGTTCTTTGGATGTTGAGTTTTAAGGCAGCTTTTTCATTCTCCTCTTTCACTTCCATTAAGAGGCTCTTTAATTCCTCTTCTCTTTCTGCCGTAAGGGTGATATCATCTGCATATCTGAAGTTATTGATATTTCTCCGAGCAATGTTAATTCTGGCTTGTGCTTCATCCAGCCCAGCATTTTGCATGATGAACTCTGCATATAAGTTGAATAAGCAAGCTTACAACATCTGACCAAATTTAGAATGTAAAAGGAAGTAGTTTTAGTCATCCTAACTAATACCTGGAAACTAGCTTGACATCAAGCTAACATCAGTGTCAAATTAATTGATGGTCACGTTCAATATTCATTCAACAAACGTTACTTGACCACTGACGATGTGCCAGGCACTGTGCTGGACACTGAAACTATCTTGTAATTCATGAGCCAACTTAAGAAAGAGAGTTTAAATCAGGAAGAGCAAGGTCTGAGTGCCTATGGGGTACCATGCACTCTGCCAGCTTTATACACATTATCTCCACTAAGTTACAATCCATGATATACATGGAGTTATACTTCATTAGCTATCAAACTATAAGCCAATTACTTTTATGCAATAGGCATCCTGGATGTCTATGATATTTTTTCCAGTCAACATATAATGGATTTATCTATTACTGAAGAACACATATCTAAGTATGCCCCATCTTCTAAACCACATTTACTTTAATGCCTTTCTGGTTTTCAGGTTGACAGTTTCTGCTTCAATAACTTTTCTTTGCAATCCCACCACAGCTCCTCCTTAATTCCCATAGCTGGATGTTTTCACACTTCTGTGCTTTATAGTTTTGAATCTCCTTTTCGTATTGCCCCTGAGTTGCAGGGATCAGGGGTTGATGTGTTCACTGCAAGTGTCTCATCTCACAGAGACAAACTAATTGTTCCATTTTGCCCCAGAACTGAACAGGTTCTCAGGTCATGACTCAGCTTTAAAACTGAGAAAGTACTTGGCAAACTCACTTCAGCCAAGTGAAGTCCCATGTTCTGGGAACCCCTTAGTCCTGAAGTTGGTCATCCTAACTCTCAGTTTTCTCTTCTCATTGTCTGTCTTGATCTTGTGTGTGTGTGTGTGTGTGTGTGTGTGTGTGTATTTATATAAAGTCAAGGGCTCAGCTGAGCAGGAGAGAACTGAGCTGCCAGATGTTCAGAGTGCTCAATTAAAGCAAGAAGCTATTAATAAAATAAAAATAAGAGTCAAGCCTTTCATCACTTACTGTGATATTATAAGCAAGAGACTAAAACCAAAGTTCTGACTCCCTCTCCTTGCATTTTCCCCAGGGGAACATGACAGGTCAGGTAGATCAGCACAGATATGGGGGGTGAGGAGTAAGGGGATTTATAGGATGGCTAGGAGCGGAAAAGTACTGAGTCACAGTGGGAAAGTACTAGTACTGAGTCAGACGGAGAAATTATCTTCACTGCCTCTCCCTCCCACTTCTCCCACCAATAAGGAAACCTAAGCAAAGGCACAAGGAAAATCTTAGAGAAAAAGACCTCCAAGTGATGGCTCCTTGTCTAGAAATGCAGATATGTAAAACCAGGGACAGCTCGTCCTTGACTAAAACTCCCTTCAGAGGCTGCAGTGTCCTGCCTGTGCAAATCTAGTAGGGGGCAATATTCCCCTCAAGACTTGTCAAGTAAGGCCTTTGTAATTGCCTACGGCTGGGCCTGGAAAAAAAAAAAAAATTACACACAGGTTTTTGGCCAAGAGCTGGAATATTAATATATCTCTCTTTCTCTCTATGACCCAATAGAAAAATGGTCAAAGATTAATATCAAATGGTCCACACACACGAAAAAAAATGTTAAATAATTCTTAAATACATGGAATGATATTTGAAAGTGATACAAATTAAACCTGCCCTGAGATGATAATTTTTTACTTAACACACTGTGATGGTAAAGAAATGGGGAAACAGATACTCCTATTCTAGGAAGGCATATATACTGGTAACCACTGCTTCTACTTCGAGCAATTTCACACCTTCAATCACAATTACAGATCCAGGTACCTTTGACCAGTAAATACCTTCTAGGGATTTGTCCTGCATATAGGCCATACCTGCGGAAGACGACATACACACGACTCTTTCCTTGCCGTTTATTGTTTATGATAGCAAAAGGTTGGAAAAAACTTAACAGTTAGGGACTGGTAAAACACAAATGTAAGACACCCATACACAGAAATACTGCACAGCCATTCAGAAGATATGTTTTTTAACTGATTTTTAATTTTTGGCTGCACTGGATCTTTGTTGCTGCACAGGCTTTCTCTAGTTATGGTGATCAGGCGCTACTCTGTACGTTGTGGAGCACGGGCCATAGGGCGGGTGGGCTCAGTAGTTGTGGCCCACGGGCTTAGTTGCCCTAAGCATGTGGGATCTTCCCAGACCAGGGATTGAACCAGTGTACCCTGCGTTGGTAGGCAATTAACCACTGGACCACCAGGAAAATCCTATCGTTGTGTTTTAAAAGCAAATATGAAACTGTATGTACCATATACACAGTTTGTGTGATAATACAGAGGAAATAAAATGTATTTTCTGTTTGGATATAGAAAGATACATAAGAAACTAATAGCATTGGTTTTCCGGGAGAGAACTAGGTAGCCGGCAACAATAATGGAAAGAGCCATTTCATCATACACTATTTTACACCTTTTGAATTTTGAATCATTTTGAATGTAAATCAGAATTTAAGGGACCTCCTTGATGGTCCAGTGGCTAAGACTCCACACTCCCAATGCAGAGGGCCTGGGTTTGATCCCTGGTTAGGGAGCTATATCCTGCATGCCTCAACTACAGATACCATATGCCACAATTAAGACCCAGCACAGCCAAGTGAACAAATAAGTTTTTGGAGAAGGAAATGGCAAACCACTCTAATATTTTTGCCTGGGATATCTCATGGACAAAGGAGCCTGGCAGGCTACAGTCCATGTCATCTCAGAGAGTCAGACACAACTTAGCAACTGAACAACAACAACAACACAGAATCAGGCAGATTGTGATTCGGGAAATAGTTCTTGATGGAAATGCGGCATAAAATGCAGAGCGAAGTGACCTAGCAATACGGAATACACAGTTTTGTAAGAAATTAAAATTTGTGTATAGAATAATGGTTGCAAATACTCAGACAATAAAATCCATGGCTAATGGGGAAAAAAAGAATTTAAACAACAACAACCAGCAAACCAACCACAAAAACATGGGCTCTGGTGTCAGACTGCCTAGTTTAAACCTTTCTCCATCACTTACCAGTTGTGTGTGACCTTAGGCAAATTACTTAACCTTATTTTTCTTTCCACATCTATAAAATAGGCACAATGATAGCACTTATTTCAAAGAGTTGTTGTGAGAATTAAAGTCGATCACAGGGGTCAAATATCAGATCAGTGGCAGAGACTCTGGAGCCAGACTTCAGGGCTCAAATGCTGGCTCCACCCCTCCTATGTTGCGTGACCTTGGGCAAGTTATTCAGCCCCACTTTTTCTCAGTTTCTTCATTTGCAAATGGGGATAATAATCAAATTGAGTGAAGATTAAATTGGATAATACTTATAAAGTACTTACAACTGCACTTGGAATATATTAAGTGCTATGTATGTATTTGTTGAGTATTAAATATTTAACACAAATATTAGTTATTACGATTAGCTGTTATCCATCATTGTTGGATTAAACCCTTCTTAGGTTACTTTTCAGAATTACCTTACCTACTCTCAACCTTGCTCCTCTCCTAACTATAATTCTACAAATACACTGCATTTGCTCATATTATTCTGATTCTGGAATGCCATTTCCAACCATGACCGACTGGAGAATGCTAAACTTTCCTTCAAAATCCAGTTCAAAGGTGTCTTCCCCGCTGAAGGTGGTGGCTCTCTCCTATGACCTGCCCCATCGCAGATCTCTAGTCTGATGTTTCCCACTTGGCTGAATCGCCTCCTGCCCCAGACCAGCAGGCGGAGCAGGCAACAATTCATGCCTGTGGGGATAGATGGGTAAATGGAATACTGACGTTTTCAAAGGAACTCAAAAAGGTGCAAGTTTTCTGCTGTGACAAGTATCAACTTCATTATTATGCTCAAAAGTCTCTGACTGAGACAAAAGAAAGAGCTGTTCGGGGACATTTAAAGGAAAGTAGGAATAGAATACTTTGGAAACTAGAAGGTATTTTTTTAGGTGACTTTTTTGGGGGGCTTGAGGCGGGTTCTGGTTTGTTTTTTGCCTTTGATCAACGTGGACCTGGCTCCCCCTGCTGGATTTAAAGTAAAATATGAATGGACTTGGAGAGTATTGGTGAAATGTCAGACAAATACTGTATGATATCACTTACACATAGAATCTAAAAAATAAAACAAACTAGTGAATATAGCAAAAAAGTAAAAATCACAGATATAGATATCAAGGGAAGGGGGAAGGGCAAAATAGGGGTAGGGGATTAAGGAATACAAACTACTATGTATAAAATAAGCAAATTACAAGGATATATTGTACAGCACAGAGAATATAGCCAATATTTTATAATAACTATAAATGAAGCATGTATTTTAAAAATTGTGAATCACTATGTTGTATACCTGAAACTTGTATGATATTGTACATCAACTGTACTTCAATTTAAAAAATCAATTCATTTATGTAAATGAAGGCAAAGGAAACAGAACTTGTCGCATATTTAAAGTAGTATCTAGAGCTTTCATCAAGGTTCTTATTACAGATGACATCGTTGTAGCTATGACATTCCAGCATTCCCATAATGACTGGCTACATAACAATTACAGTTACCTCATGTAACTAGTGAAGTGACTTAGCAGCAGCAGCATGTAACTAGGGCAAGAGGTGTGGCTTTGAAATCTAAGCCCAGGACTGCAGGCCAGAAAGTCCTGAGTGTATATCCTGCTTTGGCAACAGCTGCAAAGAGTGGCCTCTGGCAAATAATTTAGCTTGTTTTTCTTTTTAATTGCACTGTTAATTTTTATTTTACTGTCTGAGTGATGGGCATAAGAATGCTAGTATCATCTTGTTACCATTGAAGCACTTGAATGATATCAATTGTCAATTGAATACAGGATGTCTCCTATGTGCACAGCAACACTCAGGGCTCTGAGGAATGCAAGAGCAGTACAGTGTTCCTCCCCTCAAGGATCTGTGTGTCCTAAGGGAACACGGAGGCTCTGTATGGTGCTTTGAAAGGTGTCTGACGTACAGTGAGTCTTCAAGAAACACACATTCACTTCCTTCTTCCACCCTTAAAAAAGGTATCTGACATACAGTAAGTCTTCGAGAAACATACATTCACTTCCTTCTTCCACCCTTAAATATGGCTTCTGCTCAGAGCTAGAATCCCTGATTCCAGGCCTGATAGAACACTTTCTGAGGTGGATTCCTCCCATCTAGATTGCTTGGATTGACTAGATTGTCAACGCCATGAGAACAGGAACCAGGTCTTATTCACGCTCCATTCCTAGTACCAGGACAATGGCTGGCACATGAAATGTGCTCAGTACAGTTAGTTGAGTGAATGATTTTCCAAGGAAACTCATTCTATTTTTGGCTTACCCTCATTATTAAAGAAATTAGCTGAAATCTGCCTCCCTGTCACTTGCCTTCACTAGTTCTTATCTTCCCTAATCTAAATAGTTCTCAATAAATGTAAGCTCTCTTTCTACCTCCCCTTCTTGCCTTTCTGTCATCACTGCCCTCATGAATATCACAAGAGACTATTTAGAGCCCTTGCTAAAATCTAGATACTACTGGCTATACCTCCAGCGTTCCTCTAATCCATTAGCCAAATAATTTAAAACTCACAATGTAATTGAGGAAATTCATTCTGAAACATGAAACAAAGAGGAATCAAAGCCCTTAAATGTGATGAGTGATTGTGGTCAGGGAGGAGTAAATTCGGGAGTCCAGAAAATGAAACTATCCTTAAGTATAAAAGTGTGAGAAGAGATTTTCTGCAGTTTTGGTGCTGAAAC
>NW_011495071.1:14095596-14098438 GCF_000754665.1 Bison bison bison
GGGAACACGGAGGCTCTGTATGGTGCTTTGAAAGGTGTCTGACGTACAGTGAGTCTTCAAGAAACATTCACTTCCTTCTTCCACCCTTAAATATGGCTTCTGCTCAGAGCTAGAATCCCTGATTCCAGGCCTGATAGAACACTTTCTGAGGTGGATTCCTCCCATCTAGATTGCTTGGATTGACTAGATTGTCAACGCCATGAGAACAGGAACCAGGTCTTATTCACGCTCCATTCCTAGTACCAGGACAATGGCTGGCACATGAAATGTGCTCAGTACAGTTAGTTGAGTGAATGATTTTCCAAGGAAACTCATTCTATTTTTGGCTTACCCTCATTATTAAAGAAATTAGCTGAAATCTGCCTCCCTGTCACTTGCCTTCACTAGTTCTTATCTTCCCTAATCTAAATAGTTCTCAATAAATGTAAGCTCTCTTTCTACCTCCCCTTCTTGCCTTTCTGTCATCACTGCCCTCATGAATATCACAAGAGACTATTTAGAGCCCTTGCTAAAATCTAGATACTACTGGCTATACCTCCAGCGTTCCTCTAATCCATTAGCCAAATAATTTAAAACTCACAATGTAATTGAGGAAATTCATTCTGAAACATGAAACAAAGAGGAATCAAAGCCCTTAAATGTGATGAGTGATTGTGGTCAGGGAGGAGTAAATTCGGGAGTCCAGAAAATGAAACTATCCTTAAGTATAAAAGTGTGAGAAGAGATTTTCTGCAGTTTTGGTGCTGAAACGTTTATTCATTCATCTTAAGACCTAGATAAGCAAACAACACGGTACATCCTCTCACACGTTCACTCTCTAGTGGAGGAGACAGTTAACTAGCAGGAGAATTAATCAAATGAACTTAAAAGGTGGTGCTATGAAGAAAAAGGCCGCGTGCTGGGAGGGAAAAAAAATGAGGTGAGGTAGGTAGGGGACAAACATCAGCTTTAGAAAGAACAGGGATCAGAAAGCCTCTCTGAAGAGCCATCAAGAAGGAGTTTGAGGGACTTCCCTGGTGGGTGGTCCAGTGGTTGAGACCTTGCCTTCAATGCAGGGTGTGCGGGTTCGATCCTTGGTCAGGGAGCTGAGAGCCCACATGCCTCCCGGCCAAAAAACCAAAACATAAAACGGAAGCAATATTGTAACAAATTCAATACAGGCTTTAAAAATGGTCCACAGCCAAAAAAAAAGAAGCTTGAGAAAAAGCAAGGGTGGGAGGGATTGAAAGCTTAAATTAGACAGATGTTAGAAGCAGACAAGTATAAGAAAAGAAACGAACATGAATTCCAAGAAAAACTTGTATGTAAGCAAATATCTAGTTCAAAATCTTTTGTTTCTTCTTGCAGCTATTTGAGCATGCCAATAGTTTATATGCTCCCAAAACAATTTGAAGAAACTTATAGAAATATAACAGGAAATTATACAGAAATTAGGATGAAGGCAAAAAGTAAAGACAAACAGGAGAAGAAAAATAAAGTCAATTGTTAGAACTGACATGCAAAAGTGCATATTATAGAGTTCTAAACAGTGGCTAGGTCTGGGCTGTATATTTGATTCTGAGCTTCCAGGAACAAAGCAATAGGGAAATACGAACAATTATGAAATTCAGTGTGCCAGTAATAAAAAAAAAAATGAAGTAGTTCTAAGAGAATTATAACTTCCTGGTATTAGTATCTGAGACAAATGTTCCTTCATCATGAGTCACTCTATGACATAATGGTCAAAGTCCTTAACAAAGCCCCACAATAAACTCAACAGCAAGATTCTTAGGGCCATTTCTCAGAACTAGCTTCAGTACATAAAACCAAAGAGCAACTAAGTAAAAGCAACTCTATAGGAGACCAGAGGCAATCCAGCTACACAGCTGATAGCAGCTGCTGTGAATCAGGGATAACATCTAGAATGTCTAGAGAAATAGATGGATTACTTATCTTTCAAGTTATGCTCAATGAATATTACTTCTTTTACCTGAACTTTTGATGAACAATGTGTAGTAGAGAATTTGAAGTCATTTCTGTGGCAAGAAACTAGAAGAGTGGAAATGATCTTGCTGCTAATTAGTAATTGTTTTGAAAATCAGTGGTGCTGACTAACATTTTTTCAGGGAAGTAAGGGGTCTAACAATGCGATAGCTTGAAAAAATGCCATTTGGAAGTGGACCTAACGTGTTCCTCAAAAAATAGATCTGGACCCACATAATCACATGGATGGAGGAGGGGATGGGAACCCACTCCAGTATTCTTGTCTGGAGAATCCCATGGACAGAGAAGCCTGGTGGGCTACAGTCCATAGAGTCGAAAAGAGTTGGACACAACTGAAGTAACTTAGCATGCATGCAATCACATGGACAGATAATGCCTCAGGCTCCAAAGTTCTTCCACTCACATGTGGTCAAGATCATCTTAGCCTCCGTTAGTCAAGAGAAAACCTTAGTAAATAAGTTAAGAAATTTTACTTCCCAGATAGCTGCATAGTTTATGTGCTGATAAGTTTTTTGGCAATAAATCAATTAAATGTTGGAAGATAGCTACCAAAAACAATATTCAATTGTAAGAAGAGCTGATCTCAAGCCATGCTTTCTGACAGTAATTATATAGAAAAAATCAGAGCCTGCTTAGTGGTAAAAATACAGTATCTTCAGCTTAAAGGCGAATAATTATCTTTCCCTTCTTTAAAAAAAAAAAGCCATGCACTAAGCTCATTTAAAAATGGTTTTAGAGGAGGGAGGAGTTTCTCTGGAGGTTCAGTGGTGAAGACTGTGTTCAGGGGGTACAGGTTCCATCCCTGGTCCAGGAACTAAGATCCTGCATGCCATTCAACATGACAAAAAAAAAAAAAAAG
>NW_011495071.1:14098538-14114013 GCF_000754665.1 Bison bison bison
AACCTCAAAAAAAAAAAAAAAAGTGGTTCTAGTTCTTAATGAGCATATTTTGAAAAAAAAAAAGGGAAGCTTCCTGCTTGAACCAATAGTTATCTGATCTGTTGGCTTGACAGAGACTGGCTAGCTTGCTGCTGTAGCCCACCAGGCTCCCCAGTCTATGACATTCTCCAGCCAAGACTGGAGTTGATTGCCATGCCCTCCTCCAGGGGATCCTCTGGACCCGGGATTGAACCCGCATCCCTTACTTCTGCAATGGCAGGTGAGTTCTTCACCACTAGCACCACCTGGAAGCCCTTAGCTCAACCAAATTTCCCAGCATCCCTTGAAGTTAAGTTTAGGCAAGAGAATTCTGGCCAGTTGAACTGGATGTATTTCACCTTCAGGATGATGCAAGAAACCTCAGAGTGACTTTGGATGCAGTGTATCAAAGATGACAGACCTTTCTGTCAGTCTGAGTCATTTAACACCCAAGCCCTTACTGAGCTTACGTGAGAAAGAAATAACTTTATATTGTGTCAAGCCACTGAGATTTCAAAGTTGACTGTTAACAGCAGCTAGTGTATAGTCAATACGGCATTTAAATCAAATCATGAATATGCTGCTACCTCTCTGTACCTCAGTTTTCTTGACTGTAAAATGGAGATATTAATAGCATTTACCTATTAAATTTGATCTAACAATTGAATATGTTAATGCATGTTAATGTTTCAAACTGTGTCTAGCACATAGTAAACATTCAATTCATGTTAACTATTATGGTTATTATTATTACAAATTTTCCTGGTACTATTAAAATGCAAGTTCCATATAACTCAGATTTCCTTTGACCATTCAGATTGTTGTTACAAGTGATGTCACGTTTATGTTACCGACTGCACTGTGCTGATCTATGCCCCCATGACTGCAGGGTTTCAGTACATTTCTTGGTCCGCTTGGGTTGTCCTATACATGCTCTGAAATCATTCTCCTCTGATCTCCATTTCGTTCTCTGCTAACCACTGTTGAAGTTACTGGCAAGGAGGGGTGACAGAATGAGGAAGGCTTGCTGTCATCGTGTGGTGACCCTGAGGAAGGCACTGCCTCTCATTTGTCCCAAAGCTGTAAACCCTCAAAATGCCAAAACAGACTCCCATCCATTTGTTTCTTTCTTAAAATTTTATTAAATTTTTTTAAATTTGTAAACTCTGTGAAATAACATACTGCATTTCAGGAAATGTCAGAAGCACATTTAAGGAGTTGTTTGCAAATATCACAGAAAAGGTTGTAATTTATTTAATTTTCCATTGTCAATCAATGTCAATCATTCAGCCCACACCACTGAATCCATGAATTTTCAGTCAGTTGCCAGGGCCTCTTTTTAACCCACTTCTTGTCCATACAGTAGGTCATCACAGTATACCCAGAAACTGCTTTTAGGTTTGGCTCACAGGAATTTTTAACCTGAGGCCCACAGACCTCCTTATCCAGCTGAAATAATCCCCAGGATATCCATGGACAGAAATCAGGAGGCCTGTGATCTTGGATGAGAAAAAAAAAATCATGTTTTAACTTTTACTAATCTCTAATAGACATTTAGCAATCCCTTTCATCACTAATGAAGGCAACGCTATAGTATAATTAGCAGTATCTGTGACCTTATCACCAATAGCTATACCAATAGATATTTCTATGTCATATTATAGCAGTTAAAAGTATTCTGAAAGATCACTTATGCTCACACTACTATGAAATTACAGTAGTCACTAGAGTTGCCACTGTCCTCCCATTTGTCTTATTTCATACGTCAATAAGGATGTATATTATTATAGCAAGGGCTGGGTAATATTCTGAGAACTATATTTTAATTTAATTGGCTTCCAGATGTTTGTATGTAGAAACATTATTCTGGGAAAGGAGTCTATAGACTTCACGTGACTGCCAAAAGGGTCTACAGCACAAAAAAGAAGAATTTTAACTCCACACTCCCATGTGTTTTTTTAACTTTTTTTTTTGTATTGAGGTAGCCAATTAACAATGTTACAGTATTTCCAGTGAACAACAAAGGGACTCAGCCATACATAAACATACACCCATTCTCCCCCAAACTCTCCTCCCATCCAGGCTGCCACGTAACATTGAGCAGAGTTCCCTGTGCTATATAGGAGGACCTTGTTGGTTATCCATTTTAAATATAGCTCGATGTGTACATGCTGATTCCAAACTCCCTAACTATCCCTTCCCCTCATTCCTCACCCCCTGGCAACTATAAATTGGTTCTCTAAGTCTGAGAGTCTGTTTGTGTTTTGTAAATAGGTTCATTTGTATTATGTCTTTTCAGATTCCACATATAAGCAATCATCATATAATATTTCACCTCTCTCTGACTTAGTATGACAATCTCTAGGTCCATCCAGGTTGCCCCATGTCTTTTTTCTTACTCACTCTCCTCTAGTCTCAAAGAGGACTGTGCTGGTAACAGACAATCAGACACATTGAAATGTCATGCCCTAGGACAGCATGGTAGGTGACTGAGTTTGGGCACTTGAGTCAATTTGTTCTGCTCCAGCATTTATTAACTGTGTGACCCAGGGCAAGTTACTTAACCTCTCTGTGCCTTATGTCTACAAAATGGGAATTATAATTGTTTCTTCCTCATAGGGTTATTGTGAAGAAAAATGAGTTGATCCATTAAATCTCTTAGAGTCTACCACATAGTAAGCTCTCAGAAAATGTTAGCTGCTCTTTCAAGTGCCTGTCACAGCTGTTTCTTTATGATATTTTTAGGGAAAGGAGAAGAGGAGAGAAAAGAGTAGGTTAGCCATTCCTCTTGTGAGTCATAGCCTACACATAAAATAACTTGTATGATGCACAAAATTGATATCTTTTTTAAAGCACACAAAGGAAACTGTTGATAGTTCTTCCTTGAAAAGTTTCCAATTTAATTTTATATTCTATATAGATACTCCCAACTGAATGCTTTTTTTTTCCAACTGAATCTTTTTTAATGCTTCAGAGGCAGTACAAATGTTCCCTGCCTTTGATTTACAAAGCAGGGCTTATATTTAGACAATATTAAGGTTGGTACAAAAGTAATTGTGGTTTTGCATTGTTGAACGTTGCTGTTTGATATTGGAATACATTCTTAAACAAAGGTGGCTATGTTATGCATCATTTTAATGTACATTTCTTGCTTTATTTATTTACTTTTTGCTAATGACATTACTTGCTGTGTATTTTATATTTATTTTAGACTATGAAAATGATGTTAGACAAAAAGCAAATTCAAGCGATTTTCTTATTTGAGTTCAAAATGGGTTGTAAAGCAGCAGCGACAACTCACAACATCAACAATCCATTCGGCCCAGGAACTGCTAAGGAACGTACAGTGCAGTGGTGGTTCAAGAAGTTTTGCAAAGGAGACGAGAGGCTTGAAGATGAGGAGAACAGTGACCAGCTATTGGAAGTCAACAACAACCAACTGAGAGCATCATCTAAGCTGACCCTCTTACAACTACACGAGAAATTGCTGAAGAACTCAAGCTCAAGCATTCTAAGGTCGTTTGGCATTTGAAGCAAATTGGTAAGGTCAGTAAGTGGGTACCTCATGAGCTGACCAAAAAAAAAAAAGTCATTTTGAAATGTTGTTGTCTATATTTCTAGGCAACAACAACGAACGATTTCTCAATTGGATTGTGATATGCGATGAAAACTGGACTTTATTTGGCAAATTCTGATAACCAGCTCCATGGCTGGACCAAGAAGAAGCTCCAAATCACTTCCCAAAGCCAAACTTGCACCAAAAAAATGTTATGGTCACTGTTTGGTGGTCTGATCCATCCCAGCTTTCTGAATCCTGGTGAAACTATTATATCTGAGATGTATGCTCAACAGATCGATGAGATGCACTGAAAAGTGCACCACCTACAGCCAGCATCGGCCAACAGAAAAGGCCCAATTCCTCTCCATGACAACACCTGACCACATGACAGCCAAGGCTTCAAAAGTTGAACAAATTGGGCTACGAAGTTTTGTCTCATCCACCATATTCACCTGAACTCTCACCAACTGACTGCCACTTTTTCAAGCAACTTTTTGCAGGGAAAATGCTTCCACAACCAGCAAGAGGCAGAAAATGCTTTCCGAGAGTTCCTCCAGTTCCTGAGGCACAGATTTTCCCACTACAGGAATAATAAAACAACTTATTTCTCATTGGCAAACATGTGTTGATTGAAATGGTTCCTATTTTGATTAATAAAGATCTGTTTGAGCCTCATTATGATTTAATATTCATGGTTCAAAACCGCAATTACATTTGCACCAACCTAACAGTCTTTCAAAATTCATGCTCATTTCTAAGCCTTTAAGAGGTGAATATCGGCTATGTCATTTTAACTGAAGGAGAGAAGACACTAAAAGTAAATTGAAGTAGATTCATTCATTTATGCATCTAACAATTATTACATTCCTGCTCTGTGCCAGGCACCACTCTAAATGCTAGGGAATTAGTGATACAAAGTCCCCACTGTCATTGAGTTTACATTCTAGTGTGGACAGTGAAAAGTATCACGAGGTAATCAGTGCTTCACAGAGCATTAAAATAAAGTGATGTTATATGCATAAGAACCAGGCAGTGATTTTAGTCTGCGCAGTCGGATATTCTTAATGAGGTGTTAAGCAGAGCTCTAAAGAACAAAACAGAGCTAGCCAGCAAGGAGACAGCGTTCCAGGCAAAGGGAATAGTGCAAATTCACTGGAGCAGGACTGAGGTTACCTATTCTTACCTCTTTAGGAATGTAGAGAAGGCTGATATTGCTTCCCAGGTGGTGCTAGGGGTAAAGAACCCACCTGCCAATGCAGGAGACATAAGAGACATAGGTTCAATCCCTGGATCGGCAAGATCCCCTGGAGGAGGAAATAGTAACCCACTTCAGTATTCTTGCCTGGAGAATCCCATGAAGAAAGGAGGCTGACAGGCTACAGTTCATGGGGTCGCAAAGAGTTGGACACGACTGAACACACAAGCACGTTGCTAGAACAATAAGTGTGCAAGGGGTGGAGCCATTCAGGAGAGGTAAACAGATCAGATAGTGTGAGGTTTTGCAAGTAAAGGCAAGGTTTTCAGTGCAATGGGAAGCTACTGCAGAGTTTTAGTCAGAGGCAAGGTGATCTGATGTGCCATTTTAAATCACTCCAAGATAGGGAAGGAGGGTTGAAAAATAAATAAAATAGACTCCCAGTTACTCATGGGGAATGGATTTAGTGGGGCAAAACTAGATATGGGAAGCCTGGTTAGATGGTGGTTTAGACCAGGATTACAGCAGAGAGATGGCAAAGAGGGTCAGTTTATCCATTAGAGTATATTTTGGAGGTAATGCCAGGAGTATTTACTGATTGGGATGTGAAGAAATGAGAGGAATCAAGGATAACTCCTGAGCTGTTAGCCTATATAATTCTATTGATGGTGCCAAATAGAGGTGGATAAATCCTGGGAGAATGAGAGGATGAGGAAGTGAGAACAAATATGATGTAATGAGTTGCAATCTCTCATTTTGTGCTCATCTTAATTTTGAGTTGCCTATCAAATATCCAAATGGAGATATCAAATATACAGTAAACACAAGTTTAAAGTTCGGGGGATAAGGCAGGGACTGGAAACATAAGTTTAAGAATCACTGGCCTAAGAATGGTATTTAAAACCAAAAGAGTTGAAGTGTCTTGGGGCACTCCTAACTTTGATAAAGGGGAAAGAGCTGATAAAAGACTAAGAAATAAGCAGAAAGACAGAAGGAAAACAAGAGGAACCTGGTATCATGGACACTTTGAGAACAAAGTGCTTCCAGGAGGGAGCGATAACTACTGTCAGAAAATGCTGAGTGGTTCCGTCTTTGGCCATATGTATGCCAATGGTGACTTGGTAGACGTTTCAGTATATGGAGGGGATGAAAGTCCAGTGGGATGAGAAAGTAAAGTCAGCAAATATAGATAGTTCTTTTGAGGCGCTGAAATCAGGCGGAAGCTGGAGTTGGTGTATGATCAAAGGAGAGAGGAAAGTTATGTGTACAAGGGGAGGGCTGGGTAGAGAAGTTGTGAAAAGGGAAAACATAGATCTAAACTTTATTTTCTGCCCTCAGGGAGTTTATGATCTTATCTGGGAGAAGTTGAGGATAGCAATGGTCAAAAGGTCAAAGGATAGCTTTGGATTAAATACAACAGTATCCATTAACGCTAAGCATGATGCCTAACAGTAAGAACTCAATAGATGAGAGGAAGCCATAATTACAAAACAATTTGAAAACACTCTAAGATATGAGGTAATTAAGGATTAAACTGGGTAGGTAATTAAATGTTAGGATTCCAGAAAATGGAGAGATTACTGTCAGCCACAATGATGGAATTCCCCAATGAAAAATCAGAATCTACCATATGATAGTGGCTTAAAAAAATCTGTTACTATATGTATGTGTACAAATTTGCAAAGCTCTACAGATTTAGAACATTTTCAGCCACCTACTTAATTGCCTTTATTGGAAATATTTAAATTTCATGTATCCCCAAATACCCTGAGCCTTTTTGAGGCCTCTGCACCTGTGCTCATGCTTTCTCCTCTGCCTGAAACCCCATTCCCCATCTTTACCTTTCTGACTTCCGCTCCTCGGGGCTACTTCCCCTGGGAAGCCTCCCTTGCCCTGCCCTCCCCTCCAGCAGGGCTGGGAGGTCCTGTGTTGGGACCTTGTGTGCAATTTTACCACAGCTTGTACCACAGAGTACTGACATTTTGTATTTGTGTACCTGTTGTGTTTTTTTTCTGTTACTTTGGGGTTTAACTGACAGCAAGCTTTCCAAGGGCAGTGTCAAGATTGTATTCACCCGTTTCCTTTGCACCCAGCCCAACTTCTGGCTGGTCTCAATCAATGTCTATTGAAACCAACTGAATTTACTATTAGGGCTAGCGTGGAATATCCTGGACACAAGTCCCTGAAGGTCTGATAACTAACTTAACACCCCATGTAAGGTTATAACAGGTTTATAGCGTGAGAACCATTCAGGACCCCATCCTTCATCAGTCCCTCTGAGTCTGCACAACTCCACACACTTCTTGAGCTGTTTTAAATCACTTCCCAATAAATTTTTTCAAAAATCCTATTCTTTTATTATTCAACTTCTAATCAAAATGTATTAACATCCAGTACAGTCTAACTATACTTCATGTTGTTAAAGTTGCAAAGTTGCCAAGTTCTCTTATTTTTTTTCTCCCCTATTTGAAAGGAATACATACTCATAGCAACAAAGCCAATCCATATGAAAGGAATATACAGTAAGAAGGAAGGCTCCATCCTGTTTGCTGATCCACACTCTGCCAGGTCCTCTTTGTAGAGGCAGCCATTACTACAAACTTCTTGTGTGTCCTTCTAGAGGTACACTATGCTATTATAACACACTCCATTTTTTAAAACATAAGTGCTAGCATCGCACAAATTATTTGTAACCTAGCGTTTTCCTTTAACAGAATGTACTGGATATTATTCTATATTGGAGATTTTTCCTTACTAGTACATATTTTCAACAGCTCTATAGTATCCTAGCTCCCATTTTATGACATATCAAATCTATTTGACCCATTCCCTATTGATGGAAATTTAGGTGGGTCTCACTCTTTTCCTACTATGTGATTATTATAGATTAACTTGTGCTACCCCCCAAATTCATATGTTGAAGTTCTAACCCTTAGTATCTCAGTAAGTGACCTTATTTGGAGATAGAGTCATGATAGTCAAATTAGAATGAGGTCATTAGGGTGGGTCCTAATCCAATATGACTGATGTCCTTATAAGAAGAGGAAATTTGGAAGGAGACACTTAGGAAGGAAGAGATCTAAAGCCACAGGAAGAAGACAGTCACCTGCAAGCCAAGGGAAGAGACCTAGAACATATCCTTCCCTCATAGCTATCAGATGAAACCAACCCTGCCAGCACCTTGATCTCAGACTTGTGGCCGCTGGGACTGTGAGACAATAAATTTATTGTTTAAACCACTCAGTCTGTAGTACTTTGTGGTGGCAGCCCTGGCAAACCAATTACAATGATGCTTTGATGAATATCTTTGTACATATATTTACAGAAGCAAATTTATCATCTTTCAATCATGGCATTTTATCTCCTGGTCAATTTCTTCAACTGAATCAGTGATATTCCCTAAGTCCACCTGACCTGCTCATGGAATGACCAACAGCAGACCCTTGAACACGTGAAATTCTTTCATAACTCTGTATCTTTGCACATATCCTTTGCTTAGAATGCCCTTCCTCCTGAGATGTTCTTGAAAAACTCCAATACAGTCACTTCAAGTGCTGCCTCCTCTGTGAAACCTTTAATCAGCCTCTGGGATGACACCCTGTGATTTCCACCTCCTAGTATTCAAGCCTTTGTGTATTCTCCATCTTTGTGTATTGCCCTTCTCTTTATTGTGGACTGGACTTATTGTCTCACTTCTAAAGAACAGAGTACGGCAGAAGTGATGGGACATCAATTAGATTACAAAAAGACCTTGGCTTCTGTCCAGAGGTGATTGCTCTCATACACGCTTGTTCTCTCTTCTTCTTTCTTGGTCACTAACACTGAGGGGAGCCTGATGTCATACTGTGAGGAGGCAGCTTTGTGGAAAGGTTCTTGTTTCAAGAGATCAAGTCCCTTTAACAACCACATGAGTGAAAATGGAAGTGGATCTCTCCTCTCATTCAAGCCTTTAGATGAAACTAGACACAGATAGCTTGACTACAACCTCATGAGAAAAGCCTTGAGGCAATCCCACCTAAGTCATACCTGGATTCCTGACCAAAGAAATTATGAGATAGCAAATCTTTGTTGCTATGAACTGCTAAGCTTTGGGATAATTTGATATGCAGCAGTAAATAACTAGTCTACTTTCCATCCTCCTGTCTTTTCCCCAAGTTCCTTAGACGTATTTCCAGTAGTGCTCTTAGCACACTACAACATATTTGTTTTGAAATCTTTTCCCCCAATTGCCTAATTCCAAGGACAGGAATCCTGGCTCAGTTAGCTTTATATTTACTGTGTCTTACACAACAAAGTTCAAGCTACCATCATCCCTTCCCTAGACTGTTTCAATAACCTCCAAACTGAGCTGTCCAAATCCCCTCTAGCCTCTGACTAATCCATTCACTACCTAGCACTAAGAACCTTTTTAAAATGCAATTTGGGTTATCTGAGAGCTTAAAATCCTTCTCCTCATTCTTAGGATAAGGACCTAAATTTGTAATACAGCCCCCCAGGCCTGGCAGGGTCTGCCTGCCTCACCACCACATCCAAAGCCACTTCCGCATTGTTCCCAGCATGACAGCAACACTGGTCTTTCAGTTCCTCAGTTGAACCATGCTTCTTCCTCCCTTGCTATCTTTGCTCACACTGTTCCCACTGTCTGGGATGCTTTTTCCCCCTCCTCCTCAATTTCTACTCATTTCTCTAAATCTGAGCTCAATACCTTTCTGCCTTCCCTTCTAAAGCAAAGAACCCTGTAGTTTTCCTGCATATCACTTTTCACAATTGAGATTAAATGACTTTAATTAGATGTTTAATATTTGTCTCCTGTGTTGGACTCTGAGTTCTATGAGGGCAGGGACACCTTGTCTTGTTCACTATTGTATCCCCAGCACAGACCATGGTGTCTGACCTATTGAAAATAAGGGCTCGGTAATTTTTTCCCTCTATTTTTTTGCTGAATGAAACACAGGACAAACACTTCCTATTCTTTACACAAACTTGAAATCTTTTCATCATCTACACATTTAATCTTTTGAGTGTCATCCCTCTATGCAACAAATAGAGGAAAACAATAGAATGGAAAAGATTAGAGATCTCTAGATACCAAGGGAACATTTCATGTAAAGGTTGGCACAATAAAGGACAGAAATGGCAAGGACCTAACAGAAGTAGAAGAGATTAAGAAAAGGTGGTAAGAATACACAGAAGAGTTATACAAAAAAGGTCTTAATGACCCAGATAACCACGATGGTGTGGTCTCTCACCTAAAGCCAGACATCTCAGAGTGTGAAGTCAACTGAGCCTTAGGAAGTTTTACTACAAACAAAGCTAATGGAAGTGATGAAATTCCAGCTGAGCTATTTCAAATCCTAAAAGATGATACTGTGAAAGTGCTGCACCCAGCATGTCAGCAAATTTGGAAAACTCAGCAGTGGCCACAGGAGTGGAAAAGGTTAGTTGCCATTCCAGTCCCAAAGAAAGGCAATGCTAAAGAACATTCAAACTACTGTACAGTTCAGTTCAGTCACTCAGTCGTGTCCAACTCTTTGAGACCCCAAGGACTGCAGCACACCAGGCTTTCTTGTCCATCACCAACTCCCAAAGCCTGCTCAAACTCATGTCCATCGAATAAGTGATGCCATCCAACCATCTCATCCTCTGTCATCCCCTTCTCTTCCTGCCTTCAATCTTTCCCACCATCAGGGACTTTTCCAATGAGTCAGTTCTTCACATCAGGTCACCAAAGTATTGGAGTTTCAACTTCAGCATCAGTCCTTCCGATGAATATTCAGGACTGATTTCCTTTAGGATTCACTGGTTGGATCTCCTTGCAGTCCAAGGGTCCAAGGGACTCTGAGGAGTCTTCTCTAACACCACCGAACAAAAGCATCAATTCTTCTGCGCTCAGCTTTCCTTATAGTCCAAGTCTCACACCCATACATGACCACTGGAAAAACCATAGCCTTGATGAGATGGATCTTTGTTGGCAAAGTAATGTCTCTGCTTTATAATATGCTGTCTGCGTTGGTCATAGCTTTTCTTTCAAGGAGCAAGCGTCTTTTAATTTCATGGCTGCAGTCACCATCTGCAGTGATTTTGGAGCCCAGAAAAATAAAGTCTGACACTGTTTCCACTGTTTCCCCATCTATTTCCCATGAAGTGGTGGGACCGGATGCCATGATCTTCGTTTTCTGAATGTTGAGCTTTAAGCCAACTATTTCCCTCTCCACTTTCACTTTCATCAAGAGGCTTTTGAGTTCCTCTTCACTTTCTGCCATAAGGGTGGTGTCATCTGCATATCTGAGGTTATTGATATTTCTCCCAGCAATCTTGATTCCAGCTTGTGTTTCTTCCAGTCCAGTGTTTCTCATGATGTACTCTGCATAGAAGTTAAATAAACAGGGTGACAATATACAGCCTTGATGAACTCCTTTTCCTGTTTGGAACCAGTCTGTTGTTCCACGTCCAGTTCTAACTGTTGCTTCCTGACCTACATACAAATTTCTCAAGAGGCAGATCAGGTGGTCTGGTATTCCCATCTCTTTCAGAATTTTCCACAGTTTATTGTGATCCACACAGTCAAAGGCTTTGGCATAGTCAATAAAGCAGAAATAGATGTTTTTCTGGAACTCTCTTGTTTTTTCTATGACCCAGCGGATGTTGGCAATTTGATCTCTGGTTCCTCTGCCTTTTCTAAATCTAGCTTGAACATCTGGAAACTCACGGTTCATATACTGTTGAAGCCTGATTTGGAGAATTGTTCCATGTCCGATTCTAACTGTTGCTTCTTAACCTGCACTACTGTACAACTGCACTCATTTCACATGCTAGCAAGGTATTGCTCAAAATCCTTCAAGCTAGGCTTCAACAGTTTGTGAACTGAGAATTTCCAGATGCTCAAGCTGGATTTAGAAAACGCAGAGGAATCAGATTAAACTGCCAACATCTACTGGACCATAGAAAAAGCAAGGGAATTGCAGAAAAACATCTACTTCAGCTTTATTGACTATGCCAAAGCCTTTGACTGTGTGGATCACAACAAACTGTGGAAAATTCTTAAAGAGATGGGAATACCAGGCCACCTTACCTGCCTTCTGAAAAACCAGTATGCAGGTCAAGAAGCAACAGTTAGAACTGGACATGGAACAATGGACTTGTTCAAAATTGGGAAAGGCTGTATATTGTCACCCTGCTTATTTACCTTCTATTCAGAGTACATCATACGAAATGCCCAGCTGGATGAAGCACAAGCTGGAATCAAGATTTCTAGGAGAAATATCAACACCCTAAGATATGTAGATGATTTTACTCTAATGGCAGAAACAGAAGAGGAACTAAAGAGCCTCTTGATGAGGGTGAAAGAGGAGAGTGAAAAGGGGGCTTAAAACTCAACATTCAAAAAACTAAGATCATGGCATCTGGTCCCATCACTGCATGGCAAATAGATGCAGAAAAAGTGGGAACAGTGACAGATTTTATTCTTTTGAGCTCCACAATCACAGCAGATGGTGAATTAAGCCATGAAATTAAAAGACGTTTACTTCATGGAAGGAAAGTTATGACCAACCTAAATAGCATATTCAAAGACATTACTTTGCCAACAAAAGGTCCATCTGGTCAAGGCTATGGTTTTTCCAGTGGTCATGTATGGATGTGAGAGTTGGACTATAAAGAAAGCTGAGTTCTGAAGAATTGATGCTTTTGAACTATGGTGTTGGAGAAGACTCTTGAGAGTCCCTTGGACTGCAAGGAGATCCAACCAGTGAATCCTAAAGGAAATCAGTCCTGAATATTCACTGGAAGAACTGATGCTGAAGCTGAAACTCCAATACTTTGGTGACCTGATGTGAAGAACTGACTCATTGGAAAAGTCCCTGATGGTGGGAAAGACTAAAGGAGGGAGGAGAAGGGGACGACAGAGGATGAGATGGTTGGATGGCATCACTGACTCAATGGACATGAGTTTGTGATGGACAGGGAGTTTGTGATGCGAGTTGGTGATGGAGAGGAAGGCCTGGCATGCTGCAGTCTATGGGGTCGCAAAGAGTCAGACACAACTGAGCAACTGAACTGAACTGAACTGGAACTGTCATGGCACCTCTGGGTGTGTCACTTCACTTAGTGATTGAGGATCAAGGTCTAGTCTTGTCTGCCATCAAGGTCTAGTCTTGGTCCCATTTGATTCTAATCAGTTTATGTTGTGTCCTCGGGCTACGTCATTCTTTCAAAAGTTGTGCCCTGCCCCTTTTCCTCCTGTTACAGCATCACTGACTTAATGGACATGAGTTTGAGCAAACTCCAGGAGACAGTGAAGGACTGGGTAGCCTGGAGTGCTAAAGTCCATGGGGTCCCAAGGAGTTGGACATGACTTAGCGACTAAACAACAGACTATTGAGTAACTGTGTAACCCTGGACAAATTATTTATGTCCTCTGTTCCTCAAATTCCTCAGCTATAAAATAAGGATATCATAATGGTATCATTTTATAAGCTTGTTGGAGGGATTCTTGTAATTTCCTCTCCATGACTCATAAAGCACTAAGAACAGGGGCTGGCCTTCAAAAATGCTCAATAAATGTCAGTCAGTATTGTTTACCTGTGGCAAAACAGGGTTGTCCATTTCTCATTTAGTATTGAAAGAAGTTTAGGGATATTTATGGTGCTGTGACATTCTCTGTTAGGATTGGAAGGTTAGGATTGGAACGTTAGGGAGGTTAGGATTGGAACACTTAAAAATATAATGCCTCCTCATCAATTCTTTCCTCTACCTTTAAATCTTAATATTGAAGGCAGTGGGAGAAGGGAAAGAGGAGAAATGGTGCCAGCTATGTCCTATTTGGTTCCAAAAGATAGCAGCATCAGTTGGCACTTTCTCCTAGAAGTTTGTTTCTATTGTTCACACATGCATCTTCATATGCTCATTGTCAGAGATGAGATGAACTAAGGGAGGGCTACCATTTCAGATTCTTGACACTTGGCAGTTTGTGAATGCTGCTTTTTTGGAATCTGGAGAACCATCAAGCTGCCTTTCTTCTTCTTCTTCTTAGGACCCTTTTGATTGATCAGAGCCTATGAAGGAAATATTGGCTATTCAAGAGCCATAATAAAACAGTAGTAAAATAATGAAGTCTGAATTGCAACAAGGAGCTCACTCAAGCAAGGGCCCTCTGCTGCTGGGTCCCAGAGAAAATATTTCTCATAAGAAAAATATAAGATACAAAAAAGTCAAACAGATAACCTTCCCTCAAAACATGTAAGAAAGATACAAAAACGTCAGATAATCTTCCCTCAAAACACAGTGTTCTCTAAAATCCCCTTCCTTCTTTTAGAAGGCACACTCAGTTCTGGAACAGAAGCTAGGAAACCAGCCTGAGACAATTAGTTTTCCCCTCCCCTTTTAATCTCTTGAGAAAGAGCTGCCAATTTTAGAAATTCCTCCTTTGATCAGAAGATAAAGCAGAACAATGCTGTAGCACTAAGCGGATTCCTAAGGGACATTTTTCAAGGGTGTGTAAAGCCTGCCTGGAAGTGTGTATACAAGGAGGGAGAAGGGGAGTTGGTGGAAATGGAAGGGTGGGTAGACTAGAGATGATAGTCACAGCGAGAAGGAATAATCATACAGTTGCTTCTAGATTCCATAGAGGAGCAACTCCAGTCAGTCTTATTTCCTGGGAGTCTTAGGCATGTATATTACAATGATTAAAGGGCTTCATCTAATTAACATCCTCCCTCAAAAAAAAAGGAAGAAAGAAAAAATCAGATTTATTTTTCACCGTTTGTCGGAGGTGACTTTTTGTTCTTGTTTTTACTGAAAATTACAAACTAGTCTATCACATTAAGATTGTGAATCTCTGAAAGGAGGTCTGTTTAAAAGATAAAAATACTATGGATTAGAGCTAGGAATAAGTTTGAATCACGCCGCCAACTTCACTGTCTGTAAAACGGGGGTAATTTTCCTATCTGTTTAACATGGCCATGTAATTTTTTTTTTAATGTAACACTTGAAGACTAAATATTTTATGAGCATAAGCTCATTCAATTCTCATGAGGAAGGTATTATTATGGAGATTGTATGTAAAGATATTTTGTGATATAGAAAAGAGCCGTCTAGTTATGAGTTATCATTGGGCCACCTTCTCACCTGGCTGTTGTGAGGATTAAATATGATGCGAAAGCACTTTAAACACTCCACGTGATGGGCGGACTACTAATTACACACCCCGCAGCACCTGATCCACTGTGAGGAAACGGTAGACGCTGGTTGGAGTGAACGATTTTATATCTTCCCTGTTCCTTTCAATCCTCCAATCACAAGCTAATGTCCGCAGGCCTGGGGCCAAAACCACGAATCTGGGAGCTGCTGTCCGGATGGAGACGAGCGCAGAGTCCAAGAAGAGGGCACGGGAACAGTAAAGTAGTTCAGTGGCTGGGGGGCGCTTTGGACGCTGGGTTTGAGAGGTGGCCGACTGGGGTCCCCGGAGTCCCTCTCCTCTGGTCTGGGGCTGCACAAAGAGACATCCCAAGCCTGCTGGGCACTATACCCCAGGAGCCCGACTCATTCGCAGCTACCGGAGTTAGAGCCTCACGCGACTCACCCAAGCCCCGCCCACTACCTCAGGTAGGCCCTCCGCACCAGCCAATCCGAAAGAAGCCTGGGTGCGGAAGGCGGTGCTTTCCCGACCGGAAGTGACGTCTATGCTTGGCTGGCCGCGGTGTCCG
>NW_011495071.1:14114113-14118154 GCF_000754665.1 Bison bison bison
TGAGTGGAAAATGGCTCGGATTTTTGCGGCTGTGGCGCCTTGGGTTGTGGTGGAGGCAGAGGCTCAGGCAGCGTGAGGTGAGGAACAGTAGGTGCGGCGGGGGCCGGAACCGGGGACCCTGCTCTCCAAAGGCGCTGAAGGGCCCCTGGGGTCTTGGATGGGAGAGTCTCTTGCCGCGGCCCCAAGTCCCCCGGGTGTCCGCTTCTGACCCTCCATGCCGTACTCTTGGCGCTGCCCCAGTCCGACTCACCTCTCCCTGGGCCTTGCTTCCATCCCGGCCGTTGCCAGCTTCCCCTCCGAAGGTGCCCGCATCCCACCAGGACCCTTTTGTCGGGGGTGGTGGGTGGAGGGGGCTCCTGGGAGTTAGTATTGTCCGAAAGGGCGAGGGGAAGCCACCCCCTTGTTCTCGGGACCGGGCTGGAGCCGCAGTGGCGGGTCCTATTCTCTGGTCGAATTGTTGAATTCTGCCGAGTGCGTGTGTTGCACTTCTCAGTTGTGAACCGTCCCCCGTCCCCTCCCCGCTTCTTTTCGCCTCCTTGTCCCATCTCCGGCTTTGGGGGCTACAGATCCTTTTTCTTCTCCACCCACCCCCCTTCCCCGGTTGCTTTTTTTTTTTTTTTTTGCCGCGAATCCAATCCACTTGCTTCAGGAAGACAGTATTATTTCTGTGTGTATTTAGCGCATCATCTTTCTGGGAGGGCGGTCAGATTAAAAATATTTGCCTAAGTCTTCTTGAGTGACGGAGGAACAATAAATAATTGAAGGAAAAAGAGCGCATGCTTTATGGTTTGGCTTTAAAAACGAGATTCTGCAGCTTTGGAGTTTTTTGGGGGGGCGGGTGGAGCAGGCATTGCGGAGGGAAATGAGAAAGGAGAAAAATAAGGAGTAAAGTCTGGAGATAAGGAACGTGGAAGAGGGAGCCTGTGCTAGTTCTTTCCTTCTGTTAGTCTGATGGGAGTTCAGGTTGTAATTATATTTTTATTTTGAACAGTGGGTGTTGAATTGAGTGTAAAGAAGGAGACCTTTGTTTTTGAACAAGATTATTTATTAAAGCAGTACCCCAAAATCTTTGCAGGTTGGTGTCAGGCAGAAAGATGCTGTTGGAAAAATTGTGTAACATTGGTGCAGCAAAGCCACAGATTAGAAGAGATTCAGAAAAAAGAAAGCTATTCTTAGAAGAGTGGTGAAGGAAGGCTGTAGGGAGATCCAGGAACACTGATTCCAGGCTAGACTTTGTACCTTTGCCTCCTTGGCTTGTGGTTAAGTTTCCACATAAGACGCCTCTCAGCAACTCAGCCAGGGCTGGGGCTGATGCTCTTATTCAGAGGAGAAAATTAGACCGAAGTGCTTTAGTTGAGGTCTGTACTGTTGAAGATAACTGCTTGTTTAATATTATGATAGTCTTTAAGTACTGAAAAACATTTTGACTGGATTATTTAACTCAAACCTATTTCAAGAGTGATTTTACATAGGTACAAAGTACATATAGAGCTGCTTCAAGTAATTTTGCCTAAATTAGTAGATTCCAAACCAGTTTTTTTCTTAGGAAAGTCTCTGTTGTGTTGTGTTTTGTATGCATGTCGCTTGCAGTTTTTCTTGGCAAGCAATATATGTACATTGTTTTCATCCATAGATTTTACAGTTTTTTCTGTTTCATGGGATATAAAAGTTGGCATGCTTGCATTTAGGAATTCTAGAAACTATAACTTTATGTAATAATTAGTTGTATATTAAGCATATGATTCATTGTTTCTTCCTTCTGCTGTAAATGATTCTAAAATTTTCAATTAATTGAAGATTGGTACATCAGTTCCCATGTCCAGGAATCATTCTTTAATCTAGCCCAGTGTTTTTGCACTTAGTAAGCACATTCAGTAAATGAACTTATACCTAACCAAGAATGTTGAATTTCCCAAGAGTTCAGAGTTCTTATCAGAGCATTGGACCAAATTTTTCAGAGCAACAGGGCGAAGCAGTTTTTTTTATGCTGTGTAACTTGTGTTTCTTTGATAGTATAAATTACCCATTTTATTGTATTTGCCATATTCCAAAAATAATTTAAGGCATGTAAATTATAAAGGTGAATATTTCAGTACAGTTCATTTACTTGATTTGTGGTGTACCTGACTAAGGCTAAAAGTCCATTTTATGGAAGATCTGGTTGTATCCAGAGGGCCTACAGGGTGCCTGGTACAGCAGTGGTTCTAGGAATAGAAAAACGAATGAGATAGTACTTGTCCTCAATAAGTTCTCTAGTCCATTTGGGGAGACAAACACAAATTATAACAGTATGGATATAATGGCATGTAAGGATGGTGGATCCAAAATACTAAGAATGATATGATCACCTGGCTTGAGAGATGGAGAGAGAATGAGTGCATCTGATGAGGATGGAGGTGCTCAAATTGAGTATTAAAGGATTAATTCTTTTTATTAATGAGGGAAAGTTAGACGTTATCAGCTTCCAGACCCTGCCGAGATACTACCAAGCTGTTTAATACCTCTGGTATCTTGTTTCTTTCATGTGAGAGTTGGACTACATCTAAATCACTGCTGTTTAATAGAAATATTAAATGAGAGCCACGTAGGTAAGGTATTTTACATTTTCTTGGTAAATCTTTGAAATCTGGTGTTCATTTTACACTTAGAACACATCTTACTTTGGACTAACTACTTGTCAAGCTCTCAGTAGCTGTTGTGTTTATTGTTTAATTGGTAAGTCGTGCCCACTACTCTTTTGGGATCCCATGGACTGTAGCCCGCCAGACTCCTCTGTCCATGGGATTTCCCAGGCAAGAACACTGGAATGGGTTGCCATTTCCTTCCCCAGGGGATCGTCCCTACTCAGGGATTGAACCCGAGTGTCCTGCATTGGCAGGTGGACTCTTTACCATTGAGCCATCTGGGAAGCCCTGTTTGTGTTTAGCATATACAATACTGGACAATACAGTTCAAGAATATGAAAATTCTGCTTTTCTGTCTCGGATTCTTGCTTGAAAAGAAAAAACAACTCCTATGAGAATAGTATAAATGTAGTCATTTATAATTTCTACTCCTTTTGATAGTATTCATACATGCCTTTAGATTGGAATTATACTTGAAAATGATTTGCTAAAAAAAAAAAGAAGAAGAAATTGATTTGCTGCAGGATATCGTTCAGGTTGTTCATAGAGTTTTTGTTGGGACTGTTTTCCCTGTGTCTGGTGCAGTCAGGTTTTGAAACATCTTTCTTTTGTGCTTTTATGTATACTTTGTATCTCTCTTGGTCTCTGCAGTCTGTTCTTTATAACGAGTGATGGATTCAAAGCACAGTGAGAGAATGTACATGGACATTTTGCTGCTGCTGCTAAGTCGCTTCAGTCGTGTCCGACTCTGTGCGACCCCATAGACGGCAGCTGATCAGGCTCTCCGGTCCCTGGGATTCTCCAGGCAAGAACACTGGAGTGGGTTGCCATTTCCTTCTCCAATGCATGAAAGTGAAAAGTGAAAGTGAAGTCGCTGAGTCTTGTCTGACTCTTAGAGACCCCATGGACTGCAGCCCACCAGGCTCCTCCATCCATGGGATTTTCCAGGCAAGAGTACTGGAGTGGGGTGCCATTGCCTTCTCCACCCCAGCCCCCATAACTCTGACGGAGTTACCTGTAATTAAAACCATAGTGCTGTGAGTAGCCATAACCAGATTGATTTATTAAATCACTTTGTATGTGTTCATAATGTAATTTATAACTGTTCTGACTTTTCTTTTTTGTTTAGTGTGTACGTGAATTGAGCAAAGCACTCTTTGGCTTGAGAATGTAGCCTGCTTTCATCTGACTAGATTGCATGATGATATTTATCAGACTAGAATTCTGCGTATATTAAAATACATGACATGAGATTGTAGCTGTTCAGGTTTTTTTTTAAAGACAGTTATTAATATATAATTTACTTATAGTAAAATGCATCTGTTTTGGGTGTACAACGCTATTGTTGTTGCTAAGTCACTTCAGTCGTGTCCTAATGTGTGTGACTCCATAGACGGCAGCCCACCAGGCCTCCCCC
>NW_011495071.1:14118254-14125395 GCF_000754665.1 Bison bison bison
TTCTCCAATGCATGAAAGTGAAAAGTGAAAGTGAAGTTGCTCAGTCTTGTCTGACTCTTAGCGACCCCATGGACTGCAGCCCACCAGGCTCCTCCATCCATGGAATTTTCCAGGCAAGAGTACTGGAGTGGGGTGCTATTGCGAATGGAGATTTGTACAATTTTAAACAACTTTTTGGATTTCTTAAAAACATTTAAAAAATATTTTTATTTATTTATTTTTGGCTGTACTGGGTCTTTGTCGCTGTGCAGGCTTTTCTCTATTTGCGGCAAGTGGGAGCTAGTCTCTAGTTGCGGTGCAAGGGCTCCTCACTGCGGTGGCCTCTTGTCGCTAAGCATGGCTCTAGGGTATGTATGTTGCAGCTCTGGGGTCTAGAGCACAGTTCAGTAGGCTCAGTAGTGGCACACGGGCAGAGTTGCTCTGTAGCATGTGGAGTCTTCCTGGACCGGGGATTGAACCTGTGTCTCCTGCATTGGCAGGCAGATTCTTTACCACTAAGCAGCCACCAGGGAAGCCCAGAGTTTCTTAAATTTTTTAATTCAGCTATTTGGGTACAAAAGTGAATGGGGTATCTAAACACTCTTGATTGTAATAGATTTGAAGGCAATTATTTAGCAGAGTATTTATCTTTTCACCTTGAGAATGAATTAATATACTATAAAATTGACAACCCTATTGTTAAACACATAGCTTTCATTAGTCTTATAATACAAAAGTTACCTTATTGATGAATAAATGATGTACAACGCTGATTCATTTAATTTGTTGTGCATTGAGTTTGGTTTTAAAAAAAAATAGGCTTATTTTAGTCATGATAACTATGACTAACAATGATAAAGTAAATAACGTCCTTACATTTGTGTTGATTGATGATTATAGAGCCTTTAATTCTCCCCCTCCACCAGCCTTATTCTTTGTGAAGTAAATAGAGCAGGTATTTTTTTCATTTTCTTGAAGAGGAAAATGAGACCCAGTGAAGCTGTGACTTGTTTTGGATAATACATTACAGATACTGCTTGAACATAGCAGGCTTACAATGCTAGCCTAGAGTTCTCTTCATTGCATCTCTTCTATGGTGCTCGAGTGTTTAGATACATAGCCCTTAACAGATTTTGGAGTGTATTGATGGGTAATTCCTGCCTTGAAGCAGAAAGTAGTTTAGTTATTAAAAAATTATTAATGGGAAAGAAAAATGTAAGGGGTGGTATTGTTGTTTAGTCGCTAAGTCGTACCCAACTCTTTTGCCACCCTATGGACTGCAGCCTGCCAGACTCCTTTGTCCATGGGATTTCCCAGGCAAGAATACTGGAGTGGGTTACCACTATGGTTTAGTTACACTTAAAATTGGGCTTCCGTCGTAGCTCAGGTGGTAAAGAGTCTGACTGCAATGCAGGAGAACTGGGTTTGATCCCTGGGTTGGGAAGATTCCCCTGGAGAAGGAAATGGCAACCCACTCCAATATTCTTGCCTGAAGAATCCCATGAACAGAGGAGCCTGGCTGGCTGCAGTCTATGGGGTCGCAAGAGTCGGACGTGACTGAGCAACTAAGTGCACGCACACACACTTAAAATAGATGAGAGTTAACTAGGCAAGATTTTTTATTTTGAGCAAAGAATTTAGATTTTAAACTATTATTGTAGGAAGAAAGTGATGAAGTGTCAAGGACAGAGCTATACCAGTGTTCAGGGAACAACTTGGGGAAAACTTAGATAAGAGAAGAAATTTAGCTTTAAGGAAGGATTTGCATGGCTCATTTAAAAACATAAAAACGGGGGGCCACCTGCACGCGGGGTGTGTGAGGACGCGCTTCCCGGTCGTGGAGTGCTTGAGCTCAGAAGTGGTGGCTGTGGTACCTCCTGCTGCCACCCGTGCGGACGCAGAGCATCGGACGTGAGCGCTGTTGCGTGGGGCTGGAAGGTGAAGCTATGATGGCCATCAGTGAAAATATTCTCTTTGGAATGGGAAATCCTCTTCTTGACATCACTGCTGTAGTGGATAAGGATTTCCTTGGTAAGTATTCTCTTAAACCTAATGACCAGATTTTGGCTGAAGAGAAACATAAGGAACTGTTTGATGAACTTGTAAAAAAATTCAAAGTTGAATATCATTCTGGTGGCTCTACCCAGAATTCAATTAAAGTGGCCCAGTGGATGATTCAGCAGCCACACAAAGCAGCAACATTTTTTGGATGCATTGGGATAGATACATTTGGGGAGATCCTGAAGAAAAAAGCTGCTGAAGCCCATGTGGATGCTCATTACTATGAACAGAATGAGCAGCCAACAGGAACTTGTGCTGCATGCATCACTGGTGGCAACAGCTCACTTGTAGCTAATCTTGCTGCTGCCAACTGTTACCAAAAGGAAAAACATCTTGATATGGAGAAAAACTGGATATTGGTGGACAAAGCGAGAGTTTATTATATACTAGGTTTTTTCCTCACAGTTTCTCCAGAGTTGGTTTTAAAAGTGGCTCACCATGCTTCTTGAAACAACAGAATTTTCACTTTGGATCTGTCTGCACCATTTATTAGTCAGTTCTACAAGGAATCATTGATGAAAGTTATGCCTTTTGTTGACATACTTTTTGGAAATGAGGTGGAAGCTGCCACTTTTGCTAGAGAGCAAGGCTTTGAGACTGAAGACATTAAAGAAATAGCCAGAAAGACAGGCTCTGCCAAAAGTCAACTCAAAGAGGCAGCGAATCGTGATTTTCACCCAAGGGAGAGAGGACACCATACTGGCTACAGAAAGTGAAGTCACCACTTTTGCTGTCTTGGATCAAGACCAGAAAGAAATTGTCGATACCAGTGGAGCTGGAGATGCATTTGTTGGAGGTTTTCTGTCTCAGCTGGTCTCTGACAAGCCCCTAACTGAATGCATCTGTGCTGGCCACTATGCTGCAAGTGTCATAATTAGGAGGACTGGCTGCACCTTTCCTGAGAAGCCAGACTTCCACTGATGGAAAAGCATGAAACTGCATTCCAGGAGTACAGACACTGCCTTGATTGTTTCCTGAGAATTCCCATATTAATAAAGAAGAAAATGCCACCTTTCCTACTATAATAATGTTGAATCTTAATATAGGGGGTACAGTAATACACAATAGAATCTTTATTCTCTCAACAACCTAAAGTAGGAGGTTTATTTCCATAGTCTGATAGTGCCAGGTAAATGTCAATTAAACAGAAATATAGTATTTCAATTGAAATTTTTGTTTCATTTTCCATTACATTGTAAATTCATGTGTACTAAGCAAAGTGATCATTTTTTTACATTTCTGCTTTGAATGCAGATGCAATTTAATAGAATAGATTTTTTTAAAGGAATTAAAAATAATACATAAATCTTTAGCTTTTATACAAGTATATTTAATTCAGAAGTGTTTGTACACATATACACACACATGTGTTCATATATGTACCACATATATACATGACAAATGGTTAAGGTACAGAAATATTTATCTTTCCAAGTTATGCCAAGTAATTTCATCAGTGTGTACTCAAATATGTAATAAATTTTGGATAATTAATTTGCCAAATTATAAGCTATATTAAAATATTCAAGTCATAATCTTATATTTACTTATGGTACTCTGTATTTGATACAAATAAAAACTTGTCATAAAGGGAAAAAAAATAAAAACATAAAAACAACACAGGTGAAGTAGGAGATGAGGATAAATAGACATCTGCAATAAATATTTAGAGGCCAGTGGTCAGAATTTTTATATTATTTGGATGATTCAGGAAATCTTAGCACATACTCTAAACTTGTGGCTTGAGTAGTGTGGAAGACATGGCTAAGAGTATGGAAAGACAGGTTGTTGACTAATGAGCAGCAGAGTAATTTGAGTTCCTATTGTGAAATCAGTAGGGATTTGATAAGAATTTTACTATGAGAAAAGAATAGGCAGTGTTCATAAAGGAGAATTGGTTTAAAAATTTGCAGAATGGGAAATTCTAATTGAAACAGGTAATTTTTAGAAGTATTTTCCTATAAAAAAACTGAAATTGACAATTTACTTTCAGAAAACGCTCAGAGAAACAGGAAGATGTTGAGTATTGTTAAAGTTCTACTGTGGAGTGGGAGGAAAAAGCAGACGATCTTTCTAGATAAAAGGGGAAAATGAGAAGAGACAATAGAAGGAAGTCAAAGATAAGGGGTACTTACCTTCTGGTGAGGTGGGAAAAGAACTTGGCTATTGTTGGGAGAGCTACATCCCATTGGGCTTCCCTTGTAGCTCAGTTGGTATAGAATCTGAAAGCAGTGCAGGAGACCTGGGTTCAATCCCTGGGTTTCGAAGATTCCCTGGAGAGGGAAATGGCAGCCCACTCTGGTATTCTTGCCTGGAGAATCCCATGGACAGAGGAGCCTGGCAGGCTATACCATTTATGGGATCGCAAGAGTCAGACATGACTGAGCAACTAAGCACAAAGCATCAATACCTGTCTATTAGGGAATGGGAGAATACTTTTTCAAATGTTTTATTTGCAGTTTTGGAAATCATACAAAGCAGGTATACACCCCACCCCAGCCCCCATAAACTCTGAAGGAGTTGCTGCTGCTGCTGCTGCTAAGTCATTTCAGTCGTGTCCGACTCTGTGCGACCCCATAGACGGCAGCCCACCAGGCTCCCCCGTCCCTGGGATTCTCCAGGCAAGAACACTGGAGTGGGTTGCCATTTCCTTCTCCAATGCATAAAAGTGAAAATTGAAAGGGAAGTTGCTCAGTCGTGTCCGACTCTTTGCGACCCCACAGACTGCAGCTTACCAGGCTCCTCCGTTCGTGGGATTTTCCAGGCAAGAGTACTGGAGTGGGGTGCCATCGCCTTCTCCGAAGATGCTATAAATTATAAGAAATAGTAACAGTATGTAACTGCCTCTACCATAGTTAAAATATGAAATAATTGCATCACTTTAGAAAGTGTCCTTATGCCCTTTGTAAATTGGTCCCTCCCACTCACCCTCCAGTCTCTGGCAGCAACAGATTTTTCTTTTGCATTTCTATAGTTTTGCATTCCAAGAATGGCATATAAAATTGGCATCATCCTATACCTATAGTCTTCTGAATCTGGCTTCTTTCACTTAGCATGTTTTGAGATTCAATATACCCTTTCAACAAAAAGCCAAATTTTTATAACAGTTTTAGACTACAGAAAAATTGTTAAGATAGTACAGAGAATCCCGACAAACTCTGGACCTGGTTTCCTGTATTACTTTTTATGTATGTAAACTATATTTGCTAACTGTCAAGAACAAGATTCTAGAATTAAGTTTTTTGTGTGGAAGGTGTGTGAAGGTTTCTGTCAAGATAACTATCTAATAACTTTTTATTGTAAACTATATATACCAAAATTTGTCATTTAATCATTTTTAAGTGTATATTTCAGTGACATTATATTTACGATGTTAATGCAGCCATCACCGCTTTCTATTTCCAAAGTTTTTCATCACCCCAAACAGATACTCTGTACCATTAAGCAGTAACTACCCCGTCCCTTTCTTCCTGCTGCTGCTGCTAAGTCACTTTAGTCGTGTACAACTCTGTGCGACCCCATAGACGGCAGCCCACCAGGCTCCCCCGTCCCTGGGATTCTCCAGGCAAGAACACTGGAGTGGGTTGCCATTGCCTTCTCCACCTCTTCTTCCTAGCTCCTGGTAATTGCTAATCTACTTTTCTGTCTCTTTGACTTTACTTAATTGCCAGGATATGGAGGCAACCTCAACTGCCAGTCAACAAATGAATGGATAAAGATACTCTGTGTGTGTGTGTGTGTGTGTACACACCATGGAATACTACTTGGGCATAAGGAAATTTTGTCATTTGTAACAATATGGATAGACTTGGCAGATATTATGTTAAGTGAAATAAACCAGACAGAGAAAGACACATATATATCACTTAAATGTAGAATCTAAAAATTCAACAAACTATTGAATACAACAAAAAAAGAAACAGACTCACAGATATAGAGAACAAATAAGTGGTGAAGGGCAACATGAGGGTAGAGGATTGAGTGTTACAAACTATTATGTATAAAATAAGCTATAAGGATATATTGTACAATACAGGGAATATAGCCAATATTCTATAATAACTATAGAGTATAACCTTTAAATAATGTGGGGACTTCTCTGGTGGTCCAATGGTTTGGACTCTATTGTCACTGCTGAGGGCTCGGGTTCAATCCCTGGTCAGGGAACTAAGATCCCACAGACCACACGGAGTTTTGGGCCAAAAAAATTGGGAAAAAACAAATTGTGAATCACTATATTGTATACCTGTAACTTATGTAATATCATACATCAACTATACTTCAATTTTTTTTTAAAGTGTTAAAATGTGGCTGCAACATTTTATATTCCTATTGGCAAAGTGTGAGGGTTTCAGTTTCTCTATATCCTTGTCAATGCTTCTTTTCCTTTATTTATTTATTTATTTATATTGAACTATAGTTGATTTACAATCTTGTGTTAACTTCAGGTGTATGTGGTTATCTTCCCTGGTGGCTCAGCAGTAAAGAATCTGCATGCCAACACAGGAGATGTGGATTTGATCCCTGGTTGGGGAACATCCCCTGGAGAAGGAAGTGGCTACCCACTCCAGTATCCTTGCCTGGAAAAATCTCATAAACAGAGAATCCTGGTGGGCTGCAGTCCATGGGGTTGCAAAGAGTCAAGCATGACTTAGTGACTAAATAACAATGTACAGTTATACACACACACACACACACACACACGCATATTCTTCAGGTTCTCTTCCCTTCAGTTCAGTTCAGTTCAGTCACTCAGTCGTGTCCGACTCTTTGCGACCCCATGAATCGCAGCACGCCAGGCCTCCCTGTCCATCACCAACTCCCGGAGTTCACTCAAACTCACATCCATCGAGTCAGTGATGCCATCCAGCCATCTCATCCTCTGTCGTCCCCTTCTCCTCCTGTCCCCAATCCCTCCCAGCATCAGAGTCTTTTGCAATGAATCAGCTCTTCGCATGAGGTGGCCAAAGTACTGGAGTTTCAGCTTCAGCATCATTCCCTCCGAAGAAATCCCAGGGCTGATCTCCTTCAGAATGGACTGGTTGGATCTCCTTGCAGTCCAAGGGACTCTCAAGAGTCTTCTCCAACACCACAGTTCAAA
>NW_011495071.1:14125495-14126127 GCF_000754665.1 Bison bison bison
TTTTTTTTTTTTTTGTCTTTGACAGATTTGTATAGTGCCTAGTACCAAAGTACTTGATTTTTTTTTTTTTTATTATGAGATTTTTTTCCCCCTCCATGAATGAATTAGATGGGAGAGTATTCTTTTTTTTTCATACTATATATGTTATTGAAGTTCAGTTCACTTGCAGTGTTTCAGCAAGGTGATTTGGTTATACATATGTATTATTTTTGAAATTATTTTTCATTATAGATTATTATAAGATAGTGACTATAGTTCCCTGTGCTATGCAGTAAATCATTGTTGCTTGTTACATATCTATTTTTTTTTAATTAGAAATCTAGCATTCTATTTATACTAAGTGAAGTGGAGTCAAACTGTCAAATTTTTTAGTTAGGCAAAAATTTGCAAGTTTTCTGAGGTATATGTTATACATACTATTTATATGTATGTATATAAAAGCTTTACTACACTTGATAAAGGCTTGAGAAAGAATATAAAAAACAGAGATGGAAAAATTGGAAAACATAAACTAAATGAAATGGGAGCACTGAACATGAAAAAGAAAAAGTGAAACAAACTAGATAAAAGTAAAAGATCATCATATAGCCCAGTTCTTTTTAAACATGGCTGTTCATTAGAAAGATATCTGG
>NW_011495071.1:14126227-14126852 GCF_000754665.1 Bison bison bison
ATGATCTTCGTTTTCTGAATGTTGAGCTTTAAGCCAGCCTTTTCACTTTCCTCTTTCACTTTCATCAAGAGGCTTTTTATTTCCTCTTCACTTTCTGCCATAAGGGTGGTGTCATCTGCATATCTGAGGTTATTGAAAAATACTGAGTGTAGTTCTCTGTGCTATATAAGTAGGTCTTGGTTGATTGTCTATCCTTTTTAAAAATTATAGTCATTCTAGTAGGTGTGAAATGGTATCTCATTGTGGTTTTGATTTGCATTTGGGTAAACTCCAGGAGTTGGTGATGGACAGGGAGGCCTGGCGTGCTGAGATTCATGGAGTCGCAAAGAGTCGGACACGACTGAGCGACTGAACTGAATGAACTGAACTGAACTGAATGAGTAGTGGTGTTGAGCATCTTTTTATATGCTTATTAGCAATAAGCAGCCTTTTTTTTTTGGAATCTTAACCACTGGACCACCAGGGAAGTTCCTAAGCTACCTTTCAGGTAGCTGAACTAAGCTACCTTTGTTCTAATATTTGAACAAATGTAATGAAAAGACTCTGATGCTGGGAGGGATTGGGGACAGGAGGAGAAGGGGATGACAGAGGATGAGATGGCTGGATGGCATCACTGACTTGATGG
>NW_011495071.1:14126952-14135504 GCF_000754665.1 Bison bison bison
CTGAGTGAACTCCGGGAGTTGGTGATGGACAGGGAGGCCTGGCGTGCTGCGATTCATGGAGTCGCAAAGAGTCGGACACGACTGAGCGACTGAACTGAATGTATTTTTTAAATGCCTTTTATATATATTATATATGTATATAATATTATTATATATATATTATTTTATCTGATCCTGACAACACTATATCTGTGCTTTACATATGAGAAAACTAAGAAAAAGACAGATTAAATAAATTATTTAGGAATACACAGTTAATAAGAAGGAGTTATGATATTTGAGCTTGGGTCTACTCAAAAAAAATGCAACTTCATTTTTTCTTCTTTGTTATCACTTGTTTTTATAAAACTAGTAATTTTCATGCATTACTTGAAAAAAATTACATATTTCGAAATGTAATTACATTACATTTCACAAAAACTTGTGAAAACAAGTTTTTGTTAGCCATAGAAATTGACAGTTTGGGAGAAAAAATTCAGAAGTATTCACATCATTTTCATTATTCTTCCTTATTTGGGGGCTCTCAGTTGTATTTTTTCCTACCTTAAACCATGTTGGAAATGGAAGCATATACCATAACAACACAAAAAGCTTACTGTTATTTGCCATGTTGGAATTGGGGTAATATCAGAGTATATTTAATGATTCATGTTAAATGAATGAACAATAAAGTAGTCCAAAGTTCACTAATTATCTTCACAAAGCAGTACTACTGTTGGGATTCTGGGTTAGATTGAAAACTGCTTTGTCAGTAAAGTGTCTTTGTATAGGACCTCTTGCTAATAACAGTGTTTCCCTCTCTGTCCCCCTCCCAAACACACACAGTGATACACATATGCAGATACAGAAAGTTGCTCTGGGCGAATGCTCTGATTGTGAATCTCCTATGTGTAGAATGCGCTAAGGGCTGAAGGTGATACAGTGACTGCCAGTGCTTATTAGACTCCAGTGTAGCTGTTGCTTTTTGTCAAAATGGAAGAATTAAGCCCTTTATTAGTTGTGTATAATCCTTGGGCAAAGCATAATTGTAAGTGTGGTATAGAGGTTAAAGAATACAAGATCCAGGCTAAGGCCATACATCTTTAAACTTGTGGAGAACCTTGGGAAGACTGTTAACTTTTCTCCATGACTTCACTGGTTTCTTATGTCCAGGTTATGGCTCCAGTTTCATCTTTTCCCTCATTCCACTATTAAAAATACTATCCCCTATCTAAATCACTCTCTATCACGCTACTTCCCCCCCCACACTTTATTTACTATCTAAACTTCTTTTCATTTGTTTAAACGAAGCCACTTATTTCCAGAATTGTCATTCTAATTCAGGTTATTGCTAATTTTTTCCTATACCGGTTCAGTTGTTTGTTAATTGGTTTCCTGGTTTCTGTTTTTGTTTTTCTTACATCTGTTTTTTGCAGAGCAAATAGAGATCTTTGAACAATGCAAATCAGATCACGTGAATGTCTGTGCATAAAACATACCTTCAGCTTCTTAATCTAATAATTGAGTATACTGGTTTTCCCCTCCTTGGAGGTATATTAAGTTTGACTATAAAAGTTCATATTGGTAGATGGAAATTTTAGGTTTTTTTTTTTTTAGAGAGGATTTTTAGGTGGAGAGAAATTGAGCTTGATGGTTTAACTTATTCTTAATTTTTATTTAAAAAATTTCACTAAAAATCTACAGAGTAAAATTAAGTTAGGTTGAAATGAAGAAGTTTGATTGTGGCATACCCTAAACCTAGAAATATAACTCTACACATTTAACATATCTAAATTTGGATAAAAATGATTAAACTGTACCAGAGAAATTATTATCGAAACCTCCCTGGTTTCTTTAGGAACAGGCTCTGTAGATAACTATATTGATTTGACCTAAACTCCACCATCTATGGGGTCGCACAGAGTCGGACACGACTGAAGCGACTTAGCAGCAGCAGCAGTAGCAGCCACCAATGTCAGTAAAAACTGAAGCCATTTCTTTCAAATAGTTTAATCTACATTCCTCTGCAACCCCATTAGATTAATTCTCTGGTATATTTTTATCCTATTGGGCTTCACTCAACTTAAATTTGTTTGACTGATGACCTGCTTCACTTATAGAAAGTTCTTGGTCATTTTCTCTTCAAATATTTGTTCTGTTCAGTCTCTCCTCGCCTGGGACTCCAATTACATGCACAGTGAAAGTTACTCAGTTGTGTCCAACTCTTTGCGACTCCATGGACTGTAGTCTGCCAGGCTCACCTGTCCATGGAATTCTCCAGGCAAGAATACTGGAGAAGAGAACTGGGTAGCCATTCCCTTCTCCAGGGGATCTTCCCAACCCAAGGATTGAGCCCAGGTCTCCTGCATTGCAGGGGGATTCTTTACCGTCTGAGCTACCAGGAAAACCCAAGAATACTGGAGTGGGTAGCCGTTCCTGTCTCCAGGAGATCTTCGCAACCCAAGGATCGAACCCAGGTCTCCTGCATTACAGGTGGATTCTTTACTAGCTGAGGTACCAGGGAACCCCCCAATTACATGTATGTTAGACCATTTGAAATTGTCCGGTAGAATTCCAGCATTCTATTTTACTTCTCCTCCTTTTTTCTCTTTTAGTTGGAATATTTTCTATTGATTTGTCTTTGAGTTTGCCAGTCTTCTTTGTTGTTAAGTCCATGTAATTAATTCTTCATTTCTGATACATTTTTATTTCCTAATATATTTTTTGGGTTCTTCCTTTTTTTAAAAAAAAAAAAAAAGTGTATTACTCTGCTGAAATTTTCCCCTGCTTCATGTGTATCATCTATCTTTTCTGCTAAATTTAGCATTTTCATCCAGATTACTTTAAAAGTTCTCATTTGACAATTTCAACATTTGGGCCTATCTGTGTCTGCTTATTTTGACTGCCTCTTGCATGGGCCACATTTTCTTGTTTGTCTTGTAATCTTTGATTACATGCCAGACAGCTTGTCTAAATTTGGATCCTGAAATTTATTTATTACTTACTTAATATTTACCTTCAAAATACTCTCTATTTTGTCAGGCCACTAAATTGATAGTCTGATTTATAAGTCAGAGGGGTCTGTGCTTTGTTGCAGCTTTTAATTTGATTCGGTTCACTACTGCATTGAAATAGTTTGGGGCAGAATCATAACTTTCTCTTGAGTAGAATTTGAGATCTGAGCATTGTCTTGATTCCAGAGATTGGTTTTGTAGCCTTGCTGCCAGCTGTTTAGGTTGCTGGGAGTCTCTGTTGTCTAGTCCTGCTTTCTGTGTCTCATTGGATCTCTGCTTTGTTTCCGTTATCCCAGCTTCTGGAGGGCAGCTGTCTTAGAGTGTGCAAAAGTCTAGGATGCCTTGGAGGGCTTTTTCTTAGCTCTCTGCCATGTCCAGAGCCATCAGTAGCTGGAAACTTGGAGAGCTCTGATAGGTTTCTCCCTGCTCACCTCCCCAGTCCTTTTTGGCAAGTGGCTGCCTTGTACTTTACGGAGGCCCACACACCTCACCAGGGGATCTCTTTCAGCTTTTCTGTCCTGCTTCCAGCTTTTCAGTGTGCTACCTATGCATTTAGTAAAGCCCCATGGGAAAGAGTTGATGAGTGGGTATAGACTTGTTCCATGTCTGGGGTTCCATGTAATTCTTTATCTAGTATTTTAGACCACTCTGCCTTGCCTCTATCACTCCTCTGAATTCTAAACTGTCATGCTGGCCTCCATGTGATTGTTAGAAGTCTGGCTTATTTCACTTTAATCCTGTCTACAGTGCATTCTTCTCTCCCTGCTGTGTTAGGGTTGGGAGTAGTGATGGGCCTGATTTGAAGGGTTTATCACTTTCTGGAATTTAATTCATTTGGTTTTTTAATGTTCTCTACTCTCTGATGTCTTAAAACTATTTTTTTTAAAGCATTTTTGGCTTGATTTTCATTGTTAGGGTGAGAGTGACAGTCTCTTGCCACTTTGTATATTCTAGTAAGAGAAAATTTATATTACGTATTTATGACATTCATTTTAAAATAGTAAAGCTTGAAATATCTAAAACTCTACCAAGGTTTAGATGAAAGTGAAAGTGTTAGTCGCTCATCACGTCTGACACTTTATGACCCCATGAACTGTAGCCCACCAGGCTCCTCTGTCCATGGGATTCTCCAGGCAAGAATACTGGGTTGGGTTTCCACAGGCAGGTTCTTTACCATCTGAGTCTACTTTCTATCATTGGCTCTTCCCAGTCCTCCATTTTCAGGTATTCTCTTAGTAATTCCTTACCTCTGTCACCTCAGTCTGCTAAGGTAACTCTTCCTTTCCAAGTCAGACCCATGCATCTGTTGCTTCCGATTCTCTTATTCATCTGCACCCAGTGTCTGAGCTAGTACTAATATTTATCTTCTATCTCTTGTGCCTTTCAGTCTTTGTGCCCTGAATCCTCTTCAACCTACCACATGTTGAAATTGCTTCCCATTTTCAACAGCCATTCCTGACACCTCCTCCTATCTATCTAGTTCCCTTTACTGTCAAAGAATATGCCCTTTTTACATGTAATTCCTTGCTTTTTCAGTTTTCATACCTGTCTAAATCACTAATGAGAGTCTGAGAGTGGGAAATTAGGAGTGACTGCTAATGGGTAAGAGTTATACTGGGGGGTGATGAGAATGTACTGAAGTCTGATAGTGGTGATGGTCACACAACTCTGAATATATCAAAAATAACTATGGATGAATTTTATAAGTTAATTACATATCAGTAAAGTTGTTAAGATAATCCCAAATGACGTTTTAAATCTAGTTTTTTCAGTCCTCATTCTGTATCAGTCTCTGTAGCTTCTCCATTTTAGGACATCCTGTTCCCTTAGTTTTCTGTTACCAGTCTTTACACCTATCTGTTATTTTCTTTTGACCTTTTGTTTCCTGTTTAAATATTTGTGGCCCTCATGATTTCTCTTTTTCTCTCTTCACCCTGAACATTATCTCCATGCAGTCTCAATTACTTTCATGACTTCAGGCCTTTAGTTTTACATAGATAACAACTAAAGGTCATCTCTAAATTGCTCTGTTGAGCCCAAGGCCAGTATTTTAAGTCAGCAAGCAGACATGAACTGTACATCCCACATGTACTTAAAATAATAATGTGTTTCAGTCTGTCTAAAAAGCATGTGGCTCTGAAGAACAGTTCTGAAAATATGTACACATGATTTTCTTCCCTCAGAGAAAGAAATTCATGGTTGTTATTTGCCACATTTGAGATGATTTCTAAGTACTTTAAATGAAAACAAATGCAACAAGAGTGGATTAAAAATCTGTTGTGTCTCTTAGGTTAAAATGTTTGTTTTGAGTATATTTTTGTGTACTCTTGAGTATGTTACAGAATACCGAAGACACTCCCCAGTGAAGAACTGCTTCTTGCTTGTCCCAAGACTGTTCTAGGTGCTTAGGGATATGAATGTGAATCCAGAAGTTAAATTCCAGCTTCATGAAATTTGTAGTCTAGTGGGGAAACATAGATAATAAAATAAGTAACATATGCAATATATAGGATGGTACTATATGCTAAGAAGAAAATAAGTAAACTGCATAGGCAGTTGAGTTAGAGAACATTGGGTTATAACTAGGTTATCAGGGAAGACTTTAATCATATGTTACCTTCTCGATGGAAGACTTGAAGGAGGTGAAGAGGGAGCCATTCAGCTCTCCAGGGGAAAAACAGTCCAGTCAGAGGAAGCAAAAGAGCAAAAGCTCTGAGTGAGAGGCATATGTGTTTGAGGAACAAGGAGACCAGTGTGACAGTAGCAGAGAGGTGAGTTTTAGGAGAGAAGAAATAGGGTGACTAGTTTTAGAGTGCCTAGAGGACTTTTACAAAGATTTTATCTTTTCTCTGAGTGAGACACAAACAACTGCAAGTTCTCAGCATAGGGGTGAGATGACCTTTTTCAGTATCATTCTGGGTGCTGTGTTGAGAATAGTGTGAAGGGGTAGGATTGAAGGGTGATGCAGACAGATTGGGAGGCTATTTTGGTCTAGGATGGTAGCAAGAATACAATGAAGAAATGCCTAAATTCAGAAATATTTGAAAGTATAGCCTCTAAGATTTTATACACATATCCATAACTATTTCATTGAGCCACCACCAAACATTACTGCCTTCCTGACATGCTATAATTGAATTAAGATTTTGTAGTTTAATTCAAATAAGAAGCAAACTAAATATACTGGACATGCATACAATGGTGAGTGTATACAGTCATCCCTCTCACTGATAGGAATATCTTACTGTGTGTTTTTAAATGCAGTTAATATTTTTTAAGTGCATTGATCATGTTATGTGCAGTGCCTATGAAGTGATTCACAGATGGTGAAAATTTGAGAAACCGTATTTTATAGTTTGTTGTTTTCTTTTATCCCTTAACACTTTCCCCATATCCCTTAATGACTTAGAGCAGTATCCTTAATTTAGCCTAATAGATTGGCAAATGAAAAAGGATAATATAGCTGTTACTTGTATTTTTTTTTTCTATGGCATCACTAAAAAGGCGAACTTCTTGTGTTCACATAATTTGCTGTGTGGGGGTAAGGAAAAAAACTCACATGCAATTCATAATGCAGATGTTCTTTATTTTTCACATACCACGTATAATATAGAAAAGAAAGTTCAGTTTTTTAAATATGTGGGAAGTGGATTCTTTTTTATTGTGAAATAACAGAAAAAAGTTCACAAATCGTGTATGATTGTTTAACAAATAGTAATTGTAAAACAAACTCTTGTTTAACCAGTTGTGACTTTACAGACTAAAATACGGCTGATATTCTGGAAGTCCCCAGTGTTGTTCTCCCTTATAAATCTCTCCCTCCCTCCATGAGCAGCCACTATTCTAACTTTTGATAATCTTTTCCTTTTCTTTGAGGTTACACTGCTACGTAAGCATTCTTAAACACTAGACAGTGTAGTTCTTCATGTTTTTGAACTTTATATGGATGAAATTTTCGTATTTTTGTCTCTCCCTTTGCCTCTCTGGTGGCTCAGATGGTAAACAATCAGGCCTGCAATACAGGAGACCTGGGTTCAATCCCTGGGTTGGGAAGATCCTCTGGAAAAGGGAATGGCAATGCACTCCAGTATTCTTGCCTGGGATATCCCATGAACAGAGGAGCCTGGTGGGCTCAAAGAGTTAATTAAGAGATGACTGAGCGACTAACACTTTCACTTTGTTTAACATTATTTTTCTAAGTTTTATCTTTTTTTTTTTTTTTTCAAGAGTTTGTTCTGAGGCCAGCTATACTGTCACTCTCGCAGAACTCCTTCCCTCACACTTTTTATAGACTCTTGTGACATTGGCTACACTTGCCTTGGGTTTAATTCTATTGCTCCTTGAAGATAGGGACTGTATTTCTCATGTGCCTCTTCATATTATATCCATTGCATCTTGTACAATGCCTTGCAATGGTGGTGGTGAAGTCGCTAAGTCCTGTCCGACTCTTGCAATCCCATGAACTGTAGCCCACCAGGCTCTTCTCTTAATGGGATTTCCCAACTAGAGTACTGGAGTGGATTGCCATTTCCTTTTCAAGGGAATCTTCCCTACCTAGGGATCAAACCCAGATCTCTCTCCTACATTGCAGGTAACCTCCTGCTTTACAGGCAGATTCTTTACCAACTGATTCTGAGCCACCACAGAAGCCCTTGTCTATTTTTTTATAGTTCTAATTCATTCTTTGGCACTGATGTACAGAATTCCGTTGAATGAATTACAATATAAAGAAAAGTAAATGTTTGGTCTTTGTCCCTAGTTCCTGTCATGCAACTCCTAAAACTCTTGGAATCTCCAGACCATTTTCTTTTGTATACTAATAAGATGACTATTGTCTGGGATCCCTGGATAGTTTCTGAATGAGGGCTAGTTGCCAGGAAGACCAAGGTGTGACTGCTGGGTTGGAACTTCCAGCTCCACCCCCTGACCTCTGGGGAAGGGACTCTCCACAGCTGGAAATTGAACTAATCAACCTGCCAGTGATTTAATGAACCATGCCTATGTAATAAAATCTCTGTAAAAGCTCTATACAGTCAGCAAAAACAAGACCAGGAGCTGACTATGGCTCAGATCATGAACTCCTTATTGCAAAATTCAGACTTAAATTGAAGAAAATAGGGGGAAACACTAGACTATTCAGGTAAGACCTAAATCAAAACCCTTACCATTATACAGTGGGAGTGACAAATAGATTCAAGGGATTAGATCTGATAGACAGAGTGCCTGAAGAACTGTGGACGGAAATTCATGACATTGTACAGGAGGCAGTGATCAAGACTATCCCCAAGAAAAAGAAATGCACAAGGGCAAAATGGTTGACTAAAGAGGCCTTACAAATAGCTGAGAAAAGAAGAGAAGCTAAAGGAAAAGGAGAAAAAGAAAGAAATATCCATCTGAAGGCAGAGTTCCAAAGAATAGCAAGGAGAGATAAGAAAGCCTTCCTAAATGATCAGTGCAAAGAAATAGAGGAAAACCATAGAATGGAAAGATTAGAGATCTCTTCAAGAAAATTAGAGATACCAAGGGAACACTTCATGCAAAGATGGGCACAATAAAGGA
>NW_011495071.1:14135604-14136327 GCF_000754665.1 Bison bison bison
CAATGCCAAAGAATGTTCAAACTACCACACAATTGCACTCATTTCACATACTAGCAAAGTAATGCTCAAAATTCTCCAAGCGAGGCTTCAACAGTATGTGAACCATGAACTTCCATATGTTCAAGCTGGATTTAGAAAAGGCAGAGGAACCAGAGATCAAATTGCCAACATCCTTTGGATCATTGAAAAAGCAAGAGAGTTCCAGAAAAACATCTTCCGTTTTATTGACTATGTCAAAGCCTTTGACTGTGTGGATCACAACAAACTGTGGAAAATTGTGAAAGAGATGGGAATACCAGACCACCTTACCTGCCTCCTGAGAAATCTGTATGCAAGTCAAGAAGCAACAGTTAGAACCAGACATGGAACAGCAGACAGGTTCCAAATTGGAAAGGAGTATGTCAAGGCTGTATATTGTCACCCTGATTATTTAACTAATATGCAGAGTACATCATGAGAAACGCTGGGCTGGAAGAAGCACAAGCTGGAATCAAGATTGCCAGGAGAAATATCAATAACCTCAGAGATGGAGATGACACCACCCTATGGCAGAAAGTGAAGAGGAACTAAAGAGCCCCTTGATGAAAGTGAGAAGAGGAGAGTGAAGAAGCTGGCTTAAAACTCAACATTCAAAAAACTAAGAGCATGGCATCCGGTCCCATCACTTCATGGCAAATAGATGGGGAAGCAGTGGACAGAGTGTCAGAGTGTTTTCTTGGGCTC
>NW_011495071.1:14136427-14138289 GCF_000754665.1 Bison bison bison
TTCTTGGGCTCCAAAATCACTGCAGATGGTGACTGCAGCCATGAAATTAAAAGATGCTTGCTCCTTTGAGGAAAAGCTATGACCAACCTAGATAGCATATTAAAAAGCAGAGACATTACTTTGCCAACAAAGGTCTTGTCTAGTCAAGGCTATGGATTTTTCCAGTAGTCATGTATGGATGTGAGAGTTGAACTATAAAGAAAGCTGAGCGCTGAAGAATTGATGCTTTTGAACAGTGGTGTTGGAGAAGACTCCTGAGAGTCCCTTGGACCCTTGGACTGCAAGGAGATCCAACCAGTCAATCCTAAAAGAAATCAGTCCTGAATATTCATTGGAAGGACTGATGCTGAAGCTGAAACTCCAATACTTTGGCCACCTGATGGGAAGAACCAACTCGTTGGAAAAGACCCTGATGCTGGGAAAGATTGAATGCAGAAGGAGAAGGGAATGACAGAGGATGAGATGTTGGATGGCATCACCGACTCTATGGCCATGAATTTGAGCAAGCTCTGGGAGTTGGTGATGGACTGGGAAGCCTGGTGTGCTGCAGTCCATGGGGTCGCAAAGAGTCGGACATGACTGAGTGACTTGCACTGAACTAAAAAGCTCTTAAAATGATGGGGCTCAGGGAGCTTCCACGTTAGTGAGCACACTGAGGTGCTCAGGGGATGGTACCTCCAGAGAAGCCATGGAACCTTCAAACACTTCCCTACCCCCAACTTTGTCCTATACATTTCTTCCATTGGCTGTTCCTGAATAGTTTACTCCGTAATAAACTGGTAATGGTAATAAGTAAGCTGTTTTCCTGTGTTCTGTGAACCTTACTAGCAATTTATCAAACCCGAGGTGGGATCCTGGGAACCCCTGATTTGAACCTAGGCTAAACAATAACGTGGGTAACCTCGGAATCCAGTACTTGAAACTGAGTTCTGCAGTGAGAGCAATCATTGTAGAACTACTGTGCCTGTAAACCTGTGGATTCTGACATTAACTCTGGGTAGGCGGTGTCTGAATTGAATTGTAGAACAGCCAGTTGGTATATGGAGAGTTGGAGAACTCTTCAGAGTGGGAAAAAACCCCACATATTTGGTGTTCGGAGTGATGTGAGTAGAAACAGACCATGAACGTATTCTCTTTCATCCATGTTTAGATTGGTGAAAATTAGGGTGGTTTTTTCCTGTTTGGGGCTATTATGGGCCATGTTATTTTAAAGTTCTTAGACATATATTTTGTGCACGTATGTGTGAGTTACTGTAAAATATATACACTGGAATGTAATTGCTGGGCTTTAGAGTAAGGGTATCTTCAACTTTTCTATATGACCCATGTTTTGTTAAACAACTTTACCAATTTACATTCATCCTAGCAAAGTGTCTGATTTCCCGTTGTTTCACATTCTTGTTATCGCTTAAGTAAGTAAGATTTAAACTTTTCCCCCAGGTTTATGTATGTGTCATGATATCTTACTGAAGTTTTAATATGCATTTCCCTGTTTACTCCTAAGATTTAACCTTTTTTTCATATATTTATTGTTTTTTCATATATTTATTGATTATTGGATTTCTTTTTCATTAAGTTTTTGTCTTTGCCTGTTTTCCTTTTAGATCATCTGTTTTTCTTTTTAATTTGTAGGAGTTATTTAATCCAGGATTTGAATCCTTGGATGCTCAGTCACTCAGTCGTTGTCCTGCTGTTTGCCACCCCATGGACTATATAGCCAGCCAGGCTCCTCTGTCCCTGGAATTTTCCAGGCAAGAATACTGGAGTGGGTTGCCATTTCCTATTCCATTGAATCTTTTGGTTGCATGTTAAAAATATTTTCCTTTCTGTGGCTTGTTTTTTTCATTTTGTTTTTTTTTTAA
>NW_011495071.1:14138389-14139558 GCF_000754665.1 Bison bison bison
TGCATGAAAGTGAAAAGTGAAAGTGAAGTCGCTCAGTCATGTCCGACCCTCAGCGACCGCATGGACTGCAGCCTACCAGGCTCCTCCGTCCATGGGATTTTCCAGGCAAGAGTACTGGAGTGGGGTGCCATTGCGTTCTCCTAACATACACCTAGTGAATATTTATTGAAAAGATGAATAAATTCAGTGGTGCTTGAATGACAAATAAAAGTTATTTTTTTAAAATACGTATTTGAATATTCTCTCATGACTTCTAGGTTTTTTAATCATATTACTAACAGCACCCTTTCTTATGTTGATGTTATGTAGGAATTCGGTGTTTCTTCAGTTTTATGATTCTACGTTTTAAGTTTTTTTTTTTTAAGATTCATTTTTTTATTTATTTATATTTTTTTGGCTGTTGTGGGTCTTTGTTGCGGCATGCGGCTTTCTCTAGTTGTGGCAAGCGGAGGCTACTCTTCTTGCTGTGTGTGAGCTTCTCATCGCAGTGGCTTCTCGTTGCCGAGCCTAGGCTCTAGGCACTCGTGCTTCTACTGCTGAAGCGTGTGGGCTCAGTAGTTGTGGCACACAGGCTTACTTGTTCCATGATATGTGGGATCTTCCCGAACCAGGGATCAAATCAGTGTCCCTTGTGTTGCAAGGTTGATTCTTAACCCCTGGACTACCAGGGAAGCCTCCTATGATTCAGTTTTTTTTTTTAAACAGTTAAATATTTAATCTTTTTGTAATTTATCCTGTGTGATTAGTTGTGAACATGTTTCTCTATGAAATGTTAAGTTTTCTAATTGTAAAAGGCTAATTGGAAATTATATACTTTAAAAATAGAAAAGCTGCAAAGGATGATAAGATAGTCCTTAGTAAAACATCCCATTTATATTTTTCATATTGACTATCTATTGAAATAATAATATTCTGGATATAATGGATTAAAGTTTATTAAAATTAATTTCATCTTTCTTTTAATTAATGTAGCAATAAAAATTTTAAATTCCATATGTGACTTGCATTCTATTTCTGTTGAACTTTGGTACTCCAACCAAACATATCCCTGAACACTGTGTTTTGTTTTTTGTTTTTTTTTTTTTTGTCTTTGACAGATTTGTATAGTGCCTAGTACCAAAGTACTTGATTTTTTTTTTTTTTATTATGAGATTTTTTTCCCCCTCCAT
>NW_011495071.1:14139658-14190666 GCF_000754665.1 Bison bison bison
TTTTTTTTGAAGTACAGTTGATTTATAATGTTGTGTTAGTTTCAGGTGTACAGATCTCCTTGGTGTCTTGATGGATGAAAGTCCTGGATTTTACTCTAGTCAAATTTATTACTTTTTTCCTTGTGGTTTGTTCTTTCTATATCTTACTTAAGAAATTTTTCCTTTCTCTGATTTTAAAAGCTTTATAGTTTTTCCTTTCAAAGTTTGGTATTTGGCTTCCCTTGAGTTGATTTTTTGCTTAAAGAGTTCAGGAGGAGTCCATTTCATTTTTCCTGCAGTTTGTTCTAGCACCATTTATTCTGAAATGCCTCTTTTTTTTTTTTTTTTTAAATCAGGCATCTGTGTATGTGTGTCTGTTTCTGGGCTCTTAACATGATATTTAGATTTATCTCTTCCTGCATAAATACCGTACTATCTTTAGTAAAATGAGCTTTGTAGTAAGTCTTTAATGGATAGCTAGCGCAAGTCCTTTCCCTTTGTTCTTTTTCAAGAAAGTCTTGGCTGTTTTGACCCTTTTGGTTTGTATAAATTTCAGAACATCTTGTCAAATTTTATATTAACAGAATGTATTTTGATTGGGACTGCACTGAACCTGTAAATCTGGTTCAGGAGAAGTGGCATCTTTATAAAATTGTCTTCAAATCTGTAAACATGAGAAAATATCCATTACATTGAAATAGTTGATATTTGTCAGTAAACTTTTATAATTTTCCCTACAACTTGTGAATTACATATATTATTAGTGAGTTTCATGTGTGTGAACTTATTAGTATAAATATTGCTTTTTTGAAAATTGCCTTTTCTAACCATTCCTTATGGGTATATGGAAATATAATTAATTTCAATATCATTTCCAGCAACCTTGTTAAGCTCCGACATGTAATTCTATTAGTTACCTGCATATTCTTTGGATTTGTTGGTTTATCAGAAAACAGTGTTTTGTTTCTTCCTCTTTGATCCTGTCGTGTTTCTTTTTCTTGCCTTTCTGTGCTGTCTCAGTTCAGTTCAATTCAGTTGTTCGTTAAGTTTTCACCTTTCTACTTTTCTAGCATCATTTAAAACAATAATTTTTCCTTTATCTGCTGTTATATGTACCTAACAAGTTTTCATATGATGAGTTTTTTCCCCTCTGTGTGTTTGTTATCAGTTTGATATAAAATCAGGTTTAGTATAAGATTGCTATTACCTCAACATGAATAAGGGTAGGTGTCTTTACTTTTTTGTGACCAGCCTATTCAAACTTTTTGTCCATTTTCCTATAAGGTTGTTTTTCTTTATGGGCTTTATGTTATGAAAATAGTTCTTTCTGTGTGATATAAGTAGCACATTTTTTCCCCCAGTTTGTTCTTTCATTGACAGTCTTAATGGTTACGTTATTTTTATGTAACTTTTCAGCACCTAGAACAGTGCCTGGTGTTGAACATACACCTGCTGCTACTGCTGCTGCTGCTAAGTCGCTTCAGTCGTGTCCGACTCTGTGTGACCCCATAGACGGCAGCCCACCAGGCTCCCCTATCCCTGGGATTCTCCAGGCAAGAACACTGGAGTGGGTTGCCATTTCCTTCTCCAGTGCATGAAAGCTCAGTCGTGTCTGACTCTTTGTGACCCCATGGACTGCACCTGCCAGGCTCATCCGTCCATGGAATTTTCCAGGCAAGAGTACTGGAGTGGGGTGCCACTGCCTTCTCTGAACAATATAGAATAATTACATGCAATTTGGGGCAGGGATCAAGCAGAGTGATGTGGTAAGTGGAGGTGCATACATGCACATATTTTCATCCACCCAGCCAGTCTGTGTCCTTTGGTTGGTGCATTTAATCCATTTACATTTAAGATAATTATCGATATATATGCTCTTGTTACCATTTTTTTCAACTGTTTGGGGTTTATTTTCTGTAGGTCTTTTCCTTGTCTTGTGTTTCCTACCTTGAGAAGTTCCTTTAGCATTGTAAAGCTGGTTTGGTAGTGCTGAATTCTCTTAACTTTTGCTTCTCTGGAAGGCTTTTAATCAAATCTGAATGAGAGTCTTAACTGGGTAGAGTATTCTTGGTTGTAGGTTCTTCCTTTTCATTACTTTAAGTACATCATGCCATTCCCTTCTGGTGTGCAGTTTCTGTTGAGAAATCAGCTGAACCTTATGGGAGTTCCCTTTTATGTTATTTGTCATTTTTCCCTTGTTGCCTTTAATGTTTTATCTTTGTCTTTAATTTTTGTCAGTTTGATTACTGTGCGTCTTGATGTGTTTCCTCCTTGGGTTTACCCTGCCTGGTACTTTCTGTGCTTCCTGGACTTGGTTGACTTTCCTTTCTCATGTTAGGAAAATTTTCAGCTATTATCTCTTCAAATATTTTCTCAGGTCCTTTTTCTCTCTCTTCTCCTTCTGGGGCCCTTGTAATGCAAATGTTGGTGTGTTTAATGTTGTCCCAGAGGTATCTTAGGCTGTCTTCATTTTTTTAAACTCTTTTTTTTCCTATATTCTGTTCTGTGGCAGTGATTTCCACCATTCTGTCCTCCAGGTCATTTACATGTTCTTCCCCACAGTTATTCTGCTATTGATTCCTTCTTACGTATTATTCTGGAGAGGGCAATGGCACCCCACTCCAGTACTCTTGCCTGGAGAATCCCATGGATGGAGGAGCCTGGAAGGCTGCAGTCCATGGGGTCGCTGAGGGTCGGACACGACTGAGCGACTTCACTTTCAGTTTTCACTTTCATGCATTGGAGAAGGAAATGGCAACCCACTCCAGTGTTCTTGCCTGGAGAATCCCAGGGACAGGGGAGCCTGGTGGACTGCCATTTATGGGGTCGCACAGAGTCAGACACGACTGAAGTGACTTAGCAGCATGTATTATTCATCTCTGTTTGTTCTTTAGTTCTTGTAAGTCTTAGGTAAACATTTCTTGTGTCTTCGCCATTGTTTTCCCTAGACCCTGGGTCATCTTCACTGTCATTATTCTGAATTCTTTTTCTGAAAGTTTGCCTGTCTCCACTTCATTTAGTTGTTTTTCTGGGGTTTTATCTGGTCCTTTCATCTGGGAAATAACTTTTTGCTTTTTCATCCTGATTAACTTTTTGTAATGTTGTTTTTGTTCTAGCTGTAAGATTGTGGTTCTTGCTTCTCCTGTCTGCCCTTGATAGAGGAAGCTAAGAGGCTGTGTAAGCTTCCTGATGGGAGGGACTGGCAGTGGGAAAAACTGGGTCTTTATCTGGTTTGCAAGGCCTTGCTCAGTAAAGCTTTAATCAAATTATCTGCTCATGGGTGGAATTGCGCTCCCTCCCTGTAAGTTGCTTGGCCTGAGGTGACACAACCCTGAGGTCTACTGGCCTCTATGGTAGGGTTAATGGGGACCTCAAAGAGGGCTTCCCTGGTGACTCAGACAATAAAGAATCCGTCTGCAATGTGGGAGACCTGGATTCGATCCCTGAGTTGGGAAGATCCCCTGAGGACGGCATGACAGCCCACTCCAGTGTTTTTGCCTGGAGAATCCCCACGGACAGAGAAGTCTGGCGGGTTATAGTCCATGAAGTTGCAAAGAGTCGGACATGACTGAGCAATAATCACAATGCACAAGACGCCTTAGGCCCGCGAGGCCTTCCAGGACCCCTGCTATCAGTGCCTCATCCCTGTGGCGAGCCCCTGCCGACCCATGTCTCCACAGGAGACCCTCCAACACTGGCAGGTGGTTTTGGTTCAGTCTCCTGTGAGGTCACTGCTCCTTCCTCTGGGTCTTGGTGCATGTAAGATTTTGTTTGGGCCCTCCAAGGCGGGAGGCTTTGTTTCCCCCTGTCCTGTGGAAGTCCTATAATCAAATCTTGCTGGCCTTCAAGGTCAGATTACCTGGGGATTCCCAGGTTAGGAAGCCTGATTTGGGGTCAGAACTTTCACAACAGTAGGAGAACTTATTGGTATTATTGTTCTTCAGTTTGTGGGTCACCTACCAGCGGGTATGGGATATGATTTTACTGTGATTGTGTCCCTCCTGCTGTGGCTTCTTCTTTGTCTTTGGACGTGGGTTTTATTTTTTTGGTAGGTTCTAGTGTCCTCCTGTCGATGGTTGTTCAGTAGCTGGTTGCGATTTTGGTGCTCTCACAGGAGGAGATGAGCATATGTTCTTCTACTCCGCCATCCTGAACCAAAAGTAGGAGAGTATTCTCTTCTAATGCAGTTTGTTTTTAAGCACAGATGGAGTTCCTTTCTCCTATGGTTACTTTTCTATTGCCGTCTCTTTCCCTCCTAGTTTTCAAGATAATTTTTCTCCCACCACTTGTTTATTCTGAGCTCAGCCATGTGATTTTTCCATTTCAGTTGAATTATTAATAAATTACTTCTTTTAGTCTGTTTTATTTATTTGTTTCAGAGTTTAGTTTTTCTGATAAAAGATATGGTGTCTTAGGTTCTCTAATCATTGATGCATTATGCAGCAACTGTAGCTTAAGTTTGAGTGAAGTGAAGTGAAGTTGCTCAGTCGTGTCTGACTGTTTGCGATCCTGTGGACTGTAGCCTGCCAGGCTCCTCTGTCCATGGGATTCTCCAGGCAAGAATACTGGAATGGGTTACCATTTCCTTCTCCAGGGTAAGTTTGAGAGTAGAGGGTAAATAAGATAGGAATTCAATGAAATTATAACTTTGCTAGTCATCTGGTGATAATAATATATTAGCTGATAAATTGATGCATCAGTTCAGTTCAGTTGCTCAGTCGTGTTCAATTCTTTACAACCTCATGGACTGTACAGCATGCCAGGCTTCTCTGTCCATCACCAATTCCCAGAGCTCGCTCAAATTCATGTCCATTGAATCCGTGATGTATGTTACAGCTAAAAAGTGACACTAACTACTTCATGATAGAATTAAAAGAAACAAAATTTATTAATGTAAACAGAAATATCCCTAGGATTGAGAAAGAAAATTGATATTTTTAAAGGATAAGATATGTCTGGACACTTACTGATTCCATTTAACTGTTAACATAAAAACACCGTCTGAATTTGAGTCCTAATTTCACCACTTGCCTAGCTGCTATGAGCTTGGGCACATTATATTAATATGACATTTGTATACTAGGGATAGTAGTAGCAGCTACTTAATAGAATTTGTGAATGTTAAATTAGTTAATATATTGCTTAAAGCAGTGCTTGACATATAGTACCTATATATCTCCAATCACAGGTCTATGTATTTGTTGTTGTTTAGTCACTAAGTTACGTCCAATTCTTTTGTGATCCCATGAACTGTAGCACACCAGTCTCTTCTCTCCATGGAATTTCCCAGGCAAGAATACTGAAGTGGGTTGCAATTTCCTTCTCCAAAAGATCTTCCCAGCCCAGGAATCGAACCTGTGTCTTCTGTAGCGGCAGGTGGATTCTTTACCACTGAGCCACCAGGGTAATCGAGGTCTCTGGGTAGGTGGAGCTGTATAGATATTTTCTAGAATTAAAAAAAAACATTTAACTGCAGTCTTCATAATTTTATTTTTAGTAGTGGCATAAATTCAATCCATGGAGGTACCATAACTTATTTGTCTTTGATTTTCATTTTCAAGGAGAATATTTGTATTGTTGAATTCAAATAATTGTTTTTCCATTTTCTTAGGTATTTTGAATTTTAAGATCAGAAAGCATTTAGATGGATAGCAGGACTGACTTGTTTTATTTTTGTCTGAGATTTAAATTTAAATTGTAAATGAGTGTCAGTAGAAGCCAACAGCTTTTAAATTAATTCCTTTGGGTCTGTGAATGGTTTCCAAAAGTTTAACTGAATAGTTTAATTGCCCTCTTTTAAAGAATTTTAAAGTAGCTACAGCCTTGTGATCTGCACTGAGGTATTTTATGTTGGGAAATTTTTGGCAGATGGTATACAGTCATCATTCAAAAACAAGTTACATTGTCTTTCCCAGCTTGAATTAGTGGAACATTAGCATTGAACTTTTCATTTTGAATGAGCATGTTGGAAATTATTTCCTGCTAAATGTTTGTCATCAAGTGAAGTTTCATTTTAAAAAATTAATGGAGCATATCAGTGCAGCAGCCTTAGAAAAATAGCTGAGGCACAGGGTTACTCTTGGACAACCTTTTAAGTTCCTTATTATCATTTGAGTATACATGCTTAATAATCTTCTGGGAAACTAAAATACGGTATTTTTTTAAGACCAAAAACTTTAAAATATGATATTTGGCTGCTAACAGACAGCTGTTAATGACTACTTAGAGTTGTATTTACTTTCTGGGTTGGAACTAGGGATAGAGCAAGCAAATGAATTGATAATGTGAGAAAACACTACGTTCATTGTTAAAATATATTTTAAAGTATTAGTTTTATACCTTTATCAGTAAATAAAAGATGACATTAATTTGAAATAATTGGAATAAGTGTGCAATCCATTGAATTAACTGTATCTCAAATGTACTTTAAAAAAAATCTAGATTCCCTCTTTGAGAACAAGCCCTATCATTAGCGAATAGGGTAGCCAGAAGAATACTTAAATAACAAATTGGCATTATGTTTGTGGAAGATGAATTGAATTCCCTCATATCTCAGTTGGTAAAGAGTCTGCCTGCAGTGCAGGAGACCCGGGTTCGATCCCTGGGTTGGGAAGATCCCCTGGAGAAGGGAATGGCAACCCACTCCAGTATTCTTGCCTGGAAAATCCCATGGACAGAGGAGCCTGGTGGGCTCCAGTTCATGGGGTCGCAAGAGTCAGACACAACTTAGTGATCAAACCAAACCAAACCAAATCTTTGTATTTCAGAATGTTGTTTTGTTCTAATCCACCTAGCTTTGTGAAAAATAGGCAGTGTGTTGTGTTGGCTAACAGGTAGTTAAATTTGACTCATTTTTCTCATCATATACCCATATTTTTGTGCCATCTGGAATCCCTTCTCTAAGACTTTTTAATAGCTTTCATTCCTTCCTGTTAAAACACATGTTCATTACATTAAGTTCCATATTTATTAAGCAAAGTGTGTTTAAATGCAGTGGGGAGGGAAAATAAGCAAACTAGGCCTCCTCACAAGCTTATTCTAGTCTGTTTGGGTAGACATACAGGCTACAGATTCTGTGTTAAGGTACTTTTGGTTATCATGGCAAAAAGTAATTTTAAACCAGCTTAAGCAAGGAGAGGGATTTCTGGGCTTACATAAATGAAACATTTGCCTTGGACATGGGTTAGATCCAGATATTTAATGTAACATGTAGGATTTATCTCATTTATCTTAGCCCTACTTTCTTCTGACTTGGATTCATTCTCAGACAGTATCTCCTCAAGTGGTGGCAAAGATGGCCCAAACAGGGCCAGGCTTACATCCTGTCAGCTTAGCAACCTCAATGATAAGCTTCCTTTCCAAATAGTTCCAGAAATTCTGGCATTAAGTCTGGTTTGGCCACACTTGAATCTTCTGGAGTCGGGGTGTTGTGCGGGGGTGGGTTGTGGAGTGAGGATGGTCTAGCTCAAATTCAGAGTAGATGAAACAAAAGAAAGACAAGTGGTTTCCAAAAAGGAATTTAGAAATTCTGCTACCAGAAGGGAGGATGCTGAGCAGGCAAAAGCAGCATACAAAAGTAAAGATAAAAATTTTTAGTTGAGCTATAATAAAAAGATAAATTCTGACAGAAGGTGCTTAAGTAAAGCTTCAGATAGGAGACTGTATTTTGAATTGGGCTCTGAAGGGCAAGTAGAATTTTTTTAAGGCAGAGTGAGTAAAGAAAGGACTTTCTAGGTCACTCATTCGAGAAGCTTGGCAGTGAAAGGAGAAAAAACGAAAGCTACTAGAGTAAAGGGAATGTTCAGATATTTCCCCCCTCAGTATGGAGAACATTTGAACATTTTTATGGTAGAGGAGCAGAAGCAAGTAAAGGAGAAATTAACAAAGGACTGCAAAGGAGGCAGTCATTGATAAAGAAGGGAAATTCAGTAGGATCAAGGATATAAGTGGAGGGGGCCTCCTTAGAAAGGAAAAGGGATTGTTTATTCTCTGAGGACATGTAAAGGAAAGTAGTAATGGTGACTACAGAGGTTAAAACAGAAATTTGTTATTAAATATGTAAGTGGCTTCAGTTTTGTTTTCTAAAAGTAAGAAGAAAAGGTTTACCAGTTATCTATTGCTATGTAACAGACGATTCCAGAATGATTTTGTGCATTAGCAATTTGACTTGAACTCAGGCTGGGTAGTTTCTTCTGCTGGCCCTAGGTCACTCATGTGGTTGTGGTTGTCTCGGCTGTGGATGGATGGTCTATGATGGTGGCTGCACTCACACGCTTGTTGGTTGATGCTGGCTGTTACCTGAACCTCTCTGTGCGCTCTCATCCTCATGAGCATTCACATGGCAGTGGCTGCACTCAGGGAAGAAAGAGCTGAAGCAGTCAGCCTAGATGGTAGACTTAGGTATGAAAGACTTATGATGGACTTAGAACTCCCACAGTGTCACTTCTTTCACATTCTGTTGGTCAAGGCAAGTCACAAGGCCAGCTCAGATCAAGTAGAGAAATAGACCCCACCTCTTTATGGGAAGAGTAATAAAGTTGCATTGCAAAACAGATGTGTATATGGAATGGGAGGAATTTCTGCCTATCCCTCCCCCAACACTGTATTGTGAAAATTTTCAGTCATGAAGCCAAGTTGAAAGAATTTCAAAGTGAATATCCACATATCTACCCCCTAGATACTACTGTTAACATTTTACTCTACCTGCTTTATTATATATTTATCCATCTATCATTCTTTTATCAATTTATCTTATTTTTTGATGCATTTCAAAATGTAGGTATTAGTTCTTTTCTCTTAAGTACCTGCTGCATGTATTTAGCAAGCCAATATTCAGTTTTTTCTTTTGATAAAAAACATTTACATACAATGAAGTGTACAGACATTAAGTGTATGTCACACCTAGTTTTGTAGCCTGCCAGAGAAGGGGAAAATTTGGGATAACTTTTCAGTGAAATGACTCAAATTCAACTATAGTTGTATAGAAAAATTGCAAAAGGTATCTTTCTTGAAAACCTTTCTTCATATCCTTATTGCTAATAATTTATTCATTTAATATACCTCAACACTTAGGATTTGCATTTGTGTTACAATACTAAAATTTCTCCTTTATTTGAATTCACTTTGGACAGTTCTCTGCCTCCTTTCACTAAACATTTATAAGGATATAAACAGGTGCTCTCTTGCTTTATAGGTATTCAAACTATGTGTATCTCAAATCAGGTTAGATTAACAGCACGTACCTTCTCAGTCATGTCCGACTCTTTGCAACCCCTGGGACTGAGCCCGCCAGGCTTCTCTGTCCCTGTACTTTTCCAGGCAAGAATACTGGAGTGGGTTGCCATTTCCTACTCCAGGGGATCTTCTCAACCCAAGGATTGAATCCGCGTCTCCTGCATTGGCAGGTGGATTCTTTACCACAGAGCTACCTTGAATACAACTGAGTGACTAAGCATTCATGCATGCATGAAAAAGTTTTAATAAACTATCTTCTAGTTTATGAATAGTTTAGCAGTTTGAAAAGGAGAAATTTTAGTATTGTAACTATTGATTTAACTTTAGATAATCAGAATAGAAGTGTGATGAGAACTATGTGGCAAATTCAGCTGTAATTTAACCTTTGAGTGGAGTATTAGAGCTTCTTATAACCTTAACACTTGCCTTATTATTCTAATCTATGTTACCGTATACATTTTAAAAATTTCTGGAATATTATAAGTCCTTAGTTTTTCATGTGATGATTTGATAAAATAATAGTTAACTTACTTTTATTTACTAGGTATTGAACACTTTTATTGCTAATTGGCTTTTGAGCCTTTTTACAGATAGCAAAAGGTTGGAATCATTTTGACTTGCTGTTTGCATTCCAGTAAACCCTGTCAGAACTCTTGAAAATATGTGACTAGCACTTAAGCCATTTCATGCCAAGAATTCTGCCGGAAATGCAACTGGTTAATGACACTCAGTGTGACAACTGAAGTGAAAGCTTGAGTTAACAAGTGTATGAGATGTTTTAAAAGTGTTCCTTAACCCAGATTTTCTCTATTTCATTTCATTTCATGGTGTAAATGGCATGACATCCTAAATCATATGTGAAAGTGAAAGTCGCTCAGTTGTGTCCGATTCTTTGCGGCCCCATGGTCTATATAATCCATGGAATTCTCCAGGCCAGAATACTGGAGTGGGTAGCTGTTTCCTTCTCCAAGGGATCTTCCCAACCCAGGCATTGAACCCAGGTCTCCTGCCTTGCAAGAGGATTCTTTACCAGCTGAGCCACCAGGGAAGCCCTAAATCGTGCGTACTGGGTTACAAACTAAACAAATTTGTGTTTAAAAAATCTAATTGAGTGTTGTATTTATTTTTATGTACAGGTCTTGCTATTTTGGAAACTACAAGAGAAAACTAGATTGGGGAGGTTTGGATTGGTAAGTGGACATGGCTCAGATATCCAGCAACAATGGATTTAAGAAATGCTCATCTTCCCCTCCGGAATCAACAAGAACAAGGGATGTGGACAAAGAAGAAGCATTACAGATGGAAGCAGAGGCTTTAGCAAAACTGCAAAAGGACAGACAGGTGACTGATAATCAGAGAGGCTTTGAGTTGTCTAGCAGCACTGGACAAAAAGCACAGGTTTATAATAAACAGGATTATGATCTCATGGTGTTTCCTGAATCAGATACCCAAAAAAGAGCAGTAGATATTGATGTAGAAAAGCTTACCCAAGCTGAACTTGAGAAACTATTGCTGGATGACAGTTTTGAGACTAGGAAAACACCTATATTGCCAGTTACTCCTGTTCTGAACCCTGCATTATCAGCACAACTGTATCTTAGACCTGCTGTTCAGAGAGGACAGTGGCCACCTGGATTATCTGGACCTTCCAGTTACACTTTACCTTCTATTTATCAGTCAACTTACAGTACTAAACAGACTGCATTCCAAAATGGCTTCAACCCAAGAATGCCTACTTTTGCATCCACAGAACCAATATATTTAAGACTTCCAGGACAGTCTCCATATTTTTCATATCCTTTGACACCTGCCACACCCTTTCATCCACAAGGAAGCTTACCTATCTATCGCCCAGTCATCAGTCCTGACATGGCAAAGCTGTTTGACAAAATAGCTAGCACATCAGAATTTTTAAAAAATGGAAAAGCAAGGACTGATTTGGAGATAAATTCAAAAACTACAATCAGCAATCTGCAGGTATCTCCAAAGTCTGAAGATATCAGTAAATTTGATTGGTTAGACTTGGATCCTCTAAGTAAGCCTAAGGTGGACAATGTAGAGGTAGAGGACCATGAGGAAGAGAAAAATGTACCAGATTTGCTAGCAGACGATCCCTGGGATGCTGTTCTTCTTGAGGAGAGATCACCAGCAAGTTGTCACCTTGACAGAAAGGTGAATGGAAAATCTCTTTCTGGAGCAACAGTAACAAGAAGCCAGTCTTTAAATATTCGAACAACTCAGCCTACAAAAGTCCAGAGCCAAATATATCAGGTATAGTCTTTTCTTACGAACTTCTCAAACTTAGTATAACACAGAATTCATGCTTGTATACATAATTTATTAGGTGAAAGAAATATTTTTTTGAGTTTTGTTTTCTTTTATTCTTAAGTACACTGTGCATCTTAGATTGTGTGATAAAGGATTAAATGTGTTTAGGCCAATTGAAAATTAATTGCTATTAATATCTTTTTCTAGGATTGTGAGTTTTGAAAACCTAAGGATCTGGCTGTTGCTTATAGGCTTTTAGGATAATTTTTATCTGTCTCTCCCTCTCCATTCATTATATGTGGTCCTACTTTCTTTGCCTTAGCACCTTTATTTTTCAGAGGAGATGAGGAATTTTGGTTTTTAACTCCATTATAGAAATTCTAATGTATATTGTTTTATTGTTTTTAACCATGGAGGAATAGAAGAACAGGAGGGAGAAAGGGAGGTGAAAAAGGAAGAAAGGAAGGGAGGCCTCAGAGAGATGGGAGAAAAGCCATTTAAAGGACTCTGTTTAAACACTTATATTGATGCAAATGAAGAATAGAACTATAATCTATATAGTATATTTGCTGAGTTCATATAGTCTTACTGTCTGGAAGAATTAGATAAGGGTGCATGGAGCAGAATGTCTTCTCTTACAAGAGGGGGCAGTAAGGTTTAGACTTTTCCTTTCCATATATAGTATACCACTAAAGATTTTTGTTTTGCTTTTTATATCATCTGTGGATTCTAGGAATGTTTAAGCTTCATTCTCACCTTAATGTGAATCATATCATTCAGTTAATTAGATCAGCATTTAACTACTCTTTAGGCAGTGAGAATCAGCTAGGATTTCGGGAAGGAGAAGCAAATTTTGCGTGATTGGGATGGATTTATGTTGAATTATTGATTTTTAAAAGCCATTTTAGGTGTCTGGGGAGAAAGCAGTAGATATTAAGGTTAAGAAAAAAGGATGAGGATGTTTTTGGATAACATGATCAGAATCCATAAAAATCTTAACCAGTGCAATGTGTTCCAAATACATTTTGACTGTAGCTCACACTGAGAAATACATGTTCTTAAGTTCTCTTCAGTTTTTCAATACTATTTGCACATTTAGTAACATAATTTCTTAACACCTTTCAATTTAAAAGTCACAGGTTAATTTAACATTTTAAATTGGAATCATAAGTATAGTATCAGATTATTTTCTCTTAATATTCTATGTTGTCTTGGTTTTTGTTTTTACAAAGCATCTGTCATTTCCTAAAATATTTGTAAGGAGAAGGGAAGACTGAGCCAAATCAAAAAATGTGGGGAAGGGAGTGTACACCTAGGAGTGGAATTGCTGGCTAGTTTATGTTTAGCTTTTTGAGACCAGCAAACTGTTTTCCACAGTGGCTGCATCATCCCCTTTCCAACTCCCACAGTATATGAGAGTTGTAGTTTCTTTACATCCTTGTCAACACTTGTTATTTTCCATTTTGGGGGTTATAACCTTCCTAATGGATGGGAAGTGTGAAGTGGTATCTTATTGTGATTTTGATTGGGGTTTGCCTGATAACTAGTGATGTTGAGTATCTTTTCATATGCTTATTTGCAATTTCTTCATCTTTTTTGAAGAAATGTATGTTTAAATCATTTGTCCATTTAAAAAACTGGGTTGTTCATAGCAGCTTTATTCAGAAGAGCCAGAAAATGAGACAACCCAAATGTCCATCAGCTGATAATGGGCAAGCAAAAATGTGTCCATACAATGGAATATTATTCACCCACACAAAGGAAGCAGCATAGATGAACCTTGAAAACATTGTAAGTGAAAGAAGCCAGATACAAAAAAAACATGTAGATTCAATTTATATGATATGTCCAGAAAACACAAATCCATAGAGGAAGAAAGCAGATTAGTGTTTGCTGAGGGTCTGAGGGAAAGAGGAAATGAGGAATGATTGCCTAATGGGTACAGGGATTTGGGGGCAAGTGATGAAATGTTCTGAAATTAGAACATTGCAGTGTTCTTCCCATAATAGTGATGGTTTACACTCCATTATGAATGTATTGAGAGCCAACAAATTGTACATTTTTAATTGGTTAATATGGCAGATTTTATGTTCTAGGAATTTTTACCTCAGTTTTTTTTTTTTTTAAAGAAAGACACTGGTCCCCTGATCCTCCTGTTATGCTTAGGCCACGTTCCTGCTTGATTCATATTTGGGTCAGTGTTCCAGTAGAGAGATCCCTCTCCAACTGTGGATCTCGTTTTTATGGACTTAACCATGATGGCATGTGTTTGACACTGTGTAGTCTGGATTAGCGATATCAGCTGTTTATAGAAATTGTTAGGAAAAGGGTAGCTGCCTAGAACCTGGAGATCTCATGACCTGTGGAAAGTTGCAGTCTCTGCTATCGGGGATAGAGTCTCCTCTGGTCCTCTGTGGAGCAGAGTTTAGACTCAGGCCTCCCATTGGTGGAAGGCAGAGCCCCTGATAATCCAGGCAACCCAGAGTGAGCATCCAGGTCACTTTCAAATAATCTTCCTGCTTCTTGCATCACACTTCATATGAATGTGTTTGCACCTCTACAGTATATGTATTGTAGCCACAGGATAATAGATTATCCTGAATTTAATAAAATATTTATAAATGACTTTGGTTTATTTCTTTTTTTACAATCACTGAGAGAGTAGAGACTTCCTTAGAATCCTGTGAGATCAGAGTGATTCATGCCTATTTCACTGTTGAGGAAACTGAAATGTAAAGAAGTTAAATAATTATTAATTTTTTCATGTAATGGCAGTGTTGTTATTAGTTAAATGAACTCATTTTAGAGATGTGTAACCATAGTCATATAGTCTAACCAACTTCATTTCATGGATCCAGAAACTTAGATCCAGAGAGTGACTTATCTCCAGTTAATGTCAGTATTTTCTTTTTCAGTTTCTTTGTGACTCAAAACCCATAGCATAGATTGACAGTGCTTTTGCTGCAAAGCACAGCTTCCTTTCCCTGTTGCCCTCTATGGTTTAGACGGGTCATTTCAGGTTAAACTGATGTTTTTTCCACCCTTCCGTTTGGTAGGGGCAGGGGTGTGATACTTATTTATGTTCCTTTCATTCTCTCTCTGCATACATCTTTTCCTACTCATTTTTAATATTTGTCACAGTATCATCTTGATATTTCCCAATTTGGGGTGCTTTCAGAAATCATCTTGCAGGACTGATGAGGACAGGTAGTTTTCTAAAGATATGTTTCCCCCAGCAAGATCTGTGAGTTCAGATCACATGGGAGTGCAGAGAATTACTAGTCACTCAGACTCTAGGAATTAACTAGGTTTCTGGGCAAGTTTTAGCGGAAACATATTCTTAGATTTTCTTTAAAGTATAGGGGAAAGGATCAAGGAGTAAGCAGATTGGCTGTGAGAGGCATGAGTCAAAGCCAGGTAAGCAAAAATACCATGACTTGATCAGCTGATCAGCCAGAGATGGGAGCTAGATTATTACAGTGTACGTCAGAGCTTTACTAAATGACACAGTGTCTGAATTGAGGTGGCTTAGGCTTCTTAAAGGAGTCTAACTGTGGCATCGTGAGGTGTTATATAGTTGTTGATCATTCTGTTATATTCTACTCTGTTAATACTTATGTTTGACCACCACATTCTAAGAGGGACCAGTGAAAGTGTGTCTTGAAAAGAAAAAATTACAATGTTCAGGATCTAGAAGCTGTGCTATTTAAGGAACTGTTGAAAAGATTGGGCATATTTTACCTGAAGAAGAGAATATTAATTGGAGATAATTCACACTCTGAATCTGAGTTTCTTCATCTTTGATATAAACCTGGTTTATATCAAACCAGACTAGATGATTTCTGAGATCCTTTCAGGAATAATATTTCAAGTTTAGAAAGTTGCCATGTAAAAGAGGAAGTTGAAACTTTTTTTCTTTTAAAGTTTTACATTTTGGACATATGTTCTCAAAACAGTTCAAGAAGTAGACTATCTGAAAATCATGGTATGCTTGTAAAAAAGATAAAAGTAGTTTATGTACTAAATTTTCCAATTTATTGTGTTGCATTGTACAAATAGCTCTTTGTGCTAGGTTTTAATAGATAAGTGGTAGCAGGTGCTGAAAGTTAAAATACCTTTTATAGAAAGCTTAAAATTATACAAATCCTATTTGTTTATATTTTTTTCCTGTGAATTGAGAAATTCAGTTTAGTTTAGTTTTAAAATTCAGTGTTCCAAAAAGAAGAACAAGGACCAATGGGGAAGAAAACTCAAGGAGGCAGGTTATATAGTTAAATATCAATAACAAAATTTATAAATAGCCATTTGGTAATGGTTGCTCTCAGGGGGTCAGTGTATAGTTATTGGAGGTCTTCAATCAGAAGTTTAGTGTGAATTTGTTACAAATGCTATAAAAGGGATTTTGTTAACTCTTAAGATTTCATCATTTTGTTTGTGTACATGAAGATTAAGTTTGGTTTCATTTAGGCCAAAAGGGTAAACAGAATACTAATAGTAAGCTGACTTTGGAGGTCTATGGCACAAACATTGGCATGGAACTTTTAATTTTCACACACCATTCATTTCTATTCAATAAACTTTTCCCTGAGATTCCTGTTTTTCACTGTGAAGTAAGATTACAGTGCCTATTCTTTATAATTACTTTATGTACGTAAGTATTCATTTCCTGTAGAATTTTATGCTTTGTGGTAAAAACTCTGAACGGTGTTTTTCTTCTCACTCAGCAGTCTTACTTCCTATTTCCTTCTAGTGTCTTTTGTTCATAATAATCTAAATACTTTAGTTTAAATTTTTGTTTCCTAAAGGAAAAGACACGGTACTTAAAACTGTCTTCTGGCAATTTAAATTTAAATCACATTTTTAGTTAACAGCTGTAAATTTAGCTACTTCGAGTAGATTTCAAAGATTTTAGTAATGAATCAAATTATTTTCATAGAAATGGATTTGCAGAGTACTGATTCTATTAACATTATAAACATTTACATCCTAATTAGCACAATGTCTAACAGTAATTTTGAACACGAAGTAAAGTTGAATAAAATGTGGTTTTCCACTGTCTAGTTGTATGTAATACAGTATTTGAATAGATTACTGAAGTCTACAAACTTTAAAAAAAATTCAATTAAGGAAATAACCGACTTTGTTCTGAATAGCAACTGATACGTTTATATTTAATGCTTAAAATATGTTTATTGAAAACTTGGTGTTCCATCTAATTTCTGGGATAAGATGGCATGAATCTGGAACTTGTTTAGATGTAAAGCTTTCCCTTATTCTTATAACTACTTTATAAAGTATGCACTGGTAAGTTTTCATGAATTATTTCAAACCTGTATCACTTTCCTTAAACCTCTAATTTACCTTTTCCATTACCTTTTAAGAAAATTGAATTATGGTTGATCTATAACACTGTTAATTCCAGGTACACAATATAGTATAGTGATTTGGTATTTCTGTACATTACAAAATGATCACCATGATAAGCCTAGTTACCATCTGTCACTAAATAATTACAATATTATCGATAGTATTCCTAAAGCTGTACATTCATGCTCATGACTCATTTAGTAACTAGAAGTTTGTACCTCTTAATTTCCTTCACCTATTTCACTCCCTCTACCACCCCCCCAATCTGTTCTTTATATCTATCAATCTGTCTGTTTTATTGTATTCATTTGTTCGTATGTTTTTTTATTTCACTTAGTATAATACCTTCTTGTCCACCTATATTGTCCCAAATGGTGAGATATATTTTATGGTTGAATAACGATCCATTGTGTGTTTGTGTATCCTGTACCTTCTTTATCCATTCATCTGTTAGTGGACATTTCAGTTGCTTCCATATCTTGGCTATTGTAAATAATGCTGAAATGAACATAGGGGTGTGTATATCTTATCAAATTACTGTTTTTGGTTTTCTTCAGAAAAATACCCCAAAGTGGAATTGCTGAGTCATAGGGTAATTCTATTTTTAATTTTTTGAGGAACCTCTCTGGTGGCTCAGACTGTAAAGAGTCTGCCTGCAGTGTGGGAGACCCAGGTTTGATCCCTATTTTGGGACGATCCCCTGGAGAAGGAAACAGCAACCCATTCCAGTATTTTTGCCTGGAAAATCCCATGGATGGAGGAGTCTGACAGGCTCCGTCCAGTCCATGGAGTTGCAAAGAGTTGGACATGGCTGAGTGACTTCACTTTCCGCATTGTTTTCCAGAGTGATTACCAATTTGCATTCCTGCCAATAGTCCAGTAGAGTGCCCTTTTCTCCACATCATCACCAACACTTATTTTTTGACAATAGCCGTTCTTACAGGTATGAGATGATACCTCATTGTGGCTTTGATTTGCATTTCCCAGTGATTAGCAACGTTGAGCATCTTTTCATGTGTCTGTTGGCCACTGTATATTGTCTTTCAAAAAATGCTCATTTTAAAAATCAAGTTGTTTGTTTTTTGATAGAGTTGTATGAGTTCTTTGTATATTTTGAGTATTTAGCCCCTTATTGGATGTATCATTTACAAATATCTTCTCCCATTCAGTAGACCACTTGTTCGTTTTGTTGATGTTTCCTTTGCTATACAAAAAATTTTAGTTTGATGTAGTCTCATTTATTTATTTTTGATTTCCTTACCTAAGGAGACATATTAAAAAAAATATTGCTAAGATTAATGTCAAAAAGCATACTGCCTCTTTTCTTCCTGGAATTTTATGGTTTCAGGTCTTACATTTAAGTCTTTAATTCATTTTGAATTTATTTTTCTATATGGTATGAGAAAATCCAGTTTGATTCTTTTTTTCCTGTAGCTGTCCAGTTTTCTCAGCACACTTTATTGAAGAATCTATCTTTTCCCTGTTGTATGTTCTTGCCTCCTTTGTCATGGATTAATTCACTGTGTAAGTGTGGGTTTATTTCTGGGCTGTTTTTTCTGGTCCAGTAATTGATGTGTCTGTCTCTCTGCTAGTACCATACTGTTTTGGTTACTGTAGCTTTGTTGGGTGGTTTGAAAGCAGGAAGCATGATACCTCCAGCTTTGTTCTTTCTAAAAATTGTTTTGACTGTTGCAGGGTTTTTTGTGTTTCCATACACATTTTATAATTGTTTGTTTTAGTTCTGTGAAGAATGGTATTGTTTGTGGGTTTTTTTTTGGCTGTATGGCATATGGGATCTTAGTTCCCTGACCAGGGATTGAACCCATGCTCCCTGCAGGGGTAGTGTGGAGTCTTAACCACAGGAGAAGTCCCACCATTGGTATTTTGGTAAGGATTGTGTTGGATCTATGGATTGCTTTGGGTAATATGGTCATTTTAACAATATTAATTCTTTAGTCCATGAGGACAGTGTATCTTTCCATTTGTGTTGTCTTCACTTTCTTTCATCAGTGTCTGACAGTTTTCTAAATACTGGTCTTCTACCTGTATCAGTTAAATTTGTTCCTCGGTATTTTGTTATTTTTGATACAGTTGTAAATGGGATTGTTTTATTAATTTCTCATTCTGTTAGGTTTTGTGTATAGAAATACAACAGATTTCTATATATTAATTTTATATCCTGCAAAATTCATTTGTATCCTACTGAAATCATTTATTAGTTCCAGTAGTTTTCTGATGACATCTTTAGGAATTTTTCATATCGTGTCATCTGCAAACAGTGACAGTTTTACTTCTTCCTTTCCAAATTGGACTTCTTTTCTTTTTCTTGTCTGATTGTTGTAGCTAAGACTTCCAGTTACTTGGGTTTTTTTTTTCTTTTTTCTTTTTTTATATAGTGAGATCAAGGTTATTCTTAGTATGTACTTGTCCACCTCAGATTAATTTGCCTCTTTCTGGTTTGGAGGGAAGAGAGATTCCTTCTCTTTTCCCAAATGTAACTCATCTCTCTTTTCTTGTTCTTGTTTCCCCAAAGTATTTTTCTACCATTATTCTTTAAAGAGGAATTTGTACTTACTGTTTTTCCAGTTCCTCACCATCCTCTCTTGTTCCTATCATATTGCAGAAAGTTGTTTCTAGGAGTATGAATACTGATTTTCAATACAGTGATCATACTTACTGTCCAGCCTTGTTGCCCCATTTGCAACAATGTACCATATTTTTTTTCTTGAAACTTCTTCCATTGCCCTGGTTAAATCTACTTACTAGTTTTCTTCCTATAATCTTTGACTTCTTTTACTTGTCTAGCTTCTAAACATTGGTATTCCCCCAAGGTTTTGTTCTTGATTGTATTTATCTTATTTGTTCTCTTTTAATCAGTACTTTATTCTTGAGGCTCTGAGATAGATATAGAGTTTGAAAGCTACTAGTCCAGATCACTTGGCAGCCTTTATAATCACATGAGCTAATTTCTTATAATAAATCTCTCTTTCTCCATTCTTATATGTCCCATTTTGATGCCCAGTAAGTGTAATTGCTTATGTATCCCTCAGCCTCCTAAAGAAACTGTCTCCTATTGGTGGAACTTGGACCCAAAATCCTTTGGTTTGCCTTGGTGATCCTGATGGTTGCTGACAACAGTTAGCAGAGAGAAATTTCCTTATAGAAAATTGCAGAAATTGGATGATTCTCAATTCAATATGTTTAACTCTGGAATAGAAATTTGTAATAGAATATTTCTCGATGATGACCAAACATCTATATGGATTTCCAAACCCAAAATATTTACTAGAGAACTCAGTATCTTCCCCCACAAACCTTTCTTTGTTTCATGTATTGGGTAATGACACTAGCAGTTTTTCTTACTATCATTTGCCTCTTTCATTCATAGAAAAACATTTGAGGACAAAATGTGTGGGTTACAAATAATGACCATTCTTAGATCTCATCCTTAAAGAACTTGGGTTAGAAGGGGAGACAAGATGTGTGTATATAAGTGGAGTATGAAAGCCTTGAATGCTGCATAAAAGTTTGTGCAAGACAATTGAAGAAAAGAAATGATTTGATGCTTAAGTTGTTTGCAGTTTGAAGAAGGGATTGGGAGCAAGAGTTGAGGGAGTAGGTGTGAAATTGAAAAAAAAAATTTTTTGGTTTCAGAAAGAATGGAGAAAAACAAGAAAATGATGACATTGATGTACAGATGAAATCGTTGGGAGCCCAGCTGTTTTTTACCTTGTGGACAGAACATTGAGTTAACTTTCCAGATTCTATTATTACCTTAATGTATGACTAGATAATTGATTATTATAATCTGTTTTTGCCACTGTCAGTTGAAACTCATAACCTGCTTGAAAGGAAGGAACTAATACATGAAAGGCACTGTAAAAAATATTTTTTTATTAAAAAAAAAAAACATCTAGGAATGCCATTAAGGAGATTCAGAATCTGTTAATAGGTGGAACATGAAAAACAGAGATAAGAAAAGATAGTTATAGGTCAACAAAAATACAGGTTTTTTTTTTTTTTTTTTTCTTTTAATAGCATTGCTTGTACTAGGTCTCAATGCTGTCTTTCTCTCTCTCTCTTTTTTTTTTTTTTGATATTTATTTATTTATTTGGCTGTGCTGGGTCTCAGATGTGGTGCTCGGGATCTCTAGTTGCAGCATATGGGATCTAGCTCCCCGACCAGGCCCCCTTCCCAGAGTCTTAGCCACTGGGAAGTCCCTCTCTCATGTTTTAGAGGGTTTTTTTTTTGTTTTTTTTTTTTTTTAAGGAGACTTTGTTGTAAGGTGATTAAGCTAGGTTGCCTAGGTTGAAATACTAACACTTTTTCAGTCCTGTGACCTTGTTGCCTCTTTAACTTCTCTGTGCCTCATTTTTCAATGTGTAAAATGGGGATAATAGTCATGTTACACATCTACTAGAACTTTGTGAAAAATAAATAATACATACATATGTACATAAATGACCAAGTTTCTCACAGCAGAACCTGGCATGTAAGAAATGCTCAGTAATTGCTAGATATTTTTGTGTGTGGCATCTCACTGTATTTTAGGTATTATAATAATTATAAGACTTATTTTATAGAATACATTAATTATGAAAATTACTGCTATTTTAGGAAATAATTGAAGGAACTACCAAGTGCCTTATAATTTTTCAGTGTTTTATGATCACTATGGCAAATTCACTGGTTGTATGAAAGTAACTTTTAACTTGTTTTTAGTGGGAACAAAACATTTAACAAATTAAACCAATGGTTGAGTGCCTTCTGAATTGGATGTAAAGTTTTAAAAAAAATAACGAAATTCAAATTAAATTTCATTCTTGTACTCAAGGAGCTTTCATATTAGGACAAATATAAAACAGGATGTAATGATATGGTATTTGGTTCAGACTAAGTATTTAGAAATGTTAGGAGGGAAGAAATGCTCCATACTAAATTCTCAAAAAAGACAGTGTAGATGAAGTGGCATTCCACTGGGCCTTAAAAAATTAATGGATCTTGGACTTGTGCTATGAGGGAAAGTTAGGAGGAAGCTCTGAAGACAAACAGCAAGGATTTAGAGGCAAGATAATTCAGTTTGTACTTTATAGGAACAGGATATGATTCAGGTTCACTGGATATAGTATTCATTTGGGAAGTTCTGGGAAATACAACTGGATTAGATTGTGGCAGACTTGGAGTGGCAAACCAGAGGCTTTGTTTAGAAATGCATTTTTCTAACCAGAAAATATTTATATATTTGTTCTCTAATCTTGCTTGTTATATCATCTCTTACATCTAAGTAGGATAGTATTTTGAATGCTAGAAAGAAAATTAAGTCTCTGTATAACAAAAAAAAAAGACAATTTTCTTTAAAACAACAAACATTTATTTATTTTTGGCTGTACTGGGTCTTCGGTGCTCTGTGGGCTTTTCTCTGATTGCAGGGAGTGGGGCCTGCCCTCTAGTTGCAGTGCACAGACTTCTCATTGCAGTGGCTTCTCTTGTGTAGCATGGGCTCCTGGGTGCGGGCTTCAGTAGTTGTGGCTCCTGGGCTCTCGAGCACAGGCTCAATAGTTGTGGTGCATGGGCTTAGTTGCTCTCAGGCATGTGGGATCTTCCTGGACCAGGGATCGAGGCGGATTCTTTACTACTGAGCCACCAGGGAAGCCTGACGTTTTCTAATTCTAATGAAACTTCTGTGTTTAAACCATATTGTTCCTTGGTAATAGAGTATTAAAAGTCTAGAAATATGAAAATCCGTTCTTAGAATAGTATGGTCTATTTGCTATAATACTTTTTTTTTGGTAACACAAATTAACTTCTGTAACTGGTACCTATGGGATTGATGTCAGTATAATGGGGAAGTAGCATTTGTTTTAAAATCATCTTTCCCAGCATATTAATACTTCAAAGCAGTCAAGAACAAACTCTCTCATAGTTAAAGGGAAAGCCTTAGTAATTCAAGAAAATACTAGAAAAACACTGAAAGTTCTACAGAAGTAAAAAACGGTGGCTTCAAGAACAGTTCCACATTCCACAGGGGCAAGCATTCTGGTGAAGCAGTGAGTGTAGACAGAGAAGGTGTAAAGACATTTCTTTTTGCATTAAGAACTTTGGTGAAGAAGTCTATATCCTGGATTGTATTTTTAACTTCATTGAAATTCTGCTCTTCAGAACGCATATAACAAAGTAGGAAGCAGGAGCTCCAGGATTTAAAGAGGCTTCAAAGAATAGAAGATCATAATTCTAGGTGCAAATTTAAGTAGAGATTTAACTGTGCTAGTATTTTTGTAAGGACTTCTCGTTGTTTTAGTTAGGACTTTGATTACACTGACTTTGGGTAGTCTGCCTTTATTTTTATCCATGAACTCTGTTTTTTGTAGTAGCAGCTTTTCTAGAACTCCAGGCTGGTCACTTCACCATGTATATATCATATTATAGCAGAAAAGGCTCTGCCATGTTTTAAAAGCAGTAAATTAATAAAGGAATTGTTGCCCTGAATTTTCAGTTTAATTATCTGACAAAGCCTTGTGTGCTGTGGTTATAGAAATCCACCACAACTCTTGAAACTTATACATGGTGTTCTCCTTCACTCAATTTCAAGTTGAGAATGTTCCCATTCTAATTTTAAGGGAAATTTACATTTGAAATTTGTGCTAAATCAAGTATTTTTATGTAGTAAGTCAAAACACCTCTAAATGGACTCTGCTGTTTGACTATGCTTAGGTAGTGAATTTTTGTCCTTAAATGTTTTTGATCAGAAATTTGATCACAGAAATTTTGGTCAGACATAAACTTAACTTTTGAAAGATTGTCAGGATGTTTGTACCAGTTTATTAACATAGAAAATGCCCACTCACTCCTAAAACTCATTCTTTATTAGAGGAGTCCCGGTTCCAAATGGGCTTGATCTCTTCCTTTTCATAAAACAGAGTGTAGTCCTTTGATTTCATTTAGCTGTTGACTTTCTGAAGTATTCATTTCTGAAAGATTTTGAATAGAAATGTATTTAGCATTCCGTTCTTACTGACCAATACTAAGTACAGCCTATGTCTATTTTTGAACAAGTAAAACCAATGAACTTTAAAATAAGGCTCAGTTGGCATTCCTTTTATAGGGATAGAAATCCATACTTCAAAATTTTGTTGCTGATATGGTTTATTTAACCTCCATATATTTGTACATATTTTCATAAAAATGTGTTTGTGCTATTTGCTATTTAGCATTTTGGGGATCTTTTATTTTAAAATAAAAAATTTTTTTCATTACAGAAAGACCCAAATGGGACCAGTACTTTGCCAACTGAAAGTTCTCTTCTACAAGAAATTGAAGTACAGAATGAGGAAGTAGCAGCTTTTTGTCAGTCCATTACAAAGTAAGACATTTTTCTTTATAAATTAAAGGTTATTCTTATTAAATAAGTTTTAAAAATTTAACTTCAAAACCAGCCTAGTGCTAATAATTCTAAAATTTTTAAATATTTTCTCTCTGTCGCTAAAACATCAAGACAGTTAATTGGTACGTTAACACAAACTACACTTGAACCTGTTAAGTTTCTGAGTGTTTAGAAGGAAAAATTAAGGTCAGTCAGTAGACTTCTGATACTGTATTACTGAGGGAAAATACGGCTTAAATATAGAAGTTTCTTTAGAATTAGAAAATGGCTTTTTTTGTTGTTACAAGGAGACTTAGTTTTGCTGTGAACCTTCTAGCATTCAAAATACTGTCCTATTTAGATGTAAAAAATGCTATAATAAGCAAGATTAGAGAAGCAAACATATTTTCTGAAGGTTAGAAAATTGCCTTTCTGAAATGTTCTTTTAATCTTAAATGTGTCCAGTGTTCTTCGTATATGAAGAAACTGAGACTTGGAGAAGTTACCTACTAAAGTTTACGTTACTTGGCTAGTCTGTAACAAACAGAGCCAGGTCTCCATTGCCTCCGTTCAGTGTGTTTTCTTTCCAGTATATTACTATATTAGTCAGCACTTCTGTTATGAGTGCAAGAAACCCATTACTATATTAGTCAGCACTTCTGTTATGAGTGCAAGAAACCCGTCTTAAACTAGCATAAATCAAGAAAGGTTATGTATGGATTCATAAACCCATATAGAAGAGGGACGGTGGGGCAGAGCTCAGTGACAGCAAGACCCAGGGACTCACGCACTGTAGTCGATGCCTCCTCTCTTTGGACTTTGCTTCCTCCCTTTTCTCCCCCTGCCCTTTCACCATGCTTGTTTACTTCTATTACAGATGGGGTTTTGAAGCCACTGATAGCTTAGACTTGGTATTCCAGTGGTCTTGCTGGCGGAAAGGAAAGAGTCCTTTCAGCCAGCACCAGATAGAAAAATCCCACGGAAGGAAAGAGTGGACAGCAAACATTGCAGCCAACAGGGTGAGATCTGTTATCAAAAGAAGGAAAAGTAGGTCACTCCTGGAAGATTTATTCTTTTTAAAAAAAAAATTTTATTTTGTACTGGAGTATAGCCAATTAACAAACAATGTTGTGATAGTTTCAAATGAACAGCAGAGGGACTCTGCCATATATATACATTCTCCCCCAAACTCCCCTCCCATCCAGGCTGCCACATAACATTGAACAGAGTTCCATGGGCTGTACAGTAGGTCCTTGTTGGTTATCCATTTTAAATATAGCACTGGGTACATGGCCATCCCAAAGTCTATCCTTTCCTCTCAACCTTCCCTTCTGGCAACTATAAGTTCATTCTCAGTCTGTGAGTCTGTTTCTGTTTTGTACCTAAGTTCATTTGTATTGTTTCTTTTTAGATTCCACATATAAGGGATGTCATATATTTCTCCTTTAACTTACTTCACTCAGTATGACGTCCATCCATGTTGCTGCAAATGGCATTATTTCATTCTTATTAATGGCTGAGTAATATTCTGTTGTATATATGTACCATATCTTCTTTAGCCATCCCTCTGATGGACATTTAGATTGCTTCTGAGCGATTTATTTTGAATCCAGTATTTTCCCATTGTGGTTTAAGCAAAGCAGAGTTTGGAGTTCCTAGATCATTTTTGAGTGTATTCATCATTTTTATTATAAGGGACTTATTAATATTAAACTAGACTTTCTAGACTATTGGTAATGTTTGATTACAGTTCTTTCTTTCCTATGTATCACTTTCTAACCAGCGTTCTTTTTTCTTCAGAATACCTTAAGGGAGAAAGAAGAATATCAGTAGAGTCACTGTTTATTTCCTGTGCAAAGGTTACTCTTAACTGGATTTTTTAAACTCACATTTTTCAGTAGACATTTAAAATAGACATTTGGTGACTTAGAATGCAAATTGCATGTATCAGAAATTACCCATGCCTTTATGCCACATATACATACCATTATGTGTGTGTGGTTAAGAATTTGGAAATAATCTTTTAATGGTTTGAAATTAATCTGATAAATGTTCATCCAGTTTCTTTAATTTTCTCTCCACACAAGCCCTATTAGACTGTGTTGAGTGACTATTGCATTTAAGTTTTGCATGTTGAGAAATTAGGCTTTCTGTGATCTGCCTTTTTTTCCCTGCATTTGAATCTTATTGTTATTTATATAAATTCTGCCACTAAGCTGATCTTTTTTATTTACATGCATATGCACACACACAAACACAAATGACTTATGAATATTAAAACCTCAGATGAATTAGAATGTTATTTCTGTTAGAGTGGGATTGTAACAAATATTTCACAGAACTAAGAGGCAGAGGTGTTTTGAAGTTACGTTTTAGAAAATTCTCTGTTCCCCTCTTGACCTTGGAGATTGGAGTCACATATCACTTGAAGAAATTAATGGCACTTTCTATTTTTTCCAATATGCAGATTTTAAAAACAAGTATTTATACTCTTAGTTAACTCTCTATTTTTTTTGAAATCTCCTAAAATGATTATATTAATTCAGCTGTGATATTAGTGTGAGATTGTCATTATGGTATTTGTTTGTAGTTAAGCCTACTATAAATAGAATTTAGTGCCAGTTCTAGGCCTTGTTTTTTTGCTCCTGTGAAATTAGGGAGTTGGATTAGTGATCTCCAGGGTAGCTTTCAGTTTAAAGTTCTGTGAAATACTTTGATTCAGGACATTGCATTTTTTAAGTTTTTATTTCTTGTTTTTTTGACTTTCACACTCATCGTAATTGACAGAGCTTGCTGTATCTACCAGTTACTTAGGTCTCCAGAGAAAGTACTGAGAGGAATATTAGATACCAGTGGAAATTTTTCATGCTTCATTTCTGGTCTTCTAGGACAAGATGAGTATTACACTTTACACTTGTCATTCTGAGTAGCCTTTAGTTTCCTTTCTTCATTTATGGTTCCTATCTGATATTTATAATCTAAAAAGTGTCTTGAACCCAAGGAATCAAGGACTTCACCTCTGCATTTAGTTTATTTTATTCTAGATAATGCTGACTCAACTTTCTTATAAAGTAATATCAATTCAATTGAAAACCCTCACTTTTTTATTTGCCTTTTAAAACCCTCATTTTTATGTCTTCTGTCTTTCTGGTTTGGCTCTGTCTATATGTAACCTTAACTTAATAGCACATAGTATGAAATACACCATAAAGGATTTTGGTATTTGCATAAGGATAATTAATTTCCTGAGCTATAGAGCCACATTAAGCAAACAAAGCTGTTGCTTTGGTGATGATTGAGAAATGGACCCTGAATATTCATTGGAAGGACTGATATTAAAGCTCCAATATGTTGACCACCTGATGCAAACAGCTGTTTCATTGAAAAAGACGCTGATGCTGGGAAAAATGAGGGCAGGAGGAGAAGGGGGCAGCAGAGGATGAGATGGTTGGATGGCATCACCGACTCAATGGACATGAGTTTGAGTAAACTCCAGGAGACAGTGAAGAACAGGAAAGCCTGGTGTGCTGCAGTCCATGGGGTTGCAAAGAGTTGGACACAATTTAGCGACTGAACGGGGAAAATGGATGGTTTAAAGAAAATGAAAATTAGTATTAAAAAATGCTCTTTGTAGGTAATTACTTAAGAACATCAAACTACAATGTGTGGTTTAGAGTGTTCATAAAATACTTTATCTAGTCTGTTACAATGGAGAAGGCAACGGCACCCCACTCCAGTACTCTCGCCTGGAGAATCCCATGGACAGAGGAGCCTGGAGGTCTACAGTCCATGGGATCGCTAGGAGTTGGACGCGACCAAGCGACTTCACTTTCACTTTTCCCTTTCATGCATTGGAGAAGGAAATGGCAACCCACTCCAGTGTTCTTGCCTGGAGAATCCCAGGGACGGGGAAGCCTGGTGGGCTGCCGTCTATGGGGTCGCACAGTCAGACACGACTGAAGCGACTTAGCAGACTGACTATAGAAGCTGTGCATGAATACTTACACTTGCTGCCTCTTCAGAACCTTTCTTATTGTCAACTCAGACTATTTTATTCTGTTCCAATCACTTGATTATTTTAATCTCTACATGGAAGTGAATAGATAAAACTTACAGCATTCATTCTATTTACAGCCCTATGAAAAGAAGATGTGAGGATTGGAACTTGTCCTCTAACTTCCAGAAGAAAGTCAGTTAAAGGAAGTCCACAAGTTTAAAGAGGCATCAAATCCTCCTTTGTCTTCAGATAATAGAAGGGCTATCTGGAGATGAGCTGTACACCTGGCTCATATATTTAAACTATTTTGCTACTGTGAATACCAAGAATACTGCACAGACAATTTTCTGCCATTCCCTAAGTTTTAGTTTTATCCACTTTGAGGGAATAAAGCCCTCATAGCACAGTAAAAACCCATTGCCTATGTTTTTCCATCATGCTAAACAACCAAAATCAATATGTAAGAGAAAGGACATCAGAAGAAAAGATTTTTAAAAGACAACAAATTTTCTATCCTTCTGGCAATTACAGTTTAGGGCTATCACCTATATCATGGTTCATTAAAAACGTATCATTTTGTGAAATTATACTGCTTAACAAAAAATCAGAAACAGAAAAACTCGTTTAATGTTGTGTATCCATTGTGTGCTTGGTTAATGTTGGTAGCATTCTGTTGAAGTACTTAATCTCTTTTCTTGGATTCCTTTCATTTAAAAGGCAGACAGGAGTCCATTCATTGCATTTCTCCTGAGCTGCTCTAGAATTGGACAAAAACACAGAACTGAATGGCTGTAAGCATGCAAAGCCTTATTCAGGGTTCTCAAATGCAGCTTTCAAAAGAGAATTTAATTTCTTCTTTTTTTGTGACTAGATTGAAGACCAACTTTCCATATACCAATCACTGTACAAATCGGGGCTATTTGTTAAGTCCAGTCACAGTACAAAGAAACATATGTGGAGAAAATGCTAGCGTGAAGGTCTCCATTGAAATTGAAGGATTTCAGCTACCAGTTACCTTCACATGTGATGGTAGGTTCATAGTTCCCGAACCATCTTGTTTTGCTCTATGTTAATGTTATTCTTTTGATAAAGTGACTCGTTTATCATTAGTTTTGTGTGTGTGTGTGTGTGTTGTGTGTGTTTGTGTGTGTGTGTGTGTGTTAAAATACTTAATATGCATTAGTTATCCTTTTCCAGAAATTGGCATTCATATGGGTAGTTTTTTGGTATGGACACCACACTCCAGTACTCTTGCCTGGAAAACCCCATGGATGGAGAAGCCTGGTAGGCTGCAGTCCGTGGGGTTGCTGAGGGTCGGACACGACTGAGTGACTTCACTTTCACTTTTCACTTTCATGCATTGGAGAAGGAAATGGCAACCCACTCCAGTGATCTTGCCCAGAGAATCCCAGGGACAGCAGAGCCTGGTGGGCTGCTGTCTATGGGGTCGCACAGAGTCGGACACGACTAAAGCGACTTAGCAGCAGCAGCAGCAGTGAGAAAGTTTACCTTTATGCTACATATTTCTTTGAAAAGTGTTGAGTATCTTGGTTAATTAGTGGCTCTTGGCCAAAACCTGAAAGCATTAGCTAGAAAGGCTAATTATGTTCTTATTCCTTATATTCTAAAAGAAGACTTATTCTTTTTAAACATCCCTTAAATTTTGATTTAGGGAATCATTGAAGTATTGAGTAAGAATTAGTACTAAAATTGAAGGAAATAATGGTCCATAACTTCTTGATTGAAGTAAGCATTGATAAGCCTTGAGAATAGTGTTTTAATTTGTATCAAAGTTTTACTTGATATATCAAGATTTGATTCATTTAAAAAATATATCAAATGCCTATTGTTTGACTCTATGAATGTACGCATTTATAATGTACATCTCTGTTAAGAAATATAACCACATTATGGTAGAAGTGCTTTGTGTGTTTAAATGGTAACTGTTACAATACATATAAATGTGTTCAGAAATGTAGCTATTGTATTAGAGGTTTTATGGCCTTTTCTGTCAAGCTGTTGATTTTCATGAATTTTGAATATAGTCATTGTCTTCTAAAATAAGAGCTCTAAGTATAGAAATAGGTTACTTGTAATGGTTTGTAATCTTGGTATCCAGCTATTGCAAAGTATGGTAATTAAATAATAGGTCCTACTTGCTATATTTTTATTCTTTATTGGAAAATTTACCAGGCAAATGTCAGCTGTTTAAAATGGTGATTCTTTTTCCTTATAATTTGGTTTAAATAATTGCTTGCTGCTGCTGCTGCTAAGTCGCTTCAGTCGTGTCCAACTCTGTGCGACCCTAGATACGGCAGCCCACCAGGCTCCCCCGTCCCTGGGATTCTCCAGGCAAGAACACTGGAGTGGGTTGCCATTTCCTTCTCCAATGCATGAAAGTGAAAAGTGAAAGTGAAGTCACTCAGTCGTGCCCGACTCTTAGTGACCCCATGGACTGCAGCCTACTAGGCTTCTCCGTCCATGGGATTTTCCAGGCAAGAGTACTGGAGTGGGTTGCCATTGCCTTCTCCAATTGCTTGCTAGAAACTGCTAAATCTTATCCTCTTTGGAGGAGGCTGTAAAACAGAGGTGGCTTTCTTAGCTTAGATCTGCCCTGTCTAATACAATAACCACTAGCCACATGTGGGATTACTTGAAATATGGCTAATATAAATTGAGATGTTCTATAAGTATAAAATACACACTGGATTTCAAAGACTTAGTTTGAAAAGAGAATGTAAGATATCCTATTAGTAAATTTTAAATACCAGTTGCTATATATTGAAATGACATTTTAAATATATTAAATAAAACATATTATTGAAAATGGCTTCTTCTGTTTCTTTTTACTTTCTTCAATGTGACTACTAGAAAATTTTAAATTGTATATGTGTCCTGCATTATATTTTTCATATATAGTACTGTTTTAGACTGTGAGAAATAGTCTGAATAGGTATATACTTAGAGTTAAATGAGTAAAATGAAAATAATGACTAACTCTTTTACAGTGAGTTCTACTGTAGAAATCATTATAATGCAAGCCCTTTGTTGGGTACATGATGACTTGAATCAAGTAGATGTTGGCAGCTATGTTCTGAAAGTTTGTGGTCAAGAGGAAGTGCTACAGAAGTAAGTTTTTTCATTTAATTACTGAGCAACATTTTTGGAAATTTCATTTTAATGGATTAGATTAAAAAATTTTTCAAGTTAAATTTATAATCTAAAGCCACATTGGGTTCCAGTGAATTGATTTATTGGGTCAATTAACTTATATTGAGATATGCATTATCTGACACGATCTTGCCCTTAAGAAGCTGATAGTCTTAGATGGGAAGAATGGTGGGTAATTGGTTGACAGATGAATTTAATTTTTTTTCTTTCTGCAGAGAGGCAATAGTTACTTCATTATGAACTCCATTTTCCTTTTGTGGCATGTAGTATATCTTTAGCCACAATGTTTCGCTGTGGTTTCTTTTTAGTTGCCTGAAAATATCATTATATGAATCTTTTTCTGAACCTACCAGAAATTCTCTGTCCCTGTCTTTTTCCCTTCTTTGTCTTCATCTTCTTTCTTCTTTGCTTTAACACTTCTCATGTAGAATTATTCCTCTATTTAAATGCTCATATTTGATGTAAAAATCTTTGTCATCCTCTTCAATTTCTGATGCATAAACAATTCATATTTACTCTCTATTATTTCTAATTTGAGGAGAATAATGTCGATGAATAACTAATATATTTTAACAGTAATCATTGTCTTGGAAGTCATGAACATATTCAAAACTGTCGAAAATGGGACACAGAGATTAAACTGCAACTTTTGACCTTCAGCGCAATGTGTCAAAATCTGGCCCGAACAGTAAGTGTATACCCTATACTGAATTGCGTTTGGTTGAATCTGAATAACATTGTTAATCAGCCAGTTTGCAGTTTATACCTTCTTTAAGAGATTTGGGTTTGACTGTGAGTGAGGAACTGTGAGTGATGGGGGGAAACTTTCAATCATGGAGGTTTAGGTAGCATAATACTCAGAGCTGGAGGCATGTGTGAAAATCAAAGTTTTATAAGAGTTTGACTTGTAATAGTTTTACCCAAGTTGCACAATGAAAACATCAGCATCAGTCAAGGAGAACTGAGGAAAAAAGATTTTGAATGCTAAATATGGATTGGGGGAGAAAAAGATACATATTGACATTTGCACCAAACTGAGGAAAATATATTATTTTTCACCACATGAAAACTAATTCTCTGTTCTAAAAGTATAGTACTTTATTTTGAGGTTAAAGCAAAATAGAATATAAGAATTTAGGCCATTTTATTTCTTGATGAATTTTAATATGTAAAGAGAGATAATCTTTCTTCATTTGGTAGAATTTGGGGAAGAAAAATATCTGTCATTTCTGCTTTCTCTTTTCTTTATTTTCCTCAGTTTTGCTCCTACGTTAAGTAGAGTTTATTTCACTTGGGTGAAAACTGTTTCACAAAATTCAGTACATTTTATCATATCATTAGTAACTTTTCTTTTCAGTTTCCTAAGGAGTGATGTTCTTGAGTACTTTGCATAGTAAGGGTTATCGTTGAAAAGACCAGAACCTCACTTATTGAGGGTGAGGTAGAAGGAAATTTGATTATCATTAGAAAATATAATGCAGAAATTTAGATGATCTCTTGTCATCTGGTTCCCACCTCACCTTCATTTGGCTGTCAGCCATCTTTAAAAGTGTTTTTAACTCTTCATTCTCTCTCAATAGAACAGAAGTGGTTTTCCTTTGAAAAATTTACATATCAGAAAATAGACTTCAAAGTATTTATGTTTTTTCCACTTAAAAAACAGGTTTTTTAGAAGACAGTCACTTTTCTGAGTCAATTATAAATATTTAAAGCCTCAGTTCTGAAAAATCACTTTCTTTTCAAGAGTTTATCATATGCTTAACCCTGTTTAACTTGGCAGCAGAAAGACTAATGGATTTCATTATTTGATAAATGTTTGTATGTGTTTATTTAGGCGGAAGATGATGAAACACCTGTGGATTTAAACAAACACCTGCATCAAATAGAAAAACCTTATAAAGAAGTCATGACGAGGTGTGGCATCTGAAACATTAATTTCAGATTTTCAAACTTTACTTTTGGATGTGAATGCATTTATTTTAGTAAATAAAACAATCATTCTTATATATAGTATCTTTCAGCCACAATAACTGTTCTTCATTTTAGACATCCTGTTGAAGAACTTTTAGATTTGTATCACAATCAAGTGGAGTTGGCTCTTCAAATTGAAGTAAGTTCTAATTTATATTTTGGCATGATGGTTTAAAGATTCTTTTCCCTGTATTCTCTTAAATACTATTGTTGAAATTGGATTAAATATTTTAGAAGGACTATTTAAACTATATTCTTGATGTTGCTATTTGAGAACTTGTTTTCTGATCCAACATATTAATAGAAATTTAGTACTTGGGTTACTTCAGCTTTATTACTAAGAGGAACCTTCAGTTCAATTCAAAAAGCATTTATTGAATGCTTGCTAGATGTGCTGGGGTTGTGAAAATGAATGACCTGAGCCCCACTTACCAGGAACTTAAACAGAGACTTAAATAGAATTTCAATATAGTAAATGTAGAATAGGGGTATGCATTGAGGTTTTTTGAGAGATCAAACAAGAGCACTTTTCCAGTCAACTTGAGAGTTCAAGGAAGAGGCCTCTAAGAAGGGTTGTTGCCAAGTCTTAAATGGTATGAGTTAGCTAGAAGATAGTTGGAAAGGGCATGTGAACAAAAGTATATAGGTGTGAAACATATGGGGAAGTATAAGCACTTATCTAATACAGAGTATGAGGTGAAGATTGAAAGATGACATTGGAGATAGGCCAATATAAATTACCACCCTGTAATCCATATTATGTTTTACTTTATTCTCCAGATCAGGGGGCCATATATAGTCCACTTCCAATTCTTGTAAATAAAAATTTGGCGGGGGCACAGCCACATCCATTTGTTTACATGTTTTCTATGACTGCATCTGTGCTCTAATACTAAAGTTGAGTAGTTTGCCCTGCAAAGCCTAAACAAGTTACTATTTTCATTTTATAGGAAATGTTTGCTGACCCCTTCTGTAATCATTTAAGTTGTTATTTAAGGTGTTTTAAGCTGAGGGTAGGAGGTAGAGTGGGATAGAGTAGTTGACTTGTTTAATCTTGATCTTTGAAGTCCCTCTGCCTAAAGGAAGTTAAATTTAGGGTTGCCAGGATTGGTCTCAGGGAGACTACTTAGGCAAGACTTTTTATAGTGGTCTAGGTAAAAGACAGGCTTCCCTGGTGGCTCAGTGGTAAAGAGTCCACCTGCCAATGCAGGAGATGTCGATTCAGTCCCTGGGTCAGGAAGATCCACTGGAGAAGGAAATGGCAACCCACTCCACTATTCTTGCCTGAGACATCCTATGGACACAGGAGCCTGGTGGGCTATAGTCCGTGGGGTCATGAAAGAGCTGGACATGACTTAGTGACTAAACAACAACAGCAGGTAATATATAATGAGTATGGTGACAGTAAAGAGAAGGGACTGATTAACGATATTTAGGAGATAAAATTGGTTAGATTTTGATAGATAATGAGATATAAGTGAAGAAATAGTGTAGGATGACTTCCAGATTTCTAGCTACTAGTATATATTTTTTATCAGTATATAATTATGTCAATTTATTTAATAGATATTTACTGAATTCTCTCTCAAGTCACTGTTGCAGGTGTTGAGCATATAACAGTGGATAAAAGAAACTGTAATCCTTGCCCTTTAGAGAATTTACATTCTAGTTAGAGGAAACAGAAGTTTAGTAATAAACTGGCAAGGTATATATCAGGTGGTAAGTGCTGTTAGAGAAAAATAAAGGGGGGAGGGTAATGTTGCAATTTCAAATAAGATAATCAGAGAAGGGCTCATTGAGAAAATGAATTTGAGTAAATTACCAGAGAAGAGAGGAAGAAGCTACCTGGTTATCTGGGGAAAGGGTATGCCTGGTATATAGAAGGTCTGCCAGGCTAGACTAGAATGAGGAGAGGGGCAAGAGTAGAAACAAATCAGTGAGGAGAGAGAATGATGGCTTAGACCAGAGTGATAGTAAAAGTGATGAAAAGTTAATGCTAGGAAGATTTACCAATAGATTGGATGTGGAACATGAGAGAGAGAGATGAGTAACTTCAGAATTTTCTACCTGAGCATGTTGGAAGTTTGGAGTTGCCTTTAGTGAGAGGTAGTGTGAGATGAGTGCAATTGTGCAGTAGTTTGAGCATTCTTTGGCATTGCCTTTCTTTGGGATTGAAATGAAAACTGACCTTTTCCAGTGCTGTGGCCACTGCTGTGTTTTCCAGATTTGCTGGGATATCGAGTGCAGCACTTGCACAGCATCATCTTTCAGGATTACCCTAGGGGCTTCCCTAGTGGCTCAGACGTAAAGAATCCACCTAGAATGCAGGAGACCTGGGTTTGATCCCTGGGTTGGGAAGATCCCCTGGAGGAAGGATCATCTCCCTCTCCAGTACTCTTGGCTGGAGAATCCCATGGACAGAGGGACCTGGCAGGCTACGATCCATGGGATCGCAAAGAGTCAGACACAACTGAGCAACTAACACTTAAATCCCCTACCTAGGTTGATCATCACTTCAGATTCAGATGTCTGATACTTAACTTTTTATATAAATGTCTAACATCTCTGATTTAAGATGTATAAAACCATGTTTTTATTCTACCCTTTATATCTATTCGTCAGTCTTCCCCTTCTTAATAAAATGGCCGCTCTGTCCTTCCATTTGCTCAGGCCAAAACTTTGGAGTCATTTTTGATTTCCCAAGAAAAAGATAATTCACATCTCACATGCAGTTCCATTTCTGTCAACTTTACCTCAGAAATACATTCAGAATGTGACAACTCTCTCCACTACCAGGGCTATACTCCTAGTCAACTACAAGAGTTAACAGTGATTGCCTACTGGTCTTCCAACTTCTACCTGTCCTTCTATAGCCTGTCTTCAATAGGCAATCAAAATTATATTTTAAAAACAAATCACTAAATGCAGTGTGGTATCCTGGATTATATCATGGAAGAGGAGAAATACATTTGGAAACACTGGTATAATCTGAATAAAGTCTGCAGTTTAGGTAATAATAATGTAGTGAGTATTAATGTCTTAGTTTTGACAAATTTAACATGGTTATATAAGAAGTTACTTAACCAGTTTCCTTTAATGTTGAATGAGAACTCTCTGTACTATTCTTGTAAATCTAAAATTGTTCCAAAATAAAAAAAAATTATTTTTAAAAATGAATATGAGCACAGAAAGCAAATGTAAAATGAGAGAAAATCAAAGCCAAAAAATGGTTGTTTGAAAAGATTAATCAAATTTATAAACCCTTAAGAGTATTAAACCATGCCACTATTTTGTTTAATATCCTGTTTACCATCTCAGTGAAATTTAAATCTTAATTATGATTTCAAAGCCCTACACATTCTGAGCTCTCTCTGATGGCTTCCTACCTACCCCTTTCTTTAAATGTGTGTGTGTGTGTGTTTTCTTTTCCTTTTTCTTTTTTAAACTGGAATGGGGTTGCCATTTCCTCCTCCAGGGGATCTTCCCAACCCAGGGATCAAAGCTGCGTCACCTGGAATAGTGCTTTTTTAAAAATATATTTTATTTATTTGACTGCACCAGATCTTAGTTGCAGCATATTGCATGTTTTTTAGTTGAGGCAGGCAGGATCTAGTTCCCTCGCAGGAAATGAACCTAGACCCCCTGCATCCCTGCTTTGGAGCGTGATGTCTTAGCCTCTGGACCACCAGGAAAGTCCTTTCTACCCCTTTCTTCCTTTGTTCTAATTGACCTGCAGGTATGCTTCCCAACTGGGACCCTTGTACTTGTTCCTTCTTTTAATGCTGTTTCTCCAGATACTTGGGTAACTTATTCTTTCAGTTCCTTAGGGTCTGTGCTCTGATGTCTAATAAGAGAGCTCTTCACTGACCATCTAATGGGAAATAGCAACTCTCTATCATATCTATTCCCCATATTTTGTATTGCTTTATTGAGATACAATTTATGGATCATAAAATTTATCCATTTAATGTGTACAATTCAATGATTATTTTAGCAGATGAATCAGTTCAGTTCAGTTCAGTTGCTCAGTCTTGTCCGACTCTTTGCGACCCCATGAATCGCAGCACGCCAGGCCTCCCTGCATCATCAATTGCCAGAGTTCACTCAAACTTACGTCCATCGAGTCGGTGATGCCATCCAGCCATCTTATCCTCTGTCGTCCCCTTCACCTCCTGCCCCGAATCCCTCCCAGCATCAGGGTCTTTTCCAATGAGTCAACTCTTTACATGAGGTGGCCAAAGTATTGGAGTTTCAGCTTTAGCATCAGTCCTTCCAGTGAACACCCAGGACTGATCTCCTTTAGGATGTACTGGTTGGACCTCCTTGCAGTCCAGGGGACTCTCAAGATAGAGTTGTATAATTGTCATTACAGTGGTGTTTTAGAACATAAGTTTCCATGTGCTACTTTCCACTCATTCTCCCATTCCCATCCTCAGCCCCAGACAACTACTAACCTGGTTCCTATCTCAATAGATTTCCCTTTAATGGAGATTTCCTGTAAATGGAATCATACCCTGTGTAATCCTTTATATCTGATTTCTTTTACATATCATAGTGTTTTTTTTTAATTGGAGGATAATTGCTTTATAATGTTGTGTTAGTTTCTGCTGTACAACAATGTGAATCAGCTGAAAGTATACATATATCGTCTTCCTCATGAGCCTCCTTTCCCGTTCCATCCTACCCATCTAGGTCATCACGGAGCACCGAGCCAAACTCCTGTGTTATACAGCAGCTTCCCACTAGCTAACTGTTTTATACCTACCATACTGTCTTAAGCTTTGTTCATATAGTGTGTATCCATTGTTTTGTTTTATTGCTGAACCCTTCTGTTGTTTGGCTGTACCATGTTTTATTTATCTAGTCACCAAGTAACTGACATTTTTAACTGTTTGTACTTTTTGCTTTTATTTTTTAAAACTGTTTATTTAATTTCTGGTTGCTTTGCTTGGGCTTTCTCTAGTCGTGGTGAGTGGGGGCTACTCTCTAGTTCTGGTGCTTGGGCTTCTCATTGCAGTGGCTTCTCTTGTTTTGGGGTACAGGATCTAAGCACATGGGCTTCAGTAGCTGTGGCACGCTGGCTTAGTTGCTCTGTGGCATATGGAATCTTCCTGGACCAGGAAGATGAACTCGTGTCCCCTGCATTGGCAGGCAGATTCTTATCCACTGTACTACCAGAGAAGCCCCTATTTGCAGTTTTTGATTAATATGCATAATGTTGCTATAAACATTCATGTGTAAGTCTGTGTAGATGTATGTTTTAATTTCTCTTTAGGCAGGTTTATGGGAGAGATCAGGAAGTTGCAAAAGTTTTGATTCCTCCTTGTCTTAGTTTTCTAGGGATAAGATGTTAATTTATTTCACTAAAATGAAGCTAGATGTTTTGAGGTAAGGAATAATGGTTTAGCTTCATACTCTAAGGGAAATAGAAAATAAAGCTGACCAAGGGCTTGTAAATGTTAAGTGGCATGCAGATGCTGGCTGAAATCTGAGATGATTGGATCTTTAGGATTGTGAGCTATTCTGTAGATGTACGTGCTGCCTGGTAGAAGAAGTAGAGAAGTCTCCGAGCTCGGAAAATAGGTTTGGTCAGAATGAGAGTGTGTGGGCTGGAAGCAAAGGAGACTGTGATCAGAATATGATACTGTTAAGATTCTGATAGGGCACACAGTTTGGGGGTTGAAAATGTTGTGAATTTGCCACGTGAACAGTTAACTGAGGCTTCTTTTAGGGTATAGGATAGAAAGTCAGATAAATGTCCAGAGCAAAAATAAGGCAGCTAGTAGAGGTAATACATGCCAGTAGCAAGGCAGATCAGTCAGTCACAGGCCAAGTCAGGCAACAGAAACTATAGTAGATTTTTGAACAGGGAAACTTAAAGAATTGTTAATTAGTAAAAGGTAGTTAATTACTATAAGGGATAAAAGAGGGCTAAAGCAGGAGTTGCATATTAATGCAAAATCTGGCCATTAATCCAGTTTTGTAAATAAAGTTTTATTGGAACACAGCCATGCTCACTAATTTATATATTAGAAAGTGAAAGTGAAGTCACTCAGTTGTGTCCAACTCTTTGTGACCCCATGGACTGTAGCCTACCAGGCTCCTCAGTCCATGGGATTTTCCAGGCAAGAATACTAGAGTGAGTTGCCATTTCCTTCTCCAGGAGATCTTCCCAACCCAGGAATTGAACCCAGGTCTCCCATATTGTAGGCAGATGTTTTACTGTCTGAGCCACCAGGGCCTCAATTTATATATTACCTATGTCTGTTTTCATGCCGAGTTGAATTGTGACAGACTGGCCTACAAAACCTAAAACATTTGTTCTCAGGTCTTAAAACAATGCCAGCCTTGCTCTAAGAGGTCCAGAAGTAACAGGTGCCAGGTGCAAAGAAGCAGTCATCAAGTACAGGTTGAGGAACAGTGGAAAGTGAAGGAACTTTGAGGATTTATGGCAGAGCCTCTTCCCCAACCCCAGGCTGAAATTCAGCCTCTTTGAAATGGGTATGGCTGTGTTGCCTATAGCAAAGAAACTTGTTAGTGCTCTCAGATGGGAAGAGCGTGGCCTGAGGGTGCAGCTGGAGCTGATCTTTGAGGACCACTGGGCTTCCACACTGAATTTTAAAACGGAGGACTGGAACCCTGATGAAAATATTTTCCTGCTGCTCTTGCCTTTGAGTGTCCTTTCACTGCTCTCTAGTCACAACACCTAACATTGTGCTAGCTGGCAAGGAGGATTGTTTATAAGGTCTAGTTCTAGAACTACAAAGTAGAGCAAAGGGTAGATTTGGAATTGGCACACAATAAATTGATAACTGCCACATAAAAGTGGTGGAGAATAGTATAGGAGAATGATATGAGCCTCAGAGGTTTTTGCATGAAAGTGGAAGAATAAAAGAAAGCAGAAGCACGAGCAAGCAAAAATGGAAGCCTTCAGGATCTGAGGACTGCAAGGTAATTAGGTGTTTGAGAAAATGAGGTGGTTTCATTTAAGCATGCACACAAAGAGAACATTGGGTGTAGCCAAACCTCAAAGCTGGAAAATTTTAAATTTTTAAGGGATTGTACAGTACTGAGTTTCAGTCCTTTCTAGCAGTACTTGGCATTTAAGTTTGGCATAAATATTTTATGAATTAATTCATTATATAAAAATGTGTCTTAATGAGATGTACTCTAAAACAGTGATGGGGTAGTGAAGAAGTATTTTTAAATCATCCTCATCATGTAAGTTATTTTATAATGTATTTGTTCATGTACTTTAGATTCACGGTAGAAAGGACTGTGGTTGAATAGTAAGGAAGGATTGTGCTCACAAGTGTTTTCATCATATAAAACTTAGAAAGTGAATGTTGTATAGATTTAAATGTCGCTGAAAAGTTGGCTCACTTTTAGTAACTGTTGCCCTGTGTTATTTGTGACCAGTCTTATTAGAGATTGGTCACAAGTTAATTGGTCTGTGTGTGGGTTTTTTTTTTTTTTTTTGTCTCTGGTTTTTGATACCAAAATTATGCAGGAGAGCGAGAATAGTTTTTAGTGTGTTTTTAGTGTGGAAATTATTCCCAAATGAAAATTAAAAAGATGACTCAAGTTTTTTAATGATTTCAGAATTTGTTAGTAACTTATTACTTTCGCTCCTGACTCTAATAAGAAATTAAAAGGGATTTGCATGTGAATAATTATATCAGGCAAAGTGAAAATTAACCAGGCCTGCTTTTTCCTACTTCAAAGTAAAGTATGTAATTGGCACTTCCCTGACAGTTCAGTGGTTAAGACTCAGTGCTTCCACTGTAGGGGTGTGGGATCCCTGGTGGGGGCAGGGGGTGAAAACAAAGTAAATTATGTAATTGAAAAGCTATCTTGTTTCTTTTCTTTTTCATCATAAAAGCGTAAAGGATACCTGTTCTTAGGCACATCTAAAATGTTTGCTTTTTCCCTCATCCCTAAAATTGATCCTTAAAATTCCACATATTTATGTTTATATTACTTTTTATTTTTAAAGAATCAGCACAGAGCAGTAGATCAAGTAATTAAAGCTGTAAGAAAAATCTGTGGTGCTTTAGATGGCGTGGAGACTCTTGCCATTACAGAATCGGTAAAGAAGCTGAAGAGAGCAGTAAATCTTCCAAGGAGTAGAAGTGCTGAAGTGAGTATTTTTTAGTCGTTAGCATTTTATCACATGCAAATATGTACATAAGTGAGCATCTGTCATTTAAACTGGGAAATTTTTGCTTCTGCTAGACAAAATGTTACCATTTTAACTCTAGCTTTTACTTTTGAGCTGATTTGGTCACTTATTTGGTAAGGTGAGGGAATTTCCAAGAGGAGATGGACTGCCTTGAAGAATTTTGTGAGAGTTGACATTGAATAAATGGATATCCAGCTGAACTTTTTGTGTGTAGAGGAGAAACTCTGGCAAAAATGAGTTGGTCGAAGATTTTAAGGTAATACTGCCCTTGAAGGAGCTGGATATTAATAGCTAACATTTCTCCCTCTGGATGCAAATGTCCATGGTTGTCAATGGGGAAGTTCTGCTTTGGAGTAAACCTCCTTCCTATTGGAAAGACCCAGAAGTCTCTGTAATAGTGACTTAAATTGCCTCAGAAGCAACCAGATTAGGAGCCCTCACTTGATATCATACTGTTGTATTTAGTAAAAGTCCTCCCTGTGGTATTTTCCACTGGGATTTAATTAACTCTTCAGAGGGATGTTCATAGCTCTGATTGGAAGGATGAAAGAAGGATCACAAGACATGATAACTTTCAAGAAAGGAAAAGTTATGTTGATGGTATGTTCTTCAACAAATGTCTGGGAAATAACTCAATCCATTTATTGTCTCAAAGACCCTATCCATATGGTATACAGAAATTTGAGTCTCTCGTGTTTTGTTAGTTTGTTCTTATTATGTGCTTGTTTTTTAGAAATTAAAAAACATCTGAAATCATTTGGAGGCAATAAAATGCCATGGTCTGGGATTTCCCCAATGGTCCAGTGGTTAAAGAATCAGTCCTGCAATTCAGGGGACATAGGTTCAGTCCCTGGTTGGGGAACTAAGATCCCACATGCTGTGGAGCAGCTAAGCCTGCCAGCCACAGCTACTGAGCCCAGGTGCTCTGGAACCCATGTGACACAACTTTAGAGAGTCCATGTGTTGCAACAAAAGATGCCACATGTTGCAACAAAGATCCTGCATGCTGAAACTAAGACCTGATGCAGGCAAATAAATAAATAAGTATTTCTTTAAAAAAAAAATAAATGCCATGGTCCTAATGCTGTCTGAGGCTTCTATTCATTATATTCATTTGCTGGATAAATGAGCAGAGAGTAGGAGATAAACTCAGTTCAAATAATTATAAGGGCTTTTTTGAGACACGAAATGGTAATAAGTGGATTTCTAGTTTCTTTAAGGATATGCTTATGCTAATCATAGAGCAAGTAATGGAAAATAAAATACTGTATTAATATATTTAGCACATTTGAGTTTCAAATATTAATTACCAAAAAATGATTTGATGAGGCAGATTTTGCTGAGTTTATTTTGCAGTACTTTTCATTTATTGCATGGTTTTCTTGATATTGAAAGTATCTTTTTATTTGGTTTGGGACATTCACTTTCTTTTTGCATTCTTTTTTATTGTTTTATTAATTCTTCAGACACTTGGAAAGTTTCTCCAGTGAAGGATTTCTTTGATATAGAGTTTAATAAGTGTATTGAAATTAAAAGTAAACATTTTATATTCCATCATGGGTGATTTTCTGACTAATCTGTATGTGTGTAAGCAGGCAACTTCACTGTCTGGAGGAGGAGACATTAACAGGAGTTCAAGTAGGGGTATGTATTTAAGTTCCTTACATTTTAGGAGTAATTGTTGCTTTTACAGAGAATTATATTAACAATTTCTTTAAATCTAGGCTCACTGAATCCTGAAAATCCTTTTCAAGTAAGCATGGACCAGTTAACTGCGGCAATTTATGATCTTCTCAGACTCCATGCAAATTCTGGTAGAGGTTCTGTAGATTGTGCCCAAAGTAACGGGAACATTAAGGAAGCATGGACTACAACAGAACAGCTCCAGTTTACAATTTTTGCTGCTCATGGTATTTCAAGTAACTGGGTATCAAAGTAAGTAGCTATTTAGAAGAAGATATGTACAACTTTACCTGGAGGCTAATATAACCTTGTAAAACATCAGCATCCACTGTTACCTTGGTCTTTAAATGGATACTTGATCCACCAAATACCTTTGTGTTTTTCCTAAGAATTACAAAGATGTTTGATGCTGTTAGTAAATATTATTATCACTCTCACTACATGCAGAAAAAGCAGGAAAATATATTTAAACTAACAAGGGCAAATGTTAATAAATTAGTTAATTTATGACTGCTGTTTCTGGCTTGCCTTTAGAACCAGGGTAGTGGGACTAGACTTTTTTAGCACATTTATTTTTCCTCTTTAGTAGTTTTTACAGTTTACTCTTGTTAGACTTTGAAGTCTACAAGGGCATGTTTCTTTTGTTGAATTTTTAATATGGGTTTTTCTTTTTTGATTTTTTTTTTTTTTTTTGTCAGTACCAAAAAGTTTACCACCTTCAGCTTATCTGGAAATGACTAGTATAAACTGAAAAGTCCAAATTGGATATATTTAATGAAATAATTTTTTTTTTGAAATAATTTTTATAATAGTTTAATGCTATAAAATAAAGACAAGTTGTTGCTGTTGTTCAGTTGCTAAGTTATCTCTGACTCTTCTCGACTGCATGGACTGCAGCATGTTAGGCTTCCTTATCCTTCAGTATCTCCTGGAGTTTTCTCAGATTCATGTCCATCGAGTCAATGACACTATCTAATCATCTCATCCTCTGCCGCCCTCTCCTCCTTTTGCCTTCAGTCTTTGCCAGCATCAGGGTTTTTTCCAGTGAGTCAGCTCTTTGCACCTGATGGCCAAAATATTGGAGCTTCAGCTTCAACATTAGTCCTTCCAATGAATATTCAGGGTTAATTTCCTTTAGGATTGACTGGTTTGATCTCCTTGCTGTCCAAGGGACCCTCAAGAGTCTTCTCCGGCACCATAATTCAAAGGCATCAGTTCTTCAGCACTCAGCCTTTATGGTCCAATTCTCACATCCGTACATGATTACTACTGCTACTACTACCAGCCTAGTTATGAGATATCAAATGTAAATTCTGCTTTAGAACATAAACTGAACATTAGATACTATATTATATGACTTGAAAATGGTATATTAATTCAGTCAGTAAATATTTACTGAATACCATCTGTGGGCAGTGTTCTTTGTACTAGGGACTCAGCAGTTAAAAGGCAGCGAAAAATCTTTGCCCTCTTGGAACTTGCATTTTGATGGGTACTATTGCTGTCTTAAGGTATTTCATTCTTTTAAATAGTTACAGGGATAATATTATCCACATTCTTCATACAAAAACATGTATATACACAAATTTAGGGACACTAATGAGAACAAATACTCAGCAGAAGACAATGCAGTGATAATTAAAATGAAATTTTTTTTTTCCCCCCTGTGCTGTACAGCTTTTGGGAACTCAGTTCCCAGACCAGGCAGTGGTAATGAAAGCCCGTATTTGAAACTACTAGGCAGTGGTAATGAAAGCCTGTATTTGAAACTACTAGGCCACCAGGGAACTCCCAGTACAATGCTGATTTTAAAAGAGGTTGAAAAAAGCAATCAGATAGCTATGTGAACCAGTGAGATTAGATTTGAAATATATTTTGAATGATAAACAGATTGTATGAACAAAATGGACGAACAAAATGTTTAATGGGTAAGCCTAGCAGTAAGTTAGAATACTAGTAGAATACAGTTTTATTGAACCCGAAACTCCCTACAAGATTGCCTGACTATATATTACCCAGGTCTGTAATTGTGGCAGTTAGGGACTAAATCATTGCCTTCCCATGAAAGATTACAGTAGCATCTGTCCCTATGGATGGTGCTGCTGCTGCTAAGTCGTGTCAGTCGTGTCCGACTCTATGCGACCCACAGACGGCAGCCCACCAGGCTCCTCTGTCCCTGGGATTCTCCAGGCGAATACTGGAGTGGGTTGCCATTTCCTTCTCCCCATGGATGGAGCCCTCCTAATCAGGAAGATCAGCTCAGTGTAGCTCAGGCCCATGCACCATTAATATGGTAAACGGACTCTACTTCAGTGGCTCACCAAAGGAAAATGGCACCTAGGGAACATAAATGCTTATACTGTTACTTCCTAGAATGAATATACCTAGAAATGAGGAATTATTCAGTGTCATTTAACTAAAATTTAATGCTGGTAACTAACTGTTACCAAATTGAGATAAATTCTCCAGTTGGTATCAATATGGTTCCTTTAGACTGACACCTAGGAATATATGTTCCCTTCTGTATTCCCTCTGCTCTGCCTCTATTTTTGTAGGATTTGCAATAGTTAAATTTTAGATGTTTTTCCAAAAATTCACTGATATAGTAACCAAATTATTTCAGATAATAGTCACTTAGGGAAGAATGGCTAATGGCAAATATATATATATATACTTGGTTAGTTAACTCATTTGTGTTTATCAAATAAAAATTAAATTAAACCCTTTTATTTTCTCAGTTATGAAAAATACTACTTGGTATGTTCCCTGACTTACAATGGAAAGGATCTTTTTAAACCTATTCAATCAAAGAAGGTTGGCACTTATAAGAATTTCTTCTATCTTATTAAATGGGATGAACTGTAAGTGAGACTTTTGGCTTTTTATTCTTTCAGTATGTCCTGTTCTTTACCTTTTTCCATGTATGCTTCCAGCTTTCATTTTTAATTACAATTTCCATTAAAATTAGATTCTTACTGATACCTTAAAGATTCTTCTAGATACGATTTTATAGAATGGACTGAAGCTCTTATTTAAAATCTGAAATACTCTTGAATATTCATATTGTTAAATTACAGAACCATGCCATCAATTCTTCCTAGCCTTTGTCTAGTTAAAGTCATGTGTAATTATGGTGTTTTATAATATTGCTTTAGTTTAGTATTTATTCTGTGACAATGTATCTAGGAAGCGTAGTTCTTGGTTAACAGATTTTAAAAATTATTTTCAATCCATGTATAAGATGATATTTTGAACTGTTAATATTTTTAAAATATTATCTTTGAACTAAGGGAATGCTTTCATTATTTAGGCAAATAGGCAATTGCAAAACTTTATTCTGCATTTATTAAATAGTTTCCTAGTTTTCTTTTTTTTAATTACAAAAGTAGCACATGTTTGTGTAAACAGTCAAATAATGTAAAAATGCATATAGGGTGAAAAATGTCATTTTACTTCCAGCACTTAACTGTCTCATGACTCCTCAGAGTGACCACTCTTGACCTCATGTGTCCTTTCAGATCTTATTTAAAAAAAAAAGCACCAGTAAACATATATGTCTGTCTGTGCATGTATGTGCACACAAACATCTAGAGTCAGAAACACTCATGAACATTCATCTAGCTTTTCCTAAAAGAAATAAAGATGATGGTTATCTTGCCTAAAAATTGACATTGCAAGTCTTAAAGGATTAACAAATTTTTGAAGAGAGAAATGTTATATGTTTGAAATTTTAGTGAAATTTATTTAAGATCTTTTAGTATTTGTTAACCAAGCTTGCTACTTACTTACATAAATTTTACTCAGAATTAAAGATTATTTGAAGAGTCAAATAAAATACCTAAAATTGTCAGTTTCGTTAAAGGGTTAAACTTCTTATTCAATCTAATTTGTTTTTTCTATTAATACATTTCCCCCCCATAGAATCATTTTTCCCATCCAGATATCACAATTGCCGTTAGAATCACTTCTTCACCTTACTCTTTTTGGAATTTTAAATCAGAGCAGTGGAAGTTCCCCTGATTCTAATAAGCAGAGAAAAGGGCCAGAAGCTTTGGGCAAAGTTTCTTTACCTCTTTTTGACTTTAAACGGTAAGTGTTGCTGAGTTGTACTGGTGAGTTACTGTGAACACCCCTGCAGTATCAGTATTGGCCAGAGAATGGAATGAAGAAAACTGACATTCATGATGAGATAATGAGTTGTCACCGTTTCCCGGTGTGATTAAAAGAGGTCATTTCAGAGATACAGAGAAAACCAAAGTTGTTCTGGTGTCATTTGAACATATCTATATGGGTTTTCAAAGGATTCTTCGCTGGTCACTGTTCCAGAAGAAAAGCAGCAGCCAATTCATTCTTTTTTTTTAATTCATTCTTTAATTGTCATTTATGAAAAGCATTATATTATTGACATAATATTCATGGTCTTAGACGTTCCTTTGATTAAAACAACAAAACTCCATTTTCCATCTTCTCATCCTTTCCCCATCCTCCTGTTTGAGTGTACAGCTGCATATTATTCCCTTCTCTTTACCTGACTGATCTCCCCTTACTGTTATGGGCCCCTGGCCTTTAATCTTCAAAAGTCCCACATGTATGCAAAACTTGCTGATCCTTAAGGTAAAAGACATTCCTTTTGAGCTTTGTGTCTACTAATAGCCTTTGGGATAGTATAATCTACCTGGCTTTTCAGCTGACTGTTTTGATTATGTTATAAGTAGTAATATGTTCCTTGAGACCATGAAGTGTCTTCTTAAATGAAAAGAAAAATCATTGACTAAGTTTGGGATGCTTGATATAGAACATGATAACATTTTGGAGAGTGATAATGGACATTATCATATTGGAGTGTCTTAAGTTCTGCAGTCAAGCTGCTGTGTTTAATAATAATATTACTGTAATAACAAACACATAGCATGTACTCTATGCAAGCTATTAGTTTGAATGCTGTATACATAGCCTTATATACCTCAGAACAACCTTATGAAGGTAGGTATTATTATCCCTTTTTACAGAGGGGGAAATCAAAGTGGTTTGCCCTTGGGCACTTAGTTAATAAATGGTAGAACTGAGTTTGAATCTAGGGAATGTGGCCTCAGGGTCTGTATTCTCAACATTAACCTATATTGCCATTCTCAGATTTATTTGATACCATGATACTTGTTTTGATTTAAAATCCATCTTTGAAACCATTTTGGGAAATGATTTAATAATTGATCTATTTAACTTACAAGAACTGCTGGAAGATCCACTGGAGAAGGGATAGACTACCCACTCCAGTTTTCTTGGGCTTCCCTTGTGGCTCAGTTGGTAAAGAATCTGCCTGTAGTGCAGGAGGGAGACCTGGGTTCGATCCCTGGGTTGGGAAGATACTCTGGAAAAAGGAAAGGCTACCCACTCCAGTATTCTGGCCTGGAGAGTTCCATGGACTCTATAGTTCATGCGGTCACAAAGAGTCGGACACAACTGAGTGACTTTCACTTTAACCTACAATAAAATGATTAAAAAATATTATTTTCCCATGTACTTAAATATAGCATTTTTCATATATTTTTTTCTTTTGTCTCTCCCCCTATATGTGAGAAGGCCATGTAAGATTTTTTAATTATATACCTTTCATTGGGCTCCAATTTTATTTGACACCTGACATAATTCTGAACTGACAAACACTAGAGAAGAGCAGTTAAGAGATTGCTATTAATGATACATATTTAGAACTCCTTGCTAAATACAGTCCATAACTACTCTAAAACAGAATATTGGCCACATAAAGGAGGGGGATTGTGTTCTCAGTCGTCTTTGATAAATAAGTGTCAGGTATAGTTAATGTGAGAAAATCAAATGTAATTGTGTCTAAATGAGTCAGTTTTGAAAACCTTCGTGCACTTGAAAGCAACAAGAGTCTGCTTCATTCAAGGAGTATTATCACTTTTTGCCATTTTATTTGCTTATTAATAAGTGTTTTTATTGAATTAATGACCTTCTTTCAAGATTCAAAAGAGTAAAGGGAAGGGCAGTTGACTTTTGTTAGACAATTAAATAGTTTACATGCATCCAGTGCTCAACGGTTTAAAAGAATGAACTGATGTCATTAAGCTTGAGAGTTTGCCAAGCTGTGTAGTCAGTCTAGATAATGTTAGGATTTAACATTCAAAAAATGCTCAGAAATTAAGAAGGGAGATGACTTTATATATAAATACATAGAGAGAATCTGTGTTAATGATTTAGTTGTGCTCATGTGCTATAATATAATGATCAGAAATCCTGGTCTTGAAATTCTTTTAAAATTAATTATGTTTAAGCTACAACCTGCATACAGCCTGATGAAGTTATTATAAGAGCCAAATGATTTACAGGCATTTCAGTCAACCTCAGCAACAAATGAGTTCTTAACTCATTTTTAAATAAATGGAATCAAGCGTTTAACCTGCTGTTCCTTTATAGTTGAATCTCAGGATTACCAAATAATTGATGTGAGAAGGTTCTTTGTAGAAAAATTTCAGCTAATAGATGCAGAAAGAATGACAGAATATCAGAATTTTGCAATTTCTGTTGTTATCAGTCGCTCAGTTATGTTCGACTCTCTGCGACCCTATGGACTGTAGCATGCCAGGCTTCCCTGTCCTTCATCTCCTGGAGCTTGTTCAAACTCATGTCCATTGAATCAGAGATGCCATCTAAGCATCTCATACTCTGTCGTCTCCTTCTCCTCCTGCCTTCAATCTTTGCCAGCATCAGGGTCTTTTCTAATTGAATTGGCTCTTCGCATCTGGTGGTCCAGAAGTATTGGAGCTTCACCTTCAGAATTGGTCCTTCCAGTGAATATTCAGGGTTGATTTCCTTGCAGTCCAAGGAACTATCAAGAGTCTTTTCCAACACTACAGTTCAAAGGCATCAATTCTTTGGAGCTCAGCCTTAATGGTCCAATTCTCACATCCATACATGACTAATGGAAAAACCGTAGCTTTGACTAGATGGACTTTTGCCGGCAAAGTAATATTTCTGCTTTTTAGTACGCTGTTTAGGTTTGTTTTAGGTTTTCTTCCAAGGAGCAAGTGTCTTTTAATTTCATGGCTGCAGTCACCATCTGCAGTGATTCTGGAGCCCCAGAAAATAAATTGTGTCACTGTTTGCATTGTTGGCCCATCTTTTTGCCATAAAATGATGGGAGTGGATGCCATGATCTTAGTTTTTGAACGTTGAGTTTTAAGCCAGCTTTTTCACTCTCCTCTTTCACTTTCATCAAGAGGCTCTTCAGTTCCTCTTCACTTTCTGCCATAAGGGTGGTGGTGTCTACATATCTGAGGTTGCAATCCGTACTGAAATAATAGATTTAGGCCAGGAAATCTCAGTCTTGGCACTGTTGACATTTTGAGCCAAATGATTCTTTGCTGTGGGAGATTGTCCTGTGCATCGTAGGATGTTTGGCAGTACCTTTGACTTCTGCCCTCTAAATGTCAGTGGTACACCCTAGTTGCCAACCAAAAAGTCTTGAGACATTGCCAAATATCTAGTGGAGTCAAAAGCATTCTTGGTTGACACTGATTTAAGTCACTTCAATTCAGTCGCTTAGTCGTGTCCAACTCTCCGCAACCTCATTAACCGCGGCACGCCAGGCCTCCCTGTCCATAACCAACTCCCGGAGTTCACCCAAACTCATGTCCATCGAGTTGGTGATGCCATCCAGCCATCTCATCCTCTGTCTTCCCCTTCTGCTCCTACCCCCAATCCTTCCCAGCATCAGGGTCTTTTCCAGTGAGTCAACTCTTTGCATGATGTGGCCAAAGTATTGGAGTTTCAG
>NW_011495071.1:14190766-14191216 GCF_000754665.1 Bison bison bison
TATGCTATCTAGGTTGGTCATAACTTTCCTTCCAAGGAGTAAGCGTCTTTTAATTTCATGGCTGCAGTCATTATCTGCAGTGATTTTGGAGCCAAAAAAAAAAAATAGTCTGACACTGTTTCCACTGTTTCCCCATCTATTTGCCATGAAGTGATGGGACTGGATGCCATGATCTTAGTTTTCTGAATGTTGAGCTTTAAGCCAACTTTTTCACTCTCCTCTTTCACTTTCATCAAGAGGCTTTTTAGTTCCTCTTCATTTTCTGCCATAAGGGTGCTGTCATCTGCATCTCTGAGATTATTGATATTTCTCCTGGCAATCTTGATTCCAGCTTGTGCTTCCTCCAGCCCAGTGTTTCTCATGATGTACTCTGCATAGAAGTTAAATAAGCAGGGTGACAATATACAGCCTTGATGTACTCCTTTTCCTATTTGAAACCAGTCTGTTGTT
>NW_011495071.1:14191483-14238509 GCF_000754665.1 Bison bison bison
CAAAGGCTTTGGCATAGTCAATAAAGCAGAAATAGATGTTTCTCTGGAACTCTCTTGCTTTTTCCATGATCCAGCGGATGTTGGCAATTTGATCTCTGGTTCCTCTGCCTTTTCTAAAACCAGCTTGAACATCTGGAAGTTTACGGTTCACGCACATAATGCTGAAGCCTGGCTTGGAAAATTTTGAGCATTACTTTACTAGAGTATGAGATGAGTGCAATTGTGCAGTAGTTTGAGTATTCTTTGGTGTTGCTTTTCTTTGGGATTGGAATGAAAACTGACATTTTCCAGTCCTGTGGCCACTGCTGGGTTTTCCAAATTTGCTGGCATATTGAGTACAGCACTTTTACAGCATCATCTTTCAGGATTTGAAACAGCTCAACTGGAATTCCATCACCTCTACTAGCTGGGTATGGTTTTTGCTTTGGCTCCATCCCTTCATTCTTTCTGAAGTTATTTCTCCACTAATTTCCAGTAGCATAATGGGCACCTACTGACCTGGGGAGTTCCTTTTTCAGTATCCTATCATTTTGCCTTTTCATACTGTTCATGGGGTTCTCAAGGCAAGAATACTGAAGTGGTTTGCCATTCCTTTCTCCAGTGGATCACATTCTGTCAGACCTCTCCACCATGACCTGCCCATCTTGGGTGTCCCCACAGGGCACGGCTTAGTTTCATTGAGTTAGACAAGGCTGGGGTCCGTGTGATTAGATTGATTAGTTTTCTGTGATTGTGGTTTCAGTGTGTCTGCCCTCTGATGCTCTCTCACAACACCTACTTGGGTTTCTCTTACCTTGGACATGGGGTATCTCTTCACGGCTGCTCCAGCAAAGCACAGCCTCTGCTCCTTACTTTGGATGAGGGGTATTTCCTCACGGCCGCCCCTCCTGACCTTGAATTTGGAGTAGCTGCTCTCAGCCCTCCTGTGCTGGCACAACTGCTGCTTCTTGGATGTGGAGTTGCTCCTCTCAGCTACCGCCGCTGACCTCGGACGTGGGGTAGCTCCTCTCTGCCGCTCCTGCGCCGTCACAGTCTGGCGCTCTCGGTCGCTGCCCCTGGCCTTGGGTGTGGGGTAACTCCTCTCCGCCGTGCTTCTGTGCTGTCCGTCGCCTCATGATTTAAGTAATGATTTATTAATGCCTGTTAAGAAACCATTGTGATTAACTTTTCTGGAACTTTATAATAAATGGTTTAGACTGATAGCACTTGAACAGATTATCTTAACATCACAGAAGGAGAGATACACCAAACAATGCATGCTTTATTTGATGCATCAGGAATTAGTAGTATACAATTCCAGCTGTAAAACATTACGTATTCTTGCCAGATTACTAACCTTCAATCAGCTCAGTTCTTTAGATCGAAATATTACAGAAAACATGGGAGATAAAGGGACATACTAAAATGATACCAGGGGAATGCGGTCAGTAAAAGCCAGGATACAGAAAAGTTTTCACAACAAAAGACTTGGATTATTCAACAAGTAATGGGATAAAAAGGAACAATGTATAGGGTAAAACAAGAGTTGGTTAACTTTCTGTAAAGAGAACTAGACAGAAGTAGTTGAGACTTTGTAGGTCATGTAGTCTCTGTCGCAACAACAAAAGCAGTGATAGGCAACATGTAAATGAATGAATGTGGCTTTGTTCTAATACAAGTTTACTTACAAAAGCAGGTGACAGTCTGGAGTTTGACCTTTGACTTAAAAGATAACTTAAAAAGACATATCACCCAACACACATGTTGGACCTGCTTGTATCCTAATTCAAACCAGCTGTTAAAAATTTTTTTAGAGCCACTCAGAGAAATTTGAATGCTGACTGTATAGCCGATACCTTTTATTAATGTATTATTAATTATTTGGCTGTAGTGGGTCTTTGTTGCTGTGCACAGGCTTTCTCTAATTGTGGTGAGCAGGAGCTACTCTTGTGGTGCGTGGGCTTCTCATAGCAGTGGCTTCTGTTGCAGAGCACAGGCTCTAGGTGTGTGGGCTTCAGTAGTTGCTGAGCCTGGGCTTAGATGCCCCATAGCATGTATAATCTTCCCAGAATAGGGATCAAACCCCTGTCCTCCCTGCATGGGCAGGCTGATTCTTAACCATTAAACCACCAGGGAAGTCCCTACCTGATAACTTACAAGTAGTTATTTTTAATTATTTTGTTGTAATTATGTTTAAATAACAGTATTTATCATTTGGAGACTCATAAAAGTGTATACAAATAAAGTGATATAATCAGAATTTGCCTACAGATAATCTAGCTGATGGTGAGGGTGGCTCTAGAATAGATAGAATATAATGTGTGAAGATCTTTTTTTTGGCCACCCCACATAGTTTGCAGGGTCTTGGTTCCCCAACCAGGGCTCGAACCTGGGTCCCCTGCAGTGAAAGCACAGTCTCATAGCCGCCAGGGAATTCCTGTGCCAAAAATTTAAAAGCTGTTAATCTGCTAGAGAAAACGTAAACTGGAGTCTAGTTTTGGAAAGGATATTTACTATTTGAATAAAATGAACAAAGTTTGATGAAGTTTATAGTTTCCTACTTTTATATATCATGTTATTTTTCAGAAATTTCATCTGTGTGTTTCTAATTTCAGTAGATTATAAATTGGTAGTTTAGGGCAAGGGTCAGCGTACTCCAGCTCACTGCCTGTTTTTTGTTTTGTTAGAACACAGCACACAGTTTTAAAATGTATTATTCATGGCTTCTTTTGGCCCTGTAATAGGAGAGTTGAGTCTGACAGAGATTGTATAGCCCAGCTGCTAGTGCTGCTAAGTCGCTTAAGTCATGTCCGACTCTGTGCGACCCCATAGACGGCAGCCCATCAGGCTCCCTGTCCCTGGGATTCTCCAGACCAAGAATACTGGAGTGGGTTGCCATTTCCTTCTCCACAGAAGACCCCAAATATTTGCTGTCTGGCCCTTTATAGAAAAAGGTTGCTGACCCCTGGTCACAAACAGGTTAAACTTCTCATCTGGAACAATCCATACTTTGACACAAAGTAGATACTAGTTTCCTTGACATGTGTTTTTATTCTTATGGTAGAATTCAAGGAGTGGTTATGAAATCCAAACCACCACCTTGAGATATGTTTCCCTGTAGATGATGTTCAAACACTGTCCTATAGAAGTTGTTTTGGGGACAGGTGACTCTGAGACTTTACCCATCTTTGCTTCTGTCCCAAGCCCCATTTCATCTTCCCTTATTTTGTTCTAACTTCCATACTTCAGTACATTTACCTAAAGTGAAAATACACTATAGAGAGTGACTCCTTCTAATATGTTCTTTCTATATAGACGATGTTTAATAAATATTTGATTATTAACATTTCAAATACATTACCATGTGTTGTGAGCTTTTAATTAATTATTAAAATGAAAACCACAGTATTCTTCTGTTTACATTCATGAAGGTTTTTAACATGTGGAACTAAGCTTCTGTATCTTTGGACTTCATCACATACAAATCTTATTCCTGGAACAGTCCCCAAAAAAGGATATGTGATGGAAAGAATAGTGTTACAGGTAATGATACTTGCTGACACATGGAGACGTTTAAGTTTTAATTTCTTTATAAAGAATATATGTATACCATGGTCTCAGTTGTTACTAAAGAAGCCTAACTGATCTTATTTAGATCTTAGGATCTGTATTTAAGTGTTAATAAGCCATTTCCTATTTCTGAGAAATAGTAAAAGATGCATTTATACCAATCCCACAAATATATGTGCTATTGAGAAGTACTAATAACGGTAATCACTCTTAATAAAAGGACAGAAGCATTAATTTAATATTTGATATTTTCACCATTATGGCTAAGACAAATCAAAAATAAGTAAATGTAGCAAATATGTGGACTTTTCAGCTGTAATTTGATCAATTTCTGTTGATTTTTAAGGTTGATTTTCCTTCTCCTACGTTTGATATCATTTATACCGCTCCTCAAGTGGACAGAAGCATTATACAGCAACACAACTTAGAAACGTTGGAGAGTGATGTGAAAGGGAGACTTCTTGATATTCTTCACAGAGACTCATCACTTGGGTATGCTCCTTTAATTCTCTTGCCTTATTATCTCTTACAATGTAAAGTTCAAGTTAATGGTTTATTAAATGTCCTGATTTAGTTCATGATTTAGCAATGTTCCTGATATGGAAAGTTTTATTTTTCTGTTTTTAGTTGTATAAAAAGACTATATAAGTGCATAAAATTTAGAAATTTGTGTAAGTCAAACTTTATGCATAATCAAATGCAAATAACAGACTGGGGACTATAATCTATTTCCTTAATATATGAAGAACCTTTTTATGTAAGTAGAAAAACCGACAACACAGTGGTAGACAAAGAATATGAATAGGTTTTTCTTCGGAAAAGAAATACAACCCTTTTAAACGTCTGAAAAAAATGTTTAGCCTCTCAGTAATCAAAGAGTTTTAAAGTAATACAAGCTACCATTTCACACGTCAGATTGTTGAAAATTAAAATGTCTCATTATATGACATATTGATAGAATACAGAAAAACAGGAATTACACTGTGGGCAGAACTCTGAAAGTTTTGGGAGAGCAATTTGGCAGTCTGTTAAGGCCACAGTGTCCATAATCTGTGACCTAACAATTCCACTTCCAGTTACAGTATTATTTTAAAGAAAACCCTTTTATATTTGCTTGTGGAGACAAGAATATTCCTTGCAGTATTTCTTTGGGTTGTTGTAAAATGGATATACATGTTCATTAATGGGTTAAATTATGGTACATTTATCTAATATCGCTATGTAACTATTAAGAATGAAGTTATGGCTGTTATTAATATATAAGATATTAAATGAAGAAAGCAAGTAGGATAGTTTGTATAGTGTGTTCAGTTCACTTCAGTCACTCAGTTGTGTCCAACTCTTTGCGACCCCATGGACTGCAGCACGCCAGGCCTCCCTGTCCATCACCAGCTCCTGGAGTCCACCCAAACTCATGTCCATTGAGTCGGTGATGCCATCCAACCACCTCATTCTCTGTCGTCCCCTTTTCCTCCTGCCTTCAATCTTGCCCAGCATCAGGGTCTTTTTCAGTGAGTCAGTTCTTCTCATCAGGTGGCCAAAGTATTGGAGTTTCAGCTTCAACATCAGTCCTTCCAATGAACACCCAGGGCTGATCTCCTTTAGAATGGACTGGTTGGATCTCCTTGCAGTCCAAGGGACTTGCAAGAGTCTTCTCCAACACCACAGTTCAAAAGCATCAATTCTTCGGCGCTCAGCTTTCTGTGTAGTCCAACTCTCACATCTATACATGACTATTGGAAAAACCATAGCTTTGTCTAGATGGACCTTTGTTGGCAAAGTAATGTCTCTGCCTTTTAATATGCTGTCTAGGGTGGTCATAACTTGCCTTCCAAGGAGTAAGCGTCTTTTAATTTCATGTTACCATTAACATAAAGGAAAGAAGAATTCGATATATGCACCTTTGTATATGCTTCTATAAAAATAGACTAACTCTGGAAGAATATACTAGGTGAGGCAGTTGTCACTGGGAGAGGAACTGGAAGGAGAGAAACCTAATTGTGTGCCTTTTTACAGTATTTGATTTTTTTCTTCATACTCCACATGAAATGAATACATTTCAATTCATTGCGTGGATTATAAACACAAAGGTAGATAGATAGGTAGTGAAATAGTGAAATATTTCATTCACGTAAACATTTGTCGTTAAGAGTAAATTGCAATCTCCAAAACAGGTTTTTATTTTGAATATTCCTCAAATGAGCTCTATATTCATTGTCTAAAATTTTGTAGTAGTATTTGATTTTGACATGACTTTTGATTTTACTTGTATAAAATGATGAAATCCTTGCTGTCTTTTAGAGTAGGTTCTCCTTATTCAACTCTAATTTCTAGTGCCTGGCATCTGGTTAGAGCTCAATAAATTTTATTAGGCTGAATTATCCTTCAGTTTCTTAACTAAGACTCTTCTCTCAAAGCAGAATGATTTCTTTCTATCCCCCAAATTAGGGTACATTAGTGGTGTTTGATGTACATTGCGTTTTTCTATCCCAAATTAGTATTAATGATTCTACCAAGAAGTAGCTGTCCTAAAAGGAATGAATTTCTGCTTTGTATTTTTAATCATTGAGATTATAACTGTCATTATGGTATCACTGAAAAGTTATTTAATTGTATTATGTATTTAGACTTTCTAAAGAAGATAAAGCCTTTTTGTGGGAGAAGCGTTATTATTGCCTGAAACACCCAAATTGTCTTCCTAAAGTACTTGCAAGTGCCCCAAACTGGAAATGGGTTAATCTTGCCAAAACTTACTCATTGCTTCAGCAGTGGCCTCCATTGCATCCACTAACTGCCTTGGAGCTTCTTGATTCGAAGTAAGTTAGCTGTGGTTGAATTTATTTGTTCTGTTTTATTGTTGTCAATTTTTCTGGCAAGATATTATTTACAGGATTAGTTCCCTTTGTTTTAATGTGAAAGCAGTGTCATATAAATGTGTAAATGCATATTTCTATAAACACATCTTTTGTGTTGAGGTTATTAAAAAGGGATATCATATCATTGAAAACTAATCTAGAGAGGTTGTAAATTTTCAATAATTTGTTTTATTTTTATGATATGGGTCAGAATTTATTTTCATGATCTTAAAGGTTTCTAAACAGTCACAAAATTGTATTTGTGTATAGGACAATATGATTTTTTCCTAAGAAAAAAGATGAAACACATTGCTTTTCAATAGCTATTTGAGCGTTCTTTGTCAGGAATAAATTGAGATTGTGTCGTCAGGGAAAATAGGTTCATTAGAAATCATCGTCGAATCTTGATTTTGTGGTATGCTTCTAGATTTGCTGATCAGGAAGTGAGGTCCCTAGCTGTGACCTGGATTGAGGCCATCAGTGATGATGAGCTAACAGATCTTCTTCCACAGTTTGTGCAGGTGAGTTTTTTACTAGGTTATCTACCCTTCTTACGCTCTCTCCAGTTTTTATGAGTAGGGAGGGATCTTGCTAAGGGATCTCCTTTCTGTTTTGATTAAAAGTACTGAATACTTTCGTTCAGTTGGGATGTTAAAGTGCGTTGCATTTGAATTTAGTGTGAAATTTTTTCTACTATTGTCAGCTGCCTTGCTTGAATACTATATATATAGGTACCTAGAATTTTAATTATCAGAATAAACCAGACTTGAGGTTTTCTTTCTTTTTTTTTAAATTGGCCACTTAAACATAGCTAATGAATGTTATTCCCAAGTCAGTGTACTTTTCTGCTTGATTTCATTAATTTCACCTAAATTAATTGTTTCATTTTTTATTAGTATCATCTTTCCTCAACAAGAGTAATCCTTGATTTATATAGTTTATATTTTGATAATTTTATCCTAACAATGTAGTATGGGTTTGACAACTACTCATTCTTATTTTTCTTTGCATGTAGGCTTTGAAATATGAAATTTACTTGAATAGTTCATTAGTGCACTTCCTTCTGTCCAGAGCGTTGGGAAATATACAGATAGCACACCATTTATATTGGTAAGATTTAAATTTTCTTAAGTACTTTATTTCTGTTCCTATTATTTATACAAATGACACTCAAAGTCTAAACAGTATGCTCAGACCATTTGCTGTTGATACCAGGTGTTTTATTGGAGTGACTATTGTAAAGAAGCTAAGTTTTTATGTATTTAGAAATAAAACCAGAAGTAACAGAACCCTCTATTTCAGAATTACTTGGCATGTTAGAGCTCTGTAATATTGAAAGAGTTTTTCTTGCTTGTATAGCTTAAAATTAATTCCTAGATACCCCAAATTAAACTTTTTAAATAAATTTTTGAGAGACATTAATCTAGTTCTTAGAAGTGGCTGACATCAATATTTTGCTGTATTAGGCTCCTCAAGGATGCTCTGCATGATGCACAGTTTGGTGCCCGATATGAACATGTTTTGGGTGCTCTCCTCTCAGTAGGAGGAAAAGGACTCAGAGAAGAACTTTTGAAGCAGACAAAGCTTGTACAGCTTTTAGGAGGAGTAGCAGAAAAAGTAAGACAGGCTAGTGGATCAGCCAGACAGGTATGTACCCACAGAGGGAACATAAATGTTTTGTTGTTAAAGAATCTTTGCAGTACTGACAAGTTAAGCTTTTATTCTTTTTCAGTAGACATCCAGTAGAATTCATCTATGCTGTCTTAAGCAGATTGAATTCAAAGGTTGCTTAAAATCTATTGGAAAAGATATTTTATATCCTAACTCAGTTCCCTTTCATTTCCATGCTTATAAATTTCTTTCCGATTAAAATTGTTCTCGAGTTTCTTTCTCATTGTTTTGCTTTTTAACTTTTTTGTGATTATAAAAGTAATAAAAGTATGAATTGATGCTACTGTTGAAGAAGTTCAAATGAATATGCTTATAAGCTTAAGATTCATTTATATTCTAGCAGGTGTATCTAATAGTGTTCCATTGTGTGAATAATAGCACATTTTTTTTATCCATTCATCTGTTGATGGACATCAAGCTTGTTTCTATTATGTGACTATTACTGAATAGTGCTACCGTGAATATTTGTGTGTTTTTTTTTTTGTTTGAACATCTGTTTTCACTTTGCCTAGGAGTAGAATTACTGTATCGTATAGTAATTCTGTGTTTTTTGAGGAACCACTGAACTCTTTCCTAAAGTAGCTTCACCATTTTATGATTCTGGTATAATACTTGTAAGGTATGAAGGTTCAGTGGTAAAGAATCCGTCTGCTAATGTAGGAGATTCGGGAGACATATGGGTTCAGTCCCTGGGTCAGGAAGATCCCCTGGAGAAGGAAATGGCTACCTACTTCAGTATTCTGCCCTGGAAAACCCCGTGGACAGAAGAGCCTGGCAGGCTACAGTCATGGCTTCCCAAAGAGGCGAACATGACTTAGTGAATGAATAACAAAAAAACAAATGAGGGTTTCATTTTCTCCATATCCTTACCAAAATTTATTTTTAGTTTTTTTAAACTATAGTCATCCTAGTGAATGTGAAGTGGCATCTCATGGTGGTTTTGGTTTGCATTTCCCTAATGTCTAATGATTTGGAGCTTATTTTCATGTGTTTGTTAGCCATCTGTATATCTTCTGTGGAGAAATTTCTAAGTCCTTTTTAATTGGTTTGTCTTTTTGTTGTTGAATGTTAGAGTTCTTTATGTATTCTGGATACTCTCAGATATACTGTTTGTAAATGTTTTCTCCCATTCTTTAAGGTATCTTTTTGTTTTTTTTTTCTTTTGTTGCTTGTTCTTTTACTTGTTCTTGTCCTATCTAAGAATTCATTGTCAAATCCAAGGTCACAATGATGTACACTTATGTTTTCTAGGAGTTCTATAGGTTCACTTTTTAAAAGTCTTTGATCCATTTTGAGGTTATTTTGTTGTTGCTTGTTTGCTTTGTTCTATGAGCCAAGCGTCCCAACTTCATTCTTTTACATGTGGTTATCCAGGTGTTGCTGCACCATCTGCTAAAGGAACTGTTCTTTCCTATTGAATAAACTCAGCACCCTAGTTGAGAATCAGTTGACCATAGTTGTATGAGTTTATTTCTGGACTCTCAGTTCTGTTCCATTGATCTATATGTCTGTCTTCACACTATACTTTTTTCATTACATAGCTTTGTAGCAGGTTTTAAAATCAGAAAGTGTGAGTCCTCCAACTTTTTCTTTTTCAAGATTGTTTGCCTGTTTGGAAGTCCTTTGTAATGCTATATGAATTTTAGTATCAGCCTTCCCATTTCTGCAAAAAGAGCAGTTGAAGTTTTGATAAAGATTGTGTTGAATTTGTAGATCAATATTTGGGAAATATCACAATCTTAGTAATTAATAAGTCTAAAAGTTCATGAACGTGGGATATCTTTGACCTTTAATTTCTTTTAGCAATGATGTTTTTTTATTTGTAAATTGCTTTTTTTTTTTGACTTGGAGAATTCATGTCAGTACATACAACTATACTTTTTGTTTAATAATGAGAACATAGTATTACAAGGTACGGTAGCATAAATTATGAACCATTACATCTGTGCAGGTTGTTTATACATTTTTTCTTTTCCTGAACAGTTCTGTGATGAACTTGAATGTGTAAGTGTTTGTCCCTTTGCTGGTATTCCTTTATAGGATAATCCTACAGATGAAATAATTCAGTCAAGAGCTATATACATTTTCAGTTATAATAGTTTATATTAAATTGCAATATCAAAAACAAAACTTAACCAGTGAAGACCCCACTCCCCACCAATAGATTATGAACGTATCTATTTCCAACCCTATTGCCAGCACTAAATGTTATCTTAAATTTTTCGTCTATTAGATAAAAATTGGTATCTCGTTATTATTTAGTTTCTGTTTGTTTATTTGACTGTCAGTATTAACGAATATGTTAAATATGAACATATGTACTTCCCCCTTATGTTTATAGTCTTTGCTGTAAATTTTATTTTTATAGTATATTAACTTTCTTTAGCAACAGCTGTTTTTGACTGCATGACAGTTGGGCATTTAAAAAATTGGGTCCACATCGTGTTTTTGTTGTCTGAAAAATAGGTCTTCATTTTCATTATGTACTTACAATATCAACTTCTTTAACTAGGTTATCCTCCAAAGGAGTATGGAACGAGTACAGTCCTTTTTTCTAAGAAGTAAATGCCGTCTTCCTCTCAATCCAAGTCTTGTGGCAAAAGAATTAAATATTAAGGTGACATAAAATACTTTAGTTCATATTACATTTTCAAATATTGTGTAATAAAAAGGCAGGTGGGCAGGTATGCTTAAGGCAAGTGCAGTGCGTGGGTTGGTTATAAGTGCGTAGGTTGGTTATAAGTACTTCTGGTTGTGTGTTTGTGTAAAGTCTGTTTTTATCTCAGTATATGCCTATCTAATTACCATTCTTGAACAAAACAGAATGAAATTATTTATTGACTTGAAATAAATTATTTTTTGCTGTGGTATAATAGTTGCATATGTTATAATTCCAGTGGTAAAACTCCCTAGCCACAGGTAGGCAGTTTTTTACCTTCCTTGTGAATGGCCACTTGGACTCTTCAAAGGTTTATAACACTTTTTAGAGTCATTAAAAAGTAGTTGTAATATCAAAATTGAGTAATTGTATTTTTAATTGGGCTAATAATAATACAAATAGTGGATTTTTCTCTAACTTGTGTTCAGCAAAAGTAACCAGTAAATTCATCCATTAGAGTCTGTTGTTTTGAAAGGAGTCTCAGATTTAATTTTTTTTTTAAGTTGACATATGGCTACTCTTCATTGGACTATAACAGTGGGTGACAGGGTTGTGTAATTATGTCACTGAAGGTGGGTGTAGCAGGGATTACATTTTCCCTTTGGATTTTGTTTGTTGTTTTCTTTAAATTACTCTTACAGTCTTAAATTAGTTTTTTAACCAGTTTAATTTTATTTTATTTATTTATTTATTTATTTTTAACCAGTTTAATTTTAAATTTGATGTCTGCTAATGAATTTGTTCAGTTTATTTTTATTTCAGTATTATCATTTTAATGCTTAACATATTGTATTTGTAGTCGTGTTCCTTCTTCAGTTCTAATGCTGTGCCCTTGAAAGTCACAATGGTGAATGCTGATCCATTGGGGGAAGAAATTAATGTCATGTTTAAGGTGAGCAGAATAAGGTGACTTTGTTTGTTTGTTTGTAATTTAAAAATTCTTTTCTCACATTCCTTTTTCAGAATTGCAAAAGTAATTTTATTTAGTGTTAAATGAAATTGAATAACTGTGAAAAATTATTACTGCTATAAACTCTTTCCAAATGGGTTTGGGAACAAGGGCAACTCTGGGCTAGAGCTGCTGCATATGGCCATCTTATGCTAGTTAAGTATATCACAGCTCCAGGTAGTGCCTTTCACCCAGACTATGATGTAAATGGTACACCTTAGAGATGTGCAGAGTAAAATTGCAAAACTATGAACTGGCACTGTTTCTGAAAACATGTAACTTACCTGTGGGAATCTGTTACCAATCAGAGCTTCCAGGTGCATGGTAAAGGGGCAGTAGTAAAGAATATTCCTGCCAGTGCAGGAGACTTCAGAGACATGGTTCGATCCCTGGGTCAGGAAGATCCCCTAGACAAGGAAATGGCAACCCACTCAGTATTCTTGCCTGGAAAATTCAATGGACAGAGGAGCCTGGCAGGCTACAGTCCATTGGATCACAAAGAGTCAGACAGACACAACTGAGCATGCACACACATGCATTAGCAATCAAAGTTTTCTTTGTTGCAGTCACAGTTAGTATTATTTTTAGGAAAGAATGTAGAGATTTAGTTAATTCAATGAGTTTGATTAGTCAACTACCTTTGATATATATAGCAAGTTCCCATATACTCAGATCTGGTTTTGGACTCCATTTTATTTTACTGATGTCTTTGCCTTTTCCTAAAACAGTCTCATCTTTTTGAATACAGTAATTTTGTATATCGTAATTTTTTTAAGGCAAATTACCTCTTTTTTTTCCCCCGTAATTTTCTTGGCTCATCTCAAAAATGTATTTATCATTATGTGTTTTAAAGTTATTTTATCCAATTTAAGAAGAAAATGAAAACTTAAATGTAATTCCAGTTGGAATTCATTTTTGGAGAGTTAACTTTTTTTTAAAGTAAACTGATCATTGTAGATTCATAGTTCACTTTAAGAAATTACACAGAAATCCTGTGTACCCTCTACACAATGATATTATCTTGTACAATATTGCAGTTAGGATATTGACATCGATATAGTTAAGATATGAAATATTTTGATCATCAAAAAGATCACCCATATTGCCCTTTTAAAAAATTGAATATAATACTCATACTGTAAAACCTAGTCTTTTAAAGTGTACAGATCAGGAAATCGAGACGTAAAGAAGTTAAGTAACTTTCTCTGGGATGCTGCAGAAGAATAAAAAAGTGGTTCGGTTTGTCTCATTCTTTACTCTTTTCTCTATTCCCTTCTCCCCACTCCTCCCCCCTTTTTTATATGTAATCTATTAAGGCTTTTGGAAATGTACGAGTTTCATTTTGTTTCCTTGATTTCAAGGTTGGTGAAGATCTTCGGCAAGATATGTTAGCTTTACAAATGATAAAGATTATGGACAAGATCTGGCTTAAAGAAGGACTAGATCTGAGGATGGTAATTTTCAAATGTCTCTCAACTGGCAGAGATCGAGGTAAATCTGTTAGATGTAGTCTTTTTTTTTTTTTCCCCTTGGATAACGCTCAGAGTGTTCATGCTCTAACGGTCCTGATGCTGGTCTGTGATCTCAACCATATTAGAATGTACAGACTTTATCTTATCAAAAGGAAATCAGGTCAGAGACTTCCCCCATGGTCCAGTGGTTAAGACTCTGCCTTTCCTCTACAAGGGGCACAGGCTTGATCCCTGGTCAGAATAATTCCTCAAAAAAGGGGCAGTCAAGTCTATTTAAGAATTCTTGTTGATATTCAATAATAACTCAATGAGTAGCCCTAATCTTGCAAGACAGTACATCTTATGAAATGGAAGTCACTTTATCAAGAGAGATTGCTCAATAAGAGCCTGTCATTTGCTTGGATTAGTTTTTCTGTCACCATACTTATTTCATATAGTTGAACTCTTCTTTTTTATGGAATTCTGTGTAATTTTGTAGGCAGTGAACTTCCTCCCTTTATGTTGTTTCCAACTGATGGTTGAGTGCTTACCTTGTGCCTTGCCTTGTGCTAAAGCTTTTCATTTGTGTTATCTTTCAGTGTCCTTATTTTTCAAATGAAGAAACCACATTCACATGGTTAAAACCTGAAGTTTTTAACAAGCACCTTAGCCTATAATAATCAGTGTATAGTAATCCTCCTTTCTCCAGGTTCAGCAGTTGTCTTTGATACTTACCAGACATTGCCTCTTCTCTGCTGGATTCATTTTAAGTTCCCTTAGAGGATAATTGTACTTTGTATCATTATGAACTTTTATCCACTGTTTTGTACATAGTAGTTTGTATGTGTGTATATTTGTTAAAGAAATTAGAAATTTGTATGTATATTAAAAATTTGACAAATCATACTCATAAAATCAGGATGCAGGTATTCATTGAAAAAGAATGTCACTGTGAACTATAAATCAGATGATGTAATTAAGCAACATAAAAGATTCAAATGAATTCACTCTGCCATGTGTGACTATACTACTGGGGTTACAACCTAGCCCTGAATGCTTTCTTTTAAATGCCTTCTTTCGGAATGGCCTTCAGGCCTTAGCCTTCTTGGTTATATCTAGTCCTTTCTTCAAAGTAGGTCTCTGTATCTGTATCTTTTATTCTGTATACACATACAGTAAAATACTCATATAGCCTGTAATAGAATAAATTGGAGTCTAAATCTTAGTTTTCACCCACACCTCCTTGGCAGCCTGGCCCCAAAATATAACCATTTACATAGCTTTATGAGACTACTTTTTTTTTTTTTTGCCATATCGCCCAGCATACAGGAATCTTAGTTCCCTGACTAGGAATTGAACTTGTGACCCCAGCAGTGAAACTGGACCACCAGGGAATTCTCTTTCTGAGACTATTTTGTGTATGTTCCAACATGCATAATAGTCTTTCTTTTAAACACAAAAGGTACAGTTCTCTATGTGGATTTGTGTTTAAAAACTTTTCTACATAAGTACAGCATTTACATTTCAGTAAGGAAGAGAAAACATGTAACCTGAGACTCAGACACATCACAAAGACCATCTTAATCTGTTCTTCTCTTGAAAGGGCTTCCTATACTCTGAAACACTCTTACATTGCCCGGATACGCACTACAGAGAAGGTTCTTTTGTGCTGAAATGGGACAGCATGTATCTTATAAGTAGCTTTATTAGTGGAATCAGTTTTACCTAGTTTGTAATTAAAATTATTACTCTTTGTGGGAGTATCACATGGATATACAGATATAAAGTCTCAAATAGTCAAATTCAGTTTTATATCTTGGGTACTTCTGAAAATAAAATTGGTTTTTATATTGATAATTTTGATTGCTCACACTTTCTAGTATGGGCTGCCAGAGTTGATTTTTTAAAAATGATTATTCTAAACTGGTATCTTACATCAAACATCGAAAGCTGTACATTTGCAGGGACACATTTTCACATGTCTTAATGTTTTGTTGCTAAAGGCATGGTGGAGCTAGTTCCTGCTTCAGATACCCTCAGGAAAATCCAAGTGGAATATGGTGTGACTGGATCCTTCAAAGATAAACCGCTTGCTGAGTGGCTGAGGAAATACAATCCTTCTGAAGAGGAATATGAAAAGGTAATTAACTAGTCTCCATATTCTCAAGTACTTTCATTTTCCAGCTCTTGTGACTAGTCATTCAGTTTTAAGTTGTGAAAACAGTATTTTTCTACAAGTAAAGAAAAGAATAAAAAACAGAATGCTTTTAATGGCAAGGATCTGAGTGAAACCAATGCTAAATTACAAAAAAAGAAAAAATTCCAAACATATATTTAGAGGCCAGCAAAACCAGAGGTATTTTTATAACCCAGACTGTTGTATTTCATGAAAATATGATAATAGAAGAAGATTGTAAAAGTAGAAGAAGATTCAAGCTCTCTGAGCTTGAATTCAGGTCCCAAGTCACTCACGAACTGTAAGGATCCGTTGACTTAACCTCTTGTGCTTCAGTGATCTTTGCTATAAAACAGTATAGTATATATTATGACTGTAAAAAATAATGTATAAGATAATTGTGAGAATTAAATGAATTAATATATGTAAAGCACTACATAGAATAAATTCTGTAATTGATATTCTTCCTGTAGGAGGCATCAAGTTTTTGTTTAGTATACTTTTGAATTACATAATAGGAAAGGGAAATCTCGTAGCACATAAGGCTTCTAACAATCCTATATTGGTCTAAGGAAGACTCAAGAAGACTTTCAGTGGTGATACAGATCTTAGTTTTAATGAGATCCTAGTTTATGTCAAATCAATAATATATTACATTTGCAGATAGATATGTACAAATGCTACCTGTTGCTACCAATGCTACCTGTTGACCCTATGAAAGTAAATTACAGAAATCTTGTCCTCTGTTGGTCTTTACACTATTTAAGAGCTCTCTCTTGTAGTTTGGGACAAGAAGCCAGTGTTTATTTATAGTAATAATAGCTCTGTGATTCTGGATAAGTTGACACAAAATAATTGTCAAGTTGTTGTTGTTCAATCACTAAGTCATGTCTGACTCTTTGCGACTCTGTGGACTGCAGCATGCCAGACTCCCCTGTCCATGTTTTAAGTGGATTTTATGCACTTGGCTCTTTTATGTGCTTTGCTTAGTAAGAGGGAATATAACACAGTGGAATCTCATTGCCTGGGTTTAAATCTTGATTCTGCCACTTAACAATGATGTAATCCTGGGCAGATAGATAATTTCTGTTTTCTTCAGTTTCCCTCATGCGTAAATGGCAAGATTAGTAGTATTTACATCACCATTGTAAAATTTTAAATGAATTTAATATGTACATATACACACATACACACAGTTTATATGAATGTGTGTGTGTATATATCATATTGAATTCATTTAAAATCTTATAAAAAAGAATGATCTAAATACTTATTTACATTAATGTAAATAGTATGTGTGTGTATGTAGAGAGAGACTAGTGCAGTGCCTGGTTTGTGATAAGTGCTGTGTAAACGTATGCTCTTATCATCATCATCATCATCATCACTAATAATTTCTAGGGAGTTATGGAATAAAATTAATCCCATGAGCATGTAGAGCCTTATGACTTTCACTCAGAAATGTGGTGTCTTGAGAATAAATGCATGTGCTTTTAACTCAACATTAATAAAACTAAGATCATGATATCTGGTCCCATCACTTCATGGCAAATAGAAGGGAAAAAAGTGCAAACAGTGACAGATTTTTATTTTCTTGGGCTCCAAAATCACTCGGGTTGTGATTGCAGCCAGGAAATTAAAAGATGCTTGCTCCTTGGAAGGAAAGCTATGACAAACCTTGGCAGCATATTAAAAAGCTTTTTAATCACTTTTAATCACATCACTTTTCCCACCAATGTTCATATACTCAAAGCTATGGTTTTTCCAGTAACCATGTATAGATTTGAGAGTTGGACTATAAAGAAGTCTGAGTGCCAAAGAATTAATGCTTTCAAATTGTGAAGCTAGAGAAGATTCTTGAGAGTTCCTTGGACTGCACAGAGATCAAACCAGTCAATCCTGAAGGAAATCAATCCTGAATATTCATTGGAAGGACTGATGCTGAAGCTGAAGCTCCAATACTTTGGCCACCTGATGTGAAGAGCCAACTCATTGGAAAAGACCCTGATGCTGGGAAAGACTGGAGGCAAAGGGGAAGGGGGCAGCAGAGGATGCGATGGTTAGATTAGTATCACTGACTCAATGGATATGAATTTTAGCAAACTCTGGGAGATAGTGGAGGACAAAGGAGTGGGATGTGCTGCACTCTGTGAGGCTGCAAAGTGATTGAACAACAACATGTGCTTTATATTAAAATATGCATTGTATACAATGTATCCTTCTATGTGATATTATATTATTAATTTAATCCCTAGGACAGGCAGGGCTAAAATGAAAGTTCTTCCAGCTTTGAGAAACTTGATGACGACAAAACACACTCATCGTATTATTAGATGTTTAAAGATATAAGCTTACTTTCTTTACACATGCCATTCCTACAAGCCAAAAAAAGGAAAAAAATATTCCTTTATTTAGATTAATCTTTGTCCCAATGTTAAACAGCTTGTGGTAAAGAGCAGAGTCTGTGAAGAGCAGGGTTCCACAAACATGATGCTTAAAAGATGTTCAAAGGCAAATTATACCCTAAGTAGAGATTGGCAGAATCTCTACCTGCTGTGAAACAAAAGCTAGACAGAAGGGGCAATAACTCTTAGAAGGGTGTTTACTTTTGAAAAACTGGTATCTGTTACCATAAACCAGTTTACAAACTATTGAGAAAGAATAGAATTGTGTTTTCAATGAGTGATAAATTACTTTAATCTTTGTAACTCTGCCTCCTTTAAAAATAATCTTTTTCCTAAGATAATTTTATTTTCCCTTTATTTTTCCTTCCTAAGATAATTTTATCTTTCCTAAGATAATTTATCTTTATTATAGGCTTCTGAGAATTTTATCTATTCTTGTGCTGGATGCTGTGTAGCCACCTATGTTTTAGGCATCTGTGATCGACACAATGACAATATAATGCTTCGAAGCACAGGACACATGTTTCATATTGACTTTGGAAAGTTTTTGGGCCACGCCCAGATGTTTGGTAGCTTCAAAAGGTACTACTATTGTTATTATTGCTAAAGAAAATAGAGGCACTTCCTATTTCACAAATTAATGTCCCAAACTATTATCATATAAAATAAGCTACAAGGATATATTGTACAACATACGAAATATAGCCAATATTTTATAACATAAATGGAGAATCTTTAAAAATTATCAATCACTTTATACATGTAACGTAATATTTTATATCAACTAAACTTCAGTTTAAAAAAAGTTTTCTTGCTGTTCTTTGCCTTGTTGCTCCCTTTTAGCATAACTAGGGATGAAAAAGGTTTTAAAAGATGAGTTTACCATGTAGTAGAGAAGAATGTGTATGTGTGTGTAACCTTTGTTGAAATGAATTAAGGTGTATTTTGTCTTATCTAGTTAGGGTACCTATTAGAAATGTTCCCAATTGTATAATGGCAACAAACAGAAGAGTTTTCTCTATATTCATTTGTATGTACTGTTTGATCTCTGGTTGTGTGTAGACTGATAATCACCTTGGAAAATATCATATATAAATTCTACCCAAATAATGAGATTATATGATGGCTTTCCTTGAAATGTGAATTTTTTAGAATTATGTAAAATCAGAACTTCCTGATATTAAGTTGCTGCTGCTAAGTCGCGTCAGTCGTGTTAGACTCTGTGCAACCCCATAGACGGAAGCCCACCAGGCTCTCTGTCCCTGGGATTCTCCAGGCAAGAAATTGCTATGGCTCAGGTAGCTTTAGTTCAGTAACCATGTAATAGCAATAGCACTTATTTGCATATCTTCTGTAAATAATACTTTGTGTATACTTTCTTTTCTTTTCTTTTCTTTTGTACTTTTAAAATAGGGATCGGGCTCCTTTTGTGCTGACCTCTGACATGGCATATGTCATTAATGGGGGTGAAAAGCCCACAATTCGTTTCCAATTGTTTGTGGACCTCTGCTGTCAAGCCTACAACTTGATAAGAAAGCAAACAAACCTCTTTCTTAACCTCCTTTCACTGGTAACTCTGTTATTTACAAGCATTTAATTAATTTTGTATCAATTCTTCCATGTTTCAGTATCTAAAGATAGATATTATGTGATTTTTGGAATAAAATTTATTCTGGTTTTAAATGTCAGGTATATTACTACTGAAATATTTTAAAATGTTGCCATGTGAAATATGCCAGACACCATTTATATGTCCATGCAAAAAAAAAAAAAGACCCTCAAGTGGATACCCTGGGGATGAGCGGTAATAGTATCTGAAAGGGACCCTGTGAGTGTCATATGGGATGCTGGTGAATATTTTTTGTCTTTACCTGTATATGTTCAGATTTTGGATATTTATTAAGCTGTGCTCTTAAGATTTCTGTGTTTTTTTGGATGTATATTTAGAACAAGCCAAAAAAACTCCCTATGATTATTGTGACTGAAATTGATATAGAAATGGAAGACTACACAGAGGGTTTGGATTTCATAGTTTTTATTCCATAGACTGTGACTTCCAAGAGTTGACCTCCTTGGCCAAGACTCTTCTTATTTCTGAGAGATTTAGGTCCCTAAAATACTAACAAACTCCTCAAAACTCTGAGTCATTTATTTGCTTTTTTTCTGATTACTTGGCCAGCTTTTAGGGAGGGGTGCGGAACAGACTTGTAAAAAATTTGAGTCACAAGCTCTTTTTCCTTTATATAGATGATTCCTTCAGGGTTACCAGAACTTACAAGTACTCAGGATTTGAAATATGTTAGAGATGCACTTCAGCCCCAAACTACAGATGCAGAAGCTACAATTTTCTTTACTAGGTAAGGTATAATTTAAGTATATTAGAGAAGACACACCCTGTTTAGCTTTGATTTGTTTTCCTTAGTTTAAACAAATGCTATATATCAAAATTCTGACTTAAGAAAAAATTATGATTTACAATAAGCAAGTAGTAGGTTTATCAAAAGCTTGTTTCAAAAGTTTATTTACTGAATAAATGTGAAGGATTGGCAATAGCACTTTAAAAAATCCATTTGTTTTGGAAATTTGCCTGGTGGTCCCGTGGTTAGGACTCAGTGCTTTCATTGTGGTGACCTGGTTTCAATCCCTGTTCAATGAACTAAGATTTTGCAAGACGTACAGTGTGGCCCCCCCCCCCAGATTATTTATCTCAAAATATGATCTTATATTTAGAATATATATGATGTTAATTCTAAACATTCCATTTATGAACAGTTTTTGCAAAACATTTTTTCTACAGTGCCGGATACAAGGGTTTTTCCTAAAATGATATCTATACCACTGTATCTTTTAGGATTCTGCTATAACAATTTTCATGGGTACTATAAGTGCTTAAAACAGTGACCTCTGGGACACTGCTGTTAAATTGTTATTACATGATGTAGTGCTTGAAACACATATTCCAGTGACTGGCATTTGAATTTGTGATTATTACTTTTAAAGAAAATCTTCCTGTAGGCAAATATGTTCTACACATCTGGTGACCAGGTTGGTCACAGACTGGTGATACCACCTCATTAAATGCCACAGAAGGGAGGAAGGAGCGCATAGGCTCATGTTCTTTTCTTTCCTTTTTCTCTTGCCTTCTTCCTCTCAGTGGAGAAGAAGTAGCATACACTGGGCTGGACTTCCCTAGTCTCATGAGTCTGGGCTGAGTTGAATTGAAGGAAGCTGACTTTTGTATAGCCTTCCAGACTAATGTTGATAATTTAGGTATTGATGAGTTTTGTTTTGTTTATTGAGACTTGTTGGCTCCCCTGGGCCAAACTGTAAAGCAGGCATTAAGTGTTAGTCAGTTGGCCTGCCATACCAATATACCGTATACCATAGACAGGGGACTTAAACAAAGGAAATGAATCTTCTCATCGTTCTGGAGGCTGGGAAGTCCAAGATCAAGGTGCTAGTCAGTTTGCTTCCTGGTAAGGATTCAAGCTTGAAGATGACTGACTGCCTTCTCGCTGTTGCCTCGCATGAAGGAGGAAGGAGAAGAGAAAGGAGGAAGAAAGTCATTATAATAAGGACACTGTCTCCATAAAGGCCCTATGAGTTGGGGCTTTAGCATATGAATTTTGGGGGACACAAACATTCAGTCCATTAACAAGGACAAACTCTTTTGTGTGAGGTTCCCTCACACAAGAGAGTTTCTTTTGACACTGTTTCTTTGTGTATTCCTTTATTCTGTTTTCCTTTGCTTGTCTAAAATGATTTATTCAGGCCTGCCTTCCAAATTTATCCCCACCAAACTCTGCGTCTTGTCAAAACTTCTTTTTCCAACTGAGAGAAATGATAACTTTCTGAAGAAGGAATAAGATACCAGATTCTACTAGTCAACTATTTGATAGAATGGGGTTTTGGAATTTTGGATTACTTTGGTTGCTTTCTTGTATGTCTGTTTAGTTGCTGCCTTCCATATTTATTAAAGTGAATAAATGAACCGTCTTTTGGCATTATACCAACCATCTTCTCTCCCTAATAGCTTTTAAAATTAGTATTGGACCCCACAGAGCTTAAGAAATCCAAGCATCATTTCTTAGAGACAGTGGGATGAGATGGAATGGAGACTTTCCTGTGCTAAAGTATTTTTGTTGGGGTGAGATACATTGTAACAGGTTTTTGGCCTATGGGGCAAAGGAAATCCTGACAAAGTGAGAATCTACTTACTATTTTTAAAAGGAATGAAAAAAAATAAAAGGAATGGAATTGTTTATTTAAATGAGAATGTTTTCTCAGTGTGTTAACACATTTTATTTTGTAGACTGATTGAATCAAGTTTGGGAAGCATTGCCACAAAGTTTAACTTCTTCATTCATAACCTTGCTCAGTTGCGTTTTTCTGGTCTTCCTTCCAATGATGAGCCGATCCTTTCATTTTCACCCAAAACATACTCCTTTAGACAAGATGGTCGAATCAAAGAAGTTTCTGTTTTCACTTATCATAAGAAATACAATCCAGATAAACATTACGTAAGTTTGGTTTGGTATCAGTAGAGACTCATGCATGCAGTCTTGTTCTCTCCTACTTCCTTCACTGACTCTGCTAAAGTTCAAGCATTTGTTCTTTTCATACTTCTTTCTTCCATGGATGGTCCCAAACCCCTAAATGTACTTGGAGCATCCCTAAACTGTTTTTTGGTGTTTATTTCTTGGTAAATTTGCTCCAAAACCGTGAGGGACCAATGTTACTCTTCTTTTCAGAGACAAGACTGAAAGGGTGATGCTATTTTACTTTTCTCCTTATCTTCAATTTGTTCTTAATTTCAAAGGTAAAGCTTGCTCAGTGTAACAAACTCAACCAATATAGAAGTATATAAATTAAAAATCTAAGTTCTCATTCCACTCTCTAGGGACGAAGTATTATAACATATGCACATAAAGTTTGTTTTTTTGAACAAAACAGAATCTTTCAGTGTACTTTTTTTCCCCCTTCAATAGTATAGCATTACTATCTTTTTTGCTGTTATTTTTGTGCTAATATTTTTGCTGGATAATATTTACAGTACTGTCAGTCTTTAAATTTTTGACAAATTGATAGAGCTTAGAAAGTGACTTCACTAGTATTTTGATTTTCAGCTGTTATTAGTAAAGTTTTATATGTTCACAGAATATTTTAGGACACCATTTAATTGAATAATTCATTGTTTTCCCCAGTGATTTATAATATCTTATTTAAATATACTGAGTTATATCCGTGAATTTATTTCTGGTCGTCTGTAGATATAAATGACTCTGTGCACCAGTATTTTACTCTGTAAAGTATGTTATAATGCAGTTTAAATATCCAGTAAAACAGGTTTTCCCCATCTCCCTGTCACACTATATTTTGCCGTCTCCTTTGCTCTCCTTAATGAATTTACTTGCTAATATTTTCATTGAAAATGCACTACACTTATAAGTTTGGAAAGTACATTTATTTAATCTGAGAAATAGAATGCCTTTCACGTTCCAATTCTTATTTATCTTAGACAATAGTAAAAGATACTCTTAGAAGGTAATTAAATACATTGGTTTTTATATTTGTTATTTTCTATTGTGACATACATATTACAAAGTGAAGACCCCTTAGTACATATAATGATCAAGCTGAAAATTTTCTATCAAGAAAGGTTATATTATAAATTTAACATGTTTGGGATGTGATTTCCTTTCAGATTTATGTAGTCCGAATTTTGAGAGATGGACAGCTTGAGCCATCATTTGTGTTCCGAACATTTGATGAGTTTCAGGAACTTCACAATAAGCTCAGTATTATTTTTCCACTTTGGAAGTTACCAGGGTATGTTCTCATTCTTGTTCGTTAATGTTGTTTTAATAGGAAACAGTTTCTTTATTACCAAGTACAGGTCAAAAGCTTTGTGTTAAGTTACTATAAAATGGACTATGTGTGACTATGGACTGTATGTGACTAATTTTCCTTGGTATCACAAGAGCCTAATATGTACAAGACATAAACAAGGAACTAAGTTTTTCTTGAATGAATGAATGATCACGATCTTAAAATATAGGATTTTCTAGCTTTCTAAATTATTGTGGTCATACTGAGCTTCTCTGAAAAATAAGAAATTGAGACACTGCAGTAATCAAAATGATAGTGTTTAGGTTTGTTTTTGATGCCCTTTGGAAACCTTCAGTTTTTAATGTAGGTAATGACCAGTAAATTCCTGTGTTGAATTATTCACATTGTTCTCAGACTAGATTTCAAAAGTAAGGAGGCAGAAAAGTGGGTATGAGTTTATTTCCACGTGCAGTCTCATTTTTCTGTTGCCACCAAAATTAGCAGTTAAGATGATTTGAGCTCTGTGGCATTTGTGGATTTTACTGGTATCTACAATAGTTGTGATTAATGAATAACGGTTGTTTTGGAGGATAAGATCTGCATATTTGTGAGTGGTTAATCTTGAGAAGAAATAAGTAGGAAATAAGTAATAAATATGCTGCTGCCGCTGCTAAGTCACTTCAGTCGTGTCCGACTCTGTGCGACCCCATAGACTACAGCCCACCAGGCTCCCCCGTCCCTGGGATTCTCCAGGCAAGAACACTGGAGTGGGTTGCCATTTCCTTTTCCAATGCATGAAAGTGAAAAGTGAAAGTGAAGTCGCTCAGTCGTGCCCGACTCTTAGTGACCCCATGGACTGCAGCCTACCAGGCTCCTCTGTCTGTGGGATTTTCCAGGCAAGAGTACTGGAGTGGGGTGCCATTGCCTTCTCCAAGTAATAAATATAGTGTATTAACAAAACAATATTCCTTTTGTACCAAAGTCATAAAAGGATGATGTATACTTGAACTGTTTCATCTCCAGTACTTAGAAAAGAAATCAAAAAATTATAGTGAATTAAGGCTCCATTTTCTTTTTTTTTTTTTTTTTAAGGCTCCATTTTCTATTTCAGTGTATAAAAGAGTATTTCTGAGTATTGATTCTATAAATACTCCCAAATGAAATTACTTAAATCCCACTTCTTTTTGTCTTTCTTTTGTAGCTTTCCTAATAGAATGGTTCTAGGGCGAACACACGTAAAAGACGTAGCAGCCAAGAGAAAAATTGAATTAAACAATTATTTACAGAGTTTGATGAGTGCATCAATGGATGTAGCAGAGGTGACTATCCTAACTGAAAAATAATAACACACTTTTTTGCGTGCTGCATAATATTTAAATTAATGAACCTTTCTTCTCTTCCACTTTAGTGTGATCTTGTTTGTACCTTTTTCCACCCTTTACTTCGTGATGAGAAAGCTGAAGGAATAGCTAGGTCTGCTGGTGAGATTGTTTTTTTCTTTATTGATACTTCATGGCTCCCCTATGACCTGCAAGCCTGTAACTTCTCTGTGGATGTGGTGGAATGACAGTGGGGTTACTGTCTATAACCAGTGAGAATGAGATTTTCTCCAACATGTGAGGATCCGGGAATTAAAGCAAACACTTTCGTTGCAGCTTGAACCACTGCAAGCAACATCGCATAAAAATGAACATCTTTGTATTTTCAGATGCAGGTTCCTTCAGTCCTGCTCAAGGCCAAATAGGAGGAGCAGTGAAATTATCTATCTCTTACCGAAATGGTACTCTCTTCATCATGGTGATGCACATCAAAGATCTTGTGAGTGATTACAAGTAATGATGATTGTAGAAGAAACCTATTCTGTGGTAGGAAGCATTACTGTTAAAGGGAATGCTTTTCTTTACAGGTTACTGAAGATGGGGCTGACCCAAATCCATATGTCAAAACATACCTACTTCCAGATACCCACAAAACATCCAAACGTAAAACCAAAATCTCAAGAAAAACTAGGAATCCAACATTCAATGAAATGGTAAGTTAAAAATCTATTAAAATCTGCTAACTCTTAGTCAACTACTATTTGGGCATAAACACCACATTATTTATGTACATTAACATTATATCCACATAAAAATATCCGGATAGAGATTTGAAAGCAAATAATACTGAATTTTCATGAAGGATATAAATTTATGAAAACCATGGAATACCCTTTCAGTACTTTAAAAGCATATAAAATATTTGGTGAAGATAGTTGGTATTATTCTCACAAAGTAGTGAGAGTTTTTTCTAGTTAGTGTTATATACTTTCACAAAACTGAAATGAGGTCAGTTTTTCAGTTTTCTTGGTCAAACGGAGAAGACTTGATTAAGGAGATAATGCCCAGAAGTTAAGAGACTAGCTTTACAACACTCCAGATTTGCTATAAACTGCATTTGTAGTTGGCAAGTTTGCACTGAATGATGGATAATCAGAAATTATCACCTCATGGTATATAAAATCCAGAAAAAAGACAATCTCCTTTTAGGAGATTGTAATTGCTTACTTTTTATAAAATTATTACAATTACTCTTTCCCAGCTTGCTTCTTTCTACTCGTTTTCTTCCATTCTCTTCCTTCCATTTCTCTTTTAAAGATGATCTATTAAATCATCTTAAGGGAAATCATCGTAATTTCCCTTCCCCATACCTCCATTTCAGAAAAACCATGTGTTTAATTTTTAGCCAATAGTAATTTTCTGCTTTGTGCATTTGAATGTGAGACACTGGGAGGAATGACAAGATAAAGTCCAGGACTCCTGAAGTACAACATGTGCATCTAAATACGAGACAGACTCTACTTGATGTGTCATAATCAGTGTTATCAATTGAAGGCACTCTAATAACCTTTCTTATGTTTTTACATAAAATAATCCTAAAAACCAGACAAATGATTTGTAATCTGCTGTTTCTTTCTGTCTTTGCTATAGCTTGTGTACAGTGGATATAGCAAAGAATCCCTAAGACAGAGAGAACTTCAGCTGAGTGTACTAAGTGCAGAATCTCTGCGGGAGAACTTTTTCTTGGGTGGAATAACCCTGCCGTTGAAAGATTTCAACTTGAGCAAAGAGACGGTTAAATGGTATCAACTGACTGCAGCAACCTGTTTGTAAGTTAGTGAATTTCTGAGCTTTGGAAGCAAGAACAGTTATATAAATATGTGTACACACACATGTGAACTTTTTTATACTTGGACAGAAATTATACAGTAAATGTACTTGCTGCATTTCAACACATCTGGTGGACCAACAGTCACTTAACTAACTTTTATGACTTTGTTGACATCATTGCTATTTTAAAGTCATTGTATAGAATGCTGTAAATCTTAAACTTAATATATAATAAGTCCTAAAAAAGACTTTGAGTTGGTGAAGGAGTTAATCCTTTCTTGAGTAATTGAGTAATAGCTTTAGTGTGGTCTGATACTATTTTGTCAGTTCAGCCATCTATTTCATATTGTTCTTACACAGACACAGCACGTTTGTTTCCCTGTTTTGCACCTTTTACAGCCTTTACCACTGTGTATGTTCATAAACACCAAAGGAGAGCAAAGGTGCAGAATGTTACCATAAGATGCAGCTGCTACTCATAGGGCCGAAAAGCAAAGCACAAATAATAAATAGTTAAGAACTACTAAGTAGTGTATAGAGTAGGGAAAATAACACTGCTTTTTATTATATTCATGTCTTTCAAGCCTTTTTCAGAATACGTGCCAGTCACTGAAGTTGTAAATAATGGTGCCTTAACTTCATATGCTTCTCTGGTACTTCATTCTGAGTTTTTTCCTGACTTCATAAATAGTTCAGTAGTTTCCACTCACTTTTTACTAAAATAAGAAGTAATGTACACTTACTAATGTTTTTCCCACAGATAGATAATTTTCTATACTTCAGATGTATAACTTATTTAAACATCAGCCATTTGATACATGTTTTTATTGCCCAGTAACTGAATGAGATTCATCAACATAACTGTACACTAAATTCCATCATTCCATTATAATCCTACTTTTATTCCCAGGAGTGTGAACTGAAATTTGGTAATTTCACCCGCATGTATCTATACTCCACTCTCTCATTAAACAAGAGAAAATGTGTGCACCCAAGTGTCCATTCCTGTTCTGTAGAAGAACTCCACAAGTAGGGCAGACTCTTCACAAGAGGCCCAGGACAAGAGATCCAGGGTCCACGCTAAATTTTAACGTATACCTTTATGGCACAGTTTGTCTGGTTTACTCAAAATATGTGAATATTTTACATTCACATGAATTACTTTCCTTAATACAATATTTAGAATCATTAGGGACATGATTGAAATCATTCTCTAGTAACCATTAAGAATAGGGTTCATTTTTATTAGTTATTCATTCAACTTCACACATAAATTGTTTAGTTTGGATAAAAAGGTATATATAATATTAATTCTCATGGCTAGAATAGGAATTCAGACACTTAAAAGTTACCACTTTTAAGTAAGTAAGAGATTGTAGCAATCTAGTTGCTGTGAGATAACTGATAAAATATGCAATGAAAAATACCAAGAAAGGAAGGACAATCTCTGATTCAGTTGCCCAGAACAGAATTTTTATAAACTGTGCAGATATTTAATGTAAATGGTGATACCTGCAGAGCAGACATAGAAGAGTTGAGATGTATCAGTGGGACAGATTAAAGAGAAAACTTGAATTTTTGGTGCCTAACACTAATGGTCCATTTGTAGGATACCCCATATATGAATGTCTTTTTTTATATTAAAATGTGTTGTCTATTTAATAAGTTAATTAAAATGCAGATCAGAGCACCACCATTTATTTGCTTTTTCCATATACAGTTAACATTTCCTTAAAGTGTGTAAGTAGCTTTGCAAATGTAAAAAAGTACTAGATATTTTCACTTGTTTTTAAGACCTAATTCCATTCCATGAATTGTCACTTAGCCACTGTTTTAAAAAAAAAAAAAGTACTGTCTTGGTAAAAGGTCACTGTTACTTGGACTCAGTGTATGCTGCCTACTTGCAGTCTTGTTACGGCAGTGTCTTTTACAAGTAGAGCTAGAGAATGGGATGTCACTTTTCAATTATAAGAAATAGGGATTCTTATCCAAAAGTGTGTATTATATGCTCTGTATAGTTAACCAGAGTTCAAACAAGTGGTAATGTTTCTCTTAATTTAACTCATTATGTGCCTTCTTTGGACATTAAAAAACACATATATTAAATGTATTTTAAATATAAGTTATTTCTTTGTGAACGCTAATCGTCAGCCCTTACCAAAAAAATAAATTGACAGAGGCGCCTCTTTGCACTACTTACTATCAATAAACTTTAAATTGGTTGTTTTTTGAAACATTTTTTTTTAAAGCTTGCATTAAAGTAAATCTGAAACAAATGTGTAAACAAACTAGCTAAGACACTAATTTTTATGTATAATCACAATGTTTCACACCTATCTTTATTGAGTAAAAATAGTTATGCTACATGTAAGACTGTGTGTAAAGAATAATGGAGCTAAAAATACATTTTGTAATGATCATAGTGTAACTTAAGCAGAATTTTTTCCCCTTGCAGTGTTTTAGAATTTGAAAATAATGGTTTCTCAAAGAACCTATTAATTTCTGTACTGAGGAATCCAAGACTTGCACTGATGTTTTTATTACTGCCTTTATAAGAATCTATAGGTATCTCAATGTTAAGGCATGTATGATCTTTGATAAAATATTCTTTTATCTTTTCAAATTAATGTTATATGAAACTTTCAATATTTTGCCTTAAATTGGTTGACTGTTTTTTCTATGATTCACGTGGCATTTAAAAAAGAAAACATTCAATTTGATACTTAAGATTTAAGATCACAAATGGATAAAGCCCCACTACCATAGTCCATGGATTTACTTACATGCTGTTTGACTAGCAGTGCAAATAGGAATATATATGGCAATTAGTCTCATCTATAAGAACCAAATAATTTAATTATATTAAGGTAGTGAATAAAGATGTATAATATTTTTATTAATACCTTAAAATATTCAGTGGATTGAATGTGACTTCATAACTGTACTATGATTGTATTAAAATATTTCTGGAACAAAGGAACTGTGGTGTCATTTTCTTCATCAATATGTTAACACTTTTGGTTTCAGACTTTGATAATGAGCTCACTGTTGCTCTCTTTGCATCTCACCCAGGAGTTTATTAGGTTCAGGTAATCCTGAATTTCAGAACTGGCCTGTGATTTGCCCTTAAAAATGTCCAGAGAGTGTCTGACATTTAAGTGTGGTTCTTGGAAGGTCTGGATTGCCACTTTGTTAGAGTTCCATCACCATTTCATTGAAGTGAAATGCTTCTATTAGTATGGTCCCTGCCTTTGGTAGTTTATTTAAATACTAGAGTATAGTGACAGCCATGCTTGTAGACATATCTTCAGAACAGAGAATGTAGTTCTTAATACCATACCTCCATCCTGGAATGATACCAGTGAGGTTGTGGTTCTCTAATCCTAGAGGTAACATGTAAAAGAGCCAGAGACCATGAAAAAGCAGTAACTTAATTACAGCCAGCTTATTTTTTGAAACACTTTGTCATGCAAATTTTAGACATACAAAGTTAGACAACAGTTTAATGAGCTCCATGAATGAATCCCATCACACGCCTTCAACAGTTACTATCTTAGGGATAATCTTGTTTGGTCTGTATTAATGAGGATGTACCTAGGTATAGACACCTTTTTATATTTTTCTCTTTAGGATTCTTAAATATATAGATCAGTAACTTTTTTCAGTTCTGAATAATTTATTATGAATTCTTTTCCATTTCACTACTTCTCTTTTCAACTGTTTAATCCCCATCCATTGAGATTTTAATTTTGGTTATTATATTTTCACATCTGTTTGGGTTTCTTTTTGTTTGGATCACAAACCAAAAGACAAAGGACTTCCAGGATCAATGAGGAAAGAGTAGTTTTTTTTTTTTTCAACAAACCGTGTGAGGACAACTAGATAACCATGTATAAAAAATAAAGTAGGACTCTTAGAACATAAAATTTAATTCAAAGTGGATCAGAAACTTAAACATAACTGAAGTTAAAAATCCTAGAAGAAAACACAGGTGTACATCTTTGTAGCCTAGAATTAGACAGGTTTTCTTAAGTATGTCACAAAAAAGGACAGGCAACAAAAGAAAAACAGATAAATTTGATTTCATCAAAATTAAATACGTATATGCATAATAAAGTAAAAGGACAACTCACAGAATGGGAGAGAATATTCACAGATCGTGTATCTGGTAAGGACCTGGCATCTTGAATACATAAAGGACTCATAAAATTCAAGAGAAAGCAAAGAATTTTTGAATAGACATTTCTTTGGCCAAATGTCACAGGAATAGATGCTCCAGTCAGTTGGGCTTCCTCAGTGGCTGAGATGGTAAAGAATCCGTCTTCGATGTAGGAGGCACAGGTTCGATCCCTGGGTTGGGAAGATCCCCTGGAGAAGGGAATGGGAACCCACTCCAGTATTCTTGTCTGGGAAATTCCGTGAACAGAGGAGCCTGGCGGGCTATAGTCCATGGGGTTGCAAAGAGTCAGACATGATTGAGTAACTAACACTTTCACTTCATCTCAGTCTCTAGGGAAATACAAAACAGGCATGTGAAAAAATGTTCAACATCACTAATAATTCAGTTCAGTTCAGTAGCATCCGACTCTTTGCAACCCCATGAATCGCAGCACGCCAGGCCTCCCTGTCCATCACCAACTCCCGGAGTTCACTCAGACTCATGTCCATAAGTCAGTGATGCCATCCAGCCATCTCATCGTCTGTCGTCCCCTTCTCCTGCCCCCAATCCCTCCCAGCATCAGAGTCTTTTCCAATGAGTCAAGTCTTCGCATGAGGTGGCAAAAGTACTGGAGTTTCAGCTTCAGCATCATTCCCTCCAAAGAAATCCCAAGGCTGATCTCCTTCAGAATGGACTGGTTGGATCTCCTTGCAGTCCAAGGGACTCTCAAGAGTCTTCTCCAACACCACAGTTCAAAAGCATCAATTCTTTGGCGCTCAGCTTTCTTCACAGTCCCAACTCTCACATCCATACATGACCACTGGGAAAACCATAGCCTTGACTAGACGGACCTTTGTTGGCAAAGTAATGTCTCTGCTTTTTAATATAGCCATCATCAAAAGCCTAAAAATAAATGCTGGAGAGGGTATGGAGAAAAGGGATCCCTCCTACACTGTTAATGGGAATGTAAATTGGTGCAGCCATTATGAAAAACAGTATAGAGTTTCCTTAAACGAAAAAAAAAAATATATATATATGATCCAGCAGCCCCACCTCTGGGCATATATCCAGAGAAGACAAAGGTTTTAATTTGAAAAGTACATGAACCCTAATGTTCATTGTTGTTGTTCAGTCTCTAAGTCACGTCCAACTCTTTGAGACCCCATGGACTGCAGCATGCCAGGTTTCCCTACCCTTCACTATCTCCAGGAGTTCGCTCGAACTCATGTCCATTGAATTGGTAATGCCATCCAATCATCTTGTTCTCTGTCACCCACTTCTCCTCCTGCCCTCAATCTTTCCCAGCATCAGGGTCTTTTCCAATGAGTCCATTCTTCTCATCAGGTGACCTAAGTCCCAGAGCTTCAGCTTCAGCATCAGTCCTTTCTATGAATGTTCAGCATAGATTTCCTTTTGGATGGACTGGTTTGACCTTGCAGTCCAAGGGATTCTCAAGATTCCTCTCCAGCACCACAATCAAAAAGCATCAGTTATTCACCACAATTAAAGAAACTCAGCCTTCTTAATGGTCCCACTCTCGTATCTGTCCAGGACTACTGGAAAAACTATAGCTTTAACTATATGAATCTTTGTCAGCAAAGTGATGTCTTTACTTTTCAATATGCTGTCTAGGTTTGTCAGAGCTTTTCTTCCAAGGAGCAAGCACCTTTTAATTTCCTGGCTGCAGTCACTGTTTGCAGTGATTTTGGACCCCAAGAAAATAAAATCTGTCACTGTTTCCACTGTTTTCCCATCTATTTGCCATGAAGTGATGGGACTGGATGCCATGATCTTAGTTTTTTGAATGTTGAGTTTTCAGCCAGCTTTTTCACTCTCTTCTTTCACTCTCTAGTTCCTCCTAGCTTTCTGCACCAGAGTGGTATTATCTGCATATCTGAGGTTGTTGATATATCTCCAGGCAATCTTTCATTCAGCCCTGCATTTCACATGATGAACTCTGCATATAAGTTAAGTAAACAGAGTGACAATATACACCCTTGACGTATTCCTTTCCCAATTTTGAACCAGTCCATTGTTAGCGTCCGGTTCTAACTGTTACTACTTGACCTGCATACAGGTTTCCCAAGAGACAGGTAAGGTGGTCTGGTATTCCCATCTCTTTAAGAATTTTCCTGTTGTGATCCACACAGTCAAAAACTTTAGCATAGTCAATGAAGTAGAAGTAGATGTTTTTCTGGAATTCCCTTGCTTTTTCTATGATCCAACGGAAGTTGGGATGTGGGCAATTTGATCTCTGGTTCCTCTGCCTTTTCTAAATCCAGCTTGTATATTTGAAAGCTCTCAGTTCCTGTACTGCCGATACCTAGCTTGAAATATTTTGAGCATTACCTTGCTAGCACATGAAATGAGCACAACTGTATGGTAGTGTGAGCATTCTTTGGCATTGCCTTTCTTTCAGATTGAAATGAAAACTGACCTTTTCCAGAGTGGTACTATTTACAGTAGTCAACACATGGACACAACCTAAGTGTCCATCAGCAGAGCAATGGATAAAGAAGATGCTGTGTACATCCTAGCTCAGTTGTGTCCGACCTTGCAATCCAATGGACTATAGCCCGCCAGATTCCTCTGTACATGGAAGTCTCCAGGCAAGAATACTGGAGTGGGTAGCCATTCTCTTCTCCAAGGGGTCTTCCTAAGCCTGGGATCGAACTCATGTCTCCCACATTACAGGCTGAATCTTTACCGCTTGAGCCACAAGATAAGCCCCAGTGTGTATTACTCAGCCATTAAAAGAATGAAATAATGACATTTCAGCAACACGAGTGGACCTAAAGATTATAGAGATAAATACTACATTACTTTGCCAACAAAGGTCCATCTAGTCAAAGCTATGGTTTTTCCAGTAGTCATGTATGGATGTGAGAGTTGCACCGAAGAACTGATGCTTTTTAACTGTGGTGTTGGAGAACACTCTTGAGAGTCCCTTGGATCAGTCCTGAATATTCATTGGGTGGACTGATGCTGAAGCTTCAATAATTTAGCCACCTGATGTAAAGAACAGACTCATCTGAAAAGACCCTGATGCTGGGAAAGTTTGAAGGCGGGAGAAGGGGCTGACAGAGGTTGAGATAGTTGGACAGCATCACCAACTCAATGGACATGAGTTCGAATAAATTCCCAGAGATGGTGATGGACAGGGAAGCCTGGTGTGCTCCAGTCCTTGGGGTCACGAAGAGTCTGACACGACTGAGCGACTGAATTGACTTATATATGGAATCTAAAAAACAGTACAAAGGAACTTACTTTAAAAACTGACTAACATATAAAACAAACTTTGGTTACCAACAGGGAAAGCAGAGGATGGATTAGGTACTTGTTTTTTTAAAAAATGTAAAATGACTGTGAAATGACATAGAGGTCAGGACCAGACAGCTTGTAGTCAGGCACCCCTCCCCTGAAAGGTTACAATTAGAGATAATAAGTGTTACCAGTTGGCTAAGGGCAGCCCTTTATCGTCATGCTATTGTAAGCTTTTTTAAACTTTTTTTTTTTTTAATTTTGGCCATGCTCTGCAGGCTTGGTGGATCTTGCTTCCTTGACCAGGTATCCAACTGAGGCCTTAGGCAGTGAAGGCAAGTATCATAACCACTAGCCGGCCAGGGAATTCCCCCTTGTGAATATTTTAAGGGGAGGGACAGACTTGAGGTAACTAGTGTCAAGACCAGCCTGGGCGCAGCTGAGTGGATGAGCAATAGTGTATGGATGAACTTTGCCGCCCAAACTCGCTGGGCCACGGGGACGCAGATAACCACCTTGCCCAAGGCCGGGGAACCCCTGCAGCTCTATGTGCTCCAAGCGCACTCCCAGTCCAGCATCCAAACCCGCAGTATCCTGGATAAGCAGTGTCTCGTCTGGATTCCACTGCCCAAGCCGGAAGCGGATCCTTTTTTCCGCTCCAGCCTAGTGCCGCCTCAAACACCGATGCCTGCCGGGAAGTGTAGTCCACGTCGAAGTACATTTCCCGGCAGACGCCGGGAAATACGCAGCGAAGCTCCGCCTCCTGCAGGGGCGGAAGCCAGGACGTGTGAGGCCACTTCCTGCGTGGAGGGTGGCTTCCTGCGGCTCTCCCACCCTCTCTCTCCTTTTGCTACCACACCGCCGCCATCATGGGTCGCATGCACGCTCCCGGGTGAGCTAGGGTTTATGAGCGGGTTGCAAGGCTGGTCTAGGGGTGGAGGGAAAGGAAGGAGCGTAGGCAGTGGGCCGAGGGGGTAAGGTTTGGGGCTGCTCTGGCGGGGCTCGCTTTTTCACCCCGATACTGCTTTTCTCTCCAGGAAGGGCCTGTCCCAGTCGGCTCTGCCCTACCGCCGCAGCGTCCCCACCGTAAGTAGTGTGCGGGTACCGAGGAGAGGCCGGGAGGCGGTGGGGGTGCCATCAGTTGCTCGGAAGATGCGGACCACGTGTGCATGAGCGCAGTTTTGAGGGTGGAGAGGGCCGCTGCGCTTCGGTTCCATCCCGTATTTCTCGTCTTAAGGCCGCTTTCTCTCCCGCGAACAGTGGCTGAAGCTCACTTCTGACGACGTGAAGGAGCAGATCTACAAACTGGCCAAGAAAGGCCTGACTCCCTCACAGATCGGTGAGTCAGTCTGTTTAATGTAGCCCCTTCCTCCTGACCTCGTGTAACGTGCTGAAAAACAGTGGGGCTAAATGTCTCACATGTGGTTTGAAAAATTTTTGCTCGTTTTCCTGACTTTACTGTTGACCGAGGCCTAGCCCTCCTTTGCTGAACTCTCAAGGTCTTATTTGAAAGACGATAAAATAATTAAAATGTGTTCAAAATTTTAATGAGTATTTTCTTTGGGCTGGGCACTCTTCTTACGTGCGTGGTTCTAAGCGCTTTCCATTTTATGACCCGAGTTAATTCTGACAGCCATAGTTTCAAATAAATAGTAGACGTTTTCCTGAAGTTGGGGTAACTGAGGCACGTTGCAGCTATATAAACAAGCCTCAGATCACACAGCTGTTAGTGAAGCTGGGACTGGCTGCTCTGAGTGCTCATTGCTTTCTAACAGATGTGGTTTGAACCTCAGCTGTGTGTGACTTTGTGCAAATGGCTTCGTTCTGCAAATGTTTGCCAGCTGTGTGATCCCCGATCCTGAGAATACAGTCATTGTAAAAAAGCACCATAGCCTTCTGTTGAGCTTATGGTCTAGTGGAGATGTTATACATAATCAGAGGTGTGTGTGTGTGTGTATATATGTAGAGAGAGAGACTGTGGGGTAATCAGGTGGTGCTGTTTTGACGACTCCTTGATTTTTTTTTTTTTTTTTTGGTGGCCTGTAATCTAGCAAGCTCACTATGATGATGGTCTTCCAACATTCGCAGTTTCCACCAGAAAGGTTTTCCTTAGTGTTGGGTAAACCTTCCTTGGATGTCTGAGTGAGGTTCGCTTGTGCATTCTGTTGTTGGTGTCTGATGTATAAAAAGTAAGCTGTGTTTTGCAGATGGGAAACTTGGCAAGTGACTTGATCTCAGTCTTGACATCACATGCTCCAGTTTGTATGTATGATGTGGGAATTTATATTACTCCCTTTCCAGGTGTGATCCTGAGAGACTCTCATGGTGTTGCACAAGTACGTTTTGTGACAGGCAACAAAATCTTGAGAATTCTTAAGTCCAAAGGACTTGCTCCTGATCTCCCTGAGGATCTCTATCATTTAATTAAGAAAGCTGTTGCTGTTAGGAAGCATCTTGAGAGGAACAGAAAGGTAAGAGGATGAGACTGCTTGTACTAAATTCATATTAGTAAAATATAGTGACTCTGATTTGAATTATCCAAGGGGCACAAACAAATCAGTGTTTGCTTTGAAATGTTTCACCAGAAGAGATTTCTGGGGTGGGGGTGGGTGTTAGTTCCCTAAATTCCCTTAAGGACCTAATCTAGCCACACAAACCCTAGGCTCTGGTTCTATTAACAACACTAAGCAATTTTTCATTAAAGTGCAGGGTGTCTATACATTTTTCTGTTAAAATGATGTTTAGTTTTAAGTGGTTTTCCTGAATTCTATCAATTTTATTTCTAGGATAAAGATGCTAAATTCCGTCTGATTCTGATTGAGAGCCGTATTCACCGGTTGGCTCGATACTACAAGACCAAACGAGTCCTACCCCCTAATTGGAAATAGTAAGTTATCAACCCTTTTTGTTGATAAAAATAGGAGTTGGCCAAGTATTAAATAGAGTAGTAATTATAGTAAAAGGACTGATCATAGATGTTTTAGATTGAGCCTATATTCACTTCTTAATTATAGCAAGAAAACAGTCATAGACAGGTAGAGCGGTTGTGTTTTGTTGATACAAAGGGTGGTTCTTCTGTAGACTCGTTTAGAGCACAAACGTGCTCTTTAAATCACTTTCAGATTGTGGGTAAAATTTAAGTTCTTTTGCTCCCGGGTGCTTATGTTGTTTTAATTTTTGCATAGATAACTCACTGTGATGATTAACATCCTAGCATTCACAGTTTCCACCAGAAAAGTTTTTCCTTGTGCTGGCCAGTTCTTGGAGGCCTAAGTGACCATCTTCATATTATGGTTGATCACAATGAACTGATTCCAGGAACTGATCTGTTCGGTGCATTTTATATATTGGGGATTTATTTTAACTGTTAGGAAATAGCTGTTTTCAGAGATTGTGTGAATATGGAGGACTTTTTTTTAACAGATTATGTATAAATATAGAGGACTTTTTTATTAACCCAGCTCTCCCCCCCACCCCCTTTTTTTTTTCTTTCAGCGAGTCATCCACAGCCTCTGCCCTGGTTGCATAAATTTGTGTATTGTACTAAAGCAATAAAATCATTGTTTAACAGAACCATGTTTTGTAACTTTTTTTGGTCCAAAAATTTGTCTCTGTATTTATCTGTTTAATGTGGATGTGTGTTCCAGCATTAGAATTGTGTGATTCCACAGGGAGCAATAAGATAGCATCTATCCATTGCATCCCTTCACTGCTCAACTAGTTGAGCAGCTTGTAATTTCACTGTGATTGGTGGGTACTGGAAGAAACCAGAAAGTGGTAACATTATTTTCACAAACGTCTCTAAGTAATTTGGATACATTTGATGTAGATCTCTCATATTATCTACAGTGTAGTATCAGAAATAGACATGAAAGTGTCTCTGGAGAGGAGGGCATCTCTAGTATGGAGGGACCTTAGAAGTAATATTTGATCCCAGTCTTGTGAGTGATGCTCAAACATACGGAAGAGTGGCTTCAGGGAACAGGAAGAACCATGAGATGAGCTCAGCTCCATGAAGCTGGCAACTTTTGAATGGGTTATGATGATAAAAATTACTTAGTTGGGTGTTGTCAGAATATTTAATTCTTAAAATCTAGTGAAAGTTGCTCAGTCATGTCCATCTCTTTGCGACCCCATGGACCATGCTCCATGGAATTCTCCAGGCCAAAACACTGGAGTGGGGAGCCTTTTCCTTCTCCAAGGGATCTTCCCTACCCAGGGATCAAATCCATGTCTTCCACATTGCAGGCGGATTCTTTACCAGCTGAACCACAAGGTAAGCCCTTTGAGTCAGAAAATTCAAGCCATTTGTATGTACCACTTTTTTGGTATTTATCACTTGAATAAATGTTTAATCCCTTAAGCTTTAACCAAAGCAGTAATCAAAGTTGTGTTCAAAATCACATGGTCGGGCAAAGCCCTTTGTTTTTAAGAGACTAGTATCATAAGTAGCATTGATGTCTTGTGGGATGCTGGGCTCTGAGGGTAGAGACACCCACTTCGTTTTCCTTGTTCTTCAGAACACTGCACATACTTGCCTACCAGCTCTGTTGGGTGCAAACTGACTAAGCCCCACATCCTAGTGGGGAAAACAGGTGTGGAAATTCTACTTAATTCTTTTTAAATTTATTTTTAATTGAAGGATAAATGCTTTACAGTATTGTGTTGGTTTCTGCCAAACCCAATTCAAGCCCTACTGTTAGATGTAATTTTCTAATCCCTGTGCTGCTGTGTTTATGTCTTAAAAGTGACTAACTGTCATAAACCAAGAAATAACATAAGGCAAACTTCTCCAAGAGTAACAACTAAACAAGGTTAGCAGCAACATCTTTGCGAACTCCAGGTAAGGTAGGCAAAGTTGGGTATTGATGGCTCTGGACTAAAAACTAGTTGGTAGTATGTGGAGCATTTGATGTATCAAAGCATCTCTAGGTTTTCTTTTAATTACATGAAGTTTACATATGATTTTGCCTTCAAGCCAGCAGTTTACTGTAAATATTAAACAGGACTATGTGTTCATGGGAAATAGATGGGAAAACAGTGGAAACAGTGTCAAACTATATTTTTGGGCTCCAGAATCACTGCAGGTGGTGACTGCAGCCATGAAATTAAATGACACTCCTTGGAAGGAAAGTTATGACCAACCTAGATAGCATATTCAAAAGCAAAGACATTACTTTGCGAACAAAGGTCCATCTAGTCAAGGCTATGGTTTTTCCAGTGGTCATGTATGGATGTGAGAGTTGGACTGTGAAGAAAGCTGAGCGCCGAAGAATTGATGCTTTTGAACTGTGGTGTTGGAGAAGACTGTTGAGAGTCCCTTGGACTGCAAGGAGATCCAATCAGTCCATTCTAAAGGAGATCAGTCCTGGGTGTTCATTGGAAGGACTGATGCTAAGCTGAAACTCCAATACTTTGGCCACCTGATGCAAAGAGTTGACTCATTGGAAAAGACTCTGATGCTGGGAGGGATTGGGGGCAGGAGGAGAAGGGGACGACAGAGGATGAGATGGCTGGATGGCATCACTGACTATGGACGTGAGTCTGAGTGAACTCCGGGAGTTGGTGATGGACAGAGAGGCCTGGTGTGCTGCAATTCATGGGGTCACAAAAAGGAGGACACGACTGAGTGACTGAACTGAATGTGTTTGGAGGTATTTTAATTCCTTCAAAATGTAAAAAACCACCTGCAGTCTTTTTGACTGGGCAGAAAATTCAGATTTGGCTTTCAGAAACAGTCCTGCTACTTGGTGGCCATGTGGTTTGGGAGGTCCAATCTCATGAATCTTATGAAAAGTTACTGTGAGGATCACGTGAGTTTCTTAATATGTGGCAGTCATGCAGGGCTTCTCTGATGGCTCAGATGGTAAAGAATCCACCTGCTATGCAGGACACCTGGTTTCAATCCCTGGGTCATGAAGATCCCCTGGAGAAGGGCATGGCAACCCACTCTAGTGTTCTTGCCTAGAGAAACTCCATGGACACAGGAGCCTAGCGGTCTACAGTCGACTACAGTCTATGGGGTTGCAGAGTCAGACACAACTGAGCAACTAAGCAGTTAAGTCATGCAGAGAAAACCCTAAGTCTCTCCAAATCACTGTGTGTTATTGAGACACTTTGCACATGGACATCACATCATGCTGCAAATACCATCCCATAATCTTTACTCGTTATGTCCTGGTTGTGGGTTCTTATTCCATAGAAGATGTTATGTACTCTAATTTGCCTTGTAGTTACCTTGAGATACTCCCAGATGTTACTCTTTTCTGTTACAAATACTTCCCCCAATTTATTCTCTGCCTTTTGATTTGTGTTTATGGTATTTTTGCTATAGAAGCTTTAAGATACTGTCTCTGACGTTTTCCCCTAATGATCATTTTCTTTTTTAAGTGGATTAGTCTGTTTAAATATTTTTTTTTCTGTTTCTCCCTTCTGTTACAGTATCGTCTGTCTTCATCTGTCTTCCTGACTTAGACATTTATCCTTTCTTTCCAAAGGTTCCGATATGCTTTTTCTTTGTAGTATCTATTTTGACAGAGTTGGAATCAGCATATGGATATAACTCCAGATCTACCCATATATGAGCTCTTAGGATTTCAAGGTTTCCTTCAACAACTGTTCTCTTTATTTAAAAATCATCTTTTTTTCTAGTGATAGATGTTGATCTTATTTTTTAGCTGCAGTTATCCATATATCTGGTTTTAAAAGTCATATACCATTTTCTTGGACTTCACTATAAACAGCCTTTTCCACTTTGTAGTATAATGCCTAGGACAACCCCTTTCAGTTTTCCTGACATGTAATGATTTCTAAACATTGTTTTTAAAAATTGAGGTGAAATTGACATATCATAAAATACATCATTTAAAAGTGAACAGTTGTGTGGCACCTAGTACATTCTGCAACCACCACCCTTACCTAGTTCTAAAACATTTTCATCACCCCAAAATAAAACACTATACTCAAAAAGCACTCTTTATTCTCACCCTGCAGCTCCTGGCAACCACCAGTCTGCTCTCTGTTCGTAAGGGTTTACCTATTCTGGTTATTTCCTATAAATGGAATCATTCAATGTATGACCTTTAATGTCTAGTTTTCACTTAGTATGGTATTTTGGGAGCTCATTCACATTGTAGCATGTTACCTAGGTTATTTATTTTATGGCTGAATAATATCCCACTGGATAATAAGGTATGTATATACCATAATTTGTTTATGTGTTCATCAGATGATGGATATTTGGATTGCATCCACTTTTTGGCTATTTCAAAAAGTGCTGTTATGAACATTCATATACATGTACTTGTTTTCAATTCTTTTGGATATATATGGAATTGCTGTAACATTTTTCTTTTTTTGGTGTTAGTTGCGGCATGTGGGATCTAGCTCCTGGTGAGGGATTGACCCTCCCTTGCCGCATGAAGTGCAGAGCATTAGCCACTGGACCACTAGGGAAGTCCCAGTAACGTAGTGTGATTTCTTTTCCTTTTTTCTTGGCCGTGCCACACTGCTTGCGGGATCTCAGTTCCCTGACAAGGGACTGAACCTAGACCTCAACAGCAAAAGCCCGGAATCCTAATCACCAGGCCACTGGGGAACTCTGTTATGATTTCTTGATTTTTAGTTTATACCTCTTCATCTGGAATTCTCACAGTTAGATAATGTTTTATATAATATGTATAATTTATACTTAGAATGTTAGTAATTACCTTGTTCTTCCATCTGCTTAGCATTCTGCGTTCCTGTCTCTAATTCATCCCCAGATGTTGAACCATAGTTTAAATTTCAGTATGTTCAATCAGATTTGTTTTTGTGTTTTGATGATATCCTTTCCAGGACACTCATCCTCTAGCTCCAGCTAGATTACTCGTGAGACCTATAGTTCTGGAGTCTCCTTTGCTGTCAGTAGGAGATTCTTTCTGCCTCCAGTGTCAAGAGTCCCCAGTTCCACATCATGTATATTCCTCTTTTCTCAGTTTACTCCTTTTTGGTGAAACATCCTCTGGTAGCTCTTAAAGAAGGCTCAATCCTTGGACCTCATTTCTTTGTTTATGCCAACTCCGAGGAAATTCCATCTAGTCTGTGGCTTTAGAAGCTTTCATTGATGTTTAGTCACTGAGTTTTGTCCAGCTCTTGTGACCCTATGGATTGTAGCCTGCCATGGGAATCCATGGGATTTCCCAGGTGAGAATACTGGAGGGGGTTGTCAGTTTTTTCTCCAGGAGATCTTCCTGATTCAAGGATCAAACCTGTGTCCCCTGCATTGCAATGCAGAGCAGTGCTCAGTTGTGTTCGACTCTTTGTGATCACGTGGACAGCAGCCCATGTTGCAGGTGGATTCTTTACCGCTGAGCCACGAGGGGAGCCCATCTTTGCTGTTACTACACTAAAATTCCTACTTCCAGCACAGACCTCTGAAATCCAGTCTTAGATATGCAACCACCAATTCAGCATCCCTAGTCAGATCTCTAATACACACCTGGCCTTTATCCCAAACTGAACTCCATTTTTGCAGCTCAAACCTACTCTCTTCCAAGACATATCTGTCTTAACAAATGGCAGCTTGATTCATCCTCACACCAAATTCCTAAATCATCCTTGCCTTTTTTTCTCTTATACCACATACCGACTTGGTCACCAAATCCTCTTGGCTTGATCTTAATAATATATTTCCCAGTTTGGTCACTTATAACCTCTACTACAAACACCCCAATCTGAGTTGCCTTCTCTAACCCTTACTATTGTGAAAGCCCTTTCCTAACTGTTCTCTTTACCACATGTGACCCCCACCAAAGTCTTTACTATTGATACGCCCAGCATGTAGAGTGGACTTTTTCCCACATACTCAAAAATCTCCACTGGTTTTCCATCTTCAGAATAAAATTTAAAGTTTCTTTATCTAGCTCTACAAGGGAGTGTTAGGATCCTGGCAGGAAAACAGGTGGATATCACACTCAAATTGCGGGATTTGGAGAGTGTGTATTGAAGGAACTCTTCCCAGAGGTGTGAGGGGTTTATGGAAGCCACCAGGCTCGCTGCGTGCCATTCCCTGGAGCTGGCAGCCTTGGAGAGGTATTAGGCACCCACCCCCTGACCCCCCACTTCCAGCCTGAAGTACACAGGACAACTCCAAGCTGCTGAAGGTCATCTGACAGAAGTGGGGCTCTCAGTAAAGACATCCACCATCTGAGTTCTTGCAGGGGCCTCCCGTTGGCCAAATCTCACAGGAAGCCAGAGGTCAAGGGAGCTTGTTGACTGGGCCATAAACAGCTTCCCAGGGAGCAGAGAAGAGTGGAGAGTGGGTGTGGGGGGACTAAAGGAAAGCAGCCAACACAACGGGCACCGTGAGCTGGCCTCTACTCGTCTCCTGCCACTCTTCCCAGTCACACAGGCCTCCTTTCACACTTGCCCAGGCCGCTGCCCTTGTTCATCTGCCTGGAAGGCTCTTCCCCCAGACATCAGCATGGCCTGCTCCTTTGTTGAGGTCTCTGTTTAACTGTAACCTCAACCAGAGAGGCCCTGTCTAAAAGAGCTCCCTGCTACCCCAGCACTCCACCCCCGAGTCCTGCTGTTCCCCAGAGTACTGATTACTACCTGATGTGCTGCGTGATACTTTCAGATTATGAGAAAGCCCCATTAGAGCAAGGACCTTGTTTGTTCACTGCTTCCCTAGAATTGAGAATAATGTCTGGCACATAGTAGGTTCTCAAACATTGGTTAAATGAACGTACGCAAGGGATGAAAAAAACTTTTGAGATCTTGGAAAAAGTTTTTCAACTCTCATTGTTGAATGATGGTATTTGGGAATAGACTCTTAACTGGAAATAATTTTTCCTAAAAAGCCTTAGCACTGCTTATTGTTTTTAGCTAAAAACAAAAATGTCATTCTTTTCCCCATGCTTTTGTTATAACCTTTGTTGACAGAGGCCATAAACAGCTTCCTAGGCCGCAGAGCAGAGTGGAAGGGGGTGTGGGAGGACAGAAGGAAAGTAGCCAACTCCACTTTCTTTTCTTGACCTGATTTTTTTTTTTAGAATCATCTCTTTATTGCTTAGTGTTCTGAGATTTGCAATAATGCCTTGGTTTAATCTTTTTTTACTTGTTCTGCACGGTACTCAGTGAGCTATTTGTTTCAAAATTTTCTTGCAGTCCTGGGAAATTTTCTTGAATTATTCCTTTAATATTTCTTCCACACTGTTTTCTATGTTCTCTTTCTAGAACTCATTATTTGCACATTAGATTTCTGGACTGAGCCTCTAAATTTTTTATCTCTTACCAACTGTTGTCCATTGCTTTTCCTACTTTCTGAGAGGTTTCAACTTTATCTTTCAATCTTACTAAGTTTTTCCGTTTCTACCTTTATACTTTTAATTTCCCAGAGCCAGTGGTACATTGGTAAATACTGTTACATGTATGTTCGGCTGTATGTGTGTATATATATATATGTAACATTATATTTATGTATGTTGGTAAATGTTTAACTCTCGGGGGTGTGGAGGGGAAAACCTGATCTATAGGGTTAACCAACTGTGGGATGTAAAATCTCCCACTATGGCTGATTCCAGGCTACCAGTGGGATGTCAGCGTGGAGCTGGGAAACGTTGCTTAGTAGTATACCAACTATAGATATTTTGCCTATATAAAAACAATAAACATAAATGACTTCAAGGCTATAGATGATAATAAAACAATATAAACTAATTGATGTAAACTAATTGGGAAGTGATGAGCTTTGAGTATTTCTTACGTTTGTTTGAATATAATTTATCTTTCAGTTTATATAATTTAATTTTTGATAATGCCCCGCGCCTAACTGTTTTGCAAAATTCCTCAAAAAGTAACAGTTGGTTCTTGTGAGCTCTTTTTAGCCAGATCCAGCTCACCAGTGCTCAGAGCTCATCTTTGTTCCCTGAACTTTCTTTTTATAGAAGTTTCAGAGATACATCTTCGTATCTCTGAATACACTAATGATAATCTTAACCTTCTTGTCCCTGTATAATGTCTGCTTTCTCTGAGCTCATTTTTCGTTTGTTTCTCTTTTATATTAGAGGTTTTCTTCAAATGTTTAGTAACCCTGGTGAGGATCTGAATTGTTGATGCCCACTGTGCAGTACAGTATACTGTTCAGTCACTAAGTTGTGTCTGACTCTCTTGCGACTCCATGGATTGCAGCATGCCAGGCTTCCCTGTCCTTCACTATCTCCTGGAGTTTGCTCAAACACCCATGCGTTGAGTCGGTCAGGCTATCCAACCATCTCATCCTCTGTCACCTCCTCCTCCTCCTGCCCTCAATCTGCCCCAGCATCAGGGTCTTTCCCAGTGAGTTGTTGTATCCAAATGTAGTTACTCTTTTGACCACAAGGGGCATGTGTGCTGGCGAAACTAACTACCTATACCTGCAGCTACTTATAATTTAAAAGCATTCTCACATTTGTTGTTTGATTTTCACAACTTCCCAAAAAGTTTATTCTAGACTTCTTTGGAAGAAGGTTTGACATAAATTCATTTAATTAAGAAAATTATCCCCATTTTAAAGATGAGGAAGTTGGGGCTCAAAAAAGGTAACTCAAACTAAGGCCCTTTGGATGTTTGGGGTCCTTATCACTACACCTCCACGCCTCTTATCCATTTACTAATTTTTTTAAAAAGAGAAGTGTAAATAATAAAGACCTGTGTTCTATATTTAAAAATTATTAACAGTAACATTTTTGCTAATTCCTAATATATGACAATATATCCATTAGAGAAATCAAAATTTTAAATCTCTGGAAGTCTGTGAATTTAAGTACTTTTTAATATTGCTTCTGTCTCTATTATTATTATTATTTTTGCCACACTGCGTGGTCTGCAGGGTCTTGTTTCCCAACCAGGGATTGAACCTGTGCCCTCAGCAGTGAAAGTACAGATTCCTAACCCCACTGGACCACAGGGAATTCCCTCCCTCTCATTTCCTCACCTGTGAGTAAAAATTAGTGTTCTCTTAAACTAAGGATAAGCGTGGCCTTTCAGCTCTAAACTGGTGCTGGTCCCAGTCCCCAGCCTCGCCTGCAGTCACACTGCTTCGTGCACTACTACCGGTTGCTGTGCCATGTGTAACAGCAGATTCAGAACGATAACCCCCCAGAGCAAGACAGTGACTCCGCCAGGGGGAGAGGTGGACAAGATTGGGCAGGGCTGCACAGAGAGTTTCAACTGTGTCTGTCATATTTATTTCATAAACTGGGTGGCAGGTACAGAGTTTGTTATTTTCTATGTTTTGCATGCCCAACATAATTCATTTTAAAAGTTTATGAGGTCTAGAGTAACAAACACAGTTCATTCACTCCACAAATATTTATTGAGCATTTTTGTGACAAGCATTCTCCTAGGTAGTGGTGAACAGCAATTTAGGGTCTCGATTCACTAATTCATTCAACACACATGTGCTATGCCAGATATTAATAAGGTGACTCACACCTGATCCTGCACCTTCAAAGACTTTTAGACTAGCGTGAGGTAGGGCACATTAGTTACTATGCGTGTAAACCTCGCAAGGTTGAAGTTAGTTAACAGAGGTACAGTGATAAAGAAAAATCAGAGAGTTTGGGAGGGCTTCACAGAGAAGACAGCAAATGAACTGGATCTTGAAGGAGCCGCTGAGAAAGTGGGGAGGGGTGCACTCGAGGCAAAGAGCCTCCTCCGCAGAGGGAACAGCATGAGCAAAGCATGGAGGCGGGAGTGTGTGCACTGTGAGGGTCCAGTGAGCATTCTGGTTTGGCTGATGAACTCAGTGGGAGGGAGAAAAAAAGCTGGGAAAAGAACTAGCCAAGCTACTGGACTATTCTGTAGGAGACATGGAGGTATTTGCTGTTGGTGAGGCCAGGAAGGCAGGGGAGTGGTGGGATGCTCATACAGCCTGGGTGGGTGCAAATAG
>NW_011495071.1:14238609-14244425 GCF_000754665.1 Bison bison bison
GGGTGCAAATAGGACTTGGAGAAACAGGAGCAGGTGGGAGATCACAGGACTGGAGTCCACACGACCTCCTATTTCATTTGGGCTGGGATCTCCTTCAGTTTCTGCTTGAACTCCTCCAAGGACGGGAAGCTCACCACTCAAAGAAGTTTAGATGTTACTGCTGGGTAGCAGTTCCCCACATGTCTACTGGGCCTCACATGGAGCTCCACTTCAAGGCCATGGTGCAGGGGAAGGAGAAACAAGAGGAAAAAGAACCTGGAAAGCACAAAGCGTGCTGTCACTCCAAGGTGACTGTCCTCCCTGCTGCTGGCAGTCAGCGTGCCTGAGGGGGAGCTGGGCTAGGGGAGCTGAGCAGGGAGAGGCTGCCTTGGGGCTCTGCTCTTCTCACTCAGGCCTGGCCAGCGGGCTGGAGGTTGGCACTTCTGGGTTGCCTCTGTGGTATCCCAGTGGGAATCCACAATGCTGGGCCTGGAATTCAGGGAGGACAGACAGACCACCTAGTGCTGGACGTGTGGGATGCTCCTGTGTCACCTGGGGTCCTGCTCTGCCAGCCTCTGCTCTTCCAGTCTAGGGAAAGGGCACTTTGGACTGATTGGGATCCTCTCAGCCAGGGCCATCAGCTCCGGCCCTCACACCCTGCCAACACGGCTTTTGGCTCAAAGTCTGGGACAAGACTGGTCCTCATGGAAGACTGATTGGGTATCCTATGCTCTCTGATAGAAACCGCCCCCATCCCCCACTCCTGCATGTTCCCAATTGCCCTAAATCTCTCTAGCCAACCTGTTGCAGTGTCTGAAATCCCATAATCGGAGTAGCATATACATCTCCTAGAGCTTCCCAGGTGTCTCAGTAAAGAATCTCCCTGGCAATGTAGGAGATGCCAGAGACGTGGGTTCGATCCCTGGGTAAGAAAGATCCCCTAGAGAAGGAAATGGCAACCCACTCCAGTAATCTTGCCTGGAAAATTCCATCAACAGAAGAGCCTAGTGGACTACAGTCTGGGGGGTCACAAAAAGCCTGACATGACTGAGCACATATGCACACATACATCTCCTAGAGGGTCTAATGCATTATTTGAGAGTCAACACGAATACAGTTATTTATTAACAAATTCACAAAGATTCAAAGGGCCCGACTGCTTCCGTAACTGTAAAGCCCTACACTAAAACAAAGAAAATGAACTAAAGTGCTATTATTTACAAATTACCCCAAGTGCTAACCACCTCTTAACTCAGGATCGAGCCCTTATGATCACATTTTTGCCTCCATAATCTCACTGGACCCTTACAGCAACCCTGTACCTCACAAATTATTAAACTTCTCTTTGCCTTGGTTTCCTCTTGTAAAATGGAGGTAAAGTCCCATGCTCAAGGTCACATGGCTAACATGAGGCCACCCACCAAGACTGGACGCTAGATTTTAGAAACAAAGTCTCATTTCTTCCTGTTTTTTTCTAAGCAGCTTGAGGTGTGACACACTCAACATTGCAGAAAGGATTACTGTCTGAGCAGGACAGGTCTCTGACCTTTGAAAGCAAGATAAGGAGTGGTTGGGACTGGGAACGGAAGTCAGGGGTCACCTGATGTTTTGGCAGGAACGTCACTGAGGAGGCTGCACTGGGACTTGGGGCTGTGGTCTGTAGGCCCTTTAGGTGATGAGACTCAGGTCCCCTGTACTGCAGGGGGACGAGCCAGGGACGGGGAGTCTGCACACAGTAGAACTGGGGTGGAACCCAGGCTGCTGGTGCCTGAGCCTGGCCTTCTCCATCTCTGCACTGTCCCCCACACTGCTCTGTGAACTCCGGCAAGTCTCCCTGCCTGGCTGATCCTTAGAGAAAAGAAGGAGGTTGGACCAGCTAGGTTCCAAGCCCTGTCCCTGGCAGTGCCATGCTAAAGCAGATGAAACTCTTCAAGCAGGAAGAGTTGAAACTAAAGCCGGTGAAACTCTTCAAGTCTCCAGCACCTCCGAAGAGAGGCCCTGGGGCAGGAAGGATGTGTTTCCAGTCCTAACTGAATCACTTTTTCTTACATCATAACAGATTCCTTTCTGGGCCTGCAACTGCCTGAAGGTTGGAAAATCAGCTGTATCTGTGAGTCATCTCCTGGGCTCTGCCCAACCTGCCCTTTTATTTCTTCATTCAGCAGCATCTTCGAGATGCTAATAATGGGCCTGGCCCGTCTCCTCTCTCATCCATCCATCATTCCAGTCAACAAATATTTACTGAACCGTGTGTCAACTGCTATGTTAAGCTTTGAGATGTAACAGTGAGCATAACCAAAATGGTCCCTGCTCTCATGGAGCCTGCAGGGGTTTGGAGGGGAGAGATATTAAAGAATCACCATACAAGTGCAGGTGCCAGTGGTAACAAGTGCTACAGAGGAGCCGGGCCTGGTGCTGTAAGAACTGAGGGTGGTGGTGAAAGTGAAAGTCGCTCAGTCGTGTCCGACTCTTTGCAACCCCATGGACTATGTACAGTCCATGGAATTCTCCAGGCCAGAATATGGGAGTGGGTAGTCTTTGTCTTCTCCAGGGGATCTTCCCAAACCAGGGGTCAAACCCAGATCTTCCCCATTTCAAGTGGATTCTTTACCAGCGGAGCCACAAGGGAAGCCCGAGGATGGTGGTGGGATGGGTAAATTTCACCAAAGAGGGCAGAGGTTTCCCTGACGAAGTGGCTCTTGAGCTGTTATTTGACGTAAAGGGGAGTGAAGAGGGGGGGATTGTAGTGGGCATTCTAGGCACAGGAAATAGCCTTTATAAAGGGCTTTTGGCAGACAGAGCCCAGTGAGTCGGGAAGGGAAGGACAGAGGCAGGGGCCAGATTCACAGGACTTCATAGGCCTTTGAAAGGAATTGTTTGGGCTTCCCAGGTAACTCAGTGGTAAAGAACCACCTGCCAATGCAGAAGACACAGGAGACATGGGTTGGATCCCTGGGTCGAGAAGATCCCCTGGAGGAGGGCATGCAACCCACTCCAGTATTCTTGCCTGGAGAGTCCCAAGGACAGACGAGCCTGGCAGGCTACTGTCCATGGGTCACAAAAAGTCAAACATGTCCTAGCACAAACACATGCTGCTTATCTGACCAGAAAAGTAGCATCATCCAAGGCAATGGCACCCCACTCCAGTACTCTTGCCTGGAAAATCCCATGGACAGAGGAGCCTGGTAGGCTGCAGTCCACGGGGTTGCTAAGAGTTGGACACGACTGAGCGACTTCACTTTCACTTTTCACTTTCATGCATTGGAGGAGGAAATGGCAACCCACTCCAGTGTTCTTGCCTGGAGAATCCCAGGGATGGCGGGGCCTGGTGGGCTGCCGTCTAGGGGGTCACACAGAGTCGGACACGGCTGAAGCGACTTAGCAGCAGTAGCAGCCTCATATGCAAGACTATAAAATGCAGATATAGACATGGAAGTAAATATATGATGAATAGACAAATAGGGCCTCCAGGTGGTGCAGTGGTAAAGAATCTGCATGCCAGTGTAGGAGATGCCAGAGATGTGGTTTCAGCCCCTGGGTTAGGAAGATCCCCTGGAGTAGGAAACAGCAACTTGCTCCAGTATTCTTGCCTGGAAATTTCCATGGACAGAGGAGCTGGGAGTTTCGGGGGCGAGGGGGAGGGTGGCTACAGTCCATGGGGCCACAAAGAGTCGGACACAGCTGAGCACGCACATCTTTTCTTTAGAGCAGCAAGGATAAAGGGTTTTAATCAGGGTAAGTACTGTCATCAACTTTACATTTTTAAAGTATTCTGGCTGCCCACTGGGTGAAGAATGGATGAAGGGGAATGGAAGGGGAAGTGGACCTAGTGAATTTGAGAGATCAGAGAGGAGCCCAGAGTCCAAAGCAGAGATGACTGTGGCTTGGACTAAGGTGTCAGTATAGAGAGGGAGAAGAGTAGAGAAGTTGGAGAAATATCTAGACAGCAAACCTGTCAAGACTTGGGGTTGGGTTGGATGTTGGGAGTGAAAGAGACAGAGGTATGAAAGATGACTGCCAGTCTCTGGCATGGGCAGGAGGGGTGAAGGTCTATTCAAGAAGACAGGGAACTCTGGGTGGGCACAGGTGTGAACAGCACATTATGAGTTCAGATTTGGAGATGTTGAGTTTGAACTGTCTATAAGATATCCAACTAGGTCAAATAGTAAGTAACACTCAGCACTTATACGTGTGAGGCATTTCATTAAAGACATTGTATTATCTCATTTAATTCTTTTAAAAAAATATTTAATTAATTTACTTTTTGGCTGTGCTAGCTCTTCTTAACTGCAGGGCTTTCTCCAGTTGCCACGCACAGGCTTCTCACTATGGTGGCTTCTCCTGCTGTGGAGCGCAGGCTCTGGAGCGCAGGCTCAGCAGTTGTGGTGCATGGACTTAGTGGCCTTGCAGCATGTGGGGTCTTCCTGGACCAGGGATGGAACCTGTGTCCCCCACATTGGAAGGCTGATTCTTATCCACTGGACCACCAGAGAAGTCCTATCTCATTTAATTCTGGTGGTCACTCTATTAATAGAGAGTATCAGCATCTCAATTTTCCAAAAGACACCAGGGCACAGAAAGAGAAAGCAGGCAGGTAGTTGGACATACAGGTCTGAAGCTCAGAAGAAAGCTCTGGACTGGAGACGTAGAGTCTTCAGGGAAACTGAAGCCACAGTCAAGTGAAACTGCCCAAGGAGAGATAAGTTCAGCTTCTCTCCTGTCTTACCTCCACCCATGTCTAGCTGGTCTCTGCTCAGGTCCACGGCCCCGTGCTGGGTAGGGGAGACCCACACTCTTCATTCTCCGCTCAAGAGCTGGGGTCTAGTCATCCTCCCCATTAATCTGCCAGGACTGTGATTTGCTTCTAAATAATAGAATTCAAAAGGAGTGACAGTTCAGAACTTCTGAAGCTAGGGCAGAAAAAGTCTTGTTACCTGGGACACTCAGGTTCGGGGTAGGAAGGTTGACCCTGAGACCTCCAAGCTGAGAGCCGAGGTCACACAGAGGCCATGTGCAGGTGCCCTGGAATCCGCCACACTGGAGGCCTGGACACTAGCCAGCATACCTGGGCACCTGGGTAAGGGTGTCTCCATGTGACTCCTGGCCCAGCCCTGAAGTCTCCTGTAGCCACCCAACCTTCTCAGCCGAGGCCCTGAGCCAGTCCTGCCATAGCCTATCTGAATTCTTTTTTTAATATTTATTATTGGCTGCATTTCAACGGTATGTGAACTGTGAACTTCCAGATGTTCAAGCTGGATTTAGAAAAGGCAAGGGAACCAGAGATCAAATTGCCAACATCCACTGGATCATCGAAAAGGCAAGAGAGTTCCAGAAAAACATCTATTTCTGCTTTATTGACTATGCCAAAGCCTTTGTGTGGATCACAATAAACTGGAAAATTCTTAAAGAGATGGGAATACCAGACTACCTGACCTGCCTCTTGAGAAATCTGTATGCAGGTCAGGAAGCAACAGTTAGAGCTGGACATGGAACAACAGACTGGTTCCAAATAGGAAAAGGAGTACGTGAGGGCTGTATATGGTCACTCTGTTTATTTAACTTATATGCAGAGTACATCATAAGAAACGCTGGGTTGGATGAAGGACAAGCTGTAATCAAGACTGCTGGGAGAAATATCAATAACCTCAGATATGCAGATGACACCACCCTCATAGCAGAAAGCGAAGAACTAAAGAACCTCTTGGTGAAAGTGAAAGTGAAAGAGGAGAGTGAAAAAGTTGGCTTAAAACTCAACATTCAGAAAACTAAGATCATGGCATCCGGTCCCATCACTTCATGGCATATAGATGGAGAAACAATGGAAACAGTGACAGACT
>NW_011495071.1:14244525-14253257 GCF_000754665.1 Bison bison bison
GAAGAAAAGCTATGATCAACCTAGACAGCATATTAAAAAGCAGAGACATTACTTTGCCAACAAAGGTCCATCTAGTCAAAGCTATGGTTTTTCCAGTAGTCATGTATGGATATGAGAGTTGGACTATAAAGAAAGCTGAGCGCCAAAGAATTGATGCTTTTGAACTGTGGTGTTGGAGAAGACTCTTGAGAGTCCCTTGGACTGCAAGGAGATCCAACCAGTCCATCCTAAAGGTAATCAGTCCTGAATATTCATTGGAAGGACTGATGTTGAAGCTGAAACTCCAATACTTTGGCCACCTGATGCGAAAAGCTGACTCATTTGAAAAGATCCTGATGCTGGGAAAGATTGAGGGTGGGAGGAGAAGGGGATGACAGAGGATGAGATGGCTGGATGGCATCACTGACTCAAAGGACATGAGTTTGAGTAAACTCCAGGAGTTGGTGATGGACGGGGAGGCCTGGCGTGCTGCAGTCCCTGGGGTCACAAAGAGTCGGACACGACTGAGCAACTGAACTGAACTGATTGGCTGCATTGGGTCTTAGTTTGCGTCAGGCAGGATCTTCATTGTGGCGCAGGATTCTCTAGTGGAGGCGCCCAGGCTCAGTAGTTGTGTTGCTCAGTCTTAATTGCCTCTTGGCAGGTGGGATCTTAGTTCCCTGACCAGGGATAGAACCCATGTTCCCTGCATTGGAAGGCAGATTCTTAACCACTGGACCACCAGGGGAGTCTCTTATCTGAATTCTTGACTGCAGAATCCTTAGAATAATTCAGTGATTGTTTTAAGGTACTAAGTATTGGGATAATGTGTTTCACAGCAAAAATAACAGGCGGGAACATTTTACTGAGGATGGGGAGGCCAAGTTTCTACAGCTTCCTGGCTGGTAGAGGGACAGGACAGCGGGTTCCTGGCCATTCTACACTTACCACGACTCCTAGTTCTCACTTCATCTCACCCTGAACTGGAGTCACGTTCGGATGGGTCTGTCTGTCTGTCCTATATGACTGGCTGTGGCCCTGCCCAGGGAAGATGGCAGGACCTTCCAGTTGCCTTGAGTCTTCAGTGTCCAGCACAGAACCTGACGTGAGGGAATCAGTAAGTGCTCGCCTGGTACCTGCAGCTCGCAGTTGGTCTGATGTTTATTTCACCAGGAGCAGGGATCTCAAACTTCGTCCTTGTTCACCAGGAGCAGGGATCTTAAAATTCTTCCAAGGACATGGGATGCTAGACGGAAGCTCTTCCTGGACACCTCACACAGAGACGTGGCATTGTGCTGAAAGCAGTTTTTCTAAAAGCATTTTTGTGGACACAACATTTTGATTGAAACAAAGACCTGATCAAAAATGAGTATTCCCCAGTTGCTGGTTTTTTTCTTTTCCTATAGTGTTGGCTATTTTTTTGCTTCCTAAGGCAATTTTCAACTGTGTGATAGTTTTTAAGCATTTCTGTCCATTTTTAGAACTTTTTCAGGATTTTTTTTTAACCTAATTGTAATTTGCTTTAGCCTACCTTACAGCTTTTCAATATTTAAAATAGTTGGAAGTTGTAACTGTCTGAAGGTCTCACTGATGAGGGGACTGCTTGGGCCTATGGACTCAGAGTCACAGAGGAAGAAAGCCAGAGGAGGCCCTTTACTGGGGTGCTTGGTTTGTGGATTCTTTACTGTCTGAGTCACTAAGATGCTGCTTTGTGTGTGGATGAGGTGAGGCTCTGAGAAGGGGGCTGTTCAGGGTCACACAGCTGCTGGCCTAGTGCCCTTTTCCCCTGTGTTCCTGTTCCATGTGTGAGCGGAAATGGTCTCTAGGTGGGATTATGTGAGTTGTTTAAATCTCTCTTTTGCATGTTTTGTATTTTCTGATGTTTATGTAAGAGTATGAATTGCTTTGGGTACAAGATAAAAATGAAGTGAGTGCAATTGTACAGCAGTTTGAACATTCTTTGGCATTGCCTTTCATTGGGATTGGAATGAAAACTGATCTTTTCCAGTCCCGTGGCCAGTGCTGAGTTTTCCAAATTTGAGCTCATTTCACATGCTAGCAAGGTAATGCTCAAAATCCTTTAAGCTAGGCTTCAATGGCTTATGTGAACCGAGAACATCCAAATGTACAAGCTGGATTTAGAAAAGGCAGAAGAACCAGAGATCAAATTGCCAACATCTGTTGGATCATAGAAGCAAGGGAATTCCAGAAAAATATCTGCTTCATTGACTAACTAAAGCCTTCGCCAGTGTGTATCACAACAAACTGTGGAAAATTCTTAAAGAGATGGCAATACCAAACCACCTTACCTGTCTCCTGAGAAACGTGTATGTTGGTCAAGAAGCAACAGTTAGAACCAGACATGGAACAACGGACTGGTTCCAAATTGGGAAGGGAGTAACGTCAAACTGTATATTGTCACTCTGCTTATTTAACTTATATGCAGAGTACGTCATGTGAAATGCCAGGATGGATGAAGCTCAAGCTGGAATCACAATTACTGAGAGAAATATCAATAACCTAAGATATCCAGATAACACCACCCTAATGGAAGAAAGAGGAACTAAAGAGCCTCTTGAGGAAGGTGAAGGAGGAGAGTGAAAAAGCTGGCTTAAAACTCAACATTCAAAAAACTAAGATCATGGCATCCAAGCCCATATCTTCATGGCAAATAGATGGGGAAAAATGGAAACAGTTACAGACTTTACTTTTAGGGGCTCCAAAATCACTGCAGATGGTGACTATAGCCATGAAATTAAAAGATGCTTGCTCCTTGGAAGAAAAGCTATGCAAACCTAGACAGCATATTAAAAAGCAGATATATCCCTTTGCTGACAAAGGTCTGTATAGTCAAAGCTATGGTTTTTGCAATAGTCATGAATGGATGTGAGAGTTGGATCATAAAGAAGGCTGACCACTGAAGAATTCATGTTTTTGAACTGTGGTGTTGGAGAAGACTCTTAAGTCCCTTGGACAGCAAGGACATCAAACCAGTCAATCCTAAAACAAATCAACCCTGAATATTCATCGGAAGAACTGAAGCTGAAGCTCCAATACTTTGGCCATCTGATGTGAAGAGCTGACTCACTGGAAAAGCCCCTGATGCTGAAAGATTGAAGGCAGGAGGAGGAGAGGGTAACAGAAGATGAGATGGTTGGGTGGCATCACTGACTCAATGGATGTGAGTTTGAACAAACTCTGGGAGATAGTGAAGGACAGGGAAGCCTGGCATGCTGCAGTCCATGGGCTTGCAAAGAGTCAGACACAACTAAGCTACTGAACAATTCAACAACACAATGCAAGATTTAAAAACAACAACAACAACACAGTAAAAGAATGAAAGAATTCTATTAAAGGTATTTCACCTGAAGCTCCCGCCTCATCCCAACACACACAGACACACAGACAGACACACACACACACAGACACACCAGTATCACTGCCCTCCCTTACAGTACTGACTCTCTAATGGTAATGGCTTTTGGGACATTTCTGGCTCAGACTCAGGGTCACACAGATCCCAGCCTTGAGCCACAGGGTCCAGGGAAAGCCCGTATGTTGTGGGTACACAGATCTCTTGGACCTGCCTACCCAAGTGAGCCCCAGTGCCCAGAGATTTAGTGGGACCATGAGTCCCAGGGAGTCCCACCAGAGGGCAGCAGGGAGCTGGCTGAGGCTCTAGTGAGTCAGTCCCTCTGCTGAGAATGTCCCTGAGGGTTCAGAGGCTCCATGGAGAAGAATTTAGGTCAGATTCTGAAGGAATAGAGTGGGAAAGCTGCTTTAGGCTTGTGTGGAGGGATGGCCTGTATAGAGCTAAGGAGGCAGGAATTAACAGGTCAGAATTGCCAGATGTGAAGATGGGGACTAGATGCTCCATGCAGGCAAGGCGGGATGGTGTTTGTTTTATGCAATCACCTACAGGTGTAAGTACCCTTAGACCTGTGCCTGGCATATAATATGTATTGAATTAATATGTATTGGTCAAATGCACAGATGAAGATACTGTTGGGTGGGACAAGGGAGGAAAGGGAAATGGTAGTAAATGTTTGAGTCGAAGACAGAAAGGAATTTTTACTTATTGAGCACCTTCTATTTGTTGGGCCATATACTAATAGTAGGCTCTTTAGGGACTTCCCTAGTGGTCCAGCGGCTAAGACTCCATGCTCCCAAAACAGGGGGTCCAGGTTTGATCATTGGTTAGGGAACTAGATTCCAAACGCTGCAACTAAAAGATTTCGCATGTTGCAACTAAAACCTGGTGCAGCCAAATAAAAAAAATATCTTTTTTAAAAAGCTGATGGCTTAGTGATATGTTATTTCCGCAGGACTGTCTTATATATAGTCCTTCCCTAGGACCAGTCAAGAGAAAGAAACTGTGAAAGTGTTAGTTGCTCAGTCTTGTCCGACTCTTTGCAGTCCCACAGATTGTACGTAGCCCAGCAGGCTCCTCCGTCCATGGAATTCTCAAGGAAAGAAGACTGGAGTGCCATTTACTTCTCCAGGGGATCTTCCAGACCCAGGGATCAAACGTGGGTCTCCTGCATAGAAGGCAGATTCTTTACTGTCTGAACCACCAGGGAAGCCTCTGGACAAAGGCTCTTCTAATCATGGGTGGTGGTGATTTGTCCTGATAATTAGGTTGCAAAGGCCCTTGGACAGATGTAGAGAGGTGCACTGGTGGAGTCTAGGCCAGGCCACGTTACAAGCCACATGGTCTTAGGAGACCCAGTTGCTCTCTGTGGGCCTCTGTATCCTCCTCTCAAAATGAGGATTAAAAACTATTGCCCTGCCCACCTCCTAGAGATGCTATGATCAGAAAAGGCGAGAAAGCACACAAGACTGCTGTGTTTTAAATTCCATCCAGTTCAAATATTTGTAATTGTACTCAGCCAAAGAGCATGTAAAACTTAAAAAAAAAAATCATTACTTTGTTTTTATAAACTGAGAAATTTGCCATGACTAAGGAAATTGGTTGGGAAAAATTCACATCTTATTTTGATCAATTACAGGAGGAATCGATCCAGAATGGAACTGGTACCATGTCTTTACGCTGAATTCAAATGTTACTTCTTAGCCTGTAGAGAGCCTTTTCTTAATTATATAAAATGAAAAATTTGGAAAAGAATTCTTTAGGGCCTGATAGCTTGGTAGTGGTGCTTGATAGTCAGTAGTGGTGCTTATTAATCTTGGGTGTACATTAGAATCACCTGGGGAGTTTTAGGGCCATACCAGTACACCAAGACCAATTATGTGTGTGTGTGTATATATATATATATATATATATATATATATAATGACTTATTGATTTATTTTTGGCTACACTGGGTCTTTATTGCTGCCTGTAAGCTTTTTCTGGTTGTGGCGAGCAGGGGCTACTCTAGTTATGGTACCCGGATTTCTTGTTGTGATGCCTTTTTTGGCTGAAGAGCACAGGCTCTAGGGCATGTGGGCTCAGTAGTTGAGGCATATGGACTTAGTTGCCCTATGGCATGTGGAATCTTCCCAGACCAGGGATCAAACCCATGTCCCCTGCATTGACAGGGACAATTAACCACTGGATCACCAGGGAAGTCCAATACCAATTATATTGCTTGCGGTAGGGTACAGGGATTTTTGTTAAAGTTCCCAAGTAATTCTAACAGGCAGTAAGGTCTATAGGTACATGAAAGCATGATACGAGAAAGTTAAAATGGGGGAGTGGCTAAGGTATAGAGTTTGAAGACCCTGAGCTCACCTCTTCTTTTGGGCACAGTAAAATTACAACTATTTGCAGGGCATTGTTGATGAGAAAGACCTGAGATCTAGCAGAAATGGTCTTCTACAACTCAAGATGTAAAGAAGGAACCACAACAAGATAGCTAGGAGGGGTGGAGTCACAGCAAAGTCAAGATCCCCAGGTGGGCGACCCTCAAACAGGAGGATAACTACAATTGCAGAGGTTTCCTCAAGGAGTGAGCGGTCTGAGACCCGCACTGGGCTCCTCAACCTGGGAGTCTTGTACCAGGAAGACGAGACACTGGAACATTTGGCTTTGAAGGCCAGCAGGGCTTGCTTTCAGAAGAGCCAGAGAGCTGTAGGAAAGACACTCCACTCTCAAAGGGTGTACAAAATCACACTAAATCTGACGGACAAGCAAAAGCTAACAGTTTAGAACCATGAAACTAGCTCCATAAGAAATGTTAAAAAGGAGTTCTCTATGCAGAAAAGGTCAGGACTAAATATACGAAAAGGAAACAAATCTCATTGGTAAAGGCAAACACGCAGTGACGACGCTTTGACTGCCGACAGAGGTCCATCCAGTCAAAGCATCTTCACTGTGCATTGCCTTCACCAATGAGGTTTTTTCTTTTCATTATTATTATTATTATTTTGTGGTAAGATAATAAATCAGAATAAAGCTAGAGGAAGGTTAAAAGACAAAAGCAATAAAATCACTTACGTCTGCAATAAGTAGCTAAGGGATAAACAAAACAAAAAGATGTAAAAAGTGATGTCAAAAACAGTAAATGTGGCGGGGGGGACTGTGTGGAAGAGTAAAAATGCAGGTTGTTAAAACACATTGAAATTTGAGATCAGCAACTTAAAATAATAGCATACGTATAAAGATTGCTATATATAAACCTCATGTTAACCACAAACCCAAAGTCTACAGCAGATACACACAGAAAAGAAAGTAATCCAAACATAACACTAAAGATAATCATCAAATCATATGGGAAGAGAGCAAAACAAGAAGAAAGGAACAGAAGAATTACAAAAACAACCCTCAAATTAACAAAATGGCAATAAGTACACACCACTCCTGGGTATTTATCCAAAGAAAATGAACACACGAAGTGGAAAAGATACTTTTACCCTTGTGTGCATTGTGGCATTATTTACATTAGTCAAGATATGGAAGCAACCTAAGTGCTCACCAATAGATGAGTGGATGAAGATGTGGTGTACATAAATACAATGGAATATTACTCAGCCATAAAGAGGAACGGAATCTTGCCATATGGATGGATCTAGAGGGTATTATGTTAAATGAAGTATGTCAGACAAGGAAAGACAAATCCTGTGTGATTTCACTTATATGTTGAATCTAAAAAACAAATGAACAAAGACAACAAAACAGAAACAGAGATAGAAGACAAAAAAGGGGTTGCCAGAAGGGAGGGGACCCTGGTAGACGAGAGAGAAGTAAGGGAGATTAGGAGGTACAAATTTGCAGTTGCAAAATAACTGAGTCAGGCATGAAATATGCAGCGTGGGGAAAATAGTCAATAATTATGTAATATCTTTGTATGGTGACAGATGGTAACTAGACTTACTATGGTGATCATTTTGAAATGTATAGAAATACTGAATCACCATATTCTATAACAGGAACTCACATAGTGTTTTCGGTCAATTATACTTCAAAACAAACAAACGACTCATAGATAAGAGATTAGATTTGTCTTTACCAGAGGCGGGCGGTGGGAGGGAGGGGAATTCCATGAAGGCCCTCAGAAGATACAAACTTCCATTTATAAGATAAATAAAGGGATATAATGTACAACATAATAAATACATACAACACTGTTATATGAAACTTAAGAGAGTAAAATCTAAAAGTTCTCATCACAAGGAAAAATACTTTTTTGTATTTTTAAAATATTTTCTCTGTATGGGATGATGAATGTTTATTAAACGTATTGTAATCACCTCACGATGTGTCTAAATCAAATCATTATGCTGTAAACTTTAAACTTATACAGTGATGTATGTCAATTATATCTCAATAAAACTGGAAAAAAAAAGAAAAAAGCTAGAAGACACTGTCTAATTGAAATATAATGTAAGCCACGAAATGTTAACTTGAACTTTTGTAATAACCACTATTTTAATAATATATTTTACATAACCACATATCCAAAATATTATCACTTCAACATGTAACCATTATAAATAACTAAGAATGAGGTTATAAATAACTAAGAACTAAGTAATAACTAATAACTAAGTCATTATAAATAACTAAGAACTAAAGAGCCTCTTGATGAAAGTGAAAGAGGAGAGTGAAAAAGTTGGCTTAAAGCTCAACATTTAGAAAACCAAGATCATGGCATCCGGTCCCATCACTTCATGGGAAATACATGGGGAAACAGTGGAAACAGTGTCAGACTTTATTTTGGGGGGCTCCAAAATCACTGCAGATGGTGACTGCAGCCATGAAATTAAAAGACACTTACTCCTTGGAAAGAAAGTTATGACCACCCTAGATAGCATATTAAAAAGCAGAGACATTACTTTGTCAACAAAGATCCATCTCATCAAGGTTATGGTTTTTCTGGTGGTCATGTATGGATGTGAGAGTTGGACTATAAAGAAAGTTGAGCACTGAAGAATTGATGCTTTTGAACTGTGGTGTTGGAGAAGACTCTTGAGAGTCCTTGGACTGCAAGAAGATCCAACCAGTCCATCCTAAAGGAGATCAGTCCTGGGTGTTCATTGGAAGGACTGATGTTGAAGCTGAAACTCCAATCCTTTGGCCACCTGATGTGAAGAGCTGACTCATTGGAAAAGACCTTGATGCTGCAAAGGGAAGGCAGGAGAAGGGGACAACAGAGGATGAGATGGTTGGATGGCATCACTGACTCAATGGACATGAGTTTGGGCAAACTCCAGGAGTTGGTGATGGACAGGGAGGCCTGGTATGCTGTGGTTCATGGGGTCGCAAAGAGTCAGACATGACTGAGTGACTGAACTGAACTGAACTGACTGAA
>NW_011495071.1:14253357-14254038 GCF_000754665.1 Bison bison bison
CTTTGGCATAGTCAATAAAGCAGAAATAGATGTTTTTCTGGAACTCTTTTTTCGATGATCCAGTGGATGTTGGCAATTTAATCTCTGGTTCTTCTGCCTTTTCTAATCAGCCATCAGTTCAGTTCAGTTCAGTCGCTCAGTCGGGTCCAACTCTTTGTGACCCCATGAATCGCAGCACGCCAGGCCTCCCTGTCCACCATAAACTCCCGGAGTTCACACAGACTCATCGAGTCAGTGATGCCATCCAGCCATCTCATCCTCTGTCGTCCCCTTCTCCTCCTGCCCCCAAGCCCTTCCAGCATCAGGGTCTTTTCCAATGAGTCAACTCTTTGCATGAGGTGGCCAAAGTATTGGAGTTTCAGCTTCAGCATCAGTCCTTACAATGAACACCCAGGACTGATCTCCTTTAGAATGGACTGGTTGTATCCCCTTGCAGTCCAAGGGACTCTCAAGAGTCTTCTCCAACACCACACTTCAAAAGCATCAATTCTTCGGCGCTCAGCTTTCTTCACAGTCCAACTCTCACATCCATACATGACCACTGGAAAAACCATAGCCTTGACTAGACGGACCTTTGTTGGCAAAGTAATGTCTCTGCTTTTTAATATGCTTTCTATGTTGGTCATAACTTTCCTTCCAAGGAGTAAGCGTCTTTTAATTTCATGGCTGCAATCACTATCT
>NW_011495071.1:14254138-14266114 GCF_000754665.1 Bison bison bison
ACGTGAGTTTGGGCAAACTCCAGGAGTTGGTGATGGACAGGGAGGCCTGGTGTGCTGCGGTTCATGGGGTCGCAAAGAGTCAGACATGACTGAGTGACTGAACTGAACTGAACTGACTGAAGAATGAGATATTTTACATTTTTTATACTAAGTCTTCAGAATCTGCTGTGTATTTTATTCTTTTAAAAATATTTATTTATTTGGCTGAACCAAGTCTTAATTGCAGCATGTGGGATCTTGTTCCCTGACCAGGGATCAGACCCAGGCCCCCTGCATTGGCAGCGTGGAGTCTTATTAGCCACTGGACTACCAGGGAAGTCCCTATTTTATTTTTCAGAGCACATTATCAATTGAGACAATGCAGGCTAGCTACAATTCAAGTGGCAAATGGCTGTTGTTTGAGGTAGTACGGAGCTAGAATATATAAGCATTTTTCCAAATAATTCATTGAATTATGTTACTAATAATTGCTGCTGCTGCTGCTGCTGCTAAGTTGCTTCAGTGGTGTCCGACTCTGTGCGACCCCATAGACGGCAGCCCACCAGGCTCCCCCATCCCTGGGATTCTCCAGGCAAGAACACTGGAGTGGGTTGCCATTTCCTTCTCCAATGCATGAAAGTGAAAAGTGAAAGTGAAGTCGCTCAGCTGTGTCTGACTCTTTGCGACCCCATGGACTGCAGCCTACCAGGCTCCTCCACCCATGGGATTTTCCAGGCAAGAGTACTGGAGTGGGGTGCCATTACCTTCTCCGACTAATAATTGCTAGAATTTCTAAATCTTACAAAAACAATTAGAATACATGTATTGCTTTTATTGTTGTTTTTACACTTACAAGTTTAAATCTAAATCAAAGTTGTTATAACACTATCAGTAAAGTTTTGTGGTTTTCATCATATAGGTTTTATGGATAGGCAAAATATAGGTTTTATATTTACATATCTTTACAGATATGTTTTGCATATATTTTTTCTTTTGCATATATGTTTTCTTTCATTTCTAACTTGTTTATATTTTTGCTACTATTATAATGGGGGAAAGAGTTCAACTGCTTATTAAACTATTAATTTTGTGATATTAGCTTGGACCTGAGTTCCCTTATTAATTTTCGGTGTTTGAGGTTCTCCATGTTTTAAGGCATTATGCCCTATTGCCTGCAAATGAAGATAATTTTATTTCCTTCCCAATACTTAAACCTTTTATTTCTCTTTCAGGTCTGACTATATTGGCAAGACCTTCTAAAACATCATTAATAATAGCATCACTATAGGTATGCTTGTTCTTTTTTGAAAACTGTTTATTTTAATGGGAATATCTTTAAATGTCTCATTGTTAAAGAATGTGTATGCCAGGACTCATACATACACAGTGGTCCCTGGAGGTCCAGTGCTTAGGACTCTATACTTCCACTGGTGGGTGGGGAACTAAGATCCCCTGGGCCACACAGTGTGGCCAAAAAGAAAAAAAAATTGTGTGTGTCTGAGAGAAATACTCTCAAAGGAAACATTTGGTTATTTGTAATTTTCTAACACATTTCTTAAATTTTTTATTTTGAGATAAATATAGATTGCAAACAGAAGTTTGCAAAGACAGTAAAGAAGTCTGTATTGACCCTCCACCCAAGTTTACCGTATCTTACGTAACCGTGGGACAATATCAAAGTTAGAACATCCGCATTGGCACAGTGTACGTGTGCGTTATTCTACAGTCTATAGAATGCAGACGGTTTCATTCTGTTGTCATTTTACTTTATTGCCACTTACTTTTTTAATTGAAGGATATTTGCTTTATAGAATTTTGTGGTTTTCTGTCACACATCAAGAATCAGCCATCAGTTCAGTTCAGTCGCTCAGTCGTGTCCTCCTCTTTGCGACCCCATGAATTGCAGCACACCAGGCCTCCCTGTCCACCACAAACTCCCGGAGTTCACTCAGACTCACGTCCATCGAGTCAGTGATGCCATCCAGCCATCTCATCCTCTGTCGTCCCCTTCTCCTCCTGCATCCCCAATCCCTCCCAGCATCAGAGTCTTTTCCAATGAGTCAGCTCTTTGCATGAGGTGGCCAAAGTACTGGAGTTTCAGCTTCAGCATCATTCCCTCCAAAGAAATCCCAGGGCTGATCTCCTTCAGAATGGACTGGTTGGATCTCCTGGCAGTCCAAGGGACTCTCAAGAGTCTTCTCCAACACCACAGCCATAGGTACACCCATATCCGCTCCCTCCCGAACTTCCCTTCCTTCTCTCTCCACATCCCACCCTTTTAGACTGTCACAGAGCCCCAAAATACATAGCCAATGGGAATTTGCTGTTGTCATTTTATCGGTTTGTGTCACCACCATTGCAATCAAGATACAAACCACTTTGTCACTACAAAGATCTCCTTCATGCCACTCCTTTATCCACACCTGTCCCCTTCCAATCACCGTCCTTCACCTCTGGCAACCACTGATCAGTTCTCCATCTCTGTAAGTTTAAAATTTGAGATATGGGATCAGACAATGTGACCTTTTCAGCTTGGCTTCTTTTTTTTCACTCACAATAATGCCTTGAGAGCTATTCAAATTGTCATGTATCAATAGTTTGTTCCTGCTTATTACTAAGTGTATTCCATGGTATAGATGTACCACAGTTTTTAAAACAATTTAACTACAACAGGACAATTTGTCTGTTTCCAGTTTGGTTTGTTGTTCAGTCACCCAGTCATGTCTGACTCTTTGCGACTACCTGGACTGCCCCATGCCAGGCTTCCCTGTCCTTCACCCTCTCCCAGGGCTTGCTCAAACTCATGTCCATTGAGTCAGTGATGCTATCCAATCATCTTGTCCTCTGTCGTCCCTTTCTCCTGCCTTCAATCTTTCCCAGCATCAGGGTCTTTTCCAATGAGTCGGCTCTTCGCATCAGGTGGCCAAAGTACTGGAGCTTCAGCTTCAGCATCAGTCCTTCCAATGAATATTCAGGATTGATTTCCTTTAGGATTGACTGGTTTGATCTCTTTCCACTCCAAGGGACGCTCCAGTTTGGGGCTATTACCAAAAGTTGCTATGAACAATCACATACAAGTTTTCATGTGGACATGTTTCATTTTTTCTGGGATATTCAAGAGTGAGAATGCTGGAACATATGGTAAATGAATGTAAAGTTTTTTGAGAAACTGCCAAAGTGTCTTCCAGGATGGCCGTACCATTTCACATTCCCACTAGCAATCTGTGAGAGAGACAGTTTCTCTGCACACTCACCAGCATTTGATATTGTCACTATTTTTTATTTAGATTCTAACATGGTTTTTAAAATGAGTGATGGTTGTCTCAAATACATCTTCTGATATTTATTGAGTAATGTATATATACATAATTGCATTGTATCTTTTATTGGCTCTCTTGGTGAATTGCATGATTTTATCCAAAAATATACAGATATATTTTTCCCTCTCAACAATGCACTTTGCTTTTTGAGGGAGTAAGGGAGAAAAAGCAGGGTCCCACTGGAGTTTACAAAGAGTATGAAACTAGTCATATAGGATGGGAAGGGCCCCAAGATTCTTTTTTTTTTTTTTACTGATTTCTATAATCTAATGAAAATATGACATATGTAAGTACCTAATACATTTGTTGTTCAGCTGCTAAGCTGTGTCTCTGTGTGACCCCATGAACTGCAGCATGCTAGGCTTAACACATAGTATTCAATAAATGTCAACTGCCTTTTCTAGGAGAATTCTCCACAGGCTAGGTTGTACCTGGACATAATCATCTTTCTCCTTTCAGGGAGTGAAGGTCACCTAGAAAACTAGGCACCTGAAAGTGCAGCACAGTTTGGGTGATGCAGTTGGCTGGCTGACTCAGTGCATGGTCTGTCTCCCCGTCTTCCCCACTCCACTGGGTCAGGGAGGGGCTAAGAGTGCAGTTTCCCCAGTGTCTGTGCAGGGCCTAGCCAGCCTGTCATGGTAGATCCCATGGAGGGCTGTGGGCTGCAGCGCTCTAGTGCACAGTCCTGTCTTTCTGATGATGATAACTGTACAAAAAAAAAAAAAGCAGACGTGCATGCTGGCTTCACCAGCTGTCTTCAGGATCTCAGTAGCCTTGCTGTGCTCAGCATTCTGGAAATCCACATCCTTCACAGCTAGAACTTGGTCCCCTTCCTGAAGTCCTGCTCAGTGTGCATCAGAGTCAAGAATCACCTTGGAGATGAAAATGTCTTGCTGGGAGGCCCTTCCTACTCAGATGTGAAATCCCAACTGAGCCCAGGGGGCTTTTTCAGTGTGACCATTTGGGGCAGAAATTGGGGCAGCTCATTGTAGTATGCATGGTATACTCGCTCACGAGGAGGAATCCATGCAGGAAAACCACTAGGTAGTCTTTGGAAGGAATCTGGCTGTTTATCTCCAACAAGACTCTATGAGCAGGCCTCAGCCACTTCAGGTTTGGCTCACTGCCAATTGTACATATAGGTTTTCTCTCTTTATTTTTAAAAAGCTATGTATTTATTTATTTTTGGCTACATGGTTTGTGGGATCTTAATTCCCTGACCAGGGATTGAACCTGTAGAAGCATTGAGTCTTAACCACTGGACCATCTATAACCTATAACCTATAAATAGGTTTTAAATGGTAAAAAAAATCAAATAGTACAAAAAGGAACACAGGAAAAAGTAAATCTCTTCCTATTGCTGTCACTAAAACAATCACTTTAATCTTTTTCTTGTGTTTTCATCTAGGGACTGTAACTTATATATGTGTGTATAATGTATAATGTATATATACATATATATATTCAAGTTTTATTAAGATAAAATCAACATAAAACATTGTGTAAGTTTAACAATGGAGAAGGCGATGGCACCCCACTCCAGTACTCTTGCCTGGAAAATCCCATGGACGGAGGAGCCTGGTGGGCTGCAGTCCATGGGGTCGAGAAGAGTCGGACACGACTGAGCGACTTCACTTTCACTTTTCACTTTCCTGCATTGGAGAAGGAAATGGCAACCCACTCCAGTGTTCTTGCCTGGAGAATCCCAGGGATGGGGGAGCCTGATGGGCTGCCGTCTATGGGGTTGCACAGAGTTGGACATGACTGAAGCAACTTAGCAGCAGCAGCAGCAGCAAGTTTAACAAGTACAATGTGCTGATCTGATACACTTATATATTGTAAAATGATTACCACAGTTCAGTTGGTTAATACCTCCATCACCTTTCATATTTACCAATTCTTTTTTGTGGTGAGAATATTTAAACTCTAATCTCTTAGTAACTTTCAAGTTTATAATCCAGTACTGTTAACTCTAATCACCATGCTGTATATTAGATCCCCAGAACTAATTCATCTTATATAATAACTGGATTAATTGTATCCTTTGACCAACATCTCCCCAATTCCCCCACCTTCCAGCCCCTTGTAACCACCATTCTACTGTTTCTATGAGTTTGGCTTTTTTAGATTCTATATATAAGTGATATTATGCCATATTTGTCTTTCTTTGTATGACATTCCACTTACATAATACCTTCAAGATCTAACCATGTTGTCACAAATGGCAGAATTTCCTTCTTTTTCATGATTAAAAAATTTTTTTTTCTCCTGAAATACAGAATTTTATTTAGAAACTGCTTAAAAGTAGAAAAAAACCCTGTCAAGAAAGACCAGGTGGAAAATGGGTTTCCAACAAAATGGAATTTTAGGGCAACAAAAGTTTAAAAGGCCACAAAAGAGAAACAGCACCACTGTTATTTGAACCATGGCTAGTTACTTGCATTTTTTGGCATTGTTAATCACTGAATCTGGGTTTTCCTCTGAATTCCACACAGAGCATGCACTACACAATTTTATCATAAAATACCTGCTTGCTACACACATTTCATCTCAACAGCTTTTATTCATTCATCCATAGATGGGCAGTTTGGGTTATTTGCATATCTTGATTATTATGAATAATATTACAAGGAACATCAGAGTGCAGGTATCTCTTTGAGATCCTGATTTCATTTCCTTCGAGTATATACCAGAAGTGGGATTGCTGGATCATAAGATAATTCTAAGGAATCACCATACTGTTTTCCATAGTGACTACAAATTTACATTCCCACCAGTGCACAAAAGTTTGCTTTTCTCCATATCCTCACCAACACTTGTTATTTCTTGTGTTCTTGATGCTAGCCATTCTAACAGGTGTGAGGTGTTATTTCATTGTGGTGTTGATTTCCATTTCCCTGATAATTAGTCATGTTGACCATCTTGGCCACTTGTATATCTTCTTTGTCCATGGAATTCTCCAAGCAAGAATACTGTAGTTGGTAGCCATTCCCTTCTCCAGGGGATCTTCCCAACTCAGGGATCGAACCTGGGTCTTCTACATTGCAGGCAGATTCTTTAGTCTGAGCCACCAGGGAAACCCATATCTTCTTTGGAAATGTCTACTCAGTTCTTCTGCCTATTTTTAATTTCTTTTAGCTATTGAGTTGTAGGAGCTCCTTACATATTTTGGATATTAACCTTTTATCAGGTATATGATTTGCAAATATTTTCTTCCATTCTGTAGGTTGCCTTTTCACTTAATTGACTGTTTCTTTGCAGAAGCTTTTAGTGTGATGTATTCTTGTTTACTTTTGCTTTTGTTGCATATGCATTTGGTGTCATCTAAAAAATCATTGCCAAACCCAGTGTCAAGGAGCTTCTTTCTTATGTTCTCTTCTAGTTTTATGATTTCAGGTCTTATGATTAAGTCTTTAACCCATTTGAGTTAATTTTTGTGAGTGGTTTAAGACAGGGGTCCAATTTCTTTCTTCTGGGGTGTCTATCCAGTTTTCCCATTTACTGAAGACACTGTCCTTTACTCACTGAGTATTCTTTACTCCCTTGTCAAATATTAGTTGGCAGTTTATGTGAGGTTTATTTCTGGGCTCTCAATTCTGTTCCATTGTTTTTTTGTGTCACTTTAATGGCAGTGCCATACTGTTTTGATTACTGTAGCTTTGTAGGATAGTTTGAAATCAGAATGTGTGATCCATCTAGCTTTGTTCTTCTTTCACAGGATTACTTCAGCTACTCAGGGTCTTTTGTGGTACCATATGAATTTTTGGATTTTTTTTTCTATTTCTGTGAAAAATGCTATTGGAATTTTGCTAGGGATTGCACTGAATCTATATATGGCTTTGAGTACTGTGGACATTTTAACAGTATTAATTCTTCTGCTCCATGACCAGGATATCTGTCCATTTATTTGTGTTTTCAGTTTTCTTTTGTCAAAATCTTATAGTTTCCAGTGCACAGATCTTGCACAACACTGGTTATACTTATTTCGATGTATTTTATTGCTTTTGATGTTACTGTGACTAGAAGTGTTTTATTTCTTTTTCAGACATTTTGTTGTTAGTATATAGAATTGCACTGATTTTTAAAATTTTACTGTAGTTGATTTATTTGATTTACAATGTTGTATTAATTTCAGCTATATAACAAAGTGACTCACTCATATACACACAAATATACATACATACACTTTTTCACATTCTTTTCCATTATGGTTTATCACAGAGTATTGAATATAGTTCCTTGTACCATATAGAAGGACCTTGTTGTTTATCAATCCTATACATAGTAGTTTGCACCTACTAATCCCAGATTCCCAATCCTTTCTTCTACCCCTCTCCTGGAAACCACGTCTATTTTCTATGTCTATGAGTATGTTTCTGTTTTGTAAATATGTTCATTTGTGTTGTATTTTAGGTTCCACATGTAAGTGATATCATATGGTATTTGTCTTTCTCTTTCTGACTTACTTTGTTAAATATGTTTTATTTTTTGGCCCAGCTGCACAGCTTGTGGGATCTTAGTTTCCTGACCAGGGATTGGACCTGGGCCCTCGGCAGGTAGAGTGTAGAGCCCTAATCACTGGACCTCCAGGGAATTTCCACCAGTCATTGTTTTTTAATTTTTCAAACTTTTTTTTGATGTGGACCATTTTTAAAGTCTTTGTTGAATTTGTTACAATATTGCTTCTTCTTTTTTCTTTTTTAATGTTTTAGGTTTTTGGATGCCAGATGTATGGGATCTTAGCTTCCAGACCAGGGATTGAACCTGCACCCCCTGCATTGGAAGACTAAGTCTTAACCACTGGACTGCCAGGGAATTCCCTATTTTTTTTTTTTTTTTTAAAGCTTTCTGCCCCTGTATCCCTCTGGAACTAGAATAATTCACAAATTATTTCTTCTGATAGTACCCCATAGATGAGGTGGGCTTTCTTTACTCTTTCTCATTCTTTTTTTGTTGTTCTCCTCTGACTGGATAATTTCAAAATTCCTATTTTTTCTTTTTTTCAATTCTTCTAACAAAATTTCTATTTTCTAACTCACAGATTCTTTCCTGTATTTGATTCATTCTGCAGTTGATGTTCTCTGTTGAAATTTTTTTTTAATTTCATTGTATTCTTTAGCTACAGAATTTCTTTGTGGTTCTTTCTTTTCTTTTTTTCTAAGTTTCTGGTACAGCATTATAATTCGATTGCTATTACACTATAAAGTGATTACCTTTTAAGTTATTTTTCTTATTTCTATCTGGTTAAACTTCTCATTTTGTTCATACATTGTTTTCCTGATTTCACTGAATTGTCCTTCTGAGTTTTCTTGTAGCTCATTGAGTTTTCTTAAAACAGAGATATTTAGAATTATTTACTGGGTAAATTGCATATCTCCATGTTTTTGACATCGGTCACTAGAGGATTATTGTGATTCATTGGTGGTATCATGTTTCACTGATTTTTCATGTTCCTATAAGTTTTGAGTTGCTGTCTTTGCATTTGAAAGAGCATCTCCCTTCTCTAGTTTTTACTAACTGCCCTTTTCAATGCATCCAAATTTGTATTTTTTTGCTCCAGTAGTGTGTTGGAACTTCACACCAAACCTGAACTTCCATGAAGACCCTCTTGTCTGTGAGTGATTTTCTAAGACAGTGTTTTCCATGACTCCTGGACTGTGTCTGAGAGGGGCTGTTGGCTCCTAAAGGGTCCACCGCTGGGATCAAGGTTTTGACTGAACTATATGTAGGTAAGACTTCTCTTGGGTCCCTTGGCATATGATGCTGGGTCCACAGCTCCCATAAAAGCACTCCTTTCTGTGGATGGATGCCATATTGTTGTTGAAGGTGGGACACAAATAATCAGCCATGATGTACCCTATATGTTAATAGTAGCATATCACATACACAGTTCTGCATTTTGCATTTCACTTAATATCTCAGAGACTATTCTGTACCAGGACATAGAGATCTATCTCATTCTTTTAAATAGCTGTTATAGCATCTTATTTTAGGAGCATGGCATAATTCAACCCACTTAAAAAACTGGGGTGTAATTGACATACAACATTGTATTAGTTCCAGGTGTACAGCATAATGATTCAATATTTGTATATATTGTAAAACATCACCACAATGTATCTAGTTAACATCTGTCACCATACAAACCCATTTTTGGGGGGATAGACACTTAGGTTGTTTTTGGTCTTTTGTAACTATTGAATACTCTATTCCAGTGAATACGCTATTACACATGTCTTTATGCCCCTGTGTGAGCATTAACGTAGGATAAATTTCTAGTAGTGGAATTGCTAGGGCAAAGATACATGCATTAAAAAAAAATGCATTTAAATTAGAATAGCTGTTGCCAAATTGCCTTCAAAAAGACAACCATTTTATAGTCCCACCAACAATAAACAAGAATGTCCTTCTTTACAATGTGCACTTTTGTCAGTCTGATACTAAATAATCTTACCTTATTTTAAATCTGCATTTTTACCTCTCCTATGAGGTGGTTGAATATTTTTTCATTTGTTTAAAAGTATTTTCTGTGAACTGAGTGTTCACGTTCTTTGCCCACTTAATGAATTCTTTTAAATTAATGTTTAACAACAAAGACACTGCTTTCCCCTTGTGATTTGCTCGAGTCTCCTCAAAGGCAGGAGGCCCTGAGACAGGTGTTCAAGGTCCTCCGCTATTACACAGCTCCCTCTTTTTATCTCATATGGGCCTCCGTCCCCAACACTACTGTCTGCTCCCAAGGAAGGGACCTTTATGGTTTCCTCATATCTCATACCCCTCCCACAATCCCATGTCTGCTCTCCCATCCCTCCTCTCAGCAGCGTGCTCTCAGTCAAATCTGACCAGTCCTTCAGGGTCCAGCTGAATTCCACCTATCTGAGATGCCTTTCTTTCTCTCTTTTTTGCCATTGTGCGTGGCTAGTGGGATCTTAGTTCCCTGACCAGGGATCAAATTTGAGCCCGCAGCAGTGAAAGCATGGAGTCCTAACCACTGGACCACCAGGGAATTCCCTCTTTTTTTAAAAAAAAAAATTATTAGAGTACAGTTGATTTACAATGTTGTGGAGCTTCTACTGTATAGCAAAGTGAGTTAGTTACACATATATACATTCTTTTAATTCTTTTCCCATATAGGTCACTGAGTATTGAGTAGAGTTCCCTGTGCTATAATGTAGGTTTTTGTTGCCTGCTGAGTCACTTCAGTTGTGTCCAACTCTTTGCAACCCCATGGACTGTAGCCCTCCAGGCTCCTCTGTCTGTGGGATTCTCCAGGCAAGAATACTGGAGTGGGTTGCCATGCCCTCCTCCAGGGGATCTTCCTGATTCAGGGATCGAACCAGTGTCTCTTATGTCACCTGCATTGGCAGGCAAGTTCTTTACCACTAGCACGATCAAGGTCCTTATTAGTGGGGCTCCTTTCTGAATCTAGCCTACAGTTTCACTTTTAGATGAGTTTCATCCCACCAATCACAGCCCTCCCAGAGCCCATCTTCCTCTCTGTCCACTCTCGGTGTGTAGGGCAGTCAGGATGGAGTGTGTTTCATGCACTCAACCTGCATTTACTGTATACATGAGTCAGGCACTATTCCAGGAACTGGGGATATGGCAGTGAGTGAGACACAACAAACACCTCCTCTTATCCAGCTGACATTTTACTGGTGGGTGTGTTCGATAATATACAACAAACAGGCAATAAACAAATAAGAATGTCAACTAAGTGCGCAGAGGTAAAGGAATAGACAGTAAGGGGAGGGAAAGGGTCTCCTTTAGACAGGTCAGGGGAGAGAACCCTCATGAGATGAGGAGAGAGCAAAGACCTGAACATGAGAAGGCTTAGGCCACAAAAAAGCAGCTTCCAGAGCCCCCAGGCAATGGTACCCCACTCCAGTACTCTTGCCTGGAAAATCCCATGGATGGAGGAGCCTGGTAGGCTGCAGCCCATGGGGTCGCTAAGAGTCGGGCACGACTGAGCGACTTCACTTTCACTTTTCACTTTCATGCATTGGAGAAGGAAATGGCAACCCACTCCAGTATTCTTGCCTGGAGAATCCCAGGGACAGAGGAGCCTAGTGGGCTGCCGTCTATGGGGTCGCACAGAGTCGGACACGACTGAAGTGACTTAGCAGCAGCAGCAGAGCCCCCACTAGAGGCCCTGCCTGGGGGGTGGGTGGGGTCTGTGCTTCTAAAGATGGAAGAGAAGAAGCATGGCTTTCAGCACCTATCACTAATCTCCGCATCTTCAGGGTTCTGTATTTGGTGTGTCTGGGGAAGACCGGTGCCCTCCAGCTTCATCTGCCTGCTGCAAACTTGGGAAAATGAAATCATGCCTGACCTCGGATTAACAGAGCCCGTATAGGTAGCCAGGGTCCATTTAAACACTTCACACCACTGCTATTTGATCTACCGTCCTAACCCATGTGGTATTTACTGCGAACTTTTTACAATGGAAGAAACCGGGGCTCGGAATATGGAAGTAACCTGTTGAGGTTTAGATGGTTTAGACAAGAAGTACAGTTCCTGGAGGGTTGTGTCGCGGGGGTCCGGTGGGCTTCACTGGGGCATTTGAGGAGTTTGCCTGTTTCAAGAGTTTGCCCGCCTCGCCCCGAAGGCGGCTCCCGCCCTGCTGCGGCCTCAGGGGCCAAGGGGCATGCGGCGGGCTGGGGGCGGGGAAGGCGCG
>NW_011495071.1:14266562-14266819 GCF_000754665.1 Bison bison bison
CAGTGATCAGCTCCGCTACACGACCTGGCTGCACCCGCGCACCGGGGAGCCCGTCAACTCCGGCCACATGATCCGCTCAGGTGGGCGCCGGAAGGGACGAGTGGGGCGCCTGGAGGGGGGGCGTGCGCGTGGGTGGCCCAAGTTTGATCGGACTTTTCTCGCGTTCCCGCAGACCTGCCCCGTGGCTGGGAGGAGGGCTTCACGGAGGAGGGCGCCAGCTACTTCATCGAGTGAGTGTTGGGGGCGCCGGGGCCGGA
>NW_011495071.1:14266919-14287647 GCF_000754665.1 Bison bison bison
GTCCCTGTGCCTTGAGGGTCAGATCGGGTTTCCGACGCGCCCCCGCTCCCTCCCCCCGCGCGGGTCCCGGCGGGTTGGCGCGCACTGAGCCGTACTCGTGTGAGGTTTTTTTGTGCCTGGTTTCTGTGGCGGGCTCTAGCGGGGAGGTGGGAAGGAGGCCGTATCTACACAGGGGGATTCTGGAGTAGGGCCTGATGTGGGCGCCGGGGGCTTCAAACTGCGCCCTGGACACCGCGACTGGGCGGGATTCGGGCGCTGTTGCGATGGCATGGACACACCCCCTCACTGGGGTCTCCGGCTGCAAGGAACCTGGCGCGCGCCGGGGTTGGGGAGAGCAGAAGTAGGAGTTCTGATCCGGGTCCAGCAGCTGGGGTTCGGGAGGGAGGAAGAGAGACGGACGGTGTCTCGTCTGGGGGAATTTTATCTTCTGGGGCGCGATCTCTCGGATGGTTGGTGGAGAGTCGGAACCGCACTCCGCACAGCTCCAAAGCAGGGGCCTGCGGGGGAGAGAGAGGGTGGGGAGGGGAACGGTCGGCCAATTACGTTCCTCGAAGACTCCTGCCTTTGGTAGTCAGTCAGCTTTCCGTAAAAGCTCGGGAGCCCCAGTCGACAGGTCCCCTAGACCTAGGTGTGCAGGAATGAAATCGAGGCCCAGGGAGTTCAGGCGCCCTTCCGACGCTAACACTAGTATAGTCTTTACTTTCTCACTCTGGGTGTGGACCTGTGTTGCAGCGTTTTTTTTGCAGCCTCCTGCCTGCTCGCGGGAGTTCAGAAACTGCTTTTGATCCTTTGCCCCAGTGCCTGGCACAGAGTAGGTACTCGGTAAATGTTTGCTCACGGAATGAATAAACTAGCCAAAGGATGGACGCGGGTGTATGTTAAGGGTGAGTGAGAACTCCTTTCTTCACCAACTGAAACATTGCTAGTCAGTAGTGGAGCAACATATTTGAAACTCGAATGGTCTAAAATACCCCAGAGCCTCCCTCCCCGTTTTTGGGCTCTGGCAGGTGGTTGAAATTCTGTTGGATGAGATTTATAGTAACGACCAATAGCTGTTTTGCTATTCTACCTCATATTTGTGTTTGAGAGAGAAGTTGGGGAGCTGGCTGGTGTCAACTTGAAAAATAGTCACAACCTAAAAGTTGAGAGTTATGGTTTATTCGGTGGAAATTTTTAGGTCTCAAGCCTGGGAGGCAGCATGTCAAGTAACTCTCAGAGAAGTGCTCAGGAGGTGAGGGGAGGAGCCAGTTTTGCAACAAAGGGCAGGTTGTCTGAACATCAAAAGATTATTGTTAATTAAAGAAAACCATATATCCCAAGTTAAGGAATTTAGTGTCTTCTGTGTATGGGAAGATATAAGAGTCTGGATTCAATGAAATCATTTTTTTCCTATGTACCTCAGCTAGGATCCTGGTTTTCACATCCTGAGCTTCCTTTCCTCAACGGCTTATGGTAGGGAGTGGTTGTAGTCTGAGGGCTGCTGCTGCTAAGTCACTTCAGTCGTGTCCAACTCTGTGTGACCCCATAGACTGCAGCCCACCAGGCTCCCCCATCCCTGGGATTCTCCAGGCAAGAACACTGGAGTGGGTTGCTATTTCCTTCTCCAATGCATGAAAATGAAAAGTGAAAGTGAAGTCGCTCAGTCGTGTCCAACTCGACCCCATGGCCTGCAGCCTACCAGGCTCCTCCGCCCATGGGATTTTCCAGGCAAGAGTACTGGAGTGGGGTGCCATTGCCTTCTCCCTGAGGGCTGCTAGATGGCAGGTATTCTCCTTCCTGAGTTTCCTTAGGGCTGATGACTGTCACATCCTTGTTTCCTGATATGGCAGGAAATATTCTATTTCTTACTGGGGCCTCAGACTTCTTGGTCAGTGGGCTTCTCTGGCTCATAATTGCATTTATTGATATTATGAGATTTCTCCTGTGTACCACACATTGTTCTAGGCATTGCGACTACGGAAGTGAATGAGGCAGACACTGGTCAGGTAGGTACTCAGGGAGTTTGCAATGAGTAGGGGAGGGAAGGAAGCCGAAAAACAAGTAAAAAGACAAACAAGAGTAATGTCAGATAGTGGTAACTAGCATGCAGAAAATTAAAGTAAGATGATGTGGTAAGTAACTGGGCGATTTGGTTGGATTGGAAGTTAGTGTTGGAGTTCTGAATAGGTGACATTTAAGGTATAATCTGAATGACAAGAAAGAGCCATCTTTGTGTTGATGAGCTGGTAAAGCATTTCTAGAAGAGAGAAACTGCCGGTGAAAGGGCTTTAAGGCACAAAAGAGCTTCAAATTCAAGGAGCAGAAAGGCCAGTGTGGCTGGAGTGTGGTGCAATAAGGGAGAAAGTGGCAGAAGAGGCTGCAGGATCTTAGTTCCCCAACCAGGGATTGGACCTGGGTCCAGGCAACCGCTGGATGGCCAGGGAGTTACCTGATTTACATTTTCAGAATGGTCGCTCTGCCTGCTCTAGTGTGGGCTGTAGGTGGACAAGTGCAGGGACAGCGGTGGGAGGCTATTGCTGTAGTCCAGGTAGGAGTTAATGAAGGCCTGACTGAGGGTGGTAGGTAGTGCTGGAGATGGAGAGAAGTAGTCTTAGTGATTGGGTTGCAGTCTGTGAGAAAAAGACAAGGGTCAGGGATGACTCCCAAGGGCTTGAGCACCTGAGTGGATGGGGCTCACGTCACTGAGATAGGAAGGCTGGGAGCAGGTTTGAGGGGTGGGGGAGAGCATGAGATCTTGTTTTGCCATGTTACATTTTGATGTGACTGTATCAGTTAGTCAGATGTGTGAATCTGGGCCCTGGAGAGAGAGAGGACTAGAGATATACATTTGGGCATCATAAGGTTATTCAAGGCCTAGATTCGATGGAATCACTTAGAAAAAGAGTTTAGAGAAAAGATCACCTAAGCCTTGGGAGAGAGTAGCATTTAGGAATTGGCAAAAGAGAAGGACTGAAAAGGTAGGAGAAAGCCCAGGAGAATGAGGGGTCCCACAAGCCTAAAGGACAAATCCTGAGTGAAATAAGTAGAAAAGAATACTTGGGGTGAGGAAATAGTAAGTATAGGCAAATCTTCCAGGTGGTTTTGTTGCAAAGTGGAGTTGAGGAACTGAGAACTAGAGAGGATGTGCATTTGGGGGGTGCATGGTTGTAGAGGGAGATTATACAGCATGTTTTGTTTGGATGGGAACGATCCAGTAGAGATGGAGAAGTAGATGATGCAAGAAAGAGATGGGACAGTTACTGGAGCAGTGTTTCAGTGATAGTGGGAGGGAAGGCATCCAGGACTTCAGTCTCATTGGTCTCAGACAGGAACCAGGCCTTTTAGCCATTTGCAGAAAGGAAGAGGGTGAGTGCCAGAGCTGATATAAGGAGGTTCATAGGGTCGGTGAGAGGAGAGGTAGGTATTCCTTTCTGATAGGTTCTGTCTTTTCCATGAGGTATTAGGCAAAGTCTTGGGCTGGGGGACTTGAAGAGTGTAGGACTCTATAGTCACAGCCTCCCAACCTTCCTGTCTTTTGCTGACTCTTCTCCAGTAACTGGTATCAAGTCCCTGGTGATCATCTTACAGCAAACCCTGACTCCCTACCTGGCACTCTAACTCCTAGGGCCTTGACGAGTCCTCCCAGGCCCAGGGGAAAGCAATATGTGAAAGTGTCCCTGTGCTCAAAGGTGATCTATGTGGGGAAGCTGAGACCCTATGGCAGTCGATTATATTTCCTACCTCCCCTGACAATTTCTTGAGAGACTTAAGGGTTTGCGAGTTACTGTTCTCCTTTTCCCCCAATAAAAATATTCTTTCAGTCTGCTTTCTTAGATTTGCTATGAGCATTTCTGAGTGTTGTATTTTTTATAGATCCTCTTCCAATAGGGCTCAGCTAGAAGGACGAAGCCCATGTGCAGCTGCTTGTATTTTCCCTACTGGATCCTCAGACTAGAGAGTCATGTGAATTTTTTAGGATGCATCAGTAGATTTGGCAGATGTTTGAATACTTTCCAGAGAAAAGTTTCTTGAAGCAGAAAACCTTGAGCTAAGGCAGGTGGATTTTAGTTTGATTTCTGCACTTTTGATTAGTTTTGGGGTTAACTTGGGACAGAAACAAGGACTCTGCTCCTGGTTCTCCTGGTTCTAGACTCCATGATGCTGGTATTCCCTAGGAAGACTTCCTGTAATCCAGCGCTTCTTTACTTTCTCTTAGCCAGAGACCAAGTTATGATAGTAATTGGGATAGTAGTGTCATTAATAGCAATAGCAATGGTAGTAATAGCAATTATGTAATGCTGCTGCTGCTAAGTCACTTCAGTCATGTCCGACTCTGTGTGACACCAGAGACGGCAGCCCACCAGGCTCCTCTGTCCCTGGGATTCTCCAGGCAAGAACACTGGAATGGTTTGCTGTTTCCTCCTCCAATGCATGCATGCATGCTAAGTTGCTTCAGTCGTGGCCGACTCTGTGTGACCCTATGGACAGCAGCCCACCAGGCTCCTCTGTCCACAGTATTCTCTAGGCAAGAATACTGGAGTGGGATGCCATTTCCTTCTCCAGCAATTATGTAATAGCTTCATCTTTTTGAGTCCTTGAAAAATGCCAGAAACTGTTTTTGTAACTATTATCTGATTTAATTCTCACAACAACTTGATGAAGTAGGAACTGTTACTAGTTCCATTTTACCAACAAGGAATCTTGTATAATCCTGGGTATTCAGGCGGAAAAGGACAGTTGATGTTCTTCAGTACCTTTTCTTTTTTGAAATGTTATTTATTTATTTTTCGCGGTGCTGGGTCTTCATTGGTGCTGCAGAGTGGTCTTTTCTCTAGTTTCGGGGACCAGGGCTATTCTTGGTTGCGATGTGTGGGCTTTTCATTGTGGCGGCTTCTCTTGTTGCAGAGCACGGGCTCTAGGGCATGTGGGCTTCAGTAGCTGTGGCTTGCAGACTCTAGAGCATGGGCTCAGTTGTGGCACATGGTTTCAGTTGCTGCATGGCATGTGGGATCTTCCTGGACCAGGGATTGAACCTGTGTCTCTTGTATTGGCAGGCAGATTCTTTACCACTGAGCCACCAGGGAAGCCCCATCCAGTACCTTTTCTTATTGATCCTTCTAACAGGCCCTAGAAGCAGCAAATCATGGATTATCCTGTTTTACAGATGATGAAATTCAAGTTCATGAAAGTTCAGTTATTTGGCTAAAGTGTTAGAGCTGGGAGTCTTCATGGTCACCATGGTAGTGGTGGTGGTGGCTTCTACCCCACATCACCAGTGAGAACTTGTGTTGATACTTGAAGCAGTCTTGTATCATGTATCATCACTCTGAGTCAGGCTGCCCAGGGCTCATGTGGCCACACCCCTTCTTTGTTTTACTGGGGATTGAGGTGCCTTGAATCGGCAGCAGCCCTTGGTATCCTGTGCTGATTGGTGGTGGCGGCACATGTCTCTGATGAGTAAGAAATGGAAGACATTAATTTTTTTTTTCCTGCACTGTATGGCTATTGGGAATCTTAGTTCCCCAACCAGAGATGGAACCCACGTGCCCTGCAGTGGCAGTGCGGAGTCCTAACCACTAGTCCACCAGGGAATTCCCCGTTAACTATTACTTAGTGAAAACAGTTTGACAGACACACCCTTTTCAAACATGAAACCCATGAAGGAAAAGTTCTAGAAGAGGCTTTGGGAGCTAGAGTATCACAGTGGGTCTTCAGGGTTTCATGGAACCCTGTAAGTTGGGTTCTCCCTACAGCAGCCTTTGAATAGCTCTTAAGTTGACAAGCAGGAGGAATGGCACAGAGGAGGGGTCCTGGCTCCTCCGAGACTTTCGTGCCCAGCGCAGCACTGGACAGAGTAGGCACTGGTATTATTGAAGTAGGTCAGGGGTGTAGGGGAAACTGGGCAAGTTGAAGGAACAAAGCCGTCGGAAACCACACCTGTCAGGGCTGATACCTGGACCTCAGGCTTCTTGGATGTTGTCGCTTGCTGTCAAGAACAGCACTCAGTGTGGGAACCTGGCGTCCTTTGGCTTCTTCACCTTATAACCTCATGCCGTGTCTGGGGAGCGAGACGTCTGTTGGTCTTTGGACCAGGCCTCCCACCCTCCCTGGATACCAGGCTTTAGTGTCTGCTGTAACTTGGCTTCAGGGTCCTGGTGGGAAACAGATGATTCCACAAGGTCTCATCTAGCTTGAAGGCCCTCGGTTTTAGCTTTCGAGCCTTCCAGGGCTGTCCTGTGTAGATGCCATTCTCCTTGTGGGTGCCCATTGGATTAAGGCCAGTTTCTCCTCCCAGCCCTTTGGACTGCAGCAGATCCCAGGGCAGGACTGGAAACTTGATTTGCAGTACCCTGTGCAAAATCAGAGTGTTTTAAAAGCCATGCAAAAAAGTGCCATTAAAGGTATTAAAGTATAAAGATCCTTTCTTTGCTTCTGCAGGCTTTTCCTCCACTTGTCATGGCATTTCTACTTGCTATCGATATTTAATGTCATTCTAAGTTTAGAAAAATAAAAAATTTAAATTCTTGGCATAAATCTTGTGGTTCCTCTCTGTATTGTGGAATATAAAGTTTTCAGTGCAAACATTAGGTCTTTGACCTCACAGGCTGAATCGCCACCATCATGCCCCACTGCTAGACACCATGGGGCAAGAGTGCTGGTGCTCAGAGCCCCTGGACAGGAGTGAGTAGCAGCAGTGCTGGGCCAAGCTGTGTGCTCCGAGGCGGCTGGGAGCGGGCAGGCAGAAGAACCCATCGCATGGAGGCAGGGAGTGGAGACCAGGCGTGAACCAAGGCTTCAGGCCTCCTTCAGAAGGATCACTCCTCTAGAATAATGCTGAATATCTAGAATGTGTGTTTTTATTCTACAAACACAGTCTGAAATTAAAGGGAGAGAGGAGGAATTGGAGAGTGAAGGTTGAACCAGGCGTGACAGGACGTCCAGGTGGGGACCCCAGTCAGCTCCAGGCACTAGGTATAGAAGCCTGTGAATACAGGATGGCCCAGGAAACTGCCCTCTTGAAGTTTAATTAAGCCATCAGCCAAGGGAGAGTCTTCCAGGGCACCCCTAGGAAGAAGTCTGTCCCGTCTGCCACGTATTCCTCCCCAGACAAATGTTGAACTTCATGGTGGTGAAATTTGTCTTGTAGCACGCCAGCCTGTTCATTCAGGTATTTGTCATCTTTCTCATTGAGGTATTGCTGGGAACAGCAGTCCCAGCAACTTTATTTCAAACCAGAAAGCAACAGTTCCACAAAGAATGACTGGGAAATTAGCAGCTTACATCTGTTTAGAAGGGAAATTCTGAAACCTCTTGTTGAAGGTTAAGAAAAGGTTCTCCCAGCTTGCAAGCCTTGGCGTAATCCCACACTTTATGTTTCATTTCCTGGTTGCTTTATCAAGGGTGAAAACTGGCTCATAGATTGAAATGTTAGGTTCTGTGTGAAAGGAACAAGAGCGTTGTTGTGTAGAGAGCTGGGGAAGGATTAAGAGTCGTGATTGGTGCCACGGTCTCAAAACCAACCCAGAAAAGATCTGGCAAAACCTCTTTAAGACAAATGGTGGCAAGTGGCTTCTTAAGGCTCTTATTTTCAGAGAAAGGACAGGTGGGTGATTTGCGGTGCAGTGTGTATGTGAAGAGGGTGGATGTAGATCTCATTCTCTTAATATTTATGGGAGTAAATTTTGGGCTTCCTAAATGGAGGACTTTGGGAAAAGGAGCTTATGTAAGAAAGCAGTTCATGATGTGAACTGTTTGGTGATTTAGTGAGGTGCTTACTCTTGTTTTCTGTGTCTTCAGAAAAGAGCATGGTTTTGAATCTTTTTGCTCCATGTAAAAGAACAACATCTCTGCAAACTGTCAAGGTGTCTTAAGTAAATATTGGCAGAGGAAAAAACATGGGAAAATATGGTTTTGTTTGTCTGTTGTTTTTAAATGAGTATCAAAACATTTACTTCCAAAACACTGAGAAGTGTTTGGGTTAATGATTTATTGCTTATGGAGTGCTTCATGAATATTATCAGGTTGGAGGCTCACAATTACGGCATTTTTAAGTGCAGAGATGTGGGCTCATAGAGATTCAAAGTGAGTTCCTAAAGTCAAGTGCTGTATTAACTCAGCCTTTTCAGGCTTCACAGAAGCTGGTGAGCATGTTGTCTCAGCCCAGGGCTTCTCAGACCTTCAACCACAGCTCTAATGTCAGAAACGTGCCTGCTAAGTTGTTTCAGTCATGTTCGACTCTTTGTGACTCTATGGACCAGCTCGTCAGGCTCCTCTGTCCATGGGATTCTCCAGGCAAGAATACTGGAGTGGGTTGCCATTTCTTCTTCCAAGGGATCTTTCTGACCCAGGGATCAAATATCTTTTATGTCTCCTGCATTAGCAGGTGGATTCTTTACCACTGAGCCACCTGGGAAGCCCAATGACGGAAGGGTGAAGGCCAACTCACTTGGGAGACCGGATGGTGGATAACATCCTCAAAATGACTCTGTCCAGAAACTCAAATAGACTTTATCCTCCATTTAAGTTATTAAAACAATCCGCTCCCTCGTCTTCCATTAAGATCAGCTCTTTGTCAGGAAGCATCGTGTTTGGTGCACGGCTTTGTGTTTTCCTCAACATGAGCTTGTTCCTGCTGGCCTCCATAAAGACATCAGCAGCTTTTGGGACTTCGGGTCCTCTTTTGGCTGGACTGAGTTGTGCCAGGACACCTTCCTGTCTTGAATCCGGTCTCCTCACAGTCACTGGGATGCTGGCCTGGCATCAGGGTCAGTTTTTCTTTTTATTTATTTATTTTTAACTGAAGGATATTTGTTTTACAGTATTGCATTGGTTTATACCAAGCATCAAACTTTTCTTGAAGCAGAGCACAGGTGGGCAACTTTATCATGCAGAAAAATGCGTAGGGGTTGTTAGGTGGTGGTAGCTTGTGTAAGGAGTCAGTGACTTAGTGCATGGGCTCTGGAATCTGAGTTATCAGATTCCAGGTCCTCCATGTAACAGCTCCCTAACCCTGGCAGGTTACTACTCCCTGTAAGCCTCACTTCCTTGCCAGTAAAATGGGGATAAATGTGAGAAGTATGTGAATTAATTGATTAAAGGGGTTTAGCAAAACTGCCTGACTCGTAGTAAGTGCCAATAGATGTGAGCTTCTCTTCCAGGTATCCACTCAGCTATCAGGTGAGGTAGAGACATATGTGATTTCTGAGTCCTGATCATATTCAGCTGCTGCTGCCAGAGTCTGTTGCCCTTGAACTGCGATTGCCTGGCTTGGAAACCAAAGATAGGACTCAGCTCAGGAATTGGTTTAGACTAATAAAAACTGTATAACCATCATGGTTACTAAAAGGATGTGCTTGCTTCAGCAGCACATATACCAAAATTAAAATGATACAGAGAAGGTTAGCATGGCCCCTGCACAAGGATGACATGCAAATTCGTGAAGTGTTCCATTCATGAAGCAATTTCTCTTAAAAATTACTTGCTTACAATAAAATACAACTTGAAAGTAAAGGAAAAAAGGTGTCCTTAAAATATTTGCTTTAACGTGTTTGACAAAAAAACTCAAAAATATACACCTGTGTATTCAGGAGAGTAGAATACACTATTGAGAGCAGATGGGGCAAAATGTTAACAGCAGGTAAGTCAGGGTGAGGGGTACATGGACATTCTTTGTACTAGACTTGCAACTTTTCCGTAGGTTTGAAATTTTTCCGAATAAAAAGGCAATTAAAAAAAACACTACATAACCTTGTCCAACAACAGCTATGCTGTCCCAAGGCCATGGATACCTCATCCAGGCTGTAGGGACCAGGGGACCAAGAGCCCTGGGTAATGAGGTGTGAAGACGGCTCCTGGTTTGTCTCCCTCCTGGGCATTTAGAGGGCTGCACAGATGTCCGATCCTTAATCTGGGCGGCCGCCTGGTTATCAGCTCTGCCTGCTGAAGGACAGACATTGACTGGTGCTGCCTGGGCCACAGATGTCAACAGTAATCATCTCCATGGTGCTTGATTGTTGAAAAACACATCCTTTTTAGAAGCAGGTATTTTTATTATTTTATTGTCCTCATTTTACAGATCAGACAAGCATCTGAGGCACACAGTGGGAAAAGGGTTAAAAGATCTTTTCAAAGCCAGAGCGTTGGTGGGGGAGCTGGGACTTGAACCAGGGTCCTTTCGGCTACAAATGTGTGTACTGTTTCTACCAAGGTTCGAGGTGTCTTCTGGCTCCCATCACCTCTCCCTCTGTCCCGAATTCTCTCTTTGCAGTCTATTCCCCCAAAGTTGTCCCCTGTACCTTCGCTTCCCTGAGGATCCTGAGGCAGAAGTCTTCTTGGGCCTCCCTCGGAAAGTCCCCCGCAGGATACAAGAGTGATGGGCCGGGCAGATGGTTCCCAGGCAGGGCAGTGGGTTGGGTCCCTGGTCCTCTGGGGGAGTAGGTCCCCTGACCTCCCTGCAGATGTCAGCTGATCGCAGCTTAGGGGCTGATGAGCCTCTTAAGCCTGCTTAGAGCCCGGCTGTCTCTTTCAGCTTCTGCCAGAAGAGCATTTCCAACGTCACATCCAGGGTTCTCAGGGTTTTTCAGGGGGTTTTCCTGCCAAGGCAGAGCCCTCAGCCTTGTGAGGTCTGACAGCTGGAAGTTAGATACAGGCTCTTCCAGGGGCTGCTGGCTACCTCCTGTGCTTCCCTGGAACACTGCAGTGCAGGATGGGGGGTGGGGAGAAGGTGGGGAGGTGGGCAGCGTGCTAGGGATATGCAGCTGGCAGAAATCCCATTTCAGCCCTATGCCTGCACGGCTGGATGCACAGCTCCTGTGTTCTCACCCCTTGGATGAAATAAAAGATGAGACTGTCTCCTTCCCCGGAGGCGTGGAAGCAGAGCAATGTTGTACGCTAATGTAGTAACCTCTGCAATAAGCCTGTCCTCTCCAAACCGAGTTCAGAGTGTGTCCACAGAGAGCACCTTCTTGGGGGAGTATTTAACCAGATGCTGGCTGGCTTTTGACCCAGGATTCATCTAGACTCTGATGAGCATCTGCTGTACGCCAGTCTCCACACTGGGTGATGTGGAGAGAGGTGGAGGTCCCTGTCTCCACCCTCCAGCCTATTCCAAGAGAGGAGAGGGACACTGGGTAGTTTCAGTGTGGGTGATGAGGCTGGCGGCCTGAGAAGGGAGCCCTCAGGAGCATCAGAGGGTGAGTGGGAAGGCCAGACCGCTGTGAAGCAGAGCAGAGGGCAGCCTGAGGTTGGAGAGTCCCATGGAGGGAAGGCGAAGGGACTGGGGCTGAGGGTATGTGTGTGCCTGCCTGCGCCCCTAGGAGGCTGGCACTGAGTTTAGTAGGAACTGGGCCTGGATACCACCTTTCACCAGTACCTGGGCTTTAGGAGAGTGACATAATTGTGACATAATTGGGGGTTTTGCCTTGGGATTCCCCCAACTTCTGTATCTGAGGGGTGGTGCTGTGGGGGAGTTACAGAATGCAAATTCTGGGGTCCGAGTGCCTGGGGCGCTACTGCCCGCTTGAGCAGGTCACTTAGGCTCTCTGTGTCTTCAGATGCCTTTTCATCTGTAAAATGGGGAAGATGCCTGTCCTGCTGACTTACACAGTGTCTGGCAGATCGTGCATGCTGTGTAACTAGCATTCCTGCTACTCCCGTAAAGGGAGCCTCCTCCTATGGTATAAATGCAGCACGATCAGCAGATAGACCTTGTCCCCTTGGGGAAGATCTCCTGAGATCAGGCTAACAGGAGGGAGAATTGTGCTTTCTTATCTGTCAAAGAAAGGGCACTAAATGGCTGTTGCTAAATATCAAAGAAATGATTCCTCGAAGCTCTGTGTGGCTGTGTCCAACCTGAGAGAAGATGAACAGGTTTCTTGTTTGACACATTTTCTAAATGGACAGTGTTGACTTCCTCCCCATCCACCACCACCACCATGGAGAGGTCTCCCAGGTGTTGGCATTAGTGTTTGCACTGCCTGGTTGGGCATCTAAACTCTTTGTTTTAGAAGCAGTAACCCTGGTATCTGTTAGAGCCCTCGATGAGGGAGCAGGGAGGGTCAACACGAAGTAGAAGCTGAGGCATAACTTCTAGGGAGTGGACTGGGAATCTGCGTCATTATAAACTCTGTGGGTGCTTATAGACCCTGGAAATGAAAACATCTCAGAGCTTCAGCTTCCCCATCTGTGCAGTGATGGGAGCGCTCCATTCCTTCCGAGTGTTACTTGCGAATGAAACGTGATGGCCTAGCTGAGCCTCCTAGTGTGCTGTTTGGCACATAATGGGTCTGTAGGCCTTGTGAACCTTTTCATTTAGAGAGGACATCCATCAGGATTCATTCGATGGAGCTGTGAGAAAGGCCTTGAGCGAGTCAGTGGATACAGCTGTCTGTAATGTCCAGCCTGTGACCCTGCTTAGATCCGGGAGGGCCAGGCTTCCTGGGGCCTCTGGTTTCCTCTGTGGAGTTTGGAAGTTTCTTCTCCTTCCCACTGCTCAGATGATGCTGCTGGTGGCTGTTGGCAGCATTGGCGGGGTGGCTGGTCTTTTGGGGTGACCATTGAGTGGGGACTGTGTCTACCTGGTGGGCAGGCTAGCCATTCTACATCTCAGAACCCTGCGATCACTCAGAGATCCTCCTGAGGGAGGAGGAGAGGGGCAGGGTGGTGGATGGATGGTTGTGAGTGATTGACATTGCCAGCCAGAGCAGGCAAGCAGGCTGCAATTAAGTTGAGAAATGGGGATGCTTCCTCTGTTTGGGAGAAGAAATGTGTCCTGGCAGACAGTTGTTTTGATGAGTCCTAGAGTAGTCTGGCGTTACAGTCTTTCCTGAGCTGGTCCTGGGGGAGATGAGGCGGGGGCAGGACTGTGACTCAGCACCGTGAATGGCTCACCAGCTCCCCAGGGACCGTGTCAGGCATTGAGTCAGTGTGCAACCGAATCAGAGTGGCTTTGTAGACTTGACGTTTGGCTTGACCCTCTCGACACTGGCAAGCACACAAGGAGAGAGGGTTGACTGGAATTAGGGGTAAATTGGGGTTGTAAACCGAAGGGGTGAGGAGGGATGCAAAGTCAGGGGCCCAGGGAGGGCAAATGATTCCCTCCCCTGCCCATGAAAGCATTTGGAAAGGTTTCTTTTCTCAACACATTCTAACCTGGGGAGTTTTAAAAAATAGACACATGAATGCTGTGAAGCTAAATATCTATAATCACTGTACCCATTAATCCTTTTCTAAACAGAATTGGCGGTACCTGAAATTACATCCGCTTGCTGAGGCTTTGAATAATTACATTTTTTTTTTAGCGCTGGTGTGTAGGCGGGAGCTGGGGAGAGCTCAGTTGGCTTCTGTTTCGGCTCTCTCCCAGCCCTCTTCACCTGAAAACCCATGCGTGTGTTGGTGGGTTTGGCAATGTATGGTTTCTAAAACTTGGGCTGGGGGGATAGTAATTCTTTGGGGGAAGGCTTCCTAGTCTCTGAACAGGTAGATATTTAAATTAAAACCCAAAGCACACTCTTTTTATTTAAAAAACCCCATGTATTTTGAAGTGAGGAGCGCAGTGATTTCAGATGCAATAGTTGTGTTGTGCAGTGTTCTTGCTGGGCTTTTTGAAGCTGCTCCTTGGGGCAGGGAGGACCTGGTTGATGCAGAATTGCCTCCTTGAGTTCATGGAAAGGTTTGAGAATTTTTTTCTTTCAGGCCTTTGTTGGATTTTGCTTGGTTTGGGGGTACAGTAAGCTGAACGCTGGGGCAGGAGGACTGTCACACTGAGAAGCCAGCTGCTTTTGTTGAGTTCTTATTTACTTTTTGTTTTATAAATGTTTATCTAGTGCACACTGTGTATGCTGGATGGCATCACCAACTCCATGGACATGAGTTTGAGCAAACTCTGGGAGATGGTGAAAGACAGGGAAGCCTGGCGTGCTGCAGTCCCTGGGGTTGCAAAGAGTTGGACACGACTGAGCAACTGAATGACAATGTGCACTGCTCTAGGGACTTAACAGACGTGAGCTCATAGTCCTTGTACCAACCCTATGAGGCAGGTCCTATTTCTATCCTCATTTTATAGACAAAGCGGGTTTCAGAACGCACAGCGCGGGTGTTAGGTGGCAGAGGTGGGATCAGCCCCAGCTGTCCTTCACTGCGGTCCTCACCACCCCTTTGTACCTGTTTGGCCTGTCTCCACTGTGTTCCATGGTGGGTTGGGTCTGGGAGATGAAACAGATCCTTTAAACCAAAAGCCTTTGCTTCGGACTTGCCTTCTTTTAGGGATGGACACCTCCTTCCCCTAGTCCCATCCAAGGTGGAAAGAAGATTTGAAAGTCAACTCCTCTTCATTGTGAAAAGGTTTGGCCTTTGGAGGAGAGTGAAAACCTCACATCTAGTTCTTTCCCACAGCCTGCGGGTTATTGCTCGGGTCCCTGTCCTGGGACATTCCTGGTGGGAGGAAATGGAGACAGCCTGTGGACTGAAGCAGGGAGAAGGTGACTGGCTTTCCTTTTTCCATAGTTGCCTCCGGGTTTCATGAGAGGGGTGGTGATGGGAGCGCTGGCCACCTAGGGGAGCAAGCAGAAATGTCCTTGACTCTTCTCAGTTGGTAAAGAATCCGCCTGCAATGCAGGAGACCCCGGTTCGATTCTTGGGTCAGGAAGATCCACTGGAGAAGGGAAAGGCTGCCCACTCCAGTATTCTGGCCTGGAGAATTCCACAGACTGTATAGTCCATGGGGTCGCAAAGGACACAGCTGAGTGACCTTCACTTCACTTCAGAAGCAGAGGGGCAGGGGAATCTGAGTGGGTCCCGACCGATCCACAACCCGCCAGTGCTTGTGTGATGGCCTGGTAAGTTGGCTATTTCCTTCAGACTGATACCGCACCCCACCCCCAGCCCTCCGAACCTTTCTGGAGCTGGTTGTGGCCCAGGCCTATTCCCCTCCTGGCCCTGGCTGTATCTGCCTGGGAAGCAAGTGGGGTCGGTGGAGGGACCCCCTCCCTGAGTGTCGAGTGCTTCCATCTGGGCTCAGCTGTCACACACGGTTCAGCTGTTCCCCTCCGGACTTCAGATAGGGCAGCCCTGGGGTTTTGGGTGACCGCACAGGCAGCGCAGCTTTGTGGCCCCGTTATTTTATTTAACCTCTAAATAAAATGGGGCGATGCTGGCACTTGCCTCCTGGGACTTTTGCACTGGTCACTTGAGAACAAAACATGTTATTACTCAGTCCCCAGAACACTGTATATTTCGATAAACTTTAGCGAGTATTTCCAAGGAATTTGTCTTTTTTCTGTAGTGGCTGTGCTGGTCCAAGTGCATTTGAGTGATTCCTTGAGTTGCATCCTGCCAGGACTCTTGTCTTCTGATCCACACAGAGGGTACCTGTGGATACTGCCCGGCTCAGATTCTCAGTTATGGGCATTTTCTAACAGAGGGCATTGAATGTGCATTTTGCCCAAGCAGTTACAAATGGCCACTCTACTTGCTGATTTTAACCATTTGTTGTTGTTTAGTTGCTAAACTGTGTCTGACTCTTCTGCAACTGCATGAACTGTAGCCTGTCAGGCTCCTCTGTCCATGGGATTTCTCAGGCAAGAATACTGGAGCGGGTTGCTATTTCCTTCTCCAGGGGATCTTCCCGACCCAGGGATTGAACCCACGTCTCTTGCTTGGCAGGCAGATGATTCTTTACCACTGAGCTACCTGGGAAAGCTACACCCTAATTATGACTTTGGCTTATGGATTTAGACAGTTGGATATAGTTGCAGCAGAGATTGTTTCTGACCAGGTTCTGGCTTACTTCCCCTGGGGAAAGGGAAAAATAGCTCCAGTGATAATGAAGAGATGGAGAGGGGAGGCAAGATTCACTTTAGCATTTCTGTGTCTATTTGTGCTGTGTGCCTGGCACCATACTGTTCGTATTCTGGGGGATATCAGGGAGCTGGCGAGGTAAGACGTCCACACAGGTTCAGGCTATTGGATGGTCAGGTGGTGTGTGATGAAGTGTCAGGTGAGTGGTGTGGGAATGGCATGGAGAGGAGCATCCAGGGGGAAACAGGTCAGTGGTGGACGTGTCAGGGAAGGCTGAGGGGTCTTATTTGCTGGATTGAGTGAGGACTGGAGGAGAAGCGGGTGCCTGCAGCAGAGGAGCCAGCTTCCACTGTTCAAGGAGATCCCTTCATTTAACAGACCTTTACTGAGCTCTCAGTGGGCCAAGCCCTGGCCTGGAGGCTGGGGATATCAAAATGGGTAAAGCAGAACAGAGAAAACAGCCTTGAGAGGCAGAAAGGCTCAGTGAGTGGGAGCATGGTCCAGCACAAGATTGCCTGGATTTGAACCCCAGCCCTCCCACTTACTAGCCTGTGGATCCTGAGCAAACTATCTAATATGGGGCCTCAGTTTAATGGGGCCTCCTCTGTAAAATGGGGATGCTAGTAATTGCGGTGGGGATTAAACAAATTAAGATGACTCAGAATAGTCTTGAATATATGAAGTACTCTGGAGTGTTGGCTATTATCATCACTAGAATATGGGCGCCATGTGGACAGGCATTTTGTCTGTTGTGCTCATTAGCTGTATCACTGGCTCTCAGCAGGTATCTGGTATACCAGAAGATCGTAGGCGTTAGTTGAGGAATCAGAGTGCCACTGGTGTCCTCAGGGAGCCTGAGAGCCTGTTCTCTGGTGGGGACACAGACATGTCAACAACTGGAGGAGACTCTGCAAGTGACTGGATAAGGGAAGCATGTGGACTGGAGAGGCACAGAGAGGGGTGGCCAGGGAAGGCTTGCTGGGGGAATGGGGGAGCCTGAGCTGGACCTTGAAGAACAAGCAGGGAATTTCTAGGTGATGACAGAGTTTGGATGTTCAGGGAAGAGAAAGCAGAGTGGGCAGAGCTAGCTAAGAGTGTGACATGTTCAAGGATATAAAGAAAGGAAGGAGGCTGCAGAGAGGACTGCTTTGAGGAGTTGGGGCTTCATCCTGAGGGTGGTGTGGATCTGGGCTTAAGAAGGGGTGGAAGGCCTCCCCCCAACCCCCATGGTTGTGGGGGAGGAAGGTGGGATATCCTGGGTGTGCTGGTCATTATCCTAGACTCCAGCTCAGGAGTCCAAAGAGGTGAGGCTGGAGGAAGTGAGACATCCCAGCCATCACCTGGCAGGTGAGGGCTTGGCCTCCAGAGAAGGAGAGGTTGGGAAACCCACACCACTGCCTGGCAGCACTCCTGCCTTAAAATAGAAGGAGATGGAGATAAAGAGTGAGAGGTGGTGTGAGTGTCCAGGGGGTGACCTAGTTAAAACCTGAGCTCCTGGAAGTGCGAGAACCACTCTCACCTTCATTCACATGCCAGGGCCTTCCAAGGGGTAGCTGCCAAGGATGGCCTTACCTTCCTTATCTTGTCCCTCCTCAGCCCTGGGCCTTGTGCAGAAGTCCTGTCGCTGGGGGCCTCCGTGTGCTGCTGGTTGAGGGTATGAGAACTGAGAATAAGAGAAATATGGGGGTGAAAAATGGGTGAATGGATTCAGGTTAATGGAACCTATGCATTTAGTAACTCCAAGTGAAGAAGACTTGGAGGAAAAACCCTTTACATTTAGGCTTTTGTTGCCCACAGTCAATTCAGTTCAGTTCAGTCGCTCAGTCGTGTCCGACTCTTTGCGACCCCATGAATCGCAGCACGCCAGGCCTCCCTGTCCATCACCAACTCTCGGAGTTCACTCAGACTCATGTCCATCGAGTTGGTGATGCCATCCAGCCATCTCATCCTCTGTCGTCCTCTTCTCCTGCCCCCAATTCCTCCCAGCATCAGGGTCTTTTCCAATGAGTCAACTCTTCGCATGAGGTGGCCAAAGTATTGGAGTTTCAGCTTTTGCATCAGTCCTTCCAATGAACACCCAGGACTGATCTCCTTTAGTATGGACTGGTTGGATCTCCTTGCAGTCCAAGGGACTCTCAAGAGTCTTCTCCAACACCACAGTTCAAAAGCATTAATTGTTGCCCACAGTGTATCATAATTCCTCATAGACTCAATTATCTGACAGACAGTAACACCCTTAGACTCCCTGGTTCTTCTTCCCCTCAGCTTCCTAAATCTCGCCCTGAGATAGTAGAAAAGAGGAAAAACGGAGAAGACTTTTACTTTTCTTTGCCTCTTTTCCATCCTGATTTCTCTGATGCCTTCAGGACTTATTTCTGTGCCTAGTAATTTATGTGCTGAAGGTCCTTGCATAGGACTTTTAAACTTTAACAGAGACTGTGGGTGTGATGGAAATTGTGTGAAGATGCTGTTTGCAGGAATGTGAGCTGAAACCATCTCTCCGTGGCCCCGGGTGGTGTTTTTTGGGTCTGCGATCCTGAGTGAGGAAGGCGCCTCAGGACCACCACTTGGTCAGCACCTACAGTGTGCTCACCGGCCCCTCACCCGAATGGCCCTGGGAGGCCGGCATCATCCACAGGGAGAACCTCCAGAGCTGAGAGAGCACGAGCCTCCGCAGGTAACCCAGCGTGCTGACTGTTTCTGGTGAACTGGAGCCTGAGGCCACATTTAAAATTGCTGGGAATGCTGAGCCCGTAGGAGTGGCTCACAGCTGGTTGACAGCCATTGAGTTGCTTTTCTGTGATCAACACTTTTTGTGGATTATTTGCTTTGATCCTCATGGTAGCCCTAAAAGGTGTCATTTTCCTCCATTTTATAGATGAGAACACACAGTATCAGGGAGACTCTAAGTCCAAAGTTATACAGCTGGAATGGCTTGTATGTTATGATTCTAAGCCAGCTTTTGCAGAGCATGGTACCTATAATTCACTGAAACCTCACAAGAACGACTCCCCACCCTCCCCTGGCTGGGTGGTGTATTATGATTCTCATTTACGCATGTGGAACTAAGATCTAGAGGTAAATGATTTACCCAGAGTCACATAGTGGAGGTGGGGTGGGGCTGGAGGTGGTGGTAGGAGCTGGTCTTGGACCCAGACCCCAAGTGCCTCACTGGGCTTCCTTGACTTTTCCTTCCACCTTGAAAAGCCAGGAGCAGTTTGCATTTGAGTCACCCAGCCCTTCAGAGGCTGGGGGTGGAATGCGGTGGAGTCTGAAGGGAGGTGGGAGTAGTGGTGAGTCCTGCCAGGAGAGGCCCCTCCTGGCCAGGTGACAGCATCCCCAGCTCCCTTGGGACTCACACAGAGTCACGTGGCTTCCTGCTTGAAGCCCTGCACTGATGCATTTTCCATACTTGTTGCCTGGGCTGGGGCTCAGTAGACCAAATTCAGTTTGTCTTTTGGTCTTTCCAGTACAAGCAGCTGGTAAAGCCCAGGACTGCTTGGCAGTAGACACATTTCCAGGGAACTTTTAAAAATGGAATGGCTCTACTTTGAAATATATCAAGAATCAGAGCACTCTCATGGCCTCTTACCATCCTGGTTCTCACCACTGTCATTTGTTGCCTGGATGGTCGCATTGCCCTCCAGCTGGTCCCCGTGTCTCTCTCCCCCTCCCCTGCTACAGTGTGCTGTGCTTAGTCACTCAGTTGTATCTGACTCTTGCGACCCCATAGTCTGTAGCCTGCCAGGCTCCTCTGTCTATGGAATTCTCCAGACAAGAACACTGGTGGGTTGCCATTTCCTAGCCAGAGATTGTTCTTCAGTGGAAGTTGGATCAGCTCAAACCACCTAAGGGCCCCCAACTCACACAGGGACTCCAAAGCCCTCACAGTAGGAGACCCTGTGCCGCCTGCTCCCTCACCCCCACGTGACCTCATTTCCTTCCATTCTCCCTGATGCTCTGCTCCAGCCTTGCTGTTCCTTAAACATGAGAGCACAGCCAGCCACAGGGCCTTCACACTCACTGCTCCCTCCTTCTGGAATGTTATCCCCTTCATATATCCCCATGGCCTACTGCTCCCGTATTGTCTTCAGGTCTTGTCAGGTGTCACCCTTCATGATGGCCTTTCTAGAGTCCTCTCCTCCAGCACAATCTATTTCCTTAACCCTACTTTAGTTTTTTTTTTAAAAAGAATTCTCAACATCATATGGATATTTTACAATTTTAATTTGTTTGTCTCCCACTAGAATTTAATGTCCCTGATGACACAGAATAGTGCCTACTTTGTTCAAGGTTTTACCTCTAGTGCCTAGAATAGTGGTTGGATCAAGTAGGTGTTCAGAAAAATTGTTTTAGCTTGTTTGAGGAATGACTGGGGGCTTCCCAGGTGGTGCTAGTGGTAAAGAACCTGCCTGCTAATGCAGGAGACTTAAGAGACACATGTTCGATCCCTGTGTTAGGAAGATTCCTTGGAAAAGGAAATGGCAACCCACTCTAGTATTCTGGCCTGGAAAATCCCATGGACAGAGGACCCTGGTGGGCTACAGTCCTTGGGGGTCTCAAAGAGTTGGACACAACTGAAGCAACTTAGCATGTATGCACAAGATATGATTGACAAATAAAAATTATATATATTAATGCCAAAGAATGCTCAGACTACTTCACAATTGCACTCCTCTCACACGCTAGTAAAGTAATGCTCAAAATTCTTCAAGCCAGGCTTCAGCAATACGTGAACCGTGAACTTCCAGATGTTCAAGCTGGTTTTAGAAAAGGCAGAGGAACCAGAGATCAACTTGCCAACATCCGCTGGATCATGGAAAAAGCAAGAGAGTTCCAGAAAAACATCTATTTCTGCTTTATTGATTATGCCAAAGCCTTTGACTGTGTGGATCACAATAAACTGTGGAAATTCTGAAAGAGATGGGAATACCAGACCACCTGACCTGCCTCT
>NW_011495071.1:14287747-14301724 GCF_000754665.1 Bison bison bison
AACAACAGACTGGTTCCAAACAGGAAAAGGAGTACGTCAAGGCTGTAATTGTCACCCTGTTTATTTAACTTCTATGCAGAGCACATCATGAGAAACGTTGGGCTGGAAGAAGCACAAGCTGGAATCAAGATTGCCAGGAGAAATATCAATATCCTTAGATATGCACTGGAGAAGGCAATGGCACCCCACTCCATTGGGAAAATGGAAAATTTTGCCTGGGAAAATCCCATGGACAGAGGAGCCTGGTAGGCTACAGTTCATGGGGTCGCAAAGAGTCGGACACGACTGAGCAATTTCACTTTCATTTTTCATTTTCTTGCATTGGAGAAGGAAATGGCAACCCACTCCAGTGTTCTTGCCTGGAGAATCCCAGGGACGGGGGAGCCTAGTGAGCTGCCGTCTATGGGGTCGCACAGAGTCGGACACGACTGAAGTGACAGCAGCAGCAGATATGCAGATGACACCAGCCTTATGGCAGAAAGTGAAGAGGAACTAAAAAGCCTCTTGATCAAAGTGAAAGAGGAGAGTGAAAAAGTTGGCTTAAAGCTCAACATTCAGAAAACGAAGATCATGGCATGTGGTCCCATCACTTCATGGGAAATAGATGGGTAACAGTGGCAACAGTGTCAGACTTTATTTTTCTGGGCTCCAAAATCACTGCAGATGGTGACTGCAGCCATGAAATTAAAAGATGCTTACTCCTTGGAAGGAAAGTTATGACCAACATAGAGAGCATATTCAAAAGCAGAGACATTACTTTGCAACAAAGGTCCGTCTAGTCCGTCTAGCTATGGTTTTTCCAGTAGTCATATATGGATGTGAGAGTTGGACTGTGAAGAAAGCTGAGCACTGAAGAATTGATGCTTTTGAACTGTGGTGTTGGAGAGGACTCTTGCGAGTCCCTTGGACTGCAAGGAGATCCAACCAATCCATTCTAAAAGAGATTAGTCCTGGGTGTTCATTGGAAGGACTGATGCTAAAGCGGAAACTCCAGCACTTTGGCCACCTCATGTGAAGAATTAATTCATTGGAAAAGACTCTGATGCTGGGAGGGATTGGGGGCAGGAGGAGAAGGGGACGACAGAGGATGAGATGGCTGGATGGCATCACCGACTTGATGGACGTGAGTTTGAGTGAACTCCAGGAGATGGTGATGGATAGGGAGGCCTGGCATGCTGCAATTCGTGGGGTCGCAAAGAGTCGGACATGACTGAGCGACTGAACTGACTGACTGAAGAATTACTACTTGATGTTTTGATATGTATACACATTGTGAAATGGTCACCACAGTCAAGCTAGTTAACAGACGCATTGTTTCACATGGTTCCTTTTTCTGTGTGTGTGGTGAAAGAAAATAATTGGTGAATGAATTTATTCAATAGTTGAGTGAACTCTATGATAGTCTCTCTTTGGTACTCTACCTGAGAAGCCCATCAGCTACTAAGTGATGTCTCCCTGCTTCGCCCCAAGAAGCACAGGCCTCTGGTGCTCTGCCTCTGGTGTCCCCAGCGTCTCCTTTCTAGTGTGGGGACGGCATGGTGTCCCTCTATTTCTATGTTGGCTTCCAGTCACCCCTTGTGGAGAATTACCTGAAAATGGACATTTTCTATCATGCCTGTCCACATTGACCACAGGGAATTAAAATGGGTGGGCTTACCAGCTAACCACCAGTGGTATTTGAATACCCATTGAGTTCTCAAAGCCCTACAAATACTTGAAGTGGCTGGAGGAGATGATGTCCATCTCTTGAGGTTCTCTCTGCAGAATTGGAGCTGAGCCATGTCTGGGACAACAGGGTGATTCAGGGCTCAGGATATAATAGACTGGAAGGAAAGAAGCCAAGGTTCAGTGAACAAACACCTGTTGTGTCTTGCACATGGCCGAAATGCTTATTTCACTCTTAACCATACTCTAACCTTGAGGTTGATTACTGTGCCCCTGTGATGCGATGGGGAAATTAAGGCTCAGAGGTGATGTAATCAAGGCTCTCACTGACCCTAGAGCCTTGGAAATAACTAGACAAGGCTCTAAAAGGGAACTCACAGCAGGCTGTAGAGAACTGTTAGTATATGGGTTGCAGGGGCCACGTGGCATCAAGCAGTGACACAGATGGGGAGATAGGAGTGCTCTCTCAAGTGTGGCTTGGATGGTTTTGAGATAGCCTGTTGAATATGAACAGATTTTCCCCACGCCTCCCCATTACGGATTACCTGAGAATAGGAAGAAGATAGTTTTAATAAAGCCCTGGTGATCTGGGGCTGGAGAAACCCTGGCACCAACCTTCCCCCACATAGGACCTATGCATCTCAGGGACCATCCCCCAAAATGCTCATGTAAGTACATTCAGCTCAGCCTGACTCCAGGACCTCACCAGTCTTGGAGATTTCGTGATTGGGGAAGGCAGAACTTTATTACATCATGGGTAGGGGAGGAACCCGAGGAGAGAATGGGGCTGTGAAATGGGCTTCCCTGTTCTAGGGGGGCCGGGTAGTGCTGGCATGATTCAGAACCTCAAAGCCCTTATGAAATGAATCCTTCTTACTGCCTAGTCCCTGGTGATGGGATTGGGGCCTGTCTTCTGGACATCGGTTTAATTATTTTCTTCTAATTCGTTTATCAGCATTCATTAGCTCCTACTCTTTACCAGGTGGCACCATGCCAGATTCTGTGGCTACAAAGATAAGGATGCTGTCAAGGAATTTACCATCCAGCACAGGGAGAAAGACAGATCAAAGATGATATTTAGCGTGGAGAGGCTGTGGGACAAAGAAAACAGGTCGAGGCTGGAGCGTGATGCCTCAGGCCACAAAGCTCTGTGTTGGCAGACTTGAGTTGACTCTTACCCCAACCCAGTCAGTTCCTTGACCTTGGGCAAGCTCTGGGCTAGGTGGTTCCATACTTTATCTTATTTATTCCTAAGATCAGCCTGCTGAGGTAAAAATATTCTCCCGTTTTGTAGAAATTTGGAGAGGGTGAGTAAGTTGTCTGGGTCACTAGGTAAATAAGTGGTCAAATCAGGATTCCAGCCCAGGTCTCACTCCAAAGTTCCTGCACTTTCTGTTGTATCCAGATGATGAAAATGAGTTTCATCCATGCCCCAGCACGGCCAGGGCCCTCTGGAAGGTACAGCACTGGGCAGAGGGGTTGAGTGACCATGGACTCCATAGGAGTCAAAGGGATGATGTGACCAGCCAGAAAGCTAATTTTGTTATAGCCTGCATGGATGGACGTGTGGTGCTTATGACATGGGAGAAGGTGGTGCTCTTCTGCTCAGGGGAGATCACACATGGAGTACTGGGGTCCCTTTTGGGGTCACCCTTATAAGAGGGATGTGACTAGGTGAAGCCCTTCCTAGGGGGTGGCTGTGATGGGCACAGGAAACCTTGTATCCTGAAGAACATCGGCGGGAACCAGGAACATCTGCAGTGTTTCATGTGAGCAAGAGGAGGCCCCCAGGGAAATGAGGGCTGGCTGCAAGTATTTGAAGGACTGTCATGCAGAAGAGTCTTATTCTCTGGGAAAGCTAAAGAAAGAAAGGGTTGGCTCCAGGTTTTTAACAGAACCTTTTAAAATATCTTGGGACATAGTGAGATACTGTCACCAGAGGTAATCAAGCATGGATGGAAGCAGTGGAGAGTACGGAGTAAATGCTGTCTATCATTCTGCTCCAGAGCCCCTGACTGTGGCTGTGTCTCTGCTGTTCCGGGCGTGGGTCCTGGGAGGGGGTACAGAAGGGAAGCGTTTAGGTTTTCTCTTTCCCAAACCCAGTTCTCCTACCAGACTCCAGGGTTACAGGTACCTCCAGGGCTGGTGGAGCAAACACAGGGTTAGAATCAGAATTAGAAGACCGAGGCTTGAGCCTTGGCTTGGCCCCCTACAGCTGTGTGACCTTGGATAGTGCATCTCTTCTCTCTGTAAAGAGGGTCATGTCAGCCCTTCACCCGTTGGCCTTTCATCAGGTAGTAAGTGACAAAATGCTTTGTGAAGGAGAGAGGGTTCAAATTCTGGTTGGTAACGGGTGCAGCTCTGACCACTAGGAGCATAATCAGCTTCAAGGGGCTTGGGCATTCTATGTCTAGGAAACTTCACCCAGTGGTGGTAGAGGACCTCTTAGGTGCCAGTGTTTTGGAGAACTGGCTCCAGGTTTGTGCACAGTCCTCTGGAATGTTTTGTGACAAAGTGAATTTCCCATCACTAGTGATAAGCAGGAGAGTCCTCTGCCTTCAAGGGCCCATGAGTAAAGAGTCAGGAGAGACTGGGACAGGTGTTGAGAAGAGAGGGATCCAGGAACCCTTCATGGAGGAAGGGACCTTTGAGTAGGACCTAGACAAAGATTTCATTATGCAGGGAAGGCGGCAAAGGCCTGGAGGAGTCAAGGGCATGTGTGGGGCACAGATGACATGAGGGAGAGACTCAGATGCTGGGGTGGGTAAGGAGTCCTTATTGGGGTGGGGTGTTGCTCCCCAGCTGGAGGACTCTTCTGTTCCTGGCAGTAGAGCATGGAGCTCTCTGGTGGTTGAAGGAAGCAGGTTGCCTGCAGTTTGACAGAACGGGGGTCAGGGAGGGACAGGGTGAGAAATTTTGGGGAGGCTGTCTTACATTCCCTTCATTTCTCAGGGGAAGGTGAGGCCCACATGGAAAGAGGCTTTACTGGCAGGTTTAGGGTGAGCTGAGGTTAGAGCCAACGCCTGACACCTCGCCCAGGTTTTCACCTTGCCCCATGCGTGAGTCGGCATGGGGCAGAGATTCCATTTTTTTCTGGTTCTGCCTCTCAGCAGGCTATTCCTCTTAAAGTAAAAGAGGAGAGAGCCGAAACGTATTTACCAAAGGGGCTGGTTGGGCAGGTCTTCTTGCTGAGACCCATGTTTTAGGCCAAGGTCAGCTGTGCTGGCTCCTGGTGGGTGGAGTCAGGCCCTGGCCAGCCCCCAGCTAAAGGGCTTTTGATTGGGAATGACCACTACTGGCAGGAACTGAGGTTTTACAAGGCATTGCCCCTGAGAACAGTGGGCTGGAAAGATTACAGTGTGCACATTCTTTCTCAGGAGATTAGGGCCATGGGAGATTATGGGATACACAGGAGGCTGAAGAAGGGCTGTAAATTTCCCATTTGGGGCAATTAATCTGATGGATAGTAAAACAGCTTTCCACTTCCTCTCCCCCTCCCTGGACTGGGCTGGGCAGTCAGGCTGGCTGGCTGGAGAATGCTTTCCCTGGATTCCTGCCCTGCCTATTTGGGCACCTGGTTGAAACCTTCCCTGGGGGCAGAGTCTGGGCCTGTCCTTTTCCTTCCTCTCCTTTGGAACAAGGAAAAGCACACAGTAGGTGCTTTATAAAGTACTATGCAGAGCCATTACTTACTTGATTGGAGCCTGGCTGTTAGGGGCTAATTGCACTGGGGCTATGGGTGGGTAAGCTGAGCCCCAGGGTAAGATCACCTGCCCAAGGTCACTCAGGTCATTGGTGGTAACTGGAACTCCAGCCAGGTTTCTCCACTCCTGGGCCTGGGCGTCTTCTTCCTAGTTCTGTGTTCAAAGTGAAAGTGAAATAAATAGTGGGCTTTTTTTCTGGTTTCTCTGCTCTGACTTCCTCCTTGCTCCTGGCCAAGCACAGGGTGCCTGGTGTGGTGATTGTGTACAAGGTGTGACATGGTCCTGCTCCCATCTCCTCCAAGCAGTTTTGCAGCATTCCTGGGCTGCCCTTCTCTCGCGTGCCGACTGTGTTTTGTGGCTCATTTTGGCCGTCTGCCTCCCCAGCAGGGTCTGACACCTGTGGTTGGTGCAGTTCCTGCACAGTGCCTTGCTCCTGTGCCTCCTGAGGGCCCTGCCGTGAACCAGCTTGAACTCGGGCTAGCGTACTTGGTCCAACTGGTTGTCCTGTCCTCTCTCCAGGGGCCCAAAGACCTCATACTATATCAAGCCTTCAGATCAGGGCCTTCCAAGGTGTTCTCAGCTTGGGGCTTCTCTCTATGTGGTCTGCATCCTATCCGATCACAGCGATCACTTTGGCCTGAACACAACCCAACCACACCATAGTGCTTCTAGCACTTTCTTCCTTCTGTGCCTTTGCTGTTGCAGTTCCTAACGCATCCTTAAGACATTCTCTTAGGAAACCTGGCCTGACCCCCTTTCACTAAGGTTTTGTGACATCCTTTTATTGGCGCTTTCATTCATTTATTCAACAGGTATGTCATGAGAGGCTGCTGTCAGCCTGCAGTGTTGTGAAGGCTGGGGGGCACAGCCGTGAATGAAGCAAAATTGTCTGTGCTCATGGAACTTACACCCGAGCATCTTCTCCTGCTGCCTCTCACCTTAGTTTACACTAAGGTTTCTCTTACACACACATTAGCCTGTGAACCTGAGTGGGGCAGAGGCATCTGCACTGAGAAGCTCAGACTAGACTTAAGGAACATGAAGACCCGGGATATTTGTGGTGTAGGATCCCAGACTCTTCTTTTGGTCAAAGAAGATTCCACTACAGAGTTAGGAGAGTGTCAGGATTTTTTAAAAAGTTTTACCTTATTGTAGTATCATTGATTTATAATGTGTTAGTTTCTGGTATCGGAGAAGGGAATGGCACTCCACTCCAGTATTCTTGCCTGGCAAATGCCATCAACAGAGGAGCCTGGTGGGCTGCAGTCCATGGGGTCGCTAAGAGTCGGACACGACTGAGCAACTTCACTTTCACGCATTGGAGAAGGAAATGGCAACCCACTCCAGTGTTCTTGCCTGGAGAATCTCATGGACAGAAGAGCCTGGTGGGCTGCAGTCCATGGGGTCGCTAAGAGTCAGACACGACTGAGCGACTTCACTTTCACTTTTCACTTTCATGCATTGGAGAAGGAAATGGCAACCCACTCCAGTGTTCTTGCCTGGAGAATCCCAGGGACGGGGAAGCCTGGTGGGCTGCCGTCTCTGGGGTCGCACTGAGTCAGACACGACTGAAGCGACTTAGCAGCAGCAGCAGCAGCAGTAGCAGTTTCTGGTATACAGCAGAGCCGATTGAGTTGTATGTGTATTCTTGTTCATATTCTTTTTCACTATGATTTATCACAGGACGTTAAATGTAGTTGCCTGTGCTATACAGTATGACCTTGTTGTTTATCTGTCCTATATTTAATAGTTTGCATCTGCTAATCCCAAGCTCCCAATCCATCCCTCCCCAACTCTTTCTCTCCCTTGGCAATTACAAGTCCTCTGTTCTGTTTGTTTGTTCTGTATGTCTGTGAGTCTTTTTCTATTTCATAGGTAAGTTCATTTGTGTTATAATTTAAATTCCACATATAAGTGATATCATATGGTATGTCTTTCTCTTTTTTATTTCACTTAGTATGTTAACCTCTAGGTCCACCCATATTGCTGTAAATGAAATTATTTAATTCTTTTATATGGCTGAGTAGTGTTGCGTGTGTACATACACCACATCTTCTTATCCACACATCTGTTGATAGATATTTAGGTCTCCTTCAGACAGGACTGGCCTTTAATCTCACATTGTCCCTTAGTAGCTGTTTGACCTTAGACAAGTGAGTCAACTTTTCTGAGCTTCTGTTTCCACGTATGTAATAAGGGGTTGGTTAGTGGGAACACCCATCTTGTAGGGGCTTTCATTCATTCATAAGTGTCTCTCCTCCCTGTCTCCACTCCCAAAATCTCAGACCTTTATGGAAGTCTTGGGACCCTGATGTGGTCTCTGATGTAGTTTATCCACTCATCCATACACAGATCCCTTTAGCAGCAGTGCTGATCAAATTGCTTTTGATGAATTCCTTTGGATAACAGAAGAGCTTGCTCCCTAACAAGGCAGCCCCTCCTGTAATTGTGACATTGTCATTGTTAGAAGGTTTCCTTCTAGGTTGAGTTGAAATCTTGTAGGCTCTGACTTCCCTTATTGCTTTTAAGTCTGAAGTACAGGGAGTTAGTTATGTTCTCTCTCACCCCTTTTATCCCCTAGCCCTCCCAGTTAGGAAAAAGTTTACTAGTGTCCCAGGAGGCTCTTTGTAGTTCTTGCTTTGTTACTCAGAGTGATCAGCTAGCTGGGAAGGTCAAGGAGAGGTTTGTAGAGTACAGGATGCGGGGGTGGGGTTCTTGGGGTGAAGAGGCAGCCAGATGAGGAAGGGGAGAAAAACCTTGAGGCAAAAGGTAAGACAGTGTCTTCTAATAATATGTAGAGTCCAGGAACTCTAGGTTCACAGGAACAGTGGGTGGGGGTGGTGTGTGTGTGTGTGTGTGTGTGTGTGTGTGTGTGTGTGTGGTGTGTGTGTGGTGTGTGTGTGGTGTGTGTGTGGTGTGTGTGTGTATAGGGGGAACCATAAGGGAGGTAGAGCTGGAAAGGTAAGCCAAAGCATGAAGGAACACCTGTGACCTGCCAAGGGTCATGAACCTGAGGTCGGAGGGCTGCCTAGGAGAATGGGTTTTAAAAATGGGTTTGTTGGGGGGCCTAGGTAGCACAGGTTTCACATTCTCCTAGAACCGGCGAATAGATTTCTGAGCATCTCAAACTCTCCTTCTTGCTCTGTTCTGGAGTTACTGATTAAACCTGTCCTTGGGACCTCTGTTGAGCAGAGCAGGGCTAAGTCAGCACCTTGAATGTGCCAGTCACCCTTGATACTGTGTTTCTGAGCTCGGCGCGCTGGGTGAGCATGGCTGCAGGCCCTGGCCTCTGAGCACCCCTTCCCTGGTTGGGGTGGAGGCTGGACGCGGTAACCATGGCCGCTGGCCTCAGCTTGCCTCTGCCCCAGAGCTGGCTGGACACACAGCCCCGTCTCTGCCCTGCAGGGTTTCTCTTTATGCAAGGGGCCTGCGTGAGTAACGCCTGGACTCTGAGCCCTTGGCCAAACATTCCAGATTCTTTGGGCATAAGGGTTTTTTGAAGGGGCCTGGGGCCCTCGCAGGGCTGTTTATGCCCCACGCCGATAGCTGTTTGTGTCTGATTTTTATATATTCCCAAAGGTACTTTCCGAGCTTCCTGGGGGAGGCTTGTTTCTCCCAGCCTGGCCGGCTCACTAGGAACCTTCTGGCAGACACGCCTAGCGCTGCCGGCATATGGAGTGTCCTCCTACCACCGTCTGTCCTTCCCCAGGGTCTTGGATGCTGAAGGGCCGAGGGTGGAGTGGGGCTTTTTGTTTTGGTTTTAAATAGGGGCGACGTGGGTAAACAGAGCGGCGTTTCTGGTGCTGTCTGAGGGCCAGGACCCCACATTCCGGCTCCATGACGACAGCCTGTTCCGTTGCCGCGTGCTGGGCCGTGGGCAGCAGCAGCTTAGACGGGAACAATGGGGGCTCTGTTGCGTTGCTGCTGCTGAGCTGGGGCAGAATACATTTTAATTGAACACTTTCTACCCTGAAATCTAGGGGATCTGGTGGCCCACTCCTCCTCATTCCTTCATTTTCCCTTTGCCGCTCAAGAGCCAACTTATCGCAGCTCCTTTTTCCCCCCTCTAATATTACCAGCCTCTTGGGGGAAAACGATGTTTTCAGCCTGGGATGTGGTTTGCATTTGGCTGACTTGGTGATGGTGAGAGAGAGGAGTGTGGGGTGAGGGGCTGGAGGTGGCTGAGAGAAGTCCCTGTAACCCAGCTGGAGCGTCATCACAGGTGCTGTGTCTAAAGAGCTCGTCCTGCCCTCGGACAGGGCTGCCTGGGACTTAGGAGGACTGGCTATAAAGTCAGGCCAGCTGGGTTGGAATCCCAGTGGTAACATTTCCCACTTGGGGCCTCAGGTTCCCCATTTGCAAAATGGGGCTAAGACTAGTGTCTAACCCATAGGCTTGCCATGATAATTAAAAGAATTTGACATATATAAAATGCTAAAGGTAATACCTGGCATATAATAAAACCCCCAAATGCATTTGTTATGTCATTTTAATGTTATATCCTGATCATCATCAATATTTCATTTACCCTTCAAGACTTCATCTGAGACTACAAGATGAACAGAGCAACATTCTTTCTAAAATGCAAATTTGATTTTGTCACTCCTTGGTTTAGAAAACCTAAGTGAGTTCCCATTGATCTTTCTGCACAGGAGAAAGGAATTTTTATGTATTGAAAGCCTACTGTATGTTAAGTCCTGGGCACTGGGTGCACCTCTGCTCATTTAGATTAAGTTCAAAGTCTGTAAGACCCTTCATCAGCTGGCTCTATCTTGCCTGTCTTTCCCCCCCTACCCACCTATACCAAGCCAAAGAAAAACTCTACCCCAGAGGACAGTTTTCCTCCCTGCTGTTGCACTGACTTTTATCCTCCATGCCTTTGTGCATGTACTGCCTTCCACCAGGAAACACCCTGTGAGTGGTGGCTCTGAGCCTGAGGGAATAGACCACACAGGGGAGAGTTTGGGAATTCCCTAACCACCATCCCTCGAGGACCCCGGTTGTGTTTTTCTGCTTGGAGTCTTTCTGTTTCTAGGCTCCACACTGGACTGATTTCTTTTGGGGGTGACAGGATGGAAGAGGTACAGTGGATCAGGGAGGTTTCAGCATGGGTTCCTTTCGGTGCCCAGCACTTCCCTCCTTGCTCCAGTCTATCCCCGGCAGGATCCCTTGCTTTCCAGCCACTGACTAAGCTTGTTGATGTGGCCTCTCCTTGTGGTGGCAGATGGGTACTTTACAAGGTAGCCTCACACAATGCGGAGACCCCATGTATACAACCTGCTTATGGATCGACTTGCCTGCCCGTGAATGGGATACTTGACATCCAAATGAGAATCATCTGTAGACAAAAAAATTGCTCTGATTTGAGATTATCTACATAACCAGTCTCTGGTCAAGAAAGGGAGAATAAATTTTTTTTTTTTCGTCTTGATGAATTTAATTAGGGCCAAGTTCGCAGAGACTGAGTATCTTGTGAGTATCTCTCATTGAAAACAATGAGAATGATGAAAGGCCTTAGAGAAAAGAACAGAAGATTTAATTTCAGGGAGCTATGGCAATGCATGGTTTGTGTCCCCTCAGTTCTCTGTTGGACTCAGAAGTCAGGGGAGCTGGGGCTTTATCCCAGTTGTGTCACGTGACCTTGTGACCTTGAGCATGTTGGACCTCCAATTTCCTGTCTCTAAAGTGGGAATAACCATGTAGAATTGTTGTCAGGAATTAAAGATCACATGTTCTTGTGTTTATTCATTTAACCCACCAGCCTTTGCTAGAGCTCCTATGTCCCAGAGCCAGGCATCTAAGGATGGATAGAATATAGTCTCTTTCCTCGTAGAGTCCAAAGATGGAGGTGAAGGTGGAGGGTTGTGCAAGTGGATGGACTTCAAGAACATGGTAGTCAGGCCAGTGCTTTGCTAGAATCACAACAGAAGGTATATTGGCACTCAACTCTTGGGAAGTCAGGGGAGGCTTCCCAGGTAACACTTGAGTGGGGCAGAGATGAGAAAGGTAGGAGTACAAGGCAGGGTCACCAGGTAGAGGCAGACACACCTTGGCATTATAGAAACGTGCTGAGGGGTGGAGGTGTGGCTGTGGGCCTGTGGAGGAGAGACCACCCTGTGGACCAGGCTGGAGGTGAGCTCAGCTTTGCCCTGAAGGTACTGGCCTGGGGGCAGAGTGACTTGAGGCAGTGGAGTGCAGAATCTGGTCAGTAGTTTACAAGTCTCCTTCTGGTGTCCATGGGTGGGGGGACACTTAGCCAATGGCAGGGAGACCTGCTAGGGGACTCCTGGGACAGTCTAACTGAGAGATGATGCAGACCTGAACAGGGCACAGAGGAAGACACCAAGGTTTGTGTGTGTACACGTGTGCATGTTTATATGTTCTGGGAAAGGTTAAAACCCTCTATATGCACATAGATAGTTTTTTTAACGACATAATTAAAAGTACAGATACCCAGCAAAGAGTTCATATTATGGCTCTATCCTTCCAGGGTAAGAGGACAAAACTGCAGAGGTTCCTGTTCCAGGATATTCATTGCAACCTTGTATGAAGCACTAGGAGGTTGAAAACAATCTGTCCATCAATTGGGAACCAGATAACTAAATTATGGAGCCATGCAATCCCAAAATGAGGCTGCAGGTCTTTTTTTCTGAAACAGCAGATACCTAACATATATCCAAATGGAAGAATGTAAGTACATATGCACAGCATTTAGCTTGCTACCCTTTTGCCATTTTTCTCCAAGACTTGAATGCCTGTCAAGGCTGGGTTTGCTTTTTTTTCCCTGTGTGTGACTTTCTGTCTTAAATTACTTGATAACTGTTTTATGTCTGGGTCTCTGTGAATAAGGACCATGCCTTGTTTCTCTCAAGCAACAGGAGTAGGTGGCAGCTAATTACTCAGAATTTAATAGAGGGATATAAACAAAGGGCCTGTTATCACCATTAAGTGATACTAAGCTATGGGCTGATTCTTCTTCTCTGTTACAAACAGAAACAGTATCTGGCCCATAAAGAAGCTTTAAAACTAAAGTTGTGTTAACAAAGACCTCTTCCAGAGACCTCCCTGCTTTAGTGGGGTGGGGGTAGGGGTTGTGGGAGTAAATTCAGGCTTTGTTTCCTCTGTCTTCCGGAGCCAACTGGAGGTGAGAGGGGGATGAGGTGTGCCTGCTGTCCAACCGGTTTTCATGCAGAATATCTGAGCCAGTGTGTTTTTGTTGGGGGTGGCAGAGGGGGAGGGGAAAACTTTGTCTTACATCTACTGGGCGCTAGCACCTTATGTTACCTTGTTTCACCCAGGAAATATTCTCCCTCATTTTGCAGACAAGGCTACTAGGGCTAAGAGAAGTTGAGTAACTTGCTGAGATTGCCCAGCTGGGAACTGACAGAACCAGGATTTGACCACAGGTCTATCTGCCCTTGACCCCCTGTGCTTTGCCTTCAGTTCAGTTCAGTTCAGTCGGTCAGTCGTGTCCCACTCTTTGTGACCCCATGAATTGCAGCACACCAGGCCTCCCTGTCCATCACCAACTCCCAGAGTTCACTCAGACTCATGTCCATCCAGTCAGTGATGCCATCCAGCCATCTCATCCTCTGTCGTCCCCTTCTCCTCCTGCCCCCAATCCCTCCCAGCATCAGTCTTTCCCAGTGAGTCAACTCTTCGCATGAGGTGGCCAAAGTACTGGAGTTTCAGCTTTAGCATCAGTCCTTTCAAAGAACACCCAGGGCTGATCTCCTTTAGAATGGACTGGTTGGATCTCCTTGCAGTCCAAGGGACTCTCAAGAGTCTTCTCCAACACCACAGTTCAAAAGCATCAATTCTTCGGCGCTCAGCCTTCTTCACAGTCCAACTCTCACATCCATACAAGACCACAGGAAAAACCATAGCCTTGACTAGACGAACCTTTGTTGGCAAAGTAATGTCTCTGCTTTTGAATATGCTATCTAGGTTGGTCATAACTTTCCTTCCAAGGAGTAAGCGTCTTTTAATTTCATGGCTGCAGTCACCATCTGTAGTGATTTTGGAGCCCAGAAAAATAAAGTCTGACACTGTTTCCACTGTTTCCCCATCTATTTCCCATGAAGTGGTGGGACCGGATGCCATGATCTTCGTTTTCTGAATGTTGAGCTTTAAGCCAACTTTTTCACTCTCCACTTTCACTTTCATCAAGAGGCTTTTTAGTTCCTCTTCACTTTCTGCCATAAGGGTGGTGTCATCTGCATATCTGAGGTTATTGATATTTCTCCCGGCAATCTTGATTCCAGCTTGTGCTTCTTCCAGCCCAGCGTTTCTCATGATGTACTCTGCATATAAGTTAAATAAACAGGGTGACAATATACAGCCTTGACGAACTCCTTTTCCTGTTTGGAACCAGTCTGTTGTTCCATGTCCAGTTTTAACTGTTGCTTCCTGACCTGCATACAAATTTCTCAAGAGGCAGATCAGGTGGTCTGGTATTCCCATCTCTTTCAGAATTTTCCACAGTTTATTGTGATCCACACAGTCAAAGGCTTTGGCATAGTCAATAAAGCAGAAATAGATGTTTTTCTGGAACTCTCTTGCTTTTTCCATGATCCAGAAGATGTTGGCAATTTGATCTCTGGTTCCT
>NW_011495071.1:14301915-14302546 GCF_000754665.1 Bison bison bison
CACTCTTGCCATCTCCTGTTTGACCACTTCCAATTTGCCTTGATTCATGGACCTAACATTCCAGGTTCCTATGCAATATTGTTCTCTGCAGCATCGGACATTGCTTCTACCACCAGTCACATCCATAACTGGGTATTGTTTTTGCTTTGGCTCCATCCCTTCATTCTTTCTGGAGTTATTTCTCCACTGATCTCCAGTAGCATATTCAGATCAGATCAGATCAGATCAGTCGCTCAGTCGTGTCCGACTCTTTGCGACCCCATGAATTGCAGCACGCCAGGCCTCCCTGTCCATCACCAACTCCCAGAGTTCACTGAGACTCACGTCGATTGATTCAGTGATGCCATCCAGCCATCTCATCCTCTGTCGTCCCCTTCTCCTCCTGCCCCCAATCCCTCCCAGCATCTGAGTCTTTTCCAATGAGTCAACTCTTTGCATGAGGTGGCCAAAGTACTGGAGTTTCAGCTTTAGCATCAGTCCTTTCAAAGAACACCCAGGGCTGATCTCCTTTAGAATGGACTGGTTGGATCTCCTTGCAGTCCAAGGGACTCTCAAGAGTCTTCTCCAACACCACAGTTCAAAAGCATCAATTCTTTGGCGCTTAGCCTTCACAGTCCAACTCTCACATCCA
>NW_011495071.1:14303206-14310529 GCF_000754665.1 Bison bison bison
GACCATGATGGCCACTCCATTTCTTCTGAGGGATTTCTGCCCGCAGTAGCATATTGGGCACCTACAAACCTGGGGAGTTCCTCTTTCGGTATCCTATCATTTTGCCTTTTCCTACTGTTCATGGGGTTCTCAAGGCAAGAATACTGAAGTGGTTTGCCATTGTCTTCTCCAGTGGACTACATTCTGTCAGAATGCTTTGCCTTAGCTGCCAGTAATCCTAGGGCAGGGACTGAGCCATGGTCTGGTGAGAGAGTCATTTCCTAGACAGGTTGATAAGAAGTCTGGAGGTCCCCAAGGAGAGAGGGGTCTGGAATTCTCAAGGAGGAAGAAAGGACAAACTTTTTTTTCCCTCTACATTCCTTGAAAGTTAGAAAGTTAAGTCGCTCTGTCGTATCCGACTCTTTGCAACCCCATGGACTGTGTAGCCTACCAGGCTCCTCCGTCCATCCATGGGATTTTCCAGGCAAGAGTACTGGAGTGGGTTGCCATTTCATTCTCCAGGGGGATCTTCCTGACCCAGGGATTGAACCTGGGTCTTCTGCATTGTAGGCAGACGCCTTTAACATCTGAGCCACCTTGTATCCTGCCTGAGGAAAATCTCTGGATTAAACCTTCTGGCTAATCCTGTTATTTTTTTTTTCTCCAAAGTCTCATTTTAATTTTATTTAATTTAATTTTATTTGTTTTACATTTTTTAAAATTTTATTTTATTTTTAAACTTTACATAATTGTATTAGTTTTGCCAAATATCAAGATGAATCTGCCACAGGTATACATGTGTTCCCCATCCTGAACCCTCCTCCTTCCTCCCTCCCCATACCCTCCCTCTGGGTCATCCCAGTGCACTAACCCCAAGCATCCAGTATCATGCATCGATATGGGAGTAGGTCTGGTCTTTACAAGGATTATATAACAATTATTTATCCTATCTGAGGACAGTCTCTGGATTAAACCTTCTGGCTAATTCTGTTATCTTAAAATGTAAATTATGGAAGTAGGTCTGGTGAGATCTTTAGAACCTCCAGATATTCTTTGGATTCATTGGAGAATATATAACTCCATTGCTAACACTAGCAAATGGTTACTCTTTCTACCGTCTTCTGATGTCTATGTCAGAAACTTTCTCTATCTCCTTTATAGTTTAATAAAACTTTATTACACAAATGCTCTGAGCCCTGGATTGAATTCTTCTCTTCCGGAGGCCAAGAATCCCGGCGTCTTTGTATGGTTCAGCAACAACCTTTTGCTGGGTAGATAGGCACTGTTGCCAAGTGGGTTTGGACTTGGATGGTTTGCAGAAGGTAGAAGGCTCTGAGTTGGAGCAGTGTAACCAAGAGCCAGTCAGGTGCGTATTTCATGTCTGCTGTATATGTGGCGTGATGCTGGACACTGAGAGGATTCAGAGAAGAGGTCAGGATGACACTGTCCATGTCTAGTCTACCATCTGGTTTCAGTCACTCTTTCCTACACAGAGAGCTGCAGCAAGGGGTGGTGAGGAGTAAATAGGAGCACAGAAAACAAGAGGTGGAGGAAGTCTGAAAAGGAGCAGCTGCAGGACTGAGTGGGCGGGGAGAGAGCGGGAGGCATGAGCAATGGTGTGAAGATGGTAGGTCTGAGCTGAAGTGGAGGTTTTTTGGAGGTGAGGAGTCGGTGCGAGCTTGGTTGTGAAGCACGGAGGGTGGTGAATTGGAAGGCTTAGATGCTGGACTGAGGAGCATCACCTGATCCTTTGGGTGATAGGGAGCCACTGAAGGCTCTTGAGGTCCTAGGGTGATGCACCTAGCCCTGCTGTGAAATGTGGTGAGATGGAGGCAGGGCGGAGGAGTTGCCTGTCTCTCTAGAATGTTTACCTGCCTGCAAGAGCAGTGGTGGAGGGGTGGGGTGCCCCAGCTGGGGTAGACTGGGGCTGTCAGGTCTGCTTTGACATGGGTGTGTGATGGTCCCAACAGTGGACGGAAACAGATAGCTGTGTGCACTCTGGTCCAGGGGGTGGGAGGGTGTGTGACCACATCTTGCAGGTGCTCAGCTTGGCATGAGTGTGTGCATTCATTCAACAATTATTTATTAAATGTCTACCATGTCTCTTAAGTTAGGCATATGGTAGTGAACAAAACAGACCTGATCCACTCTTTGGGTCTGACTTTGAAAGTATATGTCATGTGAGAAAAAAAAAATGATGGGGGAAAAAAAACCTGAGCTACTCTAAGAAGACAATTTGCCCTTTGGCCTGGTGGTTCCACTAGCATGAAAACATTGCTTCTCACTGCAGAAATGAGATATTATAGAGGAAGTTCCTGGCCAGAGCTTGCCCAGAGGGATGGGGTTTTAGCCTTCAGCTCTCCTTTCTTAGAGGTGAGTTGAGCAATGGGGCCTCCCAGAAATTGGGGGAATTCCTTGGAGCTGAACAGCACATTCCTGTCTGTCCTCCTTGCCAGCACTCCTGCTCAAACCATGCTGGCCCTTCTCTGGCTGAGCCAGTCTTTCCAGGCTGCTTTCTGCCCTTGGATGGGAAGAGGAGGTGGAGGTAGGATGAACATTCGAAGTGGAACAAGAAAAATATTTCAAACAGGACAAGCTCCAGGGAAACAGCCTCCCTTCCTCTGTGGGTCAGTGAAGCCCCAGATCAGAAGTTCAGAGGCTTTGACTGGGCTCAGATCTTCCGCATTTGCCACGGTTCAGTAGCTCATTTCCAGGGCTTATTTCTGAAGGCCTCTGTGGTGGAGGCCAAGATGTCATTCACTTCAGAAGGCCAAATACCTTGCTCAAATTCCAGAGGCTTTCCCTTGAGCCTTGGGGCTCTTGCCAAACAGATCCTGGTGTGGTTGCAGCCTCAGGTCCTTCTTAAGTACCTGTCTCCCGCACCCACTAGGAATGACCCCAGGGCCCAGGGAGGCAGGTAGCAGAGCAGCCCCTGCCTGAGGTGAGGTGGGCCGGCCTACAAGCAGCTGTGCTCACCTGTGAATGGAGACCCACCCAACATATTTTGCTAGTGGGAGAAGGACACAGTTTTAGTTAGAAGCTTTAATGGTGGCAAAATTGGAGCTTTACTCCAAGTATTTAAAAAATTACTTTTTGTGTTATAAAGTTATCCATTGTTCATTTGTGGAAATTTAGACAATGCATTTGAGCAACAGGAAGAGAATAAAAATTTCTTGTAAACCTGTCACCTAAAGATAATCATTTTGTTATTTATCTATATGTGTCTATGTATATGTGTGTGTGTTTTAAGAAAACTGGGATAATACTATAAACTATTTTGCATTTTTTACTTGATGATATGTTCTATATCATTAATTAACATTTACCTCATCAGTTTTAATGGCTGTGTAGTATTTCTTTTGATGCTTTTGAGCTGTGGTGTTGGAGAAGACTCTTGAGAGTCCCTTGGACTACAAGGAGATCCAACCAGTCCATCCTAAAGGAAATCAGTCCTGAATATTCTTTGGAAGGATCGATACTGAAGCTGAAACTCTAATACTTTGGCTACCTAATGTGAAGAACTGACTCATTGGAAAAGACCCTGATGCTGGGAAAGATTGAGGGCAGGAGGAGAAGGGGACGACAGAGGATGATATGGTTGGATGGCATCACTAACTCTACGGACATGAGTTTGAGTAAGATCCAGGTCTTGGTGATGGACAGGGAAGCCTGGCATGCTGCAGTCCATGGGGTCACAAAGAGTCAGACATGACTGAGCGACTGAACGGAACTGCACTGAGTATTTCCTTATACAGTGGCATTGTGATTTACCAACTAGTAAATGTATGAGACTTTGGGGGGTTGTTTTATATAAGGGAGTGTCATTCCTTGTGGTAGCTGGTTGTAAAATAAATACACGAATTAGAGTTTCTGAGGCTGGGTCCCTGGCATTGTTCTCTGTAAGCTCCCAGTGGTTTTAATGTACAGCCAGGATTGAGAACCATGTGGTGAAACTGTGGACACCTACGCTGGTTCTCTTACCCCAGGACTCGGTGCGGTGCAGGGCACCGAGGAGAGGCACGAAGAGAAACCTCTCCCTTCGCCTCCATGCTGCCGCCGGTGAGTATGAGGCTGACACGATGGTGGCCGATCGGAGGGCTTCCTGCTGTGGTCTCTGCTGAGTCTGCAAGCTGGTGACCCTTTCACTAGAATTCTGGCCCCCATATCTCCTCTTTACCTTGTGTGGGGATGGTTGCTAGTTTTAAACCTTGCAGTTGATGGCTTCATGTGACTGAAGCCCTCACCCACCCAGGGGGACAGAGGGGCTGATGAGGACTGGAAGAGAACAGATTGGGGCCTGCTAAGTGTCTGGAGGGATTGGAGGGAGACCGTGATATTCTCTGCCCATCCCTGGTGCCTTTTAGGTTACGGGGTGCCTTTAGACATGGGGTCACCCAATCCTCCCAACCAGCTATAGGGCAGATGGCCCAGGCAGTCTTATTCCTGTTTTATAGTTGGGAAAACGGAGGTTTCGAGAGGGTCTTTGATCCAAAGGAGTGAGTCAGAGTTGAACCTCTTTCTTTTGACTATCAGTTTACTTTTTTTTTTTTAATTTGGTAGAACCATCTGGGTCTGTAGATTTGCTAAAGACCTTGGGTTTATGCCTCTTTGGGAAGCCATTTTATAGCACAGTATATGGTTACTGGCCAGAAGTTTTCTAGTTTTTCAAGCATTTATGAAAATTAGCTGCTGAGTAACAGCATGTGTGTTTTGGTATGTTACTACCCATTCATCAGAGTGTTTGGAAAACAAGAAGGAGGCAATTTTAAAACGTAGTCATAACAGCATTTTTTTCCTGGTTTCCAGAGAAACATTTTCAACAGCCTAAGATAGTCGACAGAACTTGCCTTTCTGACTGGAACCTGAGTGGCAATAGTAACAGTAGCTGTAATAATGGCTTACGTTTATTGAGTGTACACCACACTCTGACACTTGGAACACCTAAGCTCAAAGGGTTAGTGAGGAGATTAACTTTTTCTAGTTCAGAAACCAAACCAAGGAGAAAAGTTACCACCCCTTGGTCATATCAGCTGTACTGCCATCCAGTGAACTGCCATGCATCCATTTAAAATGGGGCTATAAAATATTAACCAGCGATATGGAAAGTATTCCCTGTGCCTTCATAGATAAAGAGAAAATTATGAAACAGGCTGGCGTCTGGAGGCTCTCAGTGAATGTTTCAATCCGTGTGCATGCAAAACAGTACCGTCACCCGTCTCATGTTCCTGGTAAGGAAACCGACTTGCCTGAAGGTCACGCAGCATATGGATCTGGGTCTTTTATAAGAATCCAGTGTGTTTGTCGCCATCCTCAGATGCTTCTCTTATTTAAAAAACAGAGAATAGGATATTCTGCAATCAAGTGTTGATTGCTATGTTTAGAGCAAGAAAGACAAGTGAAGCAGAGAAACCTGTTTGACAATCATGTCACTTTATTCTATAGTTCTTCACAGTTAGTAAAGTACTTTAAAGCATAACTTTTTCCTGGATTTAGAAAGAATATGTATTTAGATAAACAGGGATTTACTATATAGTACAGGGAACGATTCAATATTTTATAATAACCTATAATGGAAAATAATTGAGAAAAAAGAATATATGTATAATATATTTACATGTTTAACTGAATCACTTCACAGCATACCTGAAACTAACACAATATTGTAAACCAACTATTCTTCAACAACAACAACAAAATCAGAAATACATGTTTATTATAGAATTAGGAAAGTAAAGAAATGCCCAGAGAAGGAAAAGTATATTTCTAATTCCTGAGGGATAATGACTGTTAATATTTTTTCTTCCTCTCTTCTCATTGCAGAAATATTATAAATTTTGTGAACTTGGGATCATGTTGTACCTATGGGTTCCATTCCTGCTTTCACTAATCTGTTGCAGACCCTTCTCCCTGTCAGTGATTGATCTTCTACAACATGATTTCCAGTGCTGCCCAGTGTCTAGCTTTTACGAGTGATTCTGAATTGTTGGACACTAGGTGGTTACTGGTTTTTCTCTTTATTGTTAATAATACTGTTATAAATACCCTTGTCTTTACAAACATCTGGTTGTGTCTTCAGGATAAATTCTTAGAAGGGTCATTTGTGGGTCCTAGGATATCTGCCTCTGGTAATGCACTCTTCATTTACGTTTTCTCCTTTGATCCCTAAAATAGCACCCCGAAGCTGGTCTGGGAGGCACTATTATCCCCAGTGTACACATTGGAAGTTGAGGTTTTTAAAAGTTGCAGTTTGCTCAAGATAAGAAACTGCTTTGGAATGATAAAGGGAACTGCTTTAATTCAGTGAGACTGAAGGAATAGAGTAGGAAATAAGTTCAGATTCGTCAGTTTGTTGTATTAATCAGACTTCCTAGAAATTCCACTTTCCATAACTTCAACCGATGTTTTGGGTCTGCCCTCTGGCCCAGCAGAGCAAGTCTTCTTCCTTTCAGTATTTGAAGAGGCCCCTATGTGGCTCTAAGCTTTCCCTTTTCCAAGTCGTCCTTGTTCTTTTTTTTTTTTTTCCAATTTATTTATTTATTTAAATTGGAGGACAGTCACTTCACAACACTGATTTTCCACTAGCTTACTGTCTTTGATGGCTTTCTGGGCGTATTCCACTTTATCAGTGTGTGTGTTAGTCAGCTCTTCAGGTTGGAAGTGGCAGAAACCCAACTCAAACCAGCTTAAACAGACAAGGAAATATATTGGCTCCAATAATTGGAAACCTCAAGGGTAGATCTGACCTGGCCGAGGCTTTGTTGGACCCCAGTGCTCAAAGGGCATTTTGATAGCTTTGTTCTCTCTCCTTTCAATTCTGCTAACCCCGTTGTCGGAGAGATTGTCCCTCTTTCAGGATCTATAGATCACTTCTTAGAGAGGATTCTGGTTGTCCCCGCTTGGATCAGGGTCACCCCCCTGGGTGGTGCATGCTGGTTGACTGTTAGAACACAGCAGGGTGGGGAGATACGGCTTTCCCTAATGAAGGGGTGCATGTGAGCGATGCAAGCCTATTGTTTTGTGGTATGTAGAATCGAACTGCGTGCCAGCTGGTGTCTGGCCAGTTCAGAGGAGAGTGGGATTATCATCTTTCTTTTGCTTGAGATGCTTTTGAACTGTGGTGTTGGAGAAGACTCTTGAGAGTCCCTTGGACTGCAAGGAGATCCAACCAGTCCATTGTGAAGGAGATCAGCCCTGGGATTTCTTTGAAAGGAACGATGCTGAAGCTGAAACTCTGGTACTTTGGCCACCTCATGTGAAGAGTTGACTCATTGGAAAGGACTCTGATGCTGGGAGGGATTGGGGGCAGGAGGAGAAGGGGACGACAGAGGATGAGATGGCTGGATG
>NW_011495071.1:14310629-14311078 GCF_000754665.1 Bison bison bison
AGATGGCTGGATGGCATCACTGACTCGATGGACGTGAATCTCAGTGAACTCCGGGAGTTGGTGATAGACAGGGAGGCCTGGCGTGCTGCGATTCATGGGGTTGCAGAGTCGGACACGACTGAGTGACTGAACTGAACTGAACTGATACTTCTATTAATGTAGCCTGAAATCAAAATAGTTTCCTTTTTACTATGTAATCATGTTACTGGGTCATCAAAGATTACTGCTCTGCTTGTCTTTCCCCTCTTGTGCTACCTCTGCTGGGAGATTTTGGACTCAATATTAGGTCTTGAAGCTTATCCTTGTAGATTTCCTATGGTTGTATATGGCCCAGAGGATCAGCCTGTTAAGATCTTTTAACCCCAACTCCATCATGGGTCACAGTGGTCTCCCTCCCAGCTCAGTGCTCTGTACAGTCAGGTGATAGACATTTGGTGGGGTGGGGTGGG
>NW_011495071.1:14311178-14313384 GCF_000754665.1 Bison bison bison
TAGTTTGGGTGGGGTGGGGTGGGTTGGGGGAGGGGAAGAGATGGGGGAATGAGATAGCACTAGGCAATTACTTACATCAAAAGAGCCAGAACCTTCTGCCTTCTCCTGTCTGCCTCAGACCTCTAGAGTTTCCTTTGCCTGGCCCATACAGTCAGTCTTGCCGATTCATAGTGTGTCAGAGGTCACCAGAAAGGGCATCAGGCATCTGCTTTTCTACTGAGGCCCCAAATGAACTTAAGTTGAAGTAGGAAGGAAAGAAGACTGAGCACCAAAGAACAGATGCTTTCGAATTGTGGTGCTGGAGGAGAGTCTTGAGAGTCCCTTGAACTGCAAGAAGTTCAAGCCAGTCAATCCTAAAGGAAATCAACCCTGAATATTCACTGGAAGGACTAATGCCGAAGCAAGACTTTGGCCACCTGATGTGAAGAGCCAACTCATTTAAGGCAGGAGGATCAGCCTGTTAAGATCTTTTAACCCCAATTCTGTCATGAGTCACAGTGGTCTCCCTCCCAGCTGAGTGCTCTGTACAGTCAAGTGTAGATATTTGGTGGGGTGGGGTGGAGTTGGGGGAGGGGAAAAGATTTAAAGATTTAAGGCAGGAGGAGAAGGGGACGACGGAGGATGAGATGGTTGGATGGCGTCACGAGGCAATGGACGTGAACTTGGGGAAATTCTGGGAGATGGTGAGGGACAGAGAAGCCTAGCGTGCTGTAGTCCGTGGGGTCGCAGAGTCAGATAGGACTGAGCAACTGAACAACAGCAACAGAGGAAGGATCTCGGTTAGATGTTAATCACTTCTTGTCATGGTGAGTAGGGAAGGCATTCTGCAGACAGTGGTAGGTCTGTTTCCAGAGGCTGTTAGGCGGTAGCAGGTTCCTGAGAGGTCTGCAGGGCTGTGGGGGTGGCCAGCAGGGGACTGGAAGTCCCTCTGAGCCTTGTTGGGCTTACAGGTCCAGCATGCCAGCCTCTGCATGTGGGCATTCTTGGTAGCTGGGGGGTGGCATGGGTGTGCCGGGTGGCTTTTGGCCTCCATCACTCTATTGAAAACTCCAAATTGTGTTGCTCAGCTGCAAAAACAGTTTTCTTCCTTTGCTAGCGAGAAACACAAAGCGGCCCCTGAAAGAGGGTGGGTGGGCGTGCAGTGGTTCTGGCAGTGTGTCACACTCATCCGCTGTAGCACAGGGCAAACCGCCCCAATCCGGACGGCCTGGCAGAAGCAGAGCTGGATGGCAGCATCAGAGGAGCCCTGGGAAGCAGAGGGCATGGTGGGGGCTGGAGGGGTGCTTGCCTGGGAAGGCCCTGAAACTACAGACGACATAGGAGGAGGCCTGATCTAGGCTCTGGCTCGCCTGTGAGTTGGGCAGGAATGAGACCAGAGACTGGCCTTTCCCATGTGGCCCGGTGGGCCTGATGGAGCCTCACGTGCGCTGGGTTTGTGTGTCTTTGTGTCCAGATCTGAGTCTGGGAGCAGTTTCCCCAGTGGTTGTCCAGGAGGACAAGGAGGCAAATCTGTCTGCTGATGAGCGTTAGGGGTGCCTGAGGCCTGCTCACCTCAGGGTGGGATTGCCAGACCACTCAATACTTTGGCGGCCTGTCTTTTGACATCCAGGTGAATTCCTGTGGGTCGAGCCCAGTAGTTCTGTTTCCTTTGCCTGCACCAGATTCCCACTGGACTTATTTTGGCTTGGCCTGAATGGGATTCTATCTGCTTGTTCTCTGTCTTGGCCTCTCTTTCTCCCTCCCTTTCTTTCTCTCCTTCCTTATCTGCATCACTTCTTTCCCCTTTTCCTGCATGCCCTGAGCCCCCATTTTACCCCAAGGGAGGTTGGGACTAAGTTAGTTTTAGACAGGGGACAATGTCTTATTTAGATGAGCCCCACTTCCTGCGCAATTGGTCCAAAGAATGATCTAGAGTTCAATGCTGTGATTGACTGCTGAGGGGGAGGCATTGAGGCAGCAAGCTGGCAGTGGTGAGTCTGTGTGTCTAATGCAGATGCCTAGTTTACTGGGATCTGGAGGGCACAAGACACGTGCTTGTTTGGATTTCATTCTAGACTCCTGGCCTGTCACAGCCGAGTAGCCTAGTTTGGAGAACATCTGTACATTGGAGAAGGGGATCTAGTGGAGGGAGCCGGAGCAGAGGTGATAGCAGGCTGGCCACTCCTCTCCTGGCAGGAGGGGCCTTGTGTTCACAGTACGGATTGTG
>NW_011495071.1:14313484-14317655 GCF_000754665.1 Bison bison bison
TGAAGGGTGGGCCCCAGGCATGGAGGGCTGCCTGGCATTAAGCAGAGCTGTTTCTCTCTCCCCCTTCCCCAGCTGGATAGAGTCATAGCATGAATGTCCAGTGCTTGTGTTTGATCAGCACTGCCCAGACTTCTGGTACCCAGCCAAGGGTCAATTTGAATTGTCCAGATTTTCCCTTATCTCTGCTATAGGAGAATAGAAGCCAGCCTGGGGAAATCCATGGGAGGAAGCAGGGATGCTAGTTGAGATCTGCCCTGATGAAATGCCCTCTAAGCTATTCTTGGGGGTTGCTGGAGAAATTAGATTTTAATAGGAATGTTCTTTTCTAAACTTTAACTAACAAAGCCATAGAAGTGTTTGGAGTTAATAATGTACCTAGCAAGTTGTTGAGCTGAAGTTTAACAGCTGATTTAAAAAACAAGATAGGGAATTAAAAAAAATGAGACATCGAGAACATGAGTGTCCTGGAATTATTTCAGTGTTTCAGTTGGAATAAGTGGTTTTGTGCAGACTGGGAGGGTTTCAGTGGCCCTCTTATCATTGGTGACCTTTCCAGGAGGCCCTGATGCTAGGCTCCCTGTCCCTGAAAAGTAATCTATTGTGCTGCCCATTGGTAGATGAACCAGGAGGCCGTCTCACCACCATGTAAAGCCTTTGAGTTGGGGCAACTCTGCCCCTGGTGGGATAACCCAGGGAACGTGGCTGGGCAGGAAAGGGAATCACCATGTGGGCAGATGCTCCAGGCACACCACCGTGATAAAATACTCATGGCTGAATAGGGGTGGGGCTGACCTAAGAGAAAAAGAAGGGAGTCCAGTGTTTGAGATGACAAAGTCCTTCTGCGGAGTTTGCTTTGGAAAAGAGAAGAGGTTTAAAAAAAATCTCTGAATGGAAAATTTAGGGAAGCTGAAACAAAGGCTCCTCTTGGATTCTGAGTGGTGTGTGTTACTGCAGGAGATGGTACCTTTTGTTAGAGGCCCTGGATCGCAGGCCCTCCCTAGCTCAAGCTTCTGATTTTACAGTCACACCCTGGCTAGTGACTCCAGGTGTCCCTGTGTCCTGCTTTCTCTCTGGTGCCCTGGTGGGCTTGTGGTTCACAGTGTGGCCCACAGAGGTGAGCTCAGAGAGTGGGCTCTGCCTGGCTCGTCCTATCTCCCTCAAGGTGCCTGACCCAGTGGTCGCTCGATGGATGTTTGTGGAATGCGTGGGGTGGTTACGTAAAGCTGTGTGCAGTGCACACAAATGCACACACACACGCGGTGCCTCCGCCCTCTCCCTCTCTGTCCTCACTCCTCCAGCTCCAGGCTCTTTTTTTTGCCTCCTGAGTTCTCATTCTTACTTGTTGTTTATTAGGAGACCCAGTATATATGCCAGGCAGGCATTGTGCAGTGCTTTATTTCAGCTGTCTCACTGACTCCCCGTAGACACCTTATGAAGTTGATGATAGTATTACGTTGCCATTTCACAGATGAGAAAGTCAAGGTCAAGATAGATGAACTTTGTGATACTTCTATGTCTCCTGCGTTGGCAGGTGGATTCTTTACCACTGAGCCACCAGGGAAGCATATACCCATAGGAATTGAAAGCAGGGACTTAAATAGATATTTGTACACTAGTGTTCATTGCAGCATTATTTACGGTAACCAAAAGATAGGAATAACCGAAGTATCTGTCTAAACCAATGAATGGATTAATAAAATGTGATATATATATATATATATATATACACACACACACACACAACGGAATATAATTCAGCCATAAGAAGAAATGAAATTCTGATATATGCTACAATGTGGGAGATCCCCAAAGACATCATGCTGCTGTCCATTTGTCCAGACACAAATGGACAAATATTGTATGATTCCACTTATACAGGGTATCTAGGATACTACTACTACTACTAAGTCGCTTCAGTCGTGTCCGACTCTGTGCGACCCCATAGACGGCAGCCCACCAGGCTCCCCTGTCCCTGGGATTCTCCAGGCAAGAACACTGGAGTGGGTTGCCATTTCCTTCTCCAATGCATGAAAGTGAAAAGTGAAAGTGAAGTCGCTCAGTCGTGTCCAACTCTTAGCGACCCCATGGACTGCAGCCTACCAGGCTCCTCCATCCATGGGATTTTCCAGGCAAGAGTACTGGAATGGGGTGCCATTGCCTTCTCCTACAGGGTACCTAGGATAGATACATACAAATACACAGAAGCATAAAGCTGAGAGGTTACCAGGGGTTAGTGGAGGGGTAATGGGAAGTTATTGCTAACAAAAGATTATAATAATTTTGATTGGGGTGATGAAAAATTTTCAGGAATAAATAATGGAGATGGTTATGCAACACTGTAAATATAATAAGAAAAAAAAAAACTTTAAGATGAAGCAAGGAAAGGAGAGAGACAGGCAGTTAATTCCCTTGTCTAAATGTGTTACAACTGCTAATCAGATGCCAGGCTGTCCCTTTCTCTGTGGGCCCCTATGCCCGGCCTTATGGGACACCTGCTCGAATGGGACACCTGTGGCTGTGCCCTGACCATTCTGTCTAGCTGTACAAAGAGATCTCCAGCCCCCAGGGGAATGGTCATCAAGATTTAGGCCATGAAGTGGGGCCATTTCTCCCCCTTCTTTGCCCTGTCCCCAGTCACCTGATGAAGCTCCATTTGCCACAGCCCAGCACCCTGTGATCCAGGACACACCTTGCTGGGTGTTCCATTGTCAGAGCTCTCAGATTTTCAGAAGCAGGTAATGGTTTTTCTCTGTGGGCTGGAATCATGAAGTAGGACAGACAGGTTTCTTTGGAGTTAAATTTAGGGCTTAGAACCCAGGGGTGGCTGAGAAAAGCTGTATTTAACAACTACCCCACCCCTCAAGAAAGAAAAACAATGTCCTAAATTAAGCAAGATACATGGAATCTGAAGATACCTCAACCAAACTGGAACACGTACCTCTTAAAATAAAAGATGCTGAAATCTGGAAAATACCAAATATGACTGCTTGATCAGGTGCTTGCCTCTCTGCTTTTCTATTTTTGCCACCCCCATCCCAGCTCTGCAGCTGCACAGGGACAACGTCACCCAGAGGACTGGACCATGTCCAAGGCCTTGTCTTTCATGATGCATGGTCCCTGGGGTGGGGAGTGGAGGCTGCCTGCTCTGCAGGTGGGGATGTGGAAACAGAGAGGGGCCTTGGCAACTGCCCCCGCGTCACAGGGGCTGCCCCTGCTCCTCATTAGCCCCCTCCCAGAATGTCCCTTTAGCCCTTGGTTCTTCTGGAGGGGAAGTGGCTGCCTTTAACTCAGAAACACCCTTGGTGCCACCTCGTTCTCATGGCTCCAGCAGCCAAGTGCCACATCTTGGGCACTTGATTTTTTTGTTGGTCCTGGGCACTGGGCAGACCGGGTGCATGAGAGATTCATAGGAACACAGGTTCAAGGGCCATACTGAGGTGCCACAGGGAGAACTTGAGTTTGTAGGAAGTGAGTGTGTATATGGAGACAATAATAATAATCAATAGTGAAAGATATTGGGCTCTTCCTGTATTTCAGACCTGTCTCCAGAGGTCTTTATGCAGACAACCTCACCAACCCCATGAGGTGGCTACTATGATCATGTCCAGTTCGATGAGAAATCTTAGGCTAAGGGCCACACAGCCAGCAAGAGGTAAAGATGGGGTTTGAACCCATGCAGTCTGTCTCCAGGGCCTGTGCACCTCGCTCTGTGCAAGCCTTCATTTGTGTCAGAGCCACAGGGCCGCCTCCTCACCTGGGACACAGGGTCAGGACTCGGGGCTTTGCTGCTCCTGCCACAGCCTCCTGTTTCAGGAAAAAGGACAGAATACAAGTTGCCCTACTCTCCCCTGTCAGCTCGACTTAGGCATGCACGCTCCTGCTTTCTGCAGTTTGCATTTGGTCGGGCCCACCATGGACATATTTATCAGAGGCCTCCTATGTGCCAGGCCCTATGTCACATGCTTCACTCATAGTATCTCACAGCAGTCCACGAGGTATTACTGCCCCCATTTATAGGTGAGAAAGCTGAGGCTCAGAGAGGTGAATGACTTGCCCAAGTTAAATAGCTAATTCATGGCAGAACCTCAGTTTGATCTCCAGGACCATCTGATTAAAAAAATCTGTGACCTTTCCACCCTGTTCCAGGAGGTTCAGTGGGGCTGCCGTGACT
>NW_011495071.1:14317755-14327834 GCF_000754665.1 Bison bison bison
TCGTGGCTTTGCGAAAAGCCTGGCTCTGGCTTTGAAGATGCCAGGACAGGCCTGAGGGCCAAGGTTGAAACAGCACATGCCCTTTCTGGGAAAGATAGTGGGGATAGAGGTGGGGGTGGAGGGTCCTCTCGCCTCCCCTGGGTGTCCTGCAGATCCTGCCCTGGGGAGACTAACAGCTAGGATGCCCCCTTTGGATGTGGCCAGGGGTGGATGCGGGGCTCAGGGCCTCTTTTCTGGGCCACTTCTCCGGTTGCATGTATCTGTAACTATAAACTCCCTGGATGGCGCTTTTGGCTGCTGGCTTGGAAGCCGAGGCAGGGTCAGAGCTTTTGAGGGGCCAGGACAGGTGTGAGAAGCAGGTGCTCTTCTGCCTCTGAGACCCGTCCTCCCATGAGCTGCGGAGCCTGGCGTCAGGGTCAGCTGAAGGAGCTGGGGGCCTCCTTGCAGCCTTGTCTGGCTGAGCTTCTGAGATTCTGTCATCTCTTGAGGAGCCTCGGGCATCCTGGTGAGTGTCGGAAACCAGCCTGGGGCGTGGGTGGTTTGGAGACCTTGCTGAGGAAACTTTGCTGGATGACCTGATTTTTCTAAAACTTGAGGGCTTTGTGTTTGGGGTTTGGAAAAAGCTGTAGTCAGGAAGCGGGGAGGAATATGTTTCAAAAAGTCAGGCTCTTCAGCCTGAGACCCATCTCCCCACAAAGGCACAGCCGGCAGTGAGCTTCCTGCAGGGGTGCAGAGAAGGGTGCTTGCTGGGTCTGTTTCAGGCAGGACAGACTGAGGCCTGGGCGGCGGGGACTGAGGGGGTGCAAGGAAGCCGAAGTTTGAGGACAAGGTTGGGTTCAAGGAGTTGACAGATGGCTGGAGTGAGAGCTCCTTTCCTGGCCTGGGCAGCCCTCTGTGAGCCTCAGTGTCCCCATCTGTGTGTTGGGGGTGAAGTCCCCCGGAGCATCGGAGGCCTCAGCCTCGGGGTGCAGCTGTTCTGCAGTCGTTGTTGTTATTTATTATTTAGCACCTCTCCTGTGGCTGAGCCGGGGCCTGTGAGTGGAGTACCACCTGGGCTGCGGGAACGTGTTCTCCTCTGGACCCTACGATTGCCTGATAGTAGTTAGCACCTACTGCTCACCTGGACTGCACCAGGCTTCACGTGGGTTAGTCCTGGAGGCCGAGGAACCTTCCTGGAATGCCCAGGGATGCTCTGCCCCTTCTTGTGGACTCCTGTAGCACTTGTTTCTGCAGTGGGGGTGTGCATGCTCCCCTCTCCTCGCCTCCTCCTGTTCTTCCCCGTCTCCTGGCTGATCATCATGCTCCTGGTGCCTGCCTCCCAGGTCTCAGCAAACATTTCAGTAAACAGGCAAAAGAGGGCTTGTGTGTGGAATCCAGTCTTCTCCTCTCTTTCCTCTTTGCTGCTCAGCTCAGGCCCTGGGTGCAAATGCCTTCTGCTCTGGGTGCTCCTTGGTGGTTGTGCAAGCTTTCTCCTAGGGCTTGAGGCTGTGATGGCTGCAGGTGTGGGGTTAGAGGGGCTGCCAGTGGCTGCATTCTGGACAAAAGGGAAACAAGACTCAGCGTCCAGGAATGAAGGTCCCATGGGTACTGAAAGGACGTGTGGCCCAAGGTGGACAGAGGAGTCAGTTTACAGCAAGGGTTGTGGGTCAGCAGAGCTGTGCAGGGGGATGGAAGTTGGGGGAGAGGGTGTGTGTACATGCTTGATCTGGGCAGGACAGCATGAGCCTGGCACATGGGGTGCTCAGGAACCAGGGCCGTCACTCATCTTCTTGTCATCAATTGGTCTCTTGCGGGCAGTAGGTTTTAGCTCTAAAAATGCACCTGTGTCATCTGGGGTCCTCCCCCTGGGCTTGGCCTGGGTGAGCCCCGTGCGGAGGTTCAGGCCTCTCTGGCTTCCAAGCTTCCCTCCACCCAGGAGCCACGTTTTATGGGAGAGCCAGAGCCAGGAACCGCACACTGATAAGAAGTGTTTTCATTCTTGGAGGCGTTAATTAACACAGATTAGATTTCAATTGAGTGGGCCTTTTGTTGCAGGAGCCTTTCTAGTCAAGGTAGTTTCAATGGTGGTGTGGTTTCACTGAACCCGTTCAGATTCATTACTTTGGTCTGTTACCACCCAAGGTATTCAGCCCTGATGTTATTACTTATGGGCCCACTGGGTCCAGTTTTTCAAACTTGATTTAACTACTGGCCTGGCATCTCTCTCAGATATCACCCTTGTGGGGTGCTGAGCCTGGAAAAAAGATAGCCCAAGCATGTAGGCACGTTATCTTGGCTCTCTGAATTTTATTAAACATTTACAAACGTGTTTTCTTTGGTTTCCTGAGGTAATCTGCACAAACAAGATGGGCTTCGAATGTTCTTTCCAGTTGTCATGCTGATGAATAATTCCATCAGTTTTCACTGGATGGAGAGGGACTGGAAAGGCATCCGACAGTGGTGGAAGGGAAGCCAGCCTGAAAGCAGGAAAGGAAGGCTGCCATGCCTGGCGGCAGGTCACCGCGTGTAAAGACAGGGAGCTTCTCGGCTCAGGCAGGGGTTTGGGGGCCCCATCCCCTTCCCTCCGTCCCCCAGCCTTGATGCATCCTTTCTCCAGTGGACGCTGCTTGTTCTTCTGGGTGAGAGACTTCATGATTCTTTTTCTTTTCACTGTTTTTTTCTCTGGTTATTTCTGCTGTGTGATTAAGGATTTAGCAAATAAGAAAATGTTACCCTGTTTCTGCCACTCCAAGATAATGACACTTAAGATCTTACCATTCCTTCTAGATTTGGGGAGACATTTAGAAATATTTATTGATGTCTGCACTCTTCATATGTAAGTCTATATATCTTGCAGGATAGTATTTCTTTTTATTGTTATAGAAACAATGCATATTTGATTGCAGAAAATCTGGAAAATAAAGAGGAAAAGCACAGAGGGGGAAAAATAGAAATTGCACTAATTATTTTTCCATCCAGAGAGAACCACCCTTTGTGACTGTTTGTGTGTATACACTGCTGGTCTTTCTTTTCTCAAGCACATATACACATTATCTCACACCACAGATTGGGGTCATGCATATACAGACACCCTTTCTTTTCCCTTTTGGCTTAAAAATATCCCATGAATGTATGTTATGACATGATGTTTTGCTTTGAGACATGATTTTTTTAAAATAATTTGTTTTTGTGAAGCTTATGTGATAGAAAAGTAACCATTTTAAAGTGGGCAATTCAGTAGTATTTAGTATGTTCACAACGTTGTACTATCTAGTTTCAAAATATTTCTATCCTCTGAAGTAAAATTCCTTACCATTAAGCAGTTTGTCCCCATTTCCCCCAGCCTCTAGCAACCAACCAATCTGCATTCTGTCTCTACAGACTTATCTGTTCTGGATATTTTATGTAAATGGAATCATAAGTGAGGCATGAGTTTTAATGGCTGCATAGTATGCTTGTATGGATCTGTTTAAACAGGCCTTGGGTCTTCAGTGTAAGATGTTATCACCAAGAAGCTGGGGATTCTGTCATATGAACATACTATAATTGATCTAACCTCTAACTTTTTCTGGGGGTGCCGCTCTGGGTCTTTGTTGCGGCGTGTGCACTTTCTCTAGTTGCGGTGCCCGGGCTTAGTTGTCCTGTGACATGTAGGATCTTAGTTCCCTGACCAGGGATTGAACCCCGGTCCCCTGCATTGGAAGGTGGATTCTTAACCACTGGATCACCTGGGAAGACCCTAAACCCTTGTATTTGGCCACCGAGGTTGTTTGCATTTTTAAAATGCCTACAAGTAAATTGCTTCCCAGGTGGCGCTGGTGGTAAAGAACTTGTCTGTCAGTGCAGGAGACCTAAGAGATGAGGGTTCAATCCCTGTGTTGGGAAGATCCCTTGGAGGAAGAAATGGCAACCGACTCCAGTATTCTTACCTGGAGAATCCCATGGACAGTTTATAGGGTCGCACAGAGCCAAACATGACCCAAGTGACTCAGCATGCACAAGTAATAATGTGTTGAACATCTTTGTACCTAAACCTTTTTTAAAAATTTCAAATTAGCAAGGATGCACATTCTTGAATATCCTATGTAATCTAGTTTGCAATAAACTTTTTTTTTTTTGTCTCCTTGAATAAAAGACTCCAACTTCTAACCTTTGGGCTCCCTGTTGCTTTTTTGACAGTTTTATCTCTGACATCAAAGTTATTCCTTGGCAAAGGTGACTAATGCTACTTTCAACCATGCGTGGTGATAATTCCTCACATTACACAGAGGTACCCCTTAAGAAGGTAGCATTTAACCTGCCACTTCAGTTTGGACCATCTGGGCTGTTTTTGCTGAATCTTTCTGCTCTTCATGGGCAGCATAACTTTTTGGCAGAGACTGGTTAGACTGCTTTAGATTGAGTTAACAGGGCTGGCCAGTGTTTGTGGAACTTGTAGCTGCCAGAGACCTCAGGTAAAAGCTTTGCTGTTTGTTGCTTCCTGTCTCTCATCCAGGTACAGGAAGTGCCAGAGTAAGTCTGGCTGTGAGATGCCCTGTGTAGACAGATTGTGGATTAGTGTTCAGCCAGGAGCAGAGTTCCCAGAGAGACTTCAAATCTCCTGCGAAATCCAAGTCTGGCAGGATGTCCCTTTGTCCCTGTCACAGGCCTGAATTAGATGATATTACAATAGGAGCTACCTTTGACTCTTGTGGCATTGTGATCATGGGGTCATTGAAGGGCTATTGACTGGTTTTGTGAAGGGAGAGAGAAAGCAAGAACGTGCACGCCACAGAATGAGCTGATGGGAGAAACACTGAAGTGAGGTCTAAGCTTCGCTATGCTGTTAGTTAGTTGTGTGACACTGGGCAAGACTCTACCCTCTAGGAATCAGGTTGTCTATACTTACGGGTGCTGACTTGTTCTGGATGTTGGTGCTTCCCTTCAGAATTGCACTTGCTAGACTGTCCTTGATGACTCTTCCCTCTAAGCCTAGCACACAGTGCCTGGGGCAGAGTGAGCCTCGGCGTGCATAGGTGTGGGCACAGGTACACACACACACACACTTTCCTCTGAGCTGCTCCTTTATGATGATAGAATGTAGCTGTTTGCTTAAGTGTATACATTGTCTTCTCTGTTAGTCTGTAAACAGCTGACTTATTCAATCAATTCAGACAGTAACTGAACCCCTACTGTGTGCCAGGCACTATCCTAGATATCAGGAAATCAAAGAGAAGTAAATCATGGTCCCTCAACATGCCCCAGTCCAGTGGGGATGGGCAGATATAGAAACCGTAATGTGATGAGTGTCCTCATATGGATTTGTATGGAATGTAACAGGAACACAGATGGAAGGGCAGTCCATTCCCTGGACAGGTTCACTAGGAAGCAACATTGAAATGGTCCTCAAAGAATAGGTAGGATATCGCCATATGGATGGGTAGGAAAAGGGCATTCTGGGAAAAACCTTTCATTCCATTTATTTGTTCAGCACATCTCTCTTCCTGGCCCGCCACAGTTCAGGCAACTTGGGTTGTTAGGAGTTTAGATTTTCTTTTTTATGTTCTCTAGGGTGCCTAGCATAGTGCTTTGTGTAACAGTTGTTTAGGGAATATTTGAGAAATTAAAAACTATCTGATAGATAAGAGAAGTAAAAATTACTCTGACGTTTGCAGAAACTGAATTTCAAATGAAAGTATGTATATGGAAATAAAGGATGAGACAACTTTAAGGTGTATACTTAATATTTACCTCTCTTATTAGCTGTTTCTATTTTGTTTTCTTCCCAAGAAATTTATCTGGAGTATTCCTATGACCTTTAAAGTAACTATAGCATCCTATAATTATTAGTTTTTTATTCTGTGCTCTGATAGTGCTGGAGAAGAGAACATTTATGGTGATGTTTTTATTTCATGATTATTTTGTTATTGTTAAAACATACAGGGCCAGAAATCCTACAAATTCCTCTTAACTTGTGAAGATCCCTTGTCTTTGTGTTGTTTGCTTCTTACCTACTGAAGCCCTGAACATCCTTCTGACTCCTTCCTTCAGTTTACTTCCTGTGGGTCTGAGGGTCACTTTCTGAACTTTATGTAAGTTTATGTGTAGTGAGTCAACTTTCTGATTGTGATAAAGGCCAAATTATTCTTTTATAAACCTTTGTGATTTGTCACATTCTCGTCTTTCCAGTTTCTTGAGGAGGAAGGGAAAGGAAAACATAAACGCCCTCTCTATAGGCTTTGCATTTTCCTGCAGAGTAGGTAATAGACTTTTAAGTTGTTTGAACAACAAAAGTAAAATAAAGACAAACTAGAAAAACATCATCCAGGTAAATATATCTTTAGGAGGTAGCTTAAGTTGTAGCCCTTAAATGCAGTACTATTTAGTCAAACATTAAAAGTTAAGCAGTGAAGAGCTCTGATCTAAACTTTGTCAGTGTAAGTTCTTCTGTCTATTTTGGTGCAAAAATTGGTAGAGCATAAAATGAAATCTTGTATTTCAGTCATGTGACCAAAGGTCTTAGTTTATTACCATTCTGAAGAGCCCTGGTCCTCACTATATGGTCTAGCTTATTTAACTTCTCAGTTGGGATGGTGTACATAATTGCTGTTATTCTTTTTCTTTTTTTTTCAATTTTAGGGTGTCTTGTAGATTACAGTCACTCTAGACCTCACAAGAACTTGCTGATAACTTTCTTTGATTCATATATTCTTACATACATTTAGTCATTTAACCAATGCAAGGTATTTGGCTGGTTATTATGAAGAAGACCAAGGTTTAAGAGTAGTCTATGAGAATGTATAATCCAGTGGGATCTAATAGTATCATCTCCATGCCTCTGTGTAAGCTGTTCCCCTCTGCCTGGAGTGCCCTTTCTTTGTCCCCTGTTGAACATGTGGCAACTTAATCCTTAGCCTTCAAGCTTCCCTGTCTTGTTTAAGGACAGTGGATCCCCAACCTAGGGCTGTAGATTCTTTGAGGGGAACCTCAGAATTATTGCAGTAGTCAGCAAATTCACATGGATGCTAAACATTATCTGCAGGCTGAATAAACCATGTCATTTGTCAAAAATATAATTTTTCAAAGGTATATAGATGCCATTATGAAAGGTGAAATTAAAATATCTGAATTTAATTTAAATATCTTACTGAATTCATAGATGCTGTATGTCCTTTTGTATTTTTTACAGTCAAAAATACTAAAGGTAAAAAAAAAAAAAAAACATACTAAAGGTATAACTCTTATGGGCTTCCCCGATGGCTCCGTGGGTAAGGAATCCACCTGCAATGCAGGAGACACAGGAGATGCAGGTTCAATTCCTGGGTCAGGAAGATTCCCTGGAGGAAGAAAAGGCAACCCCCTCCAGTATTCTTGCCTGAAGAGTCCCATGGACAGAGGAGCCTGGTGGGCTACAGTCCATGGGGTGGCAAAGAGTCGGACATGACTGAGCAGCTAAGCACACGTGATAACTGTTATAATGGAGGTCTATGAATTTTTTAAAGTTAAAAATCATTATTCTTATTTGTCTTAGGGTTCTGTTTAGTTGTAAATCATAGAAAACCTGACATAACAGAGACTTACTTAAAGAAGTTTATTTCTATTTCACCCAAAAGTCTGGAGATAGTCATCTCAGTTAGACTGGTCTCAAAAAGTCTTGTGGGCCCCAAGAACTCTAACTTGCTCTGCTTTGCTCTGCCATCCCTAGTACATGGCTTTCATCTCAAAGCTCAAGATGGCTGCTTGAATTCCAGCCATTCCGTCTGTATTCCAGATAGCAGGGGATAGGATCACCTCCCTACCCACCCCAGTCCAAACACACCCGAGTTGTGTCTTTAGGAACATAAGGGGGAAACTTTTTACCAGGAATAAATAGATCCCTGAAACCTTCTCAGAGTGGGCATCTCTTCCCATCACTGGTGTAGGAGCTTTTCCTCCATTCCTTTGAGGGCTACTCTGCCTTAACCTGATATAGGTTTTTCTACAAAACTTGGATTTCCCCCCACTATATATTACTCCTATTTAAAGACATTTAACCCCTGAGAACCTAATTGGCTTTATCTCTAAAACAAAAGTTTAAGCTAAATGACTTCTAAGAAAGTTTTTAAATCTTAAGTTTATAGATTCTAAAAATAATTATTCTCAAAGTGTGTTCTGTGAAATACTGATTCCTTGCCAAGGCAGGGGACACTTAATAGGTTTTATGTGGAGAAAAGTAAAGTTATGTAGAGGATTCTTTACTTACTGCATAACTTTTTAAAGTCTTTGAATACACCTAGTAGCATTACTCGGAGAAGGCAATGGCACCCCACTCCAGTACTCTTGCCTGGAAAATCCCATGGACGGAGGAGCCTGGTGGGCTGCAGTCCATGGGGTCGCTAAGAGTCGGACACGACTGAGCGACTTCACTTTCACTTTTCACTTTCATGCATTGAGAAGGAAATGGCAACCCACTCCAGTGTTCTTGCCTGGAGAATCCCAGGGACGGGGGAGCCTGGTGGGCTGCCGTCTATGGGGTCGCAGAGTCGGACACAACTGAATCGACTTAGCAGCAGCAGCTGCCTTAACCTGAGATTTCAACCTGGTAGTCAGGACCATGCCCAATGGTTCTCCATAGTCTCACCTCACAAATGCTAAGGCATGGCCTACAGGAAAAGAGGAAACCCTTCTCAGCTTTTGGAAAATCATTCTTAGCTCTCTGCTCTCCCTCCCTTTGCTGTGGTCCTCCTCTGCTTCCACTTATTCACTAACTCTAAGAATTTGCTGTCTGATTTTCACCCTCCGCTCTTTAAGGTCTGCTTGGCTTCCTACTCACCAAGTCCAAAGGCCATTGTCAGGCCTAATTCCCCCTGCTATTTAGAGAGTTTGACTTTAATGACCAGAATCTCTTTCTCAAAACCTCATCTTGCTGATCATTCAGGATGCTCAACTTCCCTTACCCTCTGTCTTCTTTTTGGTTGCTTTCCCTCCTCTGAATTTCTGTGGCTCATGATCTCCATACTTTGATGGCATTTGCTACTTTCCTTCTTCTGCTTTGGTTTACTTTGGTAATTTATGTTTCTCTTTTAACTCTTTGCTAGACTCTCAGGGCAAGATCTGATCCTTAATTCTCTTTTTCACTCCCCGAATTGCTGAGGACAAGCATCCAGTGGGCAGTCAGACAATGAAATGAATGTATAATTTTGGGGGGATTTGTTGTAAGTTAACTACTGAGTAATATTTCTCAAAGTGTTTTCCATAGACCGTCTTGTATGTATAATGAGGTATCTGTTTAAAATCCAGGCTTTGGGGCCCTATTCAGATTTACAGAACCTGACTCACTGGGATTATGGTTCTGCAGCCTGCATTTTTAACGTCTTCCCAGGTGAATTTATTCGCACTGAAATCCGAGAACTCCTGGTTTTTGGACAGTGAGCAAATCTTAAATGAATCTCAGCCGCTAAGCATGAAATGTCTTCTAGACTCCCCACAGGTGCAATCAGGGCTTGGTTGGAAGGCGTGGCTTTGAAACATGGTGATGGGAGGGGAGCACAGAGGTGGTGAGGGGGGTACACTGAACCAGATGGACAGATGAGGCTTGCTGAGGAGAGATGAGGAGAAGGGAAGGAGAAGACGGCTTGGGGGGCTTTCTGAGAGGAGGAACCAGCATGAGCAAGGCATGGAGGTGAGCAATCCAGAGTATAGGAATGACGGGGGTCTGGGTTGGCTTGTTGGAAACATGTGCAGGGAAGCAGACAAAAAAAGTCAGGTCGTGAGGGCTTGAAGGCCGTACTGAGGAGGTGATTCCTGCCCTGAAGGCAATGCTGAGGAAGTGAGAGTGTGGGCATCTGTGTGGACCGGTTGCCTGCTGGGCCTGCTGTTCTCCCTGTGTGCCGAGGATATCCCTGGGGGCTGTGGAGCGAGGCAGATGTGGGGAAGGGAGAGAGAGGCTGTGGGCAACCTAGACGGCCTGATCAAGTCCTGAAACACTTACATCCCTGTTTAATGTCAAAGTGTATCTCCTTGCTTCAAGTTTCTATGTGTTGTGTTTTTTTTTTTTCCAATCATCTCCACCTCCTGTGAACTTGCTAGAGGCTGGGGTGTGTGTGTGTGTGTGTGTGTGTTATGCATGCATATATAGACTC
>NW_011495071.1:14327934-14350565 GCF_000754665.1 Bison bison bison
GTCGTAGAGACAGGTGTGTGTGTGTGTGTGTGTGTGTCCCCTTCACCCCACCTCACAGCTCACTTGGGGGGGTGTGTGTGTGTGTGTGTGTGTCCATCCTTAATCCCACCTCACAGCTCACCTGGGTGTGTGTGTGTGTGTGTGTGTGTCTCCTTCATCCCACCTCACAGCTCACCTGGGTGTGTGTGTGTATGTGTGTGTGTGTGTGTGTGTGTGTGTCCCCTTCATCCCACCTCACAGCTCACCTGGGGTGGTGTGTGTGTGTGTGTGTTCCCTTCATCCTACCTCACAGCTCACCTGGGGTGGTGTGTGTGTCTGTCTGTCCTTCATCCCACCTCACAGCTCACCTGGGTGTGTGTGTGTGTGTGTGTCCATCCTTAATCCCACCTCACAGCTCACCTGGGTGTGTGTGTGTATGTGTGTGTGTGTGTGTGTGTGTGTGTGTCCCCTTCATCCTACCTCACAGCTCACCTGGGTGTGTGTGTGTGTGTGTGTGTGTCCATCCTTAATCCCACCTCACAGCTCACCTGGGTGTGTGTGTGTGTGTGTGTGTGTGTCTCCTTCATCCCACCTCACAGCTCACTTGGGGTTGTGTGTGTGTGTGTGTGTGTGTGTCCATCCTTAATCCCACCTCACAGCTCACCTGGGGGGGTGTGTGTGTGTGTCCCCTTCATCCCACCCCACAGCTCACCTAGACATCTGTGTGTGTGTGGATTGTATATATATATATATATTTGTGCAGATGCGGTTTTACTATTTTCCTTTTTCTTGTTGCTATGACTGCTGTCACCTTCCTGGTGCGAGGGAAATAGAGGGGGAGGCACTGCGGTACGTTCAGATGTGTTTTTACAATCCACTACTTGAGAAAACAGTCTCTTCTTCAGTGGTCACAGCAGTTTACAAATGCCACAGCTCCCCAGGTCCTGTGGGGCCCTGGCATCTGTGTTAGTTACAAGCTCCCAGGGACGCGTGTTGATGCTGATGTAGTTGCATTTGGGAACCTCCAGCCCAGATAACCCAGTCCCTTTGCCCTTTTACCAAGGGATTAAGGGCCTTTGAATTCCTCAGCTGGGATGGGTTTTTTAACTTGAGAATGACTCCTTCTTCCTCTACTTTGATCAGCAGAGAGGAAAATACCTCACAGAGCAAAGAGGTGGCCGAGGGACTATCCCCCAGGTCTCCCCTGCGTGGTGGGTGTGTGTTGCCAGAGCCCGAGTCTAACAACGCTCATTAAGACCCGCAGCAAGTTGGGACCCATCAGTGACGAGTACTCTCTGCTGTTTTCTACAGAAATTTCACTTCACAACCTGATTTGCCTTCAAATACCCTGATTTGCCATTCTAATGAGGCACTGAAGTCAGGCTTTGTGGGCAGGTTTGTGGTGCCCTCTGCATCTTGATGCTGTGAACCTCTTGGGAGATACTTGAAGTGAAATTTCTTTGAACACATCTAAAGAGTCCACACACACAAACAAAAATCTCAGTTATTCCTAAGCCTTAAAAATATTCAGTGTTCAGTTTCAAAGTTCCTGTCTGCCCTCACTTTCAGGTTGGTGTGATCCTGCCTTGTGGTATGAAGTTAAGGAAGGAGGGTTTCACACTCTAAGAGGCAGAGAGGGGACTGGTCTCAGGGTTTTTACTCCGGCAGGTGTCCAGTCCTCTGCAGGCTGTTAGCCAGTGACTTGACCTTTTGGGAGGGAAAACCTGGGAGCAAACCTGGGAGCCGGAGGCTCAGACCCACTGGGCTGTGGCTTGGGTGGGTGCTGGTTCCCTCTGAGTCTCTAGCAGGAGCGAGTGGCTGACACTCCCCAAGAGTGTGGGTGGTACCACAGATGGCGCCTGCTGCCCTCCTGAGGCGGACTCTGGAAAGGGAGCAACTTCCCAATGGTGGAGGCTCTGGCTGCCCTGTGAGTGAGGAGACCAAGGAAACCACAGGGGTGGGGGCAGTCCGCCTGGTTCTTGTCTGTGGCTCAGTCATGAGCAGACTGGGATGGGCCTTAAGGATGTTCCCTCAGAAACAAACCAAATATACCTGTGACCTAAGTGATAGCAGGAAGCAGCGATGTCCTTTGAGCCAGAGAGAGAAAGTAGAGACTTTGTAGGACTTTTCTTCCTGATCACATACCTACTGGGCCCATGGTCTAGCCTTTTCCTAGGCCCAGATCCTTGATTCCTTTGAAACTACATTTAATATGACCTTTGCTGCATTCTAGTACCAAAGCTTCTTCCCTTGAGATCTTCTACATGTAAAGCCACCTCCACCCTCCCCCATACCTCTCTCCCTGTCCTCATCAGTCCCTCACCTCCAGAGAGTGCCAGATACTCTTGCATCAAAACTTTTATCCTGTCCCCCTGCTTAGAAACCATTAGGAGCTTCCATTTATTCAGCTGATAAAGTCCAATGTTCTAGATCTCCCTCTTCTCCTTTCAGGCTTGTATCTATCCTTCTATCCTACACTCACCAAGTACTGCAGGGCTTTGTGAAGTTCAAGGATACAGCGATACATATGACAGAAAGAGGCGTAATCCTTGAGGAACTCTCAGGTTGTTGGAGAAGGCAGACAGCAGTCGAGACAAGTTTGGTGAGCTGTGGGATAACAGAGGAGGAACACCTGTGTAAAAGTGAGCTGAATCTGTGAATGGTCCCCCAGTGTTTGTAAGGTCAGAACACACCAAATGCTGGGAAGAAGCCTAGCGAGTTTTCATATTAGGAGGAATAATGATAATGAAGCTTTTGCATTATACAGACCTAAACTAAGCTTGATTAAAAGTATTAATGCTTCTGAGCCGCAACTTCCTCATCCATAAATTGAGTAAGGCATAATAGCAGCACCAATCTCACAGGATTGTTGTTAAAGTTTAAATGAGATAATGTGTGTTTGTGGAACGTAGTAACTGTTCAATAAATATTGGCTGTTGTGATTATTATCAGTGTCAGAAAATGCAAGGAAAAACATCTCCAACAATTTGCTCAGCATGAATCCAGCAAGTCTTATAAACCTATCTGTTGTAACACACTTCAGCACAAGTGAAAGGAGTAACTCTAACAATTCAGTTCATCAGTAAAAGAAATCTGTGTAAAGAGTGACACCTTGTTTTCTCAAGTATGGGTTTTGCACACTGGGTTTTTTTTTGTTTTTGTTTTTTTTTAAGAGAGATATTTTAATACTTGTAAGGTGATTTGATAGAGTCATACCCAAAGATAGGCAACAGAATCGCCTGGGAAAGGTTTCTAAAATATCGATTCTGGGATTCTGCCTTTCTCCCCTACCCTAGACTGTTCCAGTATATCTGGACAGGGCCTGGACATCTGCGTTTTAAATAAGTGCCTCCAGGCGCTTCTGATCTGGGGCTCAGTTAGGGAACCCAAGACAGAACCAGGACTCTGAGGCCAGCCCTGGGCTTAGCTTCTCTTGGTGCTACCTCTGTCTACCTGGGTGACTTCCTGTCCCTCCGGCTCTGGGAGTCCCAGGGTTGTCCGGCATGGGCACCTGATGAGATGATGAGTGGCAGTACTTTTCTGTGGGCTCAGAAAAAGTAAGGGATTATCATTCCTATTTATTCATTATAACAATCCCCTTTTCTCTAATGATTGAATCAGAGTTACTGCTACAACATAGCTTTTAAGCCTGCAGTTGATTTTGATAGGATTTAATGGAAAGTAACAAGAACCTGTGCTCTGGCCTGAGAACACATTCTTTGCTATTAAAAAGCCTCTGATTCTGAGCTTTAGTCTGTCTGTGGAGGGAAGACCATGCCAGGCATTTATGCTTGAGAGTTGAAAGCTTGAGGTCTGTGCTATCCTAAAAAGGTAGCCACTAGCCACATGTGCCTGCTTATAACAATAATGTTGTTCTTCAGTTGTTCAGTCGTGTCCGACTCTGTGCGACCCCATGGATGCAGCACGCCAGGCTTCCCTGTCCTTCATCATCTGCCAGAGTTTGCTCAAACTCCATGTCCATTGAGTTAGTGATGCCATCTAACCACCTCATCCTCTTGCTCCCTTCTCCTCTTGCCTTCAGTCTTTCCCAGCATCAGGGTATTTTCCAATGAGTTGACCCTTCGCATCAGGTGGCCAAAGTATTGGAACTTCAGCTTCAGCATCAATCCTTCCAGTGAATATTCAGAACTGATTTCCTTTAGGATTGACTGGTTTGATTTGCTTGCAGTCCAAGGGACTCTCAGGAGTCTTCTCCAGCAACACAGTTCAAAGGCATCAATTCTTTGGCGCTTAGCCTTTTTTATTGTCCAGCTCTCACATCCAAACATGATTACTGGAAAAACCATAGCTTTTACTATATGGACCTATGTCCGCAAAGTAACATCTCTGCTTTTTAATAAGCTGTCTGTGTTTGTCATTGTTTTTCTTCCAAGGAGCAAGAGTCTTTTAATTTCATGGCTGCAGTCGCCATCTGCAGTGATTTTGGAGCCCAAGTAAATAAAATCTGTCACTGTTTCCATTATTTCCCCATCTATTCGCCATGAAGTGATGGGACTGGATGCCACGATCTTAGTTTTTTGTATGTTGAGTTTTAAGCCAACCTTTTCACTCTCCTCTTTCACCTTCATCAAGAGGCTCTTTAATTCCTCTTTGCTTTCTGCCATAAAGGTGATGTCATCTGCATATCTGAAATTATTGATATCTCTCCCCACAGTCTTGATTCTGGCTTGTGCTTCATCCAGCCCTGCATTTCTCATGATGTACTCTGCATATAAGTTAAATAAGCAGGGTGACAATCTATAGCCTTGCATACTCCTTTCCTAATTTGGAACCAGTCTGTTGTTCCATGTCTGGTTCTAACTATTATTTCTTGACCTGCTTACAGGTTTTGAAGGAGGCAGGTAAGGTGGTCTGGTATTCCCATATCTTTAAGAATTTTCCAGTTTGTTGTGGTCTACACAGTCAAAAGCTTTAGCATAGTCAATGAAACAGAAGTAGATGTTTTTCTAGAATTCTCTAGCTTTTTATATGATCCAGAGAATGTTTGCAATTTAATCTCTAGTTCCTCTGCCTTTTCTAAATCTAGCTTGTACATCTGGAAGTTCCTGGTTCACATACGGTTGAAGCCTAGCTTGAAGGATTTTGAGCATTACTTTGCTAGTAAGGGAGATGAGTGCAATTGTGCAGTAGTTTGAACATTCTTTAGCATTGGCCTTCTTTGGGATTGGAATGAAACCTGACCTTTTCCAGTCCTGTGGCCACTGTCAAGTTTTCCAAATTTGCTGGCATACTGAGTGCAGCACATTAACAGCATTGTCTTTTAGGACTTGAAATAGCTCAGCTGGAACTCCATCACCTCCACTAGCTTGTTTGTAGTGATGCTTCCTAAGGCCCACTTGACTTCATACTCCAGGATGTCTGGCTCTAGGTGAGTGATCACACCATCTTGGTTATCCAGGTCATTAATATATTTATTGTATAGTTGTTCTGTGTATTCTTGCCACCTCTTCTTAATATTTTCTGCTTCTGTTAGGTCCACACTGTTTCTGTTCTTTATTGTGCTATTTAGGACTAGAACTTCTCCTAGTCTGGATTGAGTTGTACTATGGCTTTGAAATACATAACAGGTTTAGATGACTTAATCCTTAAAAAAAAAAAGAAGTGAAATGTCAATAACTTTTATAGTGATTACATGTTTAAAATGATATAGTATTTTGGATGTATTTAGTTAAGACATATTATTAAAATTAATTGTACTGATTTCTTTTTACCCCCCTTTTTTTATTGGAGTATAGTTGTTTTACAGTGTTGTTTTAGTTTCTGCTGTGCAGCAAAGTGAATCAGCCACATGTATACATATACCCCCTCTTCCTTGGATTTCCTTCCCATTTAGGTTACTACAGAGCACTGAGTAGAGTTCGGTGTGCTATAGAGTCTGTTCTCGTTAGTTACCTGTTTTTTACACAGTAGTGTGTATATGTCAATCCCAACCTCCCAGTCCGTCCTACCCTCCTCTTTTTACCCTTTTTAATGTGACTGCTAGAAAGTTTAAAATTGCATATGTGGCTCACATTATATCTCATCCGACAGTGCAGCTTTAGGGTTGAAGTCAATCCTGTGGGCCAGTTCAAAAAGTTTATGGTATTTACCTTGCAGATTCGAAAGGTGGGTTTTACATTTGAGATGAACATCCAGAAGAGTTATTCTGAATCATTTAACTTGACCTTGAATGTTTGCAGTATTTGAAGTGGGAATTTCATGCAATTTGGTCTGAAGGGCAAGTGCAACTTATCTATTATTTTAAAAGAAAATCTTCTAACATCTCTAGGTGGAGCAAGGAGGAAGCCTAAGTGAGAAATTGCTTTGCTCTGATTGGATTTTTACTGCAGAGCTGCCAAGCCCAGAAGACAGCAGTTTATAGTGAACACTGCAGTTCGTTTTTTAACTGTGGACATGGGATGAAGCGAAATAGCAATGGAAGTGCGGCTTACACTTTTTCCTAATCGTTTTTGACCTCTCTCTAGGCCTCTGCTTTCTCTCTCTTCCCTTGATGTTGTTTGGTGATTATAGTGTGTGAGGCCCAGTCAGGCGCTCACAGAGTGAGGTTAAGAAAGGCAGATTTAGCTACCAAGCAGTGGCCAAGTTGGAGTAGCACTGGTCCCTGAATTTCTCCTTAAATGGCAGTATTCCTGGGAATTCAGACCATGTTCTTCATCAACAAAGTGGTATGCTGAAAGCTCTTGTGTCTACCTCATGGTGGGATTATGAGAAATTAAAAGGCAGGATGTCCAGGATATACAAATGATTGATAGTCAAAGCCCAGAAGATCAATTTACCCTTCCGTTAATAGTTTCTGTGGCAAATAGTCTCACTTCTATAGGCCTCAGATCTTTCTCCTGTTGAAAACTAAGGGAATAGAATAATTCAATATAGTTAAAGAGACCCAAAGTCTGACCCCAGATTGAATTCCCATTCTGCTACTGCTCACTGTGTGACCTTGGGAAACCTACTTGACCTCTCTGTGCCTCAGTTTCCTTATCTGTAAAATGAGGATAATAGAACCTATTGTGAGGTTAACTGAATTAACACCTGGAAGGTCCTTTGAACAGTGCCTGGAAGACAGCAAATACTGCGGGAACACTGGATTCATTCAGTCAACAATATTTTTTCAGTACCTCTTATGTGTCAGTTGCTGTTATAAGCACCAGGAAGAGCAGTGAACAAAGCAATAAAACTCGCTTTGAGAGAGTGCTTTTAGTAGAGGGATTTAAGGTGTATTAATTATAGTCAAAGTATGTCACTATCTTAGGGGCCTGCATGCACAGTACCGCTTTATTTTATTTATTGGGTTTTGACAATATAAGATCCCATTTTTTAAAAAAATGTTCTAACTGCTAAATAAAAAAAAACAAGGCAAATACAAATCCTTGGGTTTCATTCCTAGCTTACCTACTTCCTCACTGTGTGACCTTGAGCAAGTTTCATTAACTCTCTACAGCTTTGTTTCCTCATATATAAAAAAGTTAATGAATAATATCTTGCACAAAGGAGAGTGCGAGCATTAAGTGTTACATCAAATGAGACAGTGCCTGTAAAGCTCTTAGCACATTTGACCCGTAGTAAGTGTTCTAGAAACGTTAGCTGTTACTGCTATTGCTTCTAGTTCTGGAGATTCTGGAAGTCAGTGGTTCTAAATTAAAAGTTTCCCCAGGCTGGTATAAGGGAAAACTGAAGCATGTTCTCCTGTGGTGCCCCTCTCCCTGGGGAATGTGGTTCAGAAGTGCCCCAGAAACCTTTTCTTTTTTTTCTAGAGAAAAATAGAGATCCGGAATTTCTGTAGAGGCGCCCAAAGATGGAGTGGGTTGCCAGGAGAGGTAGGAGTCCTTCATCATTGGGGGTGTCCAAGCTAGACAGTCAGTCAGCAGGGTTATTTTAAAGGGGTCGTCCTTGGGTTTGTTGTTTTGAAGACTGCTTCCGGCTCTGAGGTGATGGAGCGTTTGTTTGGTAACCAACATTGGGTCCAGCTAGGTGAGGTATCTCTAATGAGAGGTACCCAATCATCCCAACAGCTTGGGATACTCGTTTCTAAAGGGCAGCTGTGACTTCGGGAGACTCCCTCCCGACTCCCCCCAGCCATGAGGGGCACTTGGCCTGATAGTGCTGCTAATGCTTCTTCTTCTGAGTATAGATATTTCTTGGACACAGGTGCTAGGCTTGAGCCCGAGAGAGGCATGTCGCTCCCTTACCACACTGTATCCGGAGAGTAGGGGTACCTGAGTCTCGGTGCCACAGTCCTCCTTTCACTCCCTTTTCTGGGGACGGAGTGGACTGAAACGGCTTCAGAGCCGAGTGGTTAGTGGAGGAGCTCACCTGTGTCTGGCCCACTAGGCCAGCTCTAGCAGAGCCACAGCCAGCTTTTAATTTTGGTCTCAATTATTCTTCCATTTTGTTTGCTACCTTGGACTTGCCTACAGGAAGTGAAAAAGCAAAGGGACTGTGTTTTCTGGGTTCATTTGCTCTTTTCTTCTTTTTTAAATGATAAGCAGTTTATTTGCTTTAACAGAACCATTTCCTGAGTGTCTGCTGGTACAAAGCACATGCTAGCCACTGTTCTTCCATTCCTTCAAAGTGCCTACTGTGTGCCAGGCACACTGCTGGGGCCTGGAGCTGAGAAAAGACACAAGTGGTCCTTCTCTTGGAAGTTACAGTCCAGCAGGGGGAGATGGGCACTGATCTAAGGTTCTGTTTGTTTGTGAAGGGGAGATGACTCCCCTTCCCCACGGGTGTCTGAATGTCTTCCCTACCCTCCTTGTCCCAACCCCAGTGGCCCTGGCTTTGATTTGGCAAGCCCGGCACATTGTCTGCGCTCTTGGCTTTCTGAATCCCTTCCTGTGATGTTGCTGGATCTCATCAGATCCTGGGTGTCAGTGAAACGCCACTGGTCTTTGTCACCTCACCCTGGTCAGTTACCTCTGCACAGGCAACTCAGGGAAATCCCTACCCTTCACCCCTATATGTCTCCTGTGCCAGAGAAGCCTGTCACCCTTCGTAATCTTTGCAGCAGACCAGGAATCCCCTGGCTTGTAATAGAAGGAAAGCTGGGAGGACGGACAAGAGTGACATGGGGTGTGTGTTGCCAAGGCAGCTGACCTGGGGGAACATGAGGAGATACAAAAGGAAGAACCAGTGTCTTTGAATGAGCTGCTTTATGAGAATGACTTTTAAAATGAGACTGTATTTTTTTTAGAGCAGTTTTAGGTTCACAGCAAAACTGAGCGGAAGGTACAGAGATTTCCCACCTACCCCCTACCCCTACATATGCCCCAGCCTCCCCGGTTATCAACATTCCCCACCTGAGTGGCACAGCTCTTATAGTTGATGAAGCTGCACTGACACATCATTATGACCGGAAGTCCATAGTTTGTATTAGGGCTTACTCTTGGGGCCGTATGTTCTATGGGTTTGGACAAATGTTTAATGACTTTCAGAATGTATCTGCAGTGTTTTACATCCACAGTTTGTGAATCCTCTATTCAGTGTTCCTTAAACTTCGGACATCCCAAATTTCAGGCATTCCTGTTTCACCTCTGCATTTTTGCAGTAGACATATAAAATTGACTTAAAACAAATATCAAACAAGTGAATTTTAAAATGTAATTTTATATTCATTTTTTATTAACCTTCATAGCTCTTATCTACATTATTTATAACTATTGTTTTATAGCATTTATATTTTTACAAATGTTCTTGCCATACTGCCATCTCAGGTACCCTCAAGTATTTGCTCCATTCTTAAGGAGATTATGCCTAGGAGGTTCATGAATAATGGCCTTTCAGAGGTTTTCAAATCCCTTAAAACTGGCCAAAATTGTATTTATGTCTTTTTTCTTTGGGGAAAACTGTTCAGGTTTTCATCATGAGAAAGGGCCAGGACCAAAGAAGAACCACAATTTGCAGTTCTTGGAATTATGTCTAATATTCATTTACAAAGATTTCATCTTCCCAGGAAGAGAAAGCATTTTCTTAAAAAAAAAAAATGGAGTTTTTACTCATAAAACATCCTGTTTTTTTTTTTAATGAAGTGCAGATAAACTGCAAATTGAAAATTGGTAATGGCCTTTCCCACATTCCCTCCTCATCTCTGTCCTGTTTTCAGCCTTCAATGTGCGAACATTAATTCATCACAGGACGAGAGTGACTGCTTTCTGATCCAAAAATCATGACATATGATCTGATAAAGAATCTGTGTGTATGTATCATATCTTTCAGAGGTATAAAAGGAAAATTCCAGCTATACACTTAATGAAATGCCTTTATTAAACAGAAAATTGCAAAACAAAATTTTTTTAAGGGAGGGGAATATCCAGGAACATCCAGAATATAGGCTCACTGAAAATATAGGTCATTGAATGTTTCAGAGGAAAATAAGCAAAAGGAAAGCTGCATGTTAGGACAGAAATAAAACATGATAAAGTGTCTCTGCAAAAAAGCACCATCGTGCTAGATCACACAAACCACAAGGAATGCGATGCTGGTATAAAAGTGGACCCCGCCACAGGTCTTTCTGTGCCTCTGGGGTAACACACCAGGCGGGGACACAAAGGGCGCTCTGTTAGTTCTTTCCAGCTCAGCCCATCAGCCTTAGAAAGAGTCATAATGTCTCTATGTGTGTCCTGTCACCTTTCACCAAGGATTCATGAACAATGAGGCTTAGTGGTAAAATAAAGAATCTGCCTGACAATGCAAGAGATGCGGATTTGATCCCTGGGTGGGGAACATCCCCTGGAGTCAGAAATGGCAACCCACTCCATTATTCTTGCCTGGAAAATTCCATGGACAGAGGAGACTGGCAGGCTACAGATCATGGAGTCACAAAGGGTCGGACAGGACTGAGTACGCATGCACGTCATGAACGATCGATACATTGATAAAACAAATAGGAATTTGAAATCCAGACTGGGGAAAATATAAGTAAGAATAAGAAACCAAACCAAGGGGGATGGGTAGAATATAAATATGCATGCGTTAAGGGTCTTCATTATTGCTGAGCTTTACATTTGACTTGGTGCTTCCTGACAGTCAAAACAAAACTGGAACAAAGTAGGTTTTCAGGATTTTACTGTTAAAGAAGAAAAACACCGTAGTCATTAAGAGGAAGCTGAGTGCCACCTGGTTTGTTCCTTTGAGTTTCATATGTCGGGCCCACTGAGGGTGTGAACAGTGTCCTCTAGCTTTCTTCTTTGTCTTATTAAGTCCTCATCATCTGGCAGCCCCTCAGACTGGGTTGATTCTCTCAGTTCAGGTGGCCACGTTACAGATGGCCACGGACCTCTCCTTTGTGGTACTTACCTTAGAAGTACATTTACATCTACTCGTGAGCTTATTTTGACAGTTTGCCTTCTCCACTAGATTTTAAGTCTCGCGAGGCCAGGGCCATGTTGCCTTCAGTGTTTGGCATAATCCTGACACACTGAGCTCTCAGTAAATACTCGTCTGAACAAATGAGTGAGGCATAAGCAGCCTGGGATTTTATGTGATTCTTGTAGCACTCTCACAGAAAACCAAGGTTCTTTCAAGGGCACAAGCTATCTCTTGTCCAGAAAGCTCGATCACCTTGTCTAGTAGCTCTCAGAATGTCTCCAAGTTCATTTTACTCCACCGTATCCTTCAGAAATTGCAACAACCCTAGGGCACTGTGCGCCTGCTATAAGTCCGATCCTGTAGTAGGCACTTGGTGCGTGTTGATGCTTGCCCTCCCAGAAAACTGAGGCTCAGGGGAGGGAGAGGGCTTGCCCAAGGTCACATAGCTGGTAAGAGAGTGTAGGTCTGTCTGAGGGCACTCAGGGAGGTCTGAGTGCATGCTGTTTCCTTTCTGCCTGCTGTGCTGAGCCTGAGCCACAAGTGCCTGTGTGAGTTATGGGTTCTTATCTCTTGGCAATTAGAGCAGCACAGCACGGTGTTTCTGGCACAGGCCATTGCTGCTCTCTGACAGCTGTTACATTCCAGTCTTTCTTGAGTTGGGGAAAAAAAGCCCACACCTGGGGTTGGCCACGGCAGTCTCAGAACTCATTCCTCCTGGCTTTTGCACACAGAGAATGTGTTTATTGCTCTTGTCACGCTGTCTCCTGAACTGCAGGCGCATTAAAGTTGAATATTATTTTCATAAAAGTCACTAGGGAGAAAGAGAGAAGAGAGGCACAATTTGGTTGTCTCGGGGAATAATTGGATTTGCCCAGTGATTGGGAGAGTGGAGGCAGGAAATGACAACGTGCCAGGACATACATGTGATGGTATGTTTGATTCCAGATTTGTCAGGCATGTGTTTTTAATTACTTTGTATCCGTTGTCATTTTTTTACTAGGGACCTAATTTTTAGAATGGGGTTTATTATTATATTAAACTTTGTCCACTCCTTAAGACTGGCAAATGGGAGATTCTCATGGCTCAGTGTTGCCACCTACTGGGTACTGCGTGGAGTATCAGTCTTCAGAAAGAGGACAATACAACACATTTCAAGTTGCAACAAGGCATAATTTGATCTGTCTGTTCTTCCACAAGCTTGCAAGTCCTCAGGGTGAGCCTTGTAAGCATCTGTCATTACTGTGTGGTCTGGAGTGTCAACATACCGGTTCCATTGACTTCCGGTGATTAAAAAAAATACCGCTTTTCCTTTGCTTCTTTGAGGATGAACCGCCTCAAAAACATTTGCTGCTTGCACATGGGGATCTGAATAATTGCTATAGTCAGGTTTATGTTAGAGAATGTTCCCGAAGAAGGCACTTAAGGGGATGCTTGTAAACGTGACGAGGCTTTTGGTTCCATCTTTGACCCACTAGTCTCAGTAAGGGTTTTGGCTCCTGTCAGTGATTTAGAAAACCTAGTAATTTTTATGTCTCCAAAGTTGTGTTCCCAGGCTCCTGGCTATTTCATGTCCTAAAGCTTGTTTCTGCATTTATAAGAACACAAGAGAATAGCAGCGGGCATCGACATGCCTGTGCCTCTCTATACCAGAACAGGACTGACTGATTCCAGCCTTGTTTGTCATTTGGTTTAGATTGAGTCTTATTCTGATTTCCTTCAGTGGCTTTGACAAGTCTTATTTGCAAGATGAAACAGCACAGTTATTGAACTAGCATCCTCTTCCTAGTTTGAATGGTAAGAGCCACAAAATCATCCATACATAAAAAGGACATAAGATTTCACCCATTTTCCCTATAAATTATTGTTTAGGAAAATAGGGACAAGAAAATGTAAAAAATGTAAGTGCTAGTTATTACCAGACTCATGTCTTTTTTTAACAAGAGATAAAATTTTTAAGTGTTTTACATAATAATTAGGGCATTTGCTCCCCCAACCTCCAATTAATATCCATGATAAACAACCTTTATTGATTACATAAATCTGAAAGCTTAGTATCCAAGTATGTCTGTGCTCAGTCTCAGTCGTGTCTGACTCTTTGTGACTCTATGGATTATAGCCCACTAGGCTCCTCTGTCCACAAGAAATTCCAGGCAAGAATACTGGAGTTGAGTGTTGTATTTCCTGCTCCAGGGATCCTCCCAACCCAGGGATTGAACCTGTGTCTCCTGGATCTCCTGCATTGCAGGCGGATTCTTTACTGTCTGAGCCGCCAAAGAAGTGGGGAAACCTAACTATGTGTCTGTCCATCTATTGCTTTATCTTATTACACAGTGGATTCAAAGCAGCTTATGGGAAAGACATAAAATATGAATGAAAAATAAAACAATCAGCACCAACAAGAGTATAAATTATTCTAGGAGATTAAGCCCAAGGAGACAGGAGAATCCGAACAGCCTGGTACTGTTTCTGTTAAGCTAAAAAGCCACTTCATTTTACATGTTGATGTAGCCATTTTTTTAAAAAGCTGCTTGGAGGCTGCTTTCAGTTTTGGAAAGCTCTGTGTAAACACGGACAGCTTCGTGTTCCTGACATTTCAGCTGAACTTTTAAAATTGCCTTTTTTTTTTTTTTACCTTCCAACCTCTACCTGACTTCCAGCACATACCCACTTCCTCTGAGCCAAGGTAGTGTCAGTACTGAAAGTATTTTATCAAATGAGGTTGCTGTTTTTCTGGAAATGGTGTAGCCGGGAGGTCAGCTGGCCATTTGGGAAGCCTGAATGTGGGAGGCTTATTTTGGAAACCCTTTCATTATTATCACACTTGTGAGCAATTCCAAGACTTGCACCCGGATGGGCTTCGATGATAAGAGGACTGAAAAAAACGGAGTATTGAAGTGGAAGAGAAGGGCAGAAGTCCTTTTCTCACAAGCCGGCAGCATGCCTGATAAACTTCCTTTCACGCCTCCTGAGTCCAACCTCTCCTCTAGGACCTCCAGCCTTGGTGTTGCCTTTGGGGGATCAGGCATGCTGGGGGTCATCTTGAGAGAATTTGGCCCAGTAGGCTCCCAGGAAGCTGGTCCGGGGTGGGGCTGGGGTACAGACTTGTCCAGACCACAGAGGGCAGCTTGTGCAGGGTGCTTTCAGCCTCAGAGCAGTGTGAGATGCCACTGTGCCCTGGCTTGTTACAACCAACCAGAGGTCTGTAGCTGGAACAGCTCCTCTTCCAAAAAGCCAGGAGTCATGTGATGATGAGACCCCTCTGATTACATCTCCAGCCCTGGCCTTCCCTTTAAGTGGAGGCTTCCACAGCTCACTGCTTTCAGGACTTGTCCACTCAGAAATCTAATAGATGCCTCAGACCAACAAGTCTCAAACTGAGTTCTTGGTTGATTTTAATGCCCTCCTTTCCTTTGATTTTTTTTTTTTTCCCCTTCCCCAGGCTTAACCATCTCAGGAAACTGCACTGGCATCCACTCTGTTGCTCAAATCAAAAACCTGGGAGTCTTTTTTGCCTGTCTCTTTCCTACACCCCTGTCATAAATCCCATCACTGAGTGCCCTTGGCTCTGCTACCAAGACATTTTGCACAGCTGCATCCCCTCAGCATTTTCACTGTTACATTCTTGGTCATCCTTCATCCTCTCTTGCCTGTTCTCCTGTGGTAGTCTCTTTAGCTAGTGTTGCTATTTCTCCCTACCTCTTTTCAATAAGAGAGGCACTGCAGCCAGACCATCTGGGTTTGCATACCAGATCCTCCACTTAATGTGATGAGCAAGTTACCTTATCTTTCTGTGCTTGGGTTTGGAATCTGTAAAACTGGGATAATAATAGTTCTCACAGAAAAAGTTTTCATGAGGATTAAAAGAGATCATACATGTAACATTCTTAGGACAGTTCTGAGCACATAGTTAAGCGCTAAAGAAATGTTAGGGTTTTATTGTCCCCAGACCCCCACTCATCCTCCAAATAGCAGCTACAGAAGTCCTTTAAAAAGGCAACTTAGACCATGTGTCTTCCATCACAGTCTTTTCTTTTAAACCCTTCTGTGTCTTCTTATTGCATTTGGAAGAGAATATAATCTCCTACCACGTATTACATGGCCTCCATAACCTTCACTATCTGACTCCCCAGTTTCCTCCTTTACCATCCATCCTACTGGTCACTGAGCTCTAGCTTCACTGTCCTTCCTTTGCAGGAATGCATTTATTTTGCTCCCACTTTGCTGAAAGTGTTTCTCTACCAGATCTTAGTTTAAATGTTGCGGCTTAGGCCTTTCCTGATACATACCCTGAACCACCATTTCACTCTGTCAGGTCACCGCTTTGTTTCTTCATAGCAGACATCAGTCTCTAATATTATTTACTTGTTTATTATCTGTATTTTGTCCCTCTTTCTCTTTTGTCACTACTGTATCTCCTGTGCGAACAGTGCCTGATTATAAATGTTGTTGGCATGAACTGCAGCTCTCTAGGCTCCTCTGCCCTCCACTTTCTCCTGGAGTTTGCTCAAATCATGTCCATTGAGTCGGTGACACTATCTAACCATCTCATCCTCTGCCACCCTCTTCTCCTTTTGCCTTCAGTCTTTCCCAGTATCAGGGTCTTTTCCAATGAGTCATCTCTTTGCATCAGTTGGCCAACATATTGGAGCTTCAGCAACAGTCCTTCCAATGAATATTTGGGGTTAATTTGTTTAGGATTGACTGGTTTGATCTCCTTGCAGTCCAAGGGACATTCAGGAGTCTTCTCCAGCACCACAGTTTGAGAGCATCAATTGGGTGCTCAGCCTTCTTTTTGGTCCAGGTCTCACATCTGTACATGACTACTGGAAAAACCATAGCTTTGACTATATAGACCTTTGTTGGCAAGGTGATGTCTCTGCTTTTTAATATGGTGTTTAGGTTTGTCATGGCTTTCCTTCCAAGGAGCAAACATCTTTAATTTCATGGCTGCAGTCAGCATCCGCAGTGATTTTGGAACCCAATAAAATGAGATCTGTCACTGCTTCCACTTTTCCCCCTTCTATTTGCTATGAAGTGATGGGACTAGATGGCATGATCTTAGTTTTTTGAATGTTGAGTTTTAAGCCAGCTCTTTCACTCTCCTCTTTCACTCTCATCAAGAAGCTCTTTAGTTCCTCTTCACTTTCTGCCATTAGAGGTCCTAATAAATGTTTATCTATTGACCAAGTAATGGAAGCTGCCATAATTATTTAGTACTTACTATGTTCCACATACTTTCACAATTCTGTTACTTATTCCTCATTACATTATTAAGGTGATAGATATTTTAAAACCCTTTTTACAGTTGAGCAAATAGAATGGCTGAGAGAAGAAAAAACTTATCTGGGGCCAACAAGCTGGCAAGTGGTTAAGCCAAGATAATTTAACTTATATCTGGCTGAGTCCATGCAGTGTTTCTATGATGAAACTAGTGAATTCATGGGGTTTGTACCTGGTGTATGAATGCAAAGTGAGTCTAGACAAGTATCAAGCTTTCATTATTCTCATCCTTTTTAAAAGATAACAGTTTTAGAGCCCTTCTTATGTGCTGGTTCGTATTTTCTTTTTTCCTGGTGTTTTTCATCATGCCCTAGATTTGTTGCAATTTTGTTGAGGTTTCACAAGATGTAGCAATTGGATTCATTCAGTTTAGATTATGAATTGATTCAAGTCAGCACTCTTGCCTGGAAAATCCCATGGACGGAGGAGCCTGGTGGGCTGCAGTCCATGGGGTCGCTAAGAGTCGGACAAGACTCAGTGACTTCACTTTCACTTTTCACTTTCATGCATTGGAGAAGGAAATGGCAACCCACTCCAGTGTTCTTGCCTGGAGAATCCCAGGGACGGGGGAGCCTCGTGGGCTGCTGTCTGTGGGGTCACACAGATTCGGACACGACTGAAGCGACTTAGCAGCAGCAGCAGCAGCAGCAGCAGCAGGGTGATGCCTGCTAGGAGGTTAGGAGAGATGGGTGTGTTAGGTCCTCATGGCCTTGTAGCTTCAAATTTTTCAAAGTGTGGGCTCCAGGCCACAAAGAGCCAAATCAACTTGGGTTGTTTGCTAATATGGGATTCTTGGGCTCACCCTAGAATGAGTGGCATGAGATTCTCTAGGGGTGGACCCCTGGAATGTGCTTTTTTACAGTCAACCGAGGTTATTTTGATTAAAATGGATGTATGATGATCACTGGTCATAGATATGTTCTAGCTAATTAGGTGTTTTGTGATTTGATTTTGTTCTTGAATTAAAAAAAATTTGTAGAGCTACATATTTATTAATTTTTTATTTTTATCAAAACTTATTTGCATGGTTTTTAGTCACTGACCATGGAGCAAATAAATTTTTTCCTATTCTTAATGGCTCTCAAGCTCTAAGGCCCAGACCCAAGCTGGCTGCTTTGGTCAGTATGTTCAGTGTTTCCTGCTTAGGGGAACAGAGTGCCTCATCTCTGTCCCGGTGCTGTTGCTTGGCTGTGTGTGCATCGGCAGGGGGTGGGCAGGGTTGAGGCTAGTCTGTTCTCAAGGGGGCTAGGTAATTGTACAAGAGCAGACCTTCTCATACATTTGGTCCCATTAAAATTACTTTCAAAAATCAAGTTTGTTCTTATTACCTCCTTTCCAGAAACAATTCTGGACAAACCAAAATCCCAGATCTGGCAGTCTGTGCTTCCCTCTTCTCTGTTTCCTCTCCAAACAAGGTCCCATGTTGTAATAGATGCCATAACAGTAAAATTAGCTTTATTAGACTCTAGGTGGACTTAAAATGTCACCTAATGGCAGCTCTGTCTGGCTGGGAAGTCATGTGCTTCATTTTGAGCAGAGAATGCAGTTGGTTACTGTGCCTGGTAGGGGACTTAATGATTATTGAATTAAAGTGGCCAAATAATACAAGCATCCTTCATCTTTAGATGCTGCCCTGATGGTTCCTAGCTATTGTGTTTTGAGAAACCTGTGCCTCCAGCTTGGATTTTTAATCCCACCTGCCAATGGCACCCCACTCCAGTACTCTTGCCTGGAAAATCCCATGGACGGAGGAGCCTGGTGGGCTGCAGCCCATGGGGTCGCTAAGAGTCGGACACGACTGAGCGACTTCACTTTCACTTTTCACTTTCCTGCATTGGAGAAGGAAATGGCAACCCACTCCAGTGTTCTTGCCTGGAGAATCCCAGGGACGGGGGAGCCTGGTGGGCTGCCGTCTATGGGGTCGCACAGAGTCAGACACGACTGAGGCGACTTAGCAGCAGCAGCAGCAGCCTTCTGTCCATGACTTAAGAGTTCCTGAGTTATGCCACAGGACAAAGTCAGCACAGCTGTATTTCCCACCTCACCTCCCTCATCTGGTTTGCGAGCACTCTTCGTTCTCAGAAAGCTTGAAATATGAGGCAAATTGCAGTTTACCACCCTTGTGCCAAAGAACTAACAATTAACCAGCTCCTTCTCCTCCCCAAAGTTCTAGATCACTTTGTCCTAGTACTGTTATAAAGAAAAAGTGAAAGTGTTAGTTGCTCAGTCAGGTCCGACTCTTTGCAACCCCATGGACTATAGCCCACCAGGCTCTTCTGTCCATGGTATTCTCCAGGCAAGAATACTGGAGTGGGTAACCATTCCCTTCTTCAGGGGATCTTCCTGACCCAGGGATTGAACCCGGGTCTCCTCCTGTGCTGCAGGCAGATTCTTTACCATCTGAGCCACCAGGGATATTCACCCCTTAAAAGAAAAGTAGAGCCTTTATTAGGCTGTTTAACATCAAGGAAACTGAGGCACACATCATTCATCTAGTTACTGGCTTAGCCTGGTCTGATTTATGGCCTGTGGCACCATCAGATATGGAAAAAGCAGGCTGAATATATTTTGGTCCTCAGGACCAAGGGTATATGCTTTATATGTTCTCAGCTTATTAAGAGCCTAGAATATTTGGTAGGGACTTTTAGGGGTAGGAGATCCATTAGTGAATGGTTGTGGCTGCTTCATTTTGGACCCTTTAATCTAAGCTTTAAGCATTATTATAAGCACAGCCCAGGAGGTAAATGTAAAAATAATTTTCTTGCCAGTTTTTCCTGCATGGTATCCTAGCGACTATGTACTGTCTGTCCTTGGGTGTTGGGGCACCAACTGGGGCAGTATCAGAGCTTGCAGAGAGAAGGGATGTGAAAGGCCTGGTCAGAGTCACCCCTTTTAAAGTCAAGGCATAGTTTCTTTTTATCTTTTGGAGGATTTTTAACCCCTTTGTTTTTAAGCAGTAGTTTATTTTCTGATTATCTCGGTAATATATCTTTATTGTCAGACCACTTGGAAAACACAGAAAATCCTAAGGAACAAGATAAAAGCTCTAATTCCAGTATTGTTAACATTTTGGTAATTGTCTTCTTTTTTTTTTTAAGTGTCTTATTTGGCTGTGCTGGGTCTTAGTTGTGGCGCACAGGATCTTTATTTGTGGCATGCAGGATCTAGTTCCCTGACCAGGGGTTGAACCTAGGCTCCCTGCATTGGGAGGGCAAAGTCTTAGCCACTGGACCACTAGGGAAGTCCTGGTAAATATACTTCTGGTCGTTTTTTCCTCTGAACTCTAATACAATGCTTGGGTTCTTAACTCAGCATTTAAGGGGGGAAAAAAAATGTCATGAAGTGAAGGTTACCCTAAGCCACATGGACAGTAATTTTTATGCACTCTAAAGTTGGGAAACCATTGAAATAGACTCAAAGAAAAAACAATAGAAAAATCTATATGAAAAGTCTGGGGGAAAAACCATTCTACCTTTAAGATTACTATCAAATCCCTGATGATAAGTGGATGGCAGTAGAGAATTGAAATGTATTCTTACCTGCCTGTAAGATTTATTCTGTTCTGTTTTAATATTCGGAGAAGGCAATGGCACCCCACTCCAGTACTCTTGCCTGGAAAATCCCACGGACGGAGGAGCCTGGTGGGCTGCAGTCCATGGGGTCGCTAAGAGTCGGACACGACTGAGAGACTTCACTTTCATGCGTTGGAGAAGGAAATGGCAACCCACTCCAGTGTTCTTACCTGGAGAATCCCAGGGACGGGGCCGCCTGGTGGGCTGCCATCTGTGGGGTTGCACAGAATCGGACACGACTGAAGCGACTTAGCAGCAGCAGCAGTTTTAATATTAAGTTTCTTTAACTTTCATATGGTTAGTAGATTTACTTGTGAGGATGACATGCGATAGAGCCATCACATTTTGGTGTAAGAGGTGGGTTTGAGTCATCCAGTAAGAAAAATGAGCACAGTACCATTCTACCATAGGTGCTCACCACCCCCCTCAAACCTACACACACACACACACACACACACACGCACACACACACGCACACACAATTGGGATCATTTATCTTGTAATCTTCATCTCATTTTATTCAATAGTAAATATTCTGTATATCAGTTTTAAAGTTGCATATATTCAATTACAAAGATATACCACAGCTTATTAACCAATCATTTGCTTTTATAAATCTGTGTTCATTCATAATTATGTCTTGATAAATTCTTAGATGTGGAATTGATGTTTCAAAGGATATGTACACTTTTACAGGTTTTAAATCATATAGCTAATTTGTCCCCAGGAACATTATGTGTTTCTTTCAAAGTGTCTACTTCCCAGCATCACTGGAAATTATTATTCAAAAGAGTCTTTCACAGCATGCCTTTTGGATGACCCATGGCTTCTGTTCATTGCCTGGACAATTTATCCTGGAAAGAATAAAAGAAATGAGTCTAGAGATGATAAATGCTTGTGGCCAGGTTCATGTTGAAGGAATGGGGACAGATGACAGGAAAAGGGTGAGCTTGGAGACCATTTCTTTACTCCTGCTTCCAAGTTATCTACAGCAGAGATCTTTTAAGTGGTGAATACTTAAAGGGCATATAGAGCTTTAAAAGCACATTCATTGATAATTTTTTAATTTGGAAAATGATTTGATGTCATCATAGATGCTACAGAATAGGAATGACATTTGTATGTTTATCCAAAAGGGAGTACCGGCTTTAAAAAAAAAATGTAGAAATGCTGTTCTAATCTAAGCCTTCACTTGAGATAAAGAAACTGAAACCAGAGAGTGGAAGGCATTTCTTTAGAGGCATAGCCATACAGCAAATTGATGATGGAGTTGGTTCCCAACTACCTGTCAGAGCTCAGTGATGACGTGGACCAGCCTAGTTCCGGGGAGATGAGAAAGCAGACATAGGGCCTCTTTGGACGATGGGCCAGGCTCTCTTCTAGGGCCTGTGAGCTGTCTCTTGCCCCTCGTGGACAAAGGCCTAGGTGTTTTGGGCATGGCAGTTCACCTCTGCTTGATTCTCCCCACCTGTCAATGGGAGCAGGTCTACACTTTAATAACCAGGGTTTTTGCCTGAACTTTCCCTCCCCTGGATAACTTGTGTTCATACCTCAGCAGTTCAAAAGTAACTTCTTCTGGGAAGCCTTTCCTGACTGCTAAGATAGTTTAGGGTCCCTGTGTGCAATCTTATAGCACCTCTTACCTTTAATACCCTTGTCACAGTTATAATTACCTTGCTTTGTTTTTAATATCTCTCTCCTGGACTAGACTATCTGCTTTATGAGTGTAGGACTCTATGAGTGTAGGAATATTGTTTATCTTCTGTTGGTCCTGGCATATACTAAGCCTTAATAAATGCTTGAATGTTTGACTATTTGGATGGATGCTAATTAGTGAATTAGAAATGTGTGTGGGCTGCTGGGTGGTGTTGTCTCTGATTGCCTGCAGAACCAGGAGAGCTGTTCCTTATGGCCAAGGGCATTGGGAGAAGAGAGAGGGAAAGGAGACCCAGTTGAGGCTGCTGGTGTAGCGACAAGCCGGAGGGTATGGTCTGCATCCCTGGGTGCGCCATAGCGGCCTCCTGGGTGGAGGGGTCAGCAACCACATCCAACCAAGTATTCATTCCTGGCCTGGCAGAATCAACCCGGTAATTTAGTGGAGGTGGTTAGAGAGGAGCCTCCTTGAGTCATTCTGGGGAAGAGAATTCAAGGTCAGGACTCTCCTTGGCGGGGAGAGGACAGCAACCCAGGTCACCTGCGACCCGGTCTTCACAGTCGATGGGCACTTGCAGCAGCGGCTGTAAGGTCTGTGCCTGGCTGGGCGCCAGAGCAGCGCTGCTGGTCGGCGGCAGGTCCTGCCCCCTCCGCCGGTTTCCCTCCCCCTCCTCCGCCTCCCAGCCCACTCCCGCTTGCAGCATCCTCTGCAAGGAGAGGAATGTGCCGCGCTCGGACGCGCGGTCCTGGCCGAGCGGCGGCACCCTGGGGCGCGCTCTGGACCTCCGGGGTCCGCCGTCTGGCGCTGCGCCACGTGCTTTAATC
>NW_011495071.1:14350846-14354593 GCF_000754665.1 Bison bison bison
CGGGGGGCTGCGGGCTGTTTGGGGGCGGGCAGGGCGCAGGGTGCGCAGGCTGCTTCTAGGGGTGCTTTGTGTCTGGGCGCTGGCGTGACGGGAGCCGGTGGGTCCCCGGCCGGCCATCCGCGTGGGAGCCGCAGCTCGCCGCCAGAGTTTCAGCGAGAGAATTCATTGAGCCGGCGACCGGCTTTGGGTTACTCATCGGGAAGGGCGCCGAGGAGCAGCCTTGTTGTTTTAAGAATTGGTCTTCAAGTACAGCCTGCATTCATGGTAACAGGATTATCTCTCAGCAGACAGCGCGGTTTCCCGAGATCGGTTGTGGTTGGGGGCACCGGTCGTTCGGGGTGCGGGGGAGGGGAGGTGGGCAAAAGCTACCCGGCCACCCACTCAGCCCCCAAGCCTCCGAGAGCCGGCTTAGGGCGAGGCGAGAGGTCAGCCTCTCGCCGCCGTTGACAGGTCTAGTTTCAGACACACCTTCCCCGAGGAATGCGGAGGCTTTGTTCCAGGGCCCGTCCCTGCCCCGAGCCCAGAAGCCCGCGGGCACGGGGCCGGGACTCCAGGGCCATTACTCATCTTTTCTGGCAACGCCGGCGAACTCCCGGGTAGGCAAGTTAATTATTAACGTGTCTAGGCTGGAGGGAGGGAATCTGGAAATGAGATTGGTGGGCTGCAGGTTCCCCCCGCCCCCCGCCCTTTTTGGCGCTGGCCATCAAGGTTGAAGCCCAGGGTATTGCAGCCTGTTTCCTGAGAAGGATGCTGCCCTTCCCCCAGTGACCGGCACTCCCGCAAAAGGGCTCCCATTTCTCCCCATTTGTGGGACAGCCGCCACCTTCTCCCCGGAGGGCACAAAGGGAGCAACTCTTGTTTTTTATCTACTTTGGAACCGGCCCGTACCTCTCCTCCTTTGCCTTCTCTAAACAACCTCATTCCCCACCCCCTGCCTCAGGGAGCTTCCAGGCCCAGGTGTCTGAGACCCGAACCCGCGGCCGGCCGTCTGAAGCGTCGGGTGAAGCGCCGCCCTGCCCCACCTAAGTGCGTGCACACCTCCGCCCCGCTCAACAAGTGCCCTGGGGTGTGTTTTCCGGCCCCGGCTCCGTAGGACTGTGGGCGGAGGCAAAAGTGTGCGCGGGGTGGTCACCTGACCCGCCTCTCCCGGTTCCCTCCGCTCGCCGGGAAAGGAGGAGGTCCAGGTGGGGAAGAGCCGAGGGCGGAGCTCCTTGCTCAGGTTTCAGTTTCCCTCCCGGCAGGCTGAGAGAAGGTGGATTCTAAGGCGGGTAGTCTCAGCAGGTGTGCTCTGGGTGCTGTTGCATGAGAATGAGAGGGCTCAGGTCTAAATGGAGGGCGGTGGATGGGCTGGGCTTGGCGGATGGGGCCGGCTGGAGGCCTGAGATTTTGCCTCGGCTGGGGCTTGAGGGAATTGTCACATTCAGCCCTCCTGGAGGCATTGTGCCTTAGAGACCTGGTTCACTGCTGTCTTTGTCAGTTTAGGATAGAGGACTCAGCCTCCTAAGCTGAGGGTTGGCAGATGTATGATGGGAAGATGAGCACCTCTTGGAAGTTGACACTCTTGAGGGTGGAAGAGGGGGCTGGGCTTACGCGGGGGAGGAGTGCAGGGAGGGGGATGTTAGCTCTGACTGTGGGTCTCCCAGGTGGTGCTAGTGGTAAGGAACCTGCCTGCCAGTGCAGGAGACAAAAGAGACGTGAGTTCAGTCCCCTAGGAAAGGGCATGGCAATCCACTCCAGTATTCTTGCTGGAGACTCCCCATGGACAGAGGAGCCTGGAGGGCTACTGCCCATAGCGTCGCAAAGAGTCGGACATGACTGAAGCAACTTCACACACACGCAATAGGCTGTGAGTTGTATCAGGTTCTGTAAGAGAGGCTGTTGTTGTACCCCACATCCCTCCGTTGTTTTCTGTCCTCTTGCCTCAGTGGCTTGGCTTACTGGGTTCTTCCTGGCTCTGGTTTCCAGGGCTGGACTGTTCTGATGGCTGCCCAGGGACACAGAAGTCTCCATGTCACCCCAGCCTTCTGGGGAGGAAATGAGTGAGGGAAGGTGTGGCTTCAGAGAGCCTGCTGATCCTGACACCCTGGGTTACTGGGGAGTCTGTGCCACCTGTCTTCCCACGGGGTTTGCCGTGTGTACACGCAGCACACCCCTCCCCCAACACACTTGCTTTTAGAGTGGCACCTTCTCCAGCAGTATCCTGAGCTGCTGGGATCTGCTGGCCTGCTGGCACTCTGTGAGTTGAGGATTTGGAGATGGTCCTGATTAAGAACAATTTTTTTTTTTTTTAAATTATGGGAAATCTGTCTCAGGCTGCCATCTAATGTCTGCTCACTTTGCAGCCTGCTGGTCACAGCTGAATATTCATTAATAATGGCTTGGCCACTGCCTGGGGAAGCTACTTAAGGTGATTCTGTAAAGAGTGGGTGTGTCTCTGGGGGCACCAAGAACACAGGCCGTCATCAGGGATTGTGATCTTGTGGGGAAAGTGAGGCAATTGTTAGGCTGTGGGACTGTGGAGTGAACGGGGGTTGGGGGGATCAGGGTCACTGAGAGTGGTAGGGTCAAAGGATTGAGCAGGGATGGTTTGGAGATTCCCCCAGTGTGTCCTGATTCTGCTGTCTGTGCTGGGCACAGCGGGCTGGGCTGAGTGGGTTCAGCATCAGCTGAGGCCTCTGTCCTGGGACCTGACTGCCCCTGCCACCTGGGGAAAGGGTCCGCCTCTCTCTGGTGGCTCAGCTGGTAAAGAATCCTCCTGCAATGTGGGAAACCTGGGTTTAATCCCTGGGTTGGGAGGATCCCCTGGAGAAGGGAAAGGCTACCCCACTTCAGTATTCTGGCCTGGAGAATTCCATGGACTGTATAGTCCATGGGGTTGCAAACAGGGAATGAGTGACTTTCACTTTCACTTTCTCTATATACACCAGCTCCTGGACTTCTCCCTTCCCTTTTAACAGCAGTGCTGGGTTTAATGATGGCGGTTACTGTGTTCTTCAGCCCCAGCTCTGGCAGGGAGCTTCATCCTGGGATGGGCAGCTGGAGAAAGTACCCAGGCTAAGAGAGAGGTGCTTCTGAAGGTTTGTTCTGAATCACATAAGATCAAGAGGAGAAACAGAATGGACACCCTGGCAGCCTTTGCAGTCATGGTTTGTAGAATACAGAATTCCTCTGTACATTTTATATTGTCTCTGTGAAGAGAAAAGAGGCTAGTTATTCTAGGCCTGTGCCCTGTGGGTCTCCAACGGTGAGGGGAGAGAAAATGATGAGGAGTTAATTGAGGCAATCAGGTTGTGGCATTTTCTCTGCCGCCTTGGGTTCAAACTCAGCCTTTGCTATTTACTTGCTTCATGTTTGTGGGGCTGAATCTGTCTCAGTTTTTCTTCACCCCCTCCCTCAAGCAGGATAATTATGAGGATTATACACGATGTTTGCAAAGGATTGAACACAGTGCTTGTTCATTGGTAGCTTTAAAAAAAAAATTAATTAAAGATAACTAGAGGATCTTTCGGAGAAGGCAATGGCAACCCACTCCAGTACTCTTGCCTGGAAAATCCCATGGATGGAGGAGCCTGGTGGGCTGCAGTCCATGGAGTCGCTAAGAGTTGGACACGACTGAGCGACTTCACTTTCACTTTTCACTTTCATGCGTTGGAGAAGGAAATGGCAACCTACTCCAGTGTCCTTGCCTGGAGAATCCCAGGGACGTGGGAGCCTGGTGGGCTGCCATCTATGGGGTCACATAGAGTC
>NW_011495071.1:14354693-14355688 GCF_000754665.1 Bison bison bison
CTAAGAGTTGGACACGACTGAGCGAACTTCACTTTCACTTTTCACTTTCATGCGTTGGAGAAGGAAATGGCAACCTACTCCAGTGTCCTTGCCTGGAGAATCCCAGGGACGTGGGAGCCTGGTGGGCTGCCATCTATGGGGTCACATAGAGTCGGACACAACTGAAGCGACTTAGCAGCAGCAGCAGAGGATCTTTGGAGCAGTAGTTGAGAGAGTTTTTTTTTTAATAGACGATAAGAACATTAGAACTGCCATTTTGTGCCCACCCCAGAGGCCAGACCTGGGCTCATAGCGGGTCAGGTATGAGAATTGTCCTGGAAAATTTCTTCTGATCTTCACATTAAGATTGTTTTCTAGTCTCAGATTTTCAGAGGCCTTGGATCTCCCATGAAATCCCTAACTGCAGGCACAGAGCATAGTTGAGCTGGGAAAGTAGCATCCCTCAAACTTTTGCTAATGCAGCCGTCTCTGGTCCAGCCTTGACTGTGGGTTGTTAGTGCTAAGAACCACCAGACACCTGGCACTTTTTAATCTGTGTAATTCTGGAGAAGTCCTTTTATCTCTTTGAGCCAGTGTTTTGTGAGAGTAGTGAAACCTGCCTCACACAGTTCTTGTGGTCAAATGCAGTAGTATATGCAAACCTCACGAGGCACGCTGGTAATGACCAATAGCTTGTGTGTGTGCTCAGTTGTCATTTAGTTGTGTCCAACTCTTTGCAATCCCAGGGACTGTAGCCTGCCGGGCTCCTCTGTCCATGGAATTACTAATGTACCAGACTTAGACTGTTCTTAGAACAGTCAATCCTCACAACAATTTATGGTGTGGTTAATTACTGCCCGGGCTTTCCTGGTGGCTCAGAGGGTAAAGCGTCTGCCTGCAATGCAAGAGACCTGGGTTCGATCCCTGGGTCAGGAAGATCCCCTGGAGAAGGCAATGGCAACCCATTCCAGTACTCTTGCCTGGAAAATCCCACGGACAGAGAAGCCTAGTAGACT
>NW_011495071.1:14355788-14358062 GCF_000754665.1 Bison bison bison
GCCTAGTAGACTTACAGCCATGGGATCGCAAAGAGTCGGACACGACAGAGCGACTTCACTTTCTTTCTTTCTTTTCTTTCTTTCTTAATTACTGCCCGCACCTTACTGATGAAAAAGTTGACTATTAGGAGTTAAAATTGTTTTCGTTGCATGGCTGACCCTCTGCGGAAGACGTGCATCTGAAGATCTCTGCCTCCCAGAGTAGGAATAAACTGAAGTTTGTGCAGATCCGTCTGCATATCGTCTCAAGCTAGCTCTCGATATGTTTGTAAAATGACTAGAAGAAGTCCTTATTGGTCATTTTGGCTTTTCAGTGCTACTCTGTTGTCCACTCTGCCTTACGCCCACAGGCTCGATGGGGCTTACAGACTCAGTACCTTCTTGGCTGTTACGTTTAAGTGTCATTTGTATGGGACTGTAACCCTCTTGTGCTCACTCACTTAATGGTGCCTTTTAAGGAGGTTGTTGGTGGATCAAAGATAGTTGATATTAGGATAGAGGTGGAAGGTACATAAAAGGGATTGTACATGAGCTTGCCTCAGTGGTGGGCAACACTTAGAAACTGAGGATCAGTTGTACCTCCTTCTGACGTGAGTGTAATTCATGTAAATAAACTAAATGTTTAAGGATTTAAGAAAGAAGAAAGGTTGCTAGTTTGATTAGACTTTAGGCAGAAGAAATATTTGTTTGGTTTAGAGCCAACCACTAGGCTTAAAGTTTTCAAGGTCCTACCTTTCTAACGGTTCTGGTTAGCTGTTTTGCTTCCTTGCCTCTGCTCCACACCATCTGCCAACAGGCACTCAGGTCTGAAGTTTCAAATGTGTTAAGAAAAAAAAAAAAAGGAGGGGGGAGAAAGAAACAAAACACCCTGTGAAAATAAGGACTCAGTGGCTGGTGGTATTTCAAACACGGGTGGTGCTCATTAAGAGGGAGTTATGATCACAGCCTCAAATTCATTCTGATTACTTTTGTAGCACATTTATAGGAGAAGAAAGAGGCTACAAGTTTGTGGGTCATTCTTTTTATGACAGGAATAACATTTATGGGGGGGTATGACACAAGGGAATAAAGGTCTGGCTAGGAATATAGAGAGAAAAGCAACTGGCGGGCCTCGGCCATGCTCAGAAGATTCCAGAGCTCTTGTTAGCAGAGATTTTTCACAGTGCGGACCTCAGTGCCCCAGTTCCCACAGCAGCCTGGTGATGTCGTCAGGGTGGCATTGTTCCTGTCATTTTACTGGAAAATGGAGTGACTTGCCTGAGGTCAGGTACCCAGATATGTAACGCTGGAGACTGGACCCCGGGTCTCTGACTTTCTGTCTCAAAAGCAAGCAATCTCATTTATTCTTGTGACGATTTCGTGTTTCCAATTTGGACACATGATGCAAAACATAGACTATTATAAAGGAAGATCAAATCAGGGAATCATGGCCCAGGCACCAGAGACAACCATTGTGTACATTTTGGTGAATTTCTAAAGAGACTTTTGTTTTATGAAGAGGGAACGTTTGTTTTTGTCAGAGAAAAATTGCTAGTCATATGTCTCTGGGCATCTCCAGTTTCCTGTCTTGGAGCAGGCACTCCTTCTGTAAGCTTTGATTCCCTACACATTCAGCCCAGGTTCTTTATTTTATGTGACACACAGCACTAGGCACAGTGGGGGAGAGAAAGATGAGCAAAACATTGCTGCCTTTATAATTAAGCAGGAGAGACAGACGTGTACTCAACCAATTAGTCCAGGTATAACCATAATAGCAAACAGTGACTGCATCCGGCTCTGGCCTGCGTGCTTTAGACGAGGTATTCATACTTAATCCCCAGGCAACCTTGTGAAGGAGGTAGTAACCGTTTCACAGTTGTAGAAAGCCTATGAGGTTAAATGACCCGCCTAAAATGATAAAACTGACAACCATCCAAGTTGAGATTCAAATCTAGATTCAAACCCATTATAAGACCAAGTGCCCTCTCTTTTGAAAATCCCTTAAAAGAGAAGCACAAAGTCAGAGTCTTTTGAGATGAGGGAAGGTGTGGCATACACCTCTTTGTCATTCTCTGTCATCCTTTTATTTCTTCTGGTATCTTTCAAGATGAATGATTCTAATTGTTTTGAGTGATATTCATTACCTTTTTCAAAAGTTTCCTGCTTGGATTCTTTTGCTTATTGGGACCAGATCAGATCAGATCAGTCGCTCAGTCGTGTCCAACTCTTTGCGACCCCATGAATCGCAGCACACCAGGCCTCCCTGTCCATCACCAACTCCCAGAGTTCACCCAG
>NW_011495071.1:14358162-14445987 GCF_000754665.1 Bison bison bison
CCTCTTGCCCCCAATCCCTCCCAGCATCAGAGTCTTTTCCAATGAGTCAACTCTTCACATGAGGTGGCCAAAGTATTGGAGTTTCAGCTTTAGCATCAGTCCTTTCAAAGAACACCCAGGGCTGATCTCCTTTAGAATGGACTGGTTGGATCTCCTTGCAGTCCAAGGGACTCTCAAGAGTCTTCTCCAACACCACACTTCAAAAGCATCAATTCTTCGGTGCTCAGCCTTCTTCACAGTCCAACTCTCACATCCATACATGACCACAGGAAAAACCATAGCCTTGACTAGACGGACCTTTGTTGGCAAAGTAATGGCTCTGCTTTTGAATATGCTATCTAGATTGGTCATAGCTTTCCTTCCAAGGAGTAAGCGTCTTTTAATTTCATGGCTGCAGTCACCATCTGCAGTGATTTTGGAGCCCAGAAAAATAAAGTCTGACACTGTTTCCACTGTTTTCCCATCTATTTCCCATGAAGTGATGGGACAGGATGCCTTGATCTTCGTTTTCTGAATGTTGAGCTTTAAGCCAACATTTTCACTCTCCACTTTCACTTTCATCAAGAGGCTTTTTAGTTCCTCTTCACTCTCTGCCATAAGGGTGGTGTCATCTGCATATCTGAGGTTATTGATATTTCTCCAACCCCACGTCCAAGGAGCCGTGGCTGCATGGGCGCAGGAGGGCCTAGAGGAGCTATCCCACGTTATTGGGACCACTTGATAATAAATCTCATAATCTCAGAATGGGAAAAAAATAGCAGAGTTGTCCAGACCATTCTCTTTATTTTGTCATTTTGGGGAAACTGAGTGTCAGAGAAGGGGCCTGACATGTGCATACCTAATAGTTGTTGGTTGAGTTCGGACTGGAAATCAGGTTTTTTCACCAAAGTTTTCCCAAATGTAACAGGATATGGGCTAAAACCAGGGTGAATATTTTAAATTTTAATAGTTTTATACATGGGTATAGGATTTTTTTCAAGTGAAATATGGCTAGAATATTAAACTCATCATTTGGCAGCTACTGTTGCTTAGGATGTGTCTAAAGTCTGCACTGTCTATTTAAAGAAAAAAGTGGAAGTACAGGTTGGACAGGGAGGAGGCAGAATAGTAGAGGTGGTGCGTGGGCCACGTGTGGATAACATTTGGGACCCAGTGCAGATACACCAAGCTGTATTCTCTGAGATTTGCTTGCCCTACCTACTTGGTTCTTTGAGGAGCAAAAAGAAGTGGGGCAGCGCCTTGTGGAAACATATTACTTGCTAGACATTTACCTGTGGGTCAGTATTAATGGGTTCACCATATGTATATTGTATATTGAGAAAGCTCAGAGAGGTTGATTAACAAGTCCATGGTCACACAGGGCAGTTGGAGAGTGAGAGTTCAGACCCAGCTGGGGCTCCTTCCCTTGGCCCTGCTTGCTACCGGCCACATTCCACAAGGTGGGCGCGCCCTACACTCAGTCTGAGCTGGTTATCCAAGATTCTGACACTGTCTTCTTCAGGTACCAGGCTCAAGTGGAAATGATTGTGATTGGGTTGCTAGGTTGCTGCTGTAGCCTGCTAATTTAAAGCTTGATTTTGATAGAATTTCAAAGAATGTGCTGTATTTTTAATATGTGGTATTTATCAACTCTGACTCATGCTGGTAAGTGATAAAATCCTTATCCTGCTGCCTTTTGGCTTCTGTACACATTGTGATGACGCCGTGTGGATTGTGAGCTCCAGGAAGACATAGGCTGTGCCTGTCAGTCTATCTAAAGGGCAATTATGAAATGATCTTTGTGGCTGATTCATTTATCCATATTTTCAGAATTCAGAGAATCAGCCAGTAGATTTTTACCTAGGGTGGGCTGCTACCACCATAGCTGTTGAAACTCAGAGTTGCAGGTTACGGAGAGAAGGCCTCCTTTGGGAGATTTTGGCTAGAGCAGGGGCTCCAGGCTTTGTGTTTTTCCCAGTTGAGAACCTTCTAAACCTTCAGTTTAGGATCAGGGAGCAGGGTTTGTTGTAGGCAGCAGTCAGTCATTGCCATTTGCTGTGCAGTAAAAGCTGTGATCATGAGCTAGGCGAGTGATCGTTCCCTCCTCAAAAGGTGTCCATGTTCCCATGCCCAGAACCAATCAGTGGTACCTTTTGTGGTAAAAAGGATTTTGCAGGTGTGAGTGAGTGAGGATTGAGAAGGTTATGTTGGATTATCTGGGTGATTATCTGGGCTTCCCAGGTGGTGCTAGTGGTAAAGAACCCGCCTCCCAATGCAGGAGACATAAGAGATGCAAGTTTGATCCCTGGGTCAGGAAGGTCCCCTTGGAGGAGAGTGTGGCAACCCAGTCTAGTATTTTTGCCTGGAGAATCCCTTGGACAGAGGAGCCTGGCAGGCTACAGTCCAAAGGGTCATAAAGAGTCGGACACAACGGAAGCAACTTAGTACACACATCTGGATGAGCCCAGTGTAATCAGACAGGCCCTTAAGGGAGAGTCTGAGTGAAAAGAAGAAACTGTGATGATAGTGGAGGATGGAGTTACGCGGGCCTATGGGGAAGAAGTGTAGAAGCTGAAAAAAGCAAGGGATGGATTCTCCAGAAGGAATGCAACTCTGTTGACACTTTGACTTTACCCCACTGAAACTGACTTCGGACCTTCCCACCTGTTAGATGGTTAAGTGTGTGTGGTCTTAAGCCGCTAAATTTGTGGTAATTTGTTATATCACAAATATAGTACAGATCAATACAGATGAGTACTGAAGATCAAACAACGAACCTAGCACAGTCCCTGCTGCCTTCAGTGGCTCTCAGTCCAGTGGGGGACACAGGCGAGTACAGAGCCAATTGTGGTGATAGCAGTGAGTATCTTTATAGCGCTGTGAGTTCAGGAATCTGTGGGAGATAAGAGAATTCAGCCTGGGAGAAGACTGCTTGGGTGAGCTGGCCTCAGAGGTGCTGCTGAAGGAGAGTTGGCATTATGGGATGAAGGAGGCCAGGGGAGAGCTTTTATGGAGAAAGAAGAGCACATTCAAGGTCATCTCAATAGGGTCTAAAAACTGGGTGGAGGCTACTGGCCAGGCCTTGCAAGGCGGAAAGCTGGTTTAAGTTGGTGCAGATCTTCATGGCACTGTTTTCAGACTAAAGCCTTGCACAGTGGGAGCTCAGATGGAAAGGTATTACTTTTGCCTTCAGGGTTGTGTGATGACGGACCTGACACCATCTCGGGCACCTGCTAGGTCTTTGGCATGGATTTTCCTGTTTAATCCGGGCAACAATTGTGAGAGGTAGGGACTGTTATTTCCTTCATATTATGATTGAGGAAAATTGAGATTAAGTAATGAGCCCAGAACTACATAGCTTGTAAGTAGTGGGCCTGAGATTTGAATCCAAACCTTCAGGTTTTGGAGCCCTCATGCTTAGTGTTCTCCTCTGTGGAAGAAAGATCACTGGGCCAGCAATCAGAGCACCTGAGTTCTAGTGCTAGCCATGCTTCTTCATCCTCAGTATTCCCATCTGTAAAAGGGTATAGGAGGTCCGCCTCCCTCACAGAGGTTGTGAACCTAAAGGAGATCCTGGAGGAATGTGTTTTTGCTGCAAACCTCTCTCCTCTCATCAGTCTCTGACACCTCCAGAAAGGTCCTTGTTTGTTAGTGAGCCCCATCTTGCAGTGCTGATCATCCTAAAGGGTCATGAGGCAGGTTGGGGAATTTCGCCACAGCAGATCATTGACATGTCCACATGGGGCTAGAGTGTTTGCATCTGTGGGTGGTGGTAGAGATAGAAAGTGGGCAAGAGACGGGGAGTGGCCTGTCTCAGAGTACCGAGAGTGGGAATGTAAGTCTGGAAGGAAGAAGTGTAGTCTGCATTGTGTTCCTGCAAAGATACTAATGCTAGAGGTGACTGAGGGGAAATTTTCCTGACTTGGAAGTGGAGTGAGGAGCATGTGGTGATTTGAGGCAAGTTGACATGAGTTCTGGAGCCTCAGTCTCTTCATGCGTAAAATAGGACTAATGATTCCAACTTTGCAAAGTATGTGAAAGCCTCCTGCCCAGTTCTTGGCATATAGCAGACATTTCAGTGAATAGGGACCGTCTCTAAAGCTGGCAGTTCGAGACTTCTCAGGGTTAATCCAATACATTCCAGTTCTTTGCAGGATTCCACCTTTCTCCCTTGCCTTTCAGGCTCACTTAGGCACGTTGTAATTGGATGTGAAGGGAGGTCTGGCCACGGAATGAGAGACCCGTGACTCTTTGGGAAAGGCCCTGTGCTTCCCAGAGGGAAATGGTGACGAGTGGTTTTCAGGTAGCTGCAGTGGGTCTGCTGAGCCATTTTGGAAGCGAGAATGTGTTCATCATGCCAAGTACAAGATTGAGTGTCACTGTTTTGCTTTCTGGGAATAATGGCCGTGCTGATGAAGTAGATTTATGGTGCTGAGGTTATGTTAAAGAATGAAGGAATGAACTTTTTTTTTTTTAAATGTCTGCATTTTTTAATGAAGGTCGTGGTTATTTTAGAATATTTGGAAAATATTAAAAAAAAATAAAGACATTCACTTCCACATCTAGAGATGATCACTGCTAACATTTTAGTGTATTTCCCTCCATTCTATTTGAAGTATACATAAACTTTTTGTAGAAAATACTGAGCTTAATATTCTTTATTCACCTAACAATATATCATGTGCATTTCCCCGATTATTACATAGTCCTCAGAAGCACCTTTATTTGCTACATAATAGTCTGTTTGGTACAGGTACCGTCATTTTCTTTATCATTCCCCATTTAGTAGTTGGGCATTTAGATTGTGACTACTGAAATATTTGAATACTGAAAATACTGAAAATATGTATTTTCCCCTAAAATATGTAAAACATTTGGCTAGGTTTTTTTTTTTTTTTTTTTAACTGCCTTTTTCGATTCCTAGGACTAGAATTCCTAGACCAAAGAATAAGTACTTTTAAAAGTACATACTGATGGGGATTATCAGACTAGTTCTGTATACATTGTATTTAAAGCAAAAGCATTATGACATGTTAGGCTGTTGTGGGCCAGCTGGGTAAGGTTCCTGCTTCTGACCATTGTGCACAGGAGGCTGCCTCCTCTCTGCTTGCTCCGCTTCCTGGCAGACAGTACAATCAGCCCCTTGTGCCTCCCCAGTGAAATTTAAGTAATGGGTCAGCTTTGCCAGTGCTTCCCTCCCTGTCAGGAAGTTCATCTGTGAATCTAACCTAAATCTTGCCTGCTGCATTTTAAATCCTCCCCCACTGCCGGGTCCCCTCAGTGGACTGGAGCAGAGAGGAGCAGAGCTGTGCTCCTTCTGCAGGCAGCACACTTGCCTCTCTCCCGGCCTGACCACCGCGGCTCCAGCCACCAGCCTTATGTTACCCTGGAGGAAACTTGAGGGTCTCTGGCTACTGCTGTCACAACTAGGAGGGCGATCCTTGCATCGAGTTGCTGCCGATAACGCCAGGTAGGGTTTCTAAACCTGAGAGTGCCCACGGCACGGATGCCAGTATCCCAGTCTCTCCTGTGCCCTCTGCAGAACTCGTGGGGGTTAATTAGCATTCAGAGTGGTGCTCTCCTATTGACACTGCGGGTCTATCAGATTCATTCTCTGGGAAAGAAAGAAATGTGGCTGGAGCAGGGATTAATTGTGTTTCAGTCCCAAGTGCACTGGCCAAGTGGTGACTGTGCAGTGAAGGAGGATGGCCAGGCAGGGAGGGGCATTTGAGTGCATTTTGGTGATGGCAGAGCCCACTGTCAGTGTGAAAAGGATAGGGTCCCACCCTGGGCCTCTCACCTTTGGCATCAAGTAGCTGCTGTGCCCTCTGCCTGAAGAGCCTTGGCTACCTTTCTTAGCCAGAGTCCTTTGTTGAGAGCTGACAGCTTTATTATGGGGCAGTAGTTGTTAATTTGGAAGGGAAATGAATATAGCTGCAACTCCATGGGCAGAAGGAGGCCCCTTGTGTCCGTCACTGAGGCGATTTAGAGCTGACTGGCAGCAGGCCAGCAGAGTGGACTGAGTCTGCGGGAGACAGACTGGGGATTGAGTCCTGCAGCCCCTGTGCAGGTGTCTGTGCACGGCTGGAGCCTGAGGGGTCCCTGGGGCCTGGCCCAGGCTGGCTGACCCCCTCCAGCTCCTGGCTGTCCCCTGCATGTCAGCACCAGGAGATCCTGCCTTAGTATGCACAGCTTGATTTTCCAGCTTTACCTCCCCGGAAGGTCTGCAGTCTTAAGACGAGGTGCTTTGTTTCGTGTTTGCTGTTCCTTCCTTCAGTGCCCGGTACATCGCTCGTGCTTTATTGAAACAAGCATTCATGAAGCAAAACCCAGCGGTTTTATGCACTCAGTAAAGAAGCCAGTTCTCCAGTTTCATCCCCCATTTGAAAATTCCATGTCAGATGGTTTTTCTTCTTTTGAAGAGGGTAGCTTTGTTTTCTTTCCTGCCTCACCTTACTGTGTTCCCATGCTCACTTTGTGGTTAGTGTCACTGGCACTGTGACCTTGACAAGCTGGAGCCCAGCGTCCCCACTGTGAGGCCTTAGCCTGGTGAATGCTGTCCCTGGCTGCCTCAGAGAGCTTTTTAGAAATACTGATGCCTGGGACCCAACACCAGAGCTTCTGGTTTATTTAGTCTCGGCTGGGGCCCTGGCACCGCCACATTCCACAGGTGGTTCTGGTGTTCAGTAATTTTCCCAGAATAAGGAGTGAGACGAGCATCCCTGCTGTCCTGCCAGCAGTTTCCCTTTCTGGGAGGATCTGTGTTAGAAGCCTGTGATATCTGCCGCTCACATCCTCCATGGAAGCAGAAAGGACAACAGGAGAAATGAGAGGATTGGGTCAGCCCGTTTGTGGGTGGTGCTGGCTTGATGGGAGCCCCTGGGGATGTACCTGGCATCCCTTTCTGCTACCCAGGTGTGCTCTGGCTGTCACTCTGCCTGGTATACCACAGGGGACCTGGGCAGGGTGAGGACATTTTAGTTAAGGTGAAAGTTAAAAAGGAACAAACAGGCAGTGAGCCTGCTTATGGTTCATTAACGACTGCCTGGATTCACTTTTTTCTCAAATATTTGGAGCATGGATCACAGGAGGGGCGGATGGGGAACAGAGCTGAAAGAATAGCAGAGGGTGGTGTTCAGTTTCAGGTTTGAGGACAAACAGGTCAAAGCAGTGGTGCCTGTGCTGAACGGTCAACGCTTCGTGGCTCTTGGTTACTTGTTGTAGGCTAGGACCTCTGAGGTGTCACTTCTGCAGATTTCCTTTTGAATGTTCTAGACACCTCTTCCCAGAGGAGATATTAGGAAACTGAATTCTTACCATGAGTGAACGAACCGCTTCGTTAAATGTGTTTGGGTTCACCTGTGGGTTCCTTTACATGACTCGAGGATGGTTATGTTCCTGTTGACGTGGGCGTTTGACTTGATGTCCTCTGTTCTATACCTTCCCTTACCCTCTTTAGGGTGTTTGTGGTTGGGGCTTTGTCCCATGAGCATCCTCTCAGATTGAGGGGCTGCTTTTTAGGGTTCCTCTGCTCCTTGGCTTCTGTCTCATGGTTTGGGCACCTCCAGGCCCTCTCAGCCTTAGAGAAGTTGGAGCGCCCTTAAGAGAGCTCCCTGTAGTTTTACCAGAGGTGAGGTGGCCTCTTGATTAACCCCTGGGGTGCTGACGACACTGTTCCCCAAACTCACAAATCCTGCTTAGAAAAAGCTACACACTTTTTATTTATTTTTAGTTTTCTCATGCTATTCAAACTGCAGTTTTGCTGGCCTTCTGTAACAGATTCCCCTGGGGTGCCTGTTAAAAATACAGGATCTCTGGGACTGGAACTTAGGAATTATCAGTTTAGCCAGAATCCCAGGCCATTATCAGGTACAGAAATGTTTGACAGTCACTTTTTTAAGTCACCCTCTTTGTTTTAATACAACCCAGAGTGGTTAAGTGATTTGCCCAGAATCACGCATTGAATTCATGCTGGAGCCAAGCCTGGAATAACCTAAGCCAAGTCTAGAATGTTCATATCACCTCATAATTGTGTAGAGCTTTGTTCTGTTTTGAACCAGATTACTTTTTTTGCTGTGGGGAGCTGTCCTATTCATTGTAGGATGTTTAGCAACATTTCTTGCTTCTATCCTCTGGATTCCAGTAGTATCCCCCCATTGTGACAATCAAAAATATCTCCAAGCATTATCAAATGTCCTTGGGGGACAAAATCACCCCAGCTGAGAACCACAGCTTTAGCCGCAAAAGCGGTATGTCAGGGATGTTCTCTAATATCATCCTACGACATTTATTTTTATATCTAGGAATTCACTTAAAATTTGCATAGCTGGCTTCTACCCAACTTGGCTCCTGTGCTGGATTACACATGTTAACGAAGTCATGATGAATTTACGCTCTCTCCTCCTCTGTTTTGGCCTGCAGAGAAAAGGCATAAATAAACTTGGAAGGACCACTGAATTTGGATTCTAGTCCATGGTTTGCCTGCCAGCCCTCCATTTCCTAGCTGTGGGATCTTGGGCACGTCTCTTGCTTTCTTGAGCCCCTTTCCTCATCTGATTATGATAGAAATGAATGTTTGTTTTGAATGAAAATTAAGTGACACCTTGAATGTGGAAATGTTTATAAAACATTCGTATATTAAGTGGTGATGATAAGATTCAGGTCTAATTACCAGCACTTGAGGTCTTCACAAATTCAAAAGTGCAGAACTCAGCACAGCAATTCTAGACTTGTATTTGGCCAAGTATATCACCCTTGTCGTCTTTCTGCCCATAAAGTTAATCTTCCCCTCTCTCACTTTAAATTTCATCTCCTCCTTCTTAGTGGCCATAGCAATACCTCTGGGGTCATTGTCTCTGCAAGATTGGTTGTTTATTACCTATGACTAGCAAGAGTCAGGTTCTTTTTATGATGAGGTTTCAGAAGGGCTGTCAAATATTTTATGAAAATAAAAACCAATGCCACCTTCCCTTCCCTCTTTGCCAGCACGCAGAGAAGTGCGTGATAATTGGTGCTCGAGGCCTAAATGTGGGCATTGAAGCCAGCATCAATCTGTAAAGAGTTGCATGCAAATGGACTTGGAGATTAAAGGTCTGCACGCTGTTTGGCACAGCAAAGCTCAGCTAGTCCAGCACTTTATTTTGCAGACAAGGAAACTGAGCCCAGAGCGGGAACTTGTCTGAGGTTTCACAGGCGCAGAGTAAGATTATGGCCTGGGCTTTCCAGGTGCTGGCGAGGCTCCTGACACATGTTCATGCGTGTCCAGGCTGCTGATAGGGTGGTGTGAGGGGAGCCGGCCCCACTCTGTATCCAGGGTGCTGTGGCTGCCCGCTATTTAACGTCAGGTATTGCTTAATAGGTCTGAGATCATCTGTCTTTGCTCAGTTTTTTTATGGATGGAACTTTCCCAGAATTCACACAGTACATGGAATGATTTCCACTGATTTCTTACAGCAGGATATCCTGAGGCAGAAAGGTACCAGTTTCATTAAAAGCATGGGAAAGGAAAAAGACTGAGAAACTGGAGCTCCTCTTGTTTCTTCAGTCACTTCCAACACCATTTAAAGTGGTTATACATTGTCTCCCACTATGATCTGCTTCTGTATCATCATCACCGCTGATACTAATTGTTAGTATTACTAATACTTACTGCCCTTTATTAAGTGTCTGCTGTATGCCAGTGCATGTTTACCGTGCCGGTGTGTTTACCATGCACATCTCCATCGATCCACCCACAAACTCTACTGAGATACTGTACTTGTCTGTGTCATAAAGGGGAAACAGGATAAGAAACTTAGCTCAAGCTCACAGAGTGGGAGGGTGAGCTGAGATTCAAACCCTTCCAGTTGATGAAACCAGAATAGGCTTTTTCCTGATCTGCCCCTGGCTCCCTTGGGGGCAGTTACTGTGAACCCCACCAGCCCACTCCTCTCCAGCCAAAGTGGATGCTTAAGGACCTGCTGTTTGTTAGATGGCCAGTTTGAACCTCTGGAACTGTCCTTACTGGGCAGCTCTCAGCTCACTAGGCCACCGCCTGCCCTCAAACATTCCCTCCCTCTCAGGCTGTGCCGAGAGACCGAGAGACTGAAAGAGAAGAGCTGTCCCTGACTCAGGACCTCAGAGGCCAGCTGGCTAGGGAGGCACAGCCTTGGAGACCAAGGCCTAGATTTTGGTTGATGGATCTCTTAACCCTCTGGAGCCTCATCTCTCCCAGTTATAAAGCAGAGACAATTCTTGTTTCACTTTTTTTTGTTTTTGGAGAGTGTGAGATGAAGTACTTCATATTAAAGATGTTTATAAACTCTGGATTTATGTGGGATTGTGAGACTAATGATTAGTCAGTGCCTAGTGCGTCACCATCACAATGCCTGAGGAGGGCAGAGTGGGAGCCTGGGGGAGAATGTTCAAGGGAGTGAGAGGTAGGCACACTTTGGGCAAGAAGATGCAAACTGCTCTTCCTTTTCCACTCGTTTCAAAGGTCGTCTCACCCAGCCTTCCACCTCCATGCAGTCACCTTGTGTGGTGGTTTTTCTGCTTCCTTACCTGCTCTGGAGGAAGTAGTCACAGGCATTGATGGGTGAGTAGGGGTTTCTGCAGGTCCTCCCCACTGATACTCACCAGAGGGCCCCATCCTGCTCTTCCCTGGGGCAAAGAAGGCTGCTTAGGGGAACTTGGATTGTTTAAAGGGAAATTGCTAATAGATACTTTGGATTATGGTGACTTGAGGAGTGCAGAGAATTAAAAAAATTTTTTTTCTTCATGAAGGTAGTATAAATATTTTACATCAAAAATCGGATAATAAAGAAGAAAGAGCACCCATATTCATTCATCATAATGTTTCTTCGGGATTTGGGGGGAAGGTTGGGGATAATAATTTTCATTTATTTTAATAGATATACATAATGGCACACCTTTGACAGGGTACAAAGAGTGAAAAATAAGTCTTTTTATAGAACATGTTTTTAGTCATTTCTTACGTATGATTTTGACCCTTTCAGTTAACATTAGTTGATCTTCATTTGTATAAACAATGTCTTATTGTTTCCCATTTTAAAAGTTTTGCAGGCAGTATATGTAAAAATATACTTTAAATTTTTATTCTTACATAAAGTGGACAGCAAAATACCAAATTGGTAACAGTGGTGACATGTTATAGCTAACTTTCATTTTTATTTATTTTAAAAAATTTTTTTAAATTTATTTTATTAAAGAATAGTTGGGAATTCCCTGGCAGTCCTGTGATTAGAACTCTATGCTGTCATTGCAGAGGGCCTAGGTTCAATCCCTGGTTGGGGAACTAAAAATCCCACAAACTGCCCATGGTGCGGCCAGAAAAAAATGAAGTATGTATAGTTGATGTAATTGCTATGTTAATTTCTACTTCCCAGCAAAGTGATTCACACACACACATTTTTTTTTCATATTCTTTTCCATTATGGTTTATCATAGGATGTTAAATATAGTTCCCTATGGTATATGGTAGGACCTTGTTGTTTATTCATTCTATATGTAAAAGTTTGTATCCGATAATCCCCAAATCTCAGTCCATCTGTCCCCCCGGCAACCACAAGCCTGCTCTCTATGTCTGTGAGTTCATTTCTGTTTCACAGATAAGCTCATTTGTGTCACATTTTAAATTCTGTGGATAAGTGGTATCATATGGTGTTTGTCTTTCCCTGTCTGCTTTACTGCACTTATTCTCTAAGTGTGTGCATGTTGTTGCAGATGGCATTGTTTCATTCCTTTGTATAGCTGAGTAATACTCTGTTTTCTATATATACCACATCTTCTTTATCCATCTGTCAATGGACATTTAGATTGTTTCTGTGTCTTTAGAGGCTATTGTGAATACTGCTGCTGTAAACATTGGAGTGCATATATCTTTTTTGAATTACAGTTTTGTCTGGATATATTTATTTTTATTTTTTATGCTTTTATTTCTAAATTTTCTGCAATGAGCAGAAATATTCGGAGAAGTATACAAGGAGATATTGTCCATAATCTTAGAGTTAACACTTTGGTCTATTTTTATTGAGTATTTATCCTTTGCATTTTATAAACATAGTTGAAATTATCTTTTATATCAGGAGTGGGTTTTGCTTGGTTTTCATTTAACATAGCATTTATTAAGCTTGATTCTTCATAAACTTTGTTTTTAATGACTGTAGTCTACCAAGTAGAAACACTATTTTAATCATTCCCTTATGATTGGACAGTTAGGTAACTTTCAGTTTTTACTGTTAAAATAATACCACGATGAACAACTTAGTGAACACAGCCCTTAGAAGTGTCAACCCTGAAAAAATCAGTCCAGAGTTTAGAGAAACTGTCTTCCCAATGGATAGGTATGCAGCAGGCACTCAGCAGTTGCTTGTGCTTAGTGAATGAGGGCACTGGAGTAAAGGAGTATTCTATAAATGATTTCAATAAATGATAACATGAAAGAACAAAGAATGTTTTACAGCAGTGAAGGCCTGTCGAGAGGGACCTCAGGATGAACTGCAAAATCTAAGCCTGTCATACCCTGATAGCTACCAAGTTTTTGAGAGGGTTCTGCAATTTCGGTGATGAAGGTATTGGGGGAAAATAATGATTTGCAAAAGCCTTTGTGCCACGTGGACAGATCAAGTGACGCTGATGCTTTTCCAGTCCCTGGAGGAAGGGAACATGGCAAGAAGGATGAAAACCTGAAGGTGGTTTCTTGTCTGACCCCGTGCCGCCCAAATGGCCGCTGAAACCAGTCAATTTGTGGAAGGCTGTGACGATTTTCTTTACTTGAGTCTCTCTTTCAGAATTGGATAGGAGAATAGAATGTCTCTAAAAAGTGTCTCTCTTTATTTGTGCCTGGAGCACTCTGTAATTTGGGCCTTATCAGAACAGACTGTCTGTTTTGAATTTGGAACCATTTACTCCCCTTTTCTTTACACTGTGAGCTATTTATATGCCAAAAAGCACAAGTGGAAGCCTTTTCACCTTCTCACTCACGACTTCAAGAAAGAAATAAAGGAAAGCAGCATTCTCTAGACTCTCTAATCCCTGAGCATTGGCAACAAAGAAATGAAAAATACTCAAATGTGGACGTCTGTGTGGTGGCGATGGGCAGTGAGAAGCTCAGCTGCTGGGTCCTATGGTGCTATTTCTTGGCCTTTCTGAGGATCCTCTGGGGAAGGGAGTCCTCATTCACTTGGCAGAGCATACATCCCATACATGTTCTGTTTGTCCATTTATTAATTCCATTCATTCCTTCACTCATTAATTCTATTTGGTTCACTTTAGTTATTGATCACCTAATGTTGTATGTCATGCAGTTTCAAAGCCTTAGTGACACAGCTGTGACTAAGACTTCCTGTTTTATTCAAGGTTCAGTGGCAGTAATGAGAAACCAGCTATTCTAAACAGACATGGATTGAATACAGTGGATTAGGTGCTTACATCACTGTTGGGAAGGTGGAGGAGGGAGATCTAAGCTGACATGTGGCAGTGACTCCTAAAACAAGACTCTGAAGACAGTTCATTAGTGACTTTTCTTTTTCCTTTTACTCCCTCTTTTGAACTCTTATCCCCTGCCCCCAGTTTATCTGTCACAGCTTTTAGATTTTCCTTTCTGGGATTAATGGATTATAAAGTGTTAATGATTGAATGTGTTGTTAATAATAATAGCTGTCACTTGAGAGTCCCTTGGACAGCAAGGAGATCAAACTGGTCAATCCTAAAGGAAATCAACCCTGAATATCCACTGTAAGGACTGATTCTGAAGCTGAAGCTCCAATACTTTGGCCATCTGATGCAAAGAGCCTACTCATTAGAAAAATCCTTAGTGCTAGGAAAGATTAAGGGCAGGAGGAGAAGGGAGGGTGAGATGATTGGATGACATCACCAACTCAATAAGCATGAGTTTGAGCAAAATCCAGGAGATGTGAAAGACAGGGAATCCTGGTATGCTGCAGTCTGTGGGGTTGCAGAGAGTCAGATTCGACTTAGTGACTAAACAACAAGCTGCCCTTTTACTAAGTACCCAGCTGTGTGTTAAGTTCTTTATATGCCTTCTCTCAATTCTCACATCCTCTTTTACATACTTAGTAGTATTATCTCCATATTACAGATAAGGAACCTGAAGTTAATAAAAATTAAGTGACTTACCCAAGATCAGTTCAGTTCAGTTCAGTTGCTCAGTCGTGTCTGACTCTTTGTGACCCCATGAATCGCAGCATGCCAGGCCTCCCTGTCCATCACCAACTCCCGGAGTTCACCCAGACTCACGTCCATCGAGTCAGTGATGCCATCCAGCCATCTCATCCTCCGTGGTCCCCGTCTCCTCCTGCCCCCAATCCCTGCCAGCGTCAGAGTCTTTTCCAATGAGTCAACTCTTCGCATGAGGTGGCCAAAGTACTGGAGTTTCAGCTTTAGTATCATTCCTTCCAAAGAAATCCCAAGATAATTCAGTGAATAAGTACACGTGAATTCAGGCAGTATCCCTGAAGACATACTTGCAGTTTAAAATAAAAGCTGGGCCAAAGAAGATATACAGGTGGCCAGTGAAGTGAAAGCTTGCTCAGTCATGTCAGACTCTTCGTGACACTATGGACTGCAGCCGGCCAGGCTCCTCCATCCATGGGATTTTCCAGGCAAGAATACTGGAATGAGTTGCCATTTCCTTCTTCACAGATGGCCAGTAAGCCCATGAAAAACTGTTCAACATCACTAGCTAGCAAGGAAATGCAAATCATAATCATGATGAGATGCTACTTCATACACAATAGGATGTCTGTATGCAAAAAGATTTTTTTTGATGTCTGATCTTATTTATTTGTTACTCTTAGAGCATCTCGTTTTTAAGTGTTGGTAAGGATGTGGAGAAATTGGAATACTAATACAGTGCTGGTAAGAATGTGCAACCACTTTGAAAACCAGTTTGCAGGTCCTCAAAAGTTTAAACATAGAGTCACCTATGACTCATGAATTCTACTCTTTAGTGTATACTCAAGAGAAATGAAAACATATATCTGCATAAAGGCTTAGGCATAGATGTTCATAGAAGCATTATTCACAACATTCCCAAAGTGGAAATGACCCAAATGTCCACCAACCAACAAAGGGAGAAATAAATGTGGTATATCCATGCAGTGGAATATTATTTGGCAGTAAAAAAGGTGAAGTATTGATACCTGCTACAAGGACAAACCTTGAAAACATCATGTTAAATGAAAGAAATCAGGGAATTTCCTAGAGGTCCAGTGGTTAGAACTCCATCCTTCTACTCAGATCACTGGGGAACTAAGATTTTGCAAGCTGTGCAGCACAGCCAATAAAAAGAAAAACAAAAGAAGCCAGTCACAAAAAATAACATACTGTATTATTCCATTTATATGAAATGTCCAAAATAGGGAATTCTGTAGTAGTAGAAAGTAGATTGGCCTTCCCTGGTGGCTCAGTGGCAAAGAATCTGCTTGTAATGCAGGAGACCCAGGTTCAATCCCTCGGTTTGGAAGATCCCCTAGAGAAGGGCATGGCAGCCCACTCCAGTACTCTTGCCTGGAGTATTCCATGGACAGAGGAGCCTGGCCGGGTACAATCCATAGGGTCACAGAGAGTTGGACACAGCTGAAGTGACTAAGCAGCAGCAGAAAATAGATTAGTGATTGCCTAGGCTGAGAGGGATGATGGCTAAAGGGTATGGAATTTCTTTATAAGTGTTCTAAAATTGAGTTGGATTATAGTTGCACTACTCAGACTCTACTAAAAGGCATTTCACTGTACACTTAATTTTTAAATTTTTAAAAATTTTTTGGCTGCACCATGTGGCATGCAGGATCTTAGTTCCCTGACCAGGGATCAAACCTGAGCCCCTTGCAGTTGAAGCATGGAGCCCTAGCCACTGGACTGCCAAAGAATTCTTTCATTGTACACTTTAAATGGCTGAGTTGTTTGACAGGTGAACAACTAAGTTGTTTAGTCACTAAGTTGTGGCCAACTCTTGCGACCCTGTGGACTGTAATCCACCAGGCTCCTGTCCATGGGATTTCCCAGGCAAGAATACTGGAGTTGTCATTTCCTTCTCCAGGGGATTTTCTCAACCCAGGAATCGAATCCGCATCTCCTGCATTGGCACGAAGATTTTTTACCACTGAGCCACCAGGGAAGCCCCATTAAGTTGTTACTAAACCAAAAAGAGTGAAAAGAAAAGCCGGGAAGGACAATTCTTACCCAAAGAAATGAATCACTAATGGTAGAATTTAGGAAATAGTAGATAAATCCCATACAGTTCTCCTCCATTTTTGGCTTGTATTAATTTTTCCTCACTAGGATGGATTTAATTTAGCTCAAAATTAAATATTTAATTCCCAGTTGATTGTCTGGTTGGTGGATCTAGAGGTGGCTTTCTCAGCTATCTACTTTTCTGGGTTTTTTAGTTTTTCTCTGAGGCGTATGTATTGCTTTTATAAGTAGGGAACCAAAAGTAAAGACTGTCATAAACTATGTATTCCATTGGGTTGTGCAAAAAGAACATCATGACTAATGCATGTTGTGCCGCTTGAACTAGTTTGAGAATTTTATAGAATCTTATCCTAGAAAAGACATTTTTTGGGGGAAAAAAGTGAGAAGTAACACACGTGTGTGCCCTGAATTGAGCTGGTGTCAGAATCCAGTCACTTCTCGGAGCCTCCTGCCTTTTATCCTCTCCTTTCTTATTTGCTCTTTGTGTCTAAGAACCACCAAGTTGTTAATGATCACAATATCGTATACAGCTTTGCGCACAACTTGTGAAAGGGAAAGATGATCAGGAACATGAGGTAGGGGTGGTGGTGATGGGTGGTCAAATTGAATATGAGTACAAGGAGGAAATGTAGTGGGGTCTGTGCCCTTAGGTAATTTGTTCCATTGCTGATGCCAGCATTTCATAGTCTACTTGGAACCCAGTAAAATACCTCATGAAAGTTACAAGGCCTTCACAGAAGGGAAATTCACCGTAGCCCCCATCCTTCTACCTGAGGTAAGACCGTACGTACATTTTGTTTTGCTTTTTAACAGGATTTATGGATCAGTGAAGTAAAATGTATTGAGATCCAACTATATGTTTGAGGGCAGAATTTGCTGTCGAGAAATCAGAGTAAAGCTGAGGATTTACAACCCATGAGAGGCTTAAATGGAGAGTTCTTTTCCTATTGCACATTAAGTAGGCAACTTGGAGCATGACCTGTATTTTTCAAGCTAGAAGTGGTGAGCTCTGGGCCCTGAGGCCTTCTCATTTACTGTGTGCACGTGTGTCTGTCTGTAAGTAGGGTCCGGGTGCCTTCCAGGTAAAAGGGGTAAGTGAGGAGTAAGGGTCGGGGGAGCAGGTCTACTAGCTTCCTGGCCCCCACCTCACCCCAGAGAGCCTGCCAGCACTCTTCTGAGCACCCCCTGGTACCCTGGCTCTCTCTTCTCTTTCTGATGCCTAGGACCTTTAAGAGCAGGCCTGGAATAGCTCACAAGTATGGTAGAAAGAGAAATCTCAGTTTTTCTGAGTTTGGGTCCTCACTCTACCACTTACAAGAGCTCTTTACTTTTGGGCAAGTCATTTATCCTTCTTAAGGTTTTCCTAATCTTTAATAGAAATAATGCTAGTACCCTCCATGCTCTTGGTGAACACAGGCACACCTTGGAGGTATTGTGGGTTCAATTCCAGATCACTGCAATAAAATGAATATTGTGATAAAGAGAATCTTATGAATTTTTTGGCTTCCTAGTACATATGAAAGCTGTGTTTACTTTATACTGTAGTCTGTTAAGCGTGTGATAGCATTATGTCTTAAAAAAGGTACCTGTGTGTTAGTCACTCAGTTGCATCCACCTTTAACAATCCCATGGACTGTAGCTTGACAGGCTCCTTTGTCCTTAGAATTCTTCAGGCAAGAATACTGGAGTGGGTTGCTATTCCCTTCTCCAGGGGATCTTCCCCATCCAGGGATCGAACCCAGGTCCCCTGTATCGTGGGCAGATTCTTTACAGGCTGAGCCACCAGGGAAGTCGTATATCTTAATTTAAATATAATGCTGTTGGAAAAATGGCACCGATGGATTTGTTCAATGCAGGGTTGCCAAAACCTTCAATTTGTAGAAAGATACAATATTTGTGATGTGCAATGAAACAAGGTGTGCCTGTATTAAATGAAAACCATACAGAAAATGCATAGCACAGTGCCTGAGACACACTTCTTTTGCCTCCCCTTTCCCTCACCTGATTCTTAGACTGGGTTGGCAGAGAAAGTAACCACCTCTGAAGGCCACCTGTTGGTATTATTAAAATATTTTTCCCCCACCTACCTATTTTTGTGTTAAATTTTAGTCTATATTGAATGCATTTCTCCAAAATAAAAACCCATGGAAGCGAAAAGTTGATTAGAGTAAGCTGTCCAATAGAACTTTCTATGATAATGAAGTGTACTTGGTCATTGTCCTTGGGCTTCCCTTGTAGCTCAGCTGGTAAAGAATCTGTCTGCAATGCAGGAGACGTCAGTTCAATTCCTGGGTTGGGAAGGTCCCCTGAAGAAGGGATAGGCTACCCACTCCAGTATCCTTGGGCTTCCCTGGTGGCTCAGATGGTAAAGAATCCACCTGCAATGTGGGAGACCTGGGTTCGATCCCTGGGTGGGAAGATCCCCTGGAGAAGACCATGGCAACATACTCTAGTATTCTTGCCTGGAGAATCCCCATACACAGAGGAGCCTGGCTGGTTACAGTCCATGACGTCGCAAAGAGTTGGACATGACTGAGCGACTAAGCACAGCAGAGCAATCTTGTCCTTTTACTCTTCCACTTAGATTTTAAGATCAGTTTGTGAAGATCTATGAAAAACCTATGAAATATCGATTGGTTTCACATTAAATTTATAGGTTAATTTAGGGAAGAAGCAACATCTTTATGACATTGGGGTTCTCTAGCTGTCCTTTCATTTAGGCCTTTTTTTTTTTTTTTTTAGGCCTTTTAACATATTTTTCAGTAAACCCATATTATTCTCCATGAGAATCCTATCAGAGGTTCATAGACCAAAGAATACTGGATGGGTGACCATGAGGACAGTGAATGAGAGCAGAATCTAGAGGCAAGGGAGTCAGTGAAGAGCTGAGACACGATGGAAGCTTGGATTTAGGACTGTGAGAAGGGAGAGGAGTATGTCTCTCCTAGGAAGTATGTCTCTCCTAGGAAGTATGTCTCTTCCTAGGAGACACCAGAGATGTCTCCTAGGAAGAATGGACAGGGCCTAATTAATTCTTATAGGGCAAAATAAGGCAGAAAAATAATAACACGTGCTGCCATTTATTGATATCTCACTATGTACCAAGCAGAGTGCTGGCATGTTACCGTCGTCATTACTTCTCACAGTGCTCCGGAGTAGATATTGCTACTTCCATCCTCCAGATGAGGAAACTAAACCTCAGAGAGTTTAAGTAACTAACCCAAGGTCACCCAGGGGAACCAAGCTAGTTTTCACATCTAGATCTGCACCTGCCCAGAGGCCACTGGACATTTATCTAATCTTGGGGTTTTTTCAGAGTTTGTTGAAAGTATTTCATGAAAATAGGCTAGACCTTTTGAATTTTATGATGGAAATAAAAGTGATGAAAATCCTCTCTGCAATTATGGTCAGAAAATCAAATTGGAATGTTTACCTAGTTTTATAATGTTTGATAAAAGATCTAGACAAGCTAGAATTTATGAGATTCCAAATCTATAAAATATGAGTTGTTGAGAGGACAGGCAAAGTAATGCCTTTGCTAACAAAAGTCTGTCTAGTCAAGGCTATGGTTTTTCCAGTGGTCATGTATGGATATGAGAGTTGGACTACAAAGAAAGCTGAGCATTGAAGAATTGATGCTTTTGAACTGTGGTGTTGGAGAAGACTCTTGAGAGTCCCTTGGATTGCAAGGAGATCCAACCAGTCTATCCTAAAGGAGATCAGTCCTGAGTGTTCATTGGAAGGACTGACGCTGAAGCTGAAACTCCAATACTTTGGCCACCGGATGCAAAGAACTGACTCATTTGAAAAGACCCTGATGCTGGGAAAGATTGAATGCGGGAGGAGAAGGGGACAACAGAGGATAAGATGGTTGGATGGCATCACTGACTCAATGGACATGAGTTTGGGTAAACTCCAGGAATTGGTGATGGACAGGGAGGCCTGGTGTGCTGTGGTCCATGGGGTTGCAAAGCATCAGACATGACTGAGCAACTGAACTGAACTGAGAGGACAGGAAGACAGCTTTGGGGATGGAGATTATGTGATTCTGAGTAAAGCAGAAGGAATTTTGAGTTCTGTAAGTGTTCTTGGTCAGGTATTTCTGGGCAACAGTGTGTTGATGTTTTTTGTCCATTGATCAGAAGAAAAAAAAGAATGGCCTTAATTAAAACTTCTATTGTCTTTGCCACAGAGGAAGGAAGCCTTTTGGTGGTTGTCATGGTGACGTCTGAATGACACTGCTAAAGTGGGTAGAGATTGCCATCCACAGCCCTGAAATGTGCATTTATCATTTCCCCTGCCCCCCGAGAGGGCTACAGAGCCAAACTGCACAATTCCTTAATCACCTTAAATTTGAGTTTGAGCCAGTGTGCGTGCATGCCCGCGTGCAAAGGAATGAGCTCTGCTTGTAGCCATGGTTAGAGTCGTAAAGTCTGAAACCCAATTTCTAATTACTTTGTGCTCCTGAAGCAAAATGACATATGTGAGGTGCTCGTGAAAGCTCTCAGAAAGCAATTAGGAGGTAAAACCTTTCACGTGGCACAGCAGGACAGCTGGGGAGGCCTCCTCCCGGTTCCAGCCCTCCTGCCCCACTCCTGGTGCTCAGAAGTCTTGCCTGACCCACCTTCTCCATGGGCAGTCCATTGAACGAGGCTTGCACTTAATGCATGGCAACTTTAAATGCTGCCACTTAAACCCGTTCTCCCCTTTCTGCAGCTAACTGCACATGGGCGCCATCAGTCAGCATGCAGGCAGAGTGGCTGTTTCTGACAGTAAGACCAGGCCCTTTCGCTGGCTTTGGGGTTTCTGCACTGTGTGGTATGGGTGTGGGAAGGGGAAGCGGGGAAGGATGATGCGCAGTCGAGTAATATGGATGGATTTTCCAGAGCTCGGTCTGCAGGTGTGAAGAAGACAGGCTTATGACACCACCCGCCCCCAACTGGGTATCTCTTCCATAATCTTTCATGTAGAGTGGTATTGTGACAAAGAGCAAAGAATTTGCCCTCAGAGAACCTGGTTCATTTTAGCTCCACCTCTATGCTAGCCCTGTGAAGCTGGGCAAGAAGTTAACTTTGGGTTCCTCTTCCATAAAACTGTAACAATGATGCTAACTCCCTCTCCAGGCATTGCATTGCATGAGGTGTTGCTTTGTCAGCTGTAAGTACTGTATAAGCTGTAAATTCTAATTCATCAAGCTCATATTGTACACTAGGCTCTATGCTGGAGAATCAGAGCCCACAGAGAGGCAGGGCGAGAACAATAATCAGAATAAGATGGAGGGGAGTTCCCTGGCGGCCCACTGGTTGAGACTCGGTGCTTTCACTGCCATGGCCCAGGTTCAGTCCCTGATTGGGGAACTAAGATCCTGCAAGCTGCGTGGTCGACCAACAACAACAAAAAGAGAATAAGCTGAAAATGTACTTAATTCTGCCTGATGTCAGGCTTCTAGGTGGAGATGATCCTTGCACTGAGTCTTAAAGGATGGGTATAAGTTAGCCAGAGAGGAGACAACCTTCAAGAAAAAAGGCACAGTGTATGCAGTGACACAGAGGCATCACTGGGGAGCAGGGAACCATGAGCCAGGGAATGAATAATGATGGGTGTTTATCCAGAAGGTGAGGGGAGCTGATGGGTTATTATTTGAAGGCAAGGAGTGATGACAATGTATAGGTTTAGAAATACTACTGGTAGTTGTGTGGAGACTGTTGAAAGTGAACTGGGGGTAGGTGGGCGAGTACAGAGACTGGATAATGACCTTGGAGGCTACTGCTGGCATCCAGTGAAAGTGGCTGTGGGGATGAAGACGATGGGCTGGCCTGGTGAAGCAGAAAGTGGAGTTGAGAGTCTATGACTGAAATGGGATGAGGGAAAGTGGTAGGATGATTCCAGCATTTACAAATGATATTACTGTTGACGTTGTGAAATTTTCATTGTGCAGGACAATGTCGTTAAGCCTCTTGGGTCCCTTGCCCACTAAATGCTCCCTGGTGGTTGGGGCAACAAAAATGTCACTGTAATTTTTCTAGACGCCCTTGGTTAGGAACTGTGAAATGGTAGTTTCACCAACATGGGGAATAAAAGAGGAGAAATAGGGTGGGAAGAGTCCCTTTGTGGACTATGTTGATTTTATGTTTGATTGACTTCTTGGTAGAAGTGCAGGCACTTGGACCTAGGGATCCAGGGCAGAAGAGAGTGGACACTGGAAATACTGCTTCAGGAAACACACACATGGCAGCGAAGGAGCTTTCTAGGGAGGATATTTAGCACGGGGCAGGAGCGGGGGAGGCTGGTGGATGGCAGAACTTTGGGGACCATCGTGTACCCTGTTTGATCATGTGTGTTGGGGAGGACATGTAGTATCTCAGGGCCTACAGGGGAGAGGAAACTGAAGCTCAACAAGAGCACTTGCAAGTTTGTCTTTTAATCAGTTTGGCGGATTCTCCCCATGACCAACCAGCATCCAGATGAGGCTGGATTTGCCCCTTGGGCTCTTTGATGTCTTTCTTTGTGACCAGTTGGACTAAGTGTCTCAGTGACAGGGCTGTTATTATCCCTGCCTCTCCTTGGGTTTAGAAGTCTTTGTGCATCAGTAAGGAGGCTTTTCACAATTTGCTTTTTTCCCTTCAGTGGCAGATTTTTCCTTGGCGCCTTCTGTGTTCTTGGTTCACTGATTAATAGACACTTGAGGAATTGCAGGGAGGCATTTAACATGCATCAGATACCATCACTAGCAGAGAAAATGATTCACTGAGCTCTCTCTCTGCTGTCTGCATCTCTTTCTGCCAACATAGCTTGATGTTGGGGAATTGAGTCTGAATCTGGAAAAACACAGTTTAAATGTGTGATTCAGAGTCAGTGACGTATGCATGCATGCCCAATCACTCAGTCATGTCTGACTCTCTGCAACCCTATGGACTGTAGCCCTCTATTCATGGAATTTCACAGGCAAGAATACTGGAGTGGGTTGCCATTTCCTCCCCCAGGAGATCGTCCCAACCCAGGGATGGAACCCAGGTCTTCTGCATCTGCTTCACTGGCAGGCAGATTCTTTACCACTGTGCCACCTGTGATGTGCAGCTGTCTCCAAAGTGGGGGTCTTGGAGAGGTAGATAGTGAGGGGTCTAAGAAGTTTTGCATTCCCATTTCCTTTACATTACCTTCTTCAAAGGCAGGAGTCATTCCAGGTTAGAGATAAGTTCTAGGCTCTAGCCTTTAGCCAGTACCCATGCTAGGAAGGTTGGGACTTCAGACTGGGAGGTGGACTTTATTTTCAGTGTGAAGATGCTGGTAAGAATGGCTTCTAGTAAGCCTTTGTTGTTGTTCAGTCACCCAGTCGTGTTTGACTCTTTGCAACCCCATGGACTGAAACATGCCAGGCCTCCCTGTCCCTCACCGTCTCCCAGAGTTTGCCCAAGTTCATGTTCATTGCATCAGTGATGCCATCCAGCCATCTCATCCTCTGACACCCTCTTCTCCTTCTGCGCTCAATCTTTCTCAGCATCAGGGACTTTTCCAATGAGTCATCTGTTCGTATCAGATGACCAAAGTACTGGCCTTTTATATGTTCATGAGTTCTCACGGTGAATATACTGGGGTGGTTTGCCATTCCCTTCTCCAGTGGATCACATTTTGTCAGAACTCTCTGCTATGACCCGTTTGTCTTGGGTGGCTGGCCCTGTACGGCATGGCTCATAGCTTCATTGAGTTACACAAGCTCCTTTGCCATGAAAAGGCAGTGATTATACAAGGTACAAGGTTACCCTGTACCAAAGTTTTCTTCTTTCCTTGCAAATATAAGGAGCCAGTTTGGCCATGATGTTTTCATGGAGAGTAATCCATCCTTTGACTCCAGAGTCCATTTCAGACAGTTGGATCCTCCTGTGATCCATGTCTCCAGAGTTGGAGTCAAAGGACCTAGGTTTGAATCCTACCTCTGCCCCTACTTGGCTGTGTAATCTTGCACAAGCCCCTTAATTTTTCTCATCCTCAGTTTCCATATCTGTAAAATGGACATAATAATACCTAACTTTTAGGATTGTAATAAGGCATGAGATAGTGCCTGCAGAGTGCCTGGAATATGAGGTACCTACTGCAGTAACTGTTACAGATCTCTGTCTCACCTTGTGTGATTCTTTATCCACAGCCCTCTGACTCCTGCACACACATTTTGGGCTATCTGCAGAAATCTGACACTTCAGCATGGTGGGCTCTCTATTTAGGGATATGGGGAGCTAGTGAGTTTTCTTTAGGGAGAGGGGACCTCGGTAAGACCATCTGCCCTATTTACCGCCTTGATGCCACTCATCATTGAGAAGGTCTTTCACAGAACCTACACTGCAGTGTGGGATGGGAAATGGAACCCAGTTCTGGCTCCAAACCCATACTCTTGCACTGACTTTGATGTCTCCCCTCTGACTCCTCCCTTCTTGAGGCCTGCTTTGCCCTGCCTCCCTGCCCACCCAACACCACCCACCACCCCGCCCCAAGAAAATAAAAACTAGACTAGAACCAGAAAGCCCTGTCAGGATATTCTGTCTGGGCTTCATGTTTTGCTTACTGGAAGGTCTGGGTACTCTGGGTCCTGTGGGTTATGTGCCTTCTTCCTGCTGGGCTCTTGACCCGAGATTCCCTTCCTGAATGGCTTCACTAGGAAACCGAGAAGGAAATGGGTTTGGGTGGGGGCTTTCCGAAGTCATCCCATTTTGCCCTCATCTAGAAGTGAGACAGGCAGCGAGAGCCCCTCCCTGACCAGATTTCTGAAATCCTTCCCCCTGCCCCACCCACATCTCGGCACTGAGGGTGGGATGATCCCCCTTTCCTGGGTCATGGAGGGATGCTGGGCCAGTCGCCCTGTGTGATTAGGGCTCTGGAGTCCCTTGGCTATGTCAATACCATTGCAGGAAGACCCCAGAGGGACCGTTGGGAAATAGGCGGCCTTAGGAGGTCCTGAGCAGGCCTGTGAGGAAGCAGCTGGATGGACTGGCGCCCTAACCTGATTCAGGACGGCACTGTGGAGGCTGCGCTGGGCAGAGCAGCTGCAAGAGGTTCTTCCCCCTGGAATGTGGCTGGACTACTTTACCTCTCACACCCTACAGACAACTTCCAAACAGAGACCCTGCACTTTAAATCCTCCTGGACATCGCAGGGCCCTGGTATAGGAAGCCTTAAGGTCTCTGGGCTCGTACGTTACAGGACAGCCCTGGTTTCTGGAGTGAAGTGCTAAATGTCAAGACTTATGCAGGCCATTCTAGACTGCACACCTGCACGTGAGCTCATAAATGTGTCCCTGTTCTTGGTTTCCTCCTTCCCTCACTGCCCTGACCTCCCGGCAGCAGGCAGAACAACTTTGCTAGCCGTGTCTGCTTGGCTGTGAGTACCAGCGTTACCATCTTTCCTGTCACCGCTTTCTCGGCCTCACCAGTGTGGAAGGTGACATGGGGTAAAGGAATCTAGCCGAGTAGCACCAGGTGTCAAGGGATGGAAGGTCTCCTTGTGCTCATCATCTCCAACCTTTTCCCATTTTATGGACAAGAGGACTGAGGCCCAGAGAGGGAAAGCCACCTGCCTGCATTCCCCTTTGCCTGGTATTGTTGTTTACCTTGAACAAATTAAATGCCTGACGTAGGGTGCAGAGAAGACATCGTGCTGTAGGAAAAGAGTTTGGCTTCTGGACCTGGATTCCAGTGGAAATCCTAAATCCTGAAACGTGTGGTCTTGGACAAATGAATTAACTGCTTGTAACCTGTTTCCTAAGATGATAATACCTTGCAGTGTTGAAGTGACCGTTAGAGGTAATATATGCAAGCATCTCAGGCAGTTACTCATCATGGCAGGTGTTCAGAAGAGAGGTGACTGTTACTTTGAATATAGCCCCAGTGGTTTGTTAATAGATCCTGGCTGCATTGAACTGTTAAAGCTGTGTATCTAAAAGAAAAGGCTTGACAGAGGTATTGTCAATCTTAGTGTAAGCTTCCTGTGAGAAGGGGCTAAGGAACCTAAGCCAGCCTCCACTACAGGGCTGTGAACACCTCTCCTGTGGCCAGGTTCCTGGGAGGTTGGCATAGGTTCTCAGCCACAGCTCTGTGCGAGGCCTTGTTGCTTTGTATTCCCACCAAAATCTCTCTTCATGCTCAGGATCTCATCATCCTACCCATGTATTTCAGAAATCTCTTGACTCACATAATTGCTAAATGGTGTGTTTCATGAATTAATAGATTCACAGAGCTAGAGAGGAGCATAAGGTCATCTTGGCAGATTGCAGGCCTGGGGTTTGTGTCCATTCCTTACCAACATATTGCCAAATAGTTTTCTGGCCTGGGCTTGAAAACGCCCACCAACAGGAGGCAGCCAGCCAGTCTGATGTTCAGAGGCCATGCTGTAGTGTTGTGGACACTCGATTCCTTGAAAAATCTGCCTCCCAGTGACTCCATCTTGGACCTCAGGGGACAAATCAAATCACTCTTTCTCATGATAGCCTTTCAGACGTGATGACAACAATTGTGGGCCCTGAGTCTTCCTAGGTCTTAAAACTCCAGTTCCTTCAGTGGTTTTGACTGTTCACGGCCCTGGCTTCTCTCTCCTGGACATGCTCCAGCTTTCCACTCTGGCCTGTAGGTGTGGTTACCAGAAGTGAACACAATATTTGGATCAGTTCAAAACAGAACTGTTTTTTTTAAAACCTCCCTTTTCTTAGACCCTGCACCACTATTAAGTGAGTCCCAAGATAATCACAATGGTGTGATCACTCACCTAGAGCCAGATTCCTGGAATGTGAAGTCAAGTGGGCTTAGAAAGCATCACTATGAACAAAGCTAGTGGAGGTGATGGAATTCCAGTTGAGCTATTTCAAATCCTGAAAGATGATGCTGTGAAAGTGCTGCACTCAATATGCCAGCAAATTTGGAAAACTCAGCAGTGGCCACAGGACTGGAAGAGGTCAGTTTTAATTCTAATCCCAAAGAAAGGCAATGCCAAAGAATGCTCAAAGTACCACACAATTGCACTCATCTCACACACTAGTAAAGTGATGCTCAAAATTCTCCAAGCCAAGCTTCAGCAATACATGAACCGTGAACTTCCTGATGTTCAAGCTGGTTTTAGAAAAGGCAGAGGAACCAGCGACCAAATTGCCAACATCCGCTGGATCATCGAAGAAGCAAGAGAGTTCCAGAAAAACGTCTATTTCTGCTTTATTGACTATGCCAAAGCCTTTGACTGTATGGATCACAATAAACTGTGGAAAATTCTGAAAGAGATGGGAATACCAGACCACCTGATCTGCTTCTTGAGAAACCTATATGCAGGTCAGGAAGCAATAGTTAGAACTGGACGTGGAACAACAGACTGGTTCCAAATAGGAAAAGGAGTACATCAAGGCTGTATATTGTCACCCTGCTTATTTAACTTCTATGCAGAGTACATCATGAGAAACGCTGGGCTGGAAGAAGCACAAGATGGAATCAAGATTGCCGGGAGAAATATCAGTAACCTCAGATATGCAGATGACACCACCCTTATGGCAGAAAGTGAAGAAGAACTCAAAAGCCTTTTGATGAAAGTGAAAGTGGAGAGTGAAAAAGTTGGCTTAAAGCTCAACATTCAGAAAATGAAGATCATGGCATCCGGTCCCATCACTTCATGGAAAATAGATGGGGAAACAGTGTCAGACTTTATTTTTCTGGGCTCCAAAATCACTGCAGATGGTGATTGCAGCCATGAAATTAAAAGACGTTTACTCCTTGGAAGGAAAGTTATGACCAACCTAGATACAATATTCAAAAGCAGAGCCATTACTTTGCCCACAAAGGTCCATCTAGTCAAGGCTATGTTTTTCCAGTGGTCATGTATGGATGTGAGAGTTGGACTGTGAAGAAAGCTGAGTGCCGAAGAATTGATGCTTTTGAAGTGTGGTGTTGGAGAAGACTCTTGAGAGTCCCTTGGACTGCAAGGAGATCCAACCAGTCCATTCTAAAGGAGATCAGCCCTGGGATTTCTTTGGAAGGAATGACCCTAAAGCTGAAACTGCAGTACTTTGGCCACCTCATGCAAAGAGTTGACTCATTGGAAAAGACTCTGATGCTGGGAGGGATTGGGGGCAGGAGGAGAAGGGGATGACAGAGGATGAGATGGCTGGATGGCATCACTGACTCGATGCACATGAGTTTGGGGGAACTCTGGGAGTTGGTGATGGACAGGGAGGCCTGGCGTGCTGCGATTCATGGGGTAGCAAAAAGGAGGACACGACTGAGCGACTGAACTGAACTGAAGGTCCTAATGGCTTTGTGACAGCTTTTCCACACTAAATGGGTTTGTGGTAAATCAACACCGCTAACTAATACAGATTTTGTATTATTTCCTAGAGCTGCCACAACAAGTTAATACAAACCTGGTGGCTTAAAATAACAGAACGTTATTCTCTGATAGTTCTGGAGGCCTGGAGTCTGAAACCACAGCGTTTGCAGCCTTGGTTCCTTTGGAGGCTCTGTAGGGGACTCTATTCCATGCCTCTCTCTCTGCTTCTGGGGGTTGCTGGCAATTCTTGGCATTCCTTGACTTGTCAATGCATCACTTCAATCTTGGCCTCTGTCTTCACATGACCATCTCCCCAACATGTGTTTTATATACCCCTTGGAATGACAACCCACTCCAGTATTCTTGTCTGGATAATCCCATGGACAGAGGAGCCTGGAAGGCTACAGTCCATGGGATCACAAAGGGTTAGACACGACTGAGTAACTAACACTTCCCTGAATCCAGAGCAGTGGCACTGGATTTCTATGCAAGCTTTTTTTGACTGGACATGAGGATTCCCAGCTCTCTAAAATATATTTTTCATGTTTTTTAGTAGTAATTAGTCACTGAAAGATGGATTTTTTTAAAAGGCAGGAAATAATTTTAAAACAATGTGATGATGATTTTTTTCCCCCCATAATCCTTGTTTTCAGGAACCTAGTGGTATGTTCTGGTTAATGATAACTATGACCTTAAGCAATTCTCTAACCTTCTCTGACCTCAGTTTCCTCATCTGTGAAACAAAGAGATTGGATGAGGTGAGCTGTATGTCATTTTCAGCTTTGAAATTCTTAATACAGTGGTTTCTGGAAAGCAAGGCTTCCTGTTGATGATAAAAGGTCTCAAGCTGGCTTACTAAACTGAGAATTCACAGCTCTTGTGAAAACAGATTATCATTTATGAATCTGAAAATCCGAAAAACTCTGTCCTTTTGTTCACCTTTGACAGGATATGGAGTCTAAGCTATGACACATCCCCTCCCTCTTCTTGATTACTCAAGTGTAAGATCCTACAGGGCTGGCATTTAGTTAGCTCTTAAATATTTATTACATGAAAGAAAGAATATACTTATGTCACATATTATTATTGGGAGCCAATAATGCAGTATCATTCAGGTCTGATCATCTAGTAATTGTGTGCCTTTTAAGATTCCTCCTGGGACTTCCCCAGTGGTCCTGTGGTTAAGAATCTGCTTTCCAATGAGGGAACACAGTTTTGATCCTTGGTCAGGGAACTAAGATCCCCCATTGCTCGGGGCAATTAAGTAGAAGATCCTGCGTGCTGCAAGTAAGACTCGATGCACCCAAATATATAAATAAATATTTTTAAAAAGATTCCCCCTGAGTGTGCCTCTCAGAAGCAGTTATTTTTATTTATATTCCAGTTGTATTGAGATATAATTGACATATAGCACTCTATAACTTTAAGGTGTGCAGCATAATGACTTGACTTACATTCATCATGAAATGATTATCCCAGTAAGTTTAGTGAACATCCGTCATCTTGTCTAGATACAAATTAGAGAAACAGAAAAAAAATTACAACGAGAGCTGTTAGGATTTACTCTTAACAAGTTTCATATATAACATACGGCAGTGCTAATTATATTTATCAAGTTGGGCTCTAAAATCACTGCTGACGGTGACTGTAGCCATGAAATCAGAAGACGATTGCTTCTTGGCGGGAAAGCGATGACAAACCTATACAGTGTGTTAAAAAGCGGAGACATCACTTAGGTGACAGAGGTGTGTATAGTCAAGGCCATGATCTTTCCAGTAGTCACGTACGGATGTGGACCTGGACAATAAAAAAGGCAGAGCGCCGAAGAATTGATGCTTTTGAACTGTGGTGCTGGAGAAGACTCCTGAGAATCCCTTGGAAAGCAAGGAGATCAAACTAGTCAACCTTAAAGGAAATCAACTGTGACTACTCTTTGGAAGAAATGATGCTGAAGCTGAAATTCCAATACTTTGGCCACCTGATACTAACAGCTGACTCCTTGGAAAAGACCCTGATGTTAGGAAAGATTGAAGGCAGAAGGAGAAGAGGGCGACAGAAGATGAGATGGTGGGATGGCATTACCGATTCTCTGGGAGACAGTGAGAAACGGGAGGCCTGGCATGCTGCAGTCACGAAGAGTCGGCCGCAACTTGGCAACTGAACAACAAAAACAACACATTATATCTTTAGTACTTACTTGCCTTATAACTGGAAGTTTGTAGTACTTTCCTCCAATTCCCCCTCCCTCATCTCACCCAGCCCCTACCTTTACCACCCCACCCTCACCTCTGGTAACCACAAATCTGATCTATTTTTCTGTGGGTTTGTTTTATATTTTGTTTGTTTTTGAAGTATAACTGACCTACAGTGCTATGCCTGTTCCTCTTACACAAAGTACTGGTTTTTTCCTATCTCAAAATGATCACCAGGATAAGTGTGATTAGAGTATGTCACCATATAAAGGAATTAGTTACTTATTGACTGCGTTCCCCATGCTGTACATTTCATTCCCATGACTCATTCATTTTGCAAGTGGAAGTTTGTATCTCTTAATCTCCCTTACCTATTTCTTTCCTCACCCCAACCCAGAAGCAGTTTCTTCTCACCTTGTCACATGGCTTGTGGGATCTTAGTTCCTCAACCAGGGGTTGAACCTGTGACCTCTGCATTGAAAGCATGGAGTCTTAGCCACTGGACCACCAGGGAAGTCCCAAGCAGTTACTTTTAAAAGATGGTGGCAATGTTTCAAAGTTGCTTTCTGGAGCAGTTTCCTTGTCTGTGATACAGACGGCTATGAGGCCTGGACTTCGGGGCCTATGCTTGAAACACCATCAGTTCAGTCGCTCAGTCGTGTCCTCCTCTTTTCGACCCCATGAATTGCAGCACACCAGGCCTCCCTGTCCATCACCAACTCCCAGAGTTCACTCAAACTCAATGCGCATTGAGTCAGTGATGCCATCCAGCCATCTCATCCTCTGTCATCCCCTTCTCCTGCCCCCAGTCCCTCCCAGCATCAGAGTCTTTTCCATTGAGTCAACTCTTTGCATGAGGTGGCCAAAGTATTGGAGTTTCAGCTTTAGCATCAGTCCTTCCAATGAACACCCAGGACTGATCTTCAGAATGGACTGATTGGATCTCCTTGCAGTCCAAGGGACTCTCAAGAGTCTTCTCCAACACCACACTTCAAAAGCATCAATTCTTTGGCACTCAGCCTTCTTCACAGTCCAACTCCCGCATTCATACATGACCACTGGAAAAACCATAGCCTTGACTAGACGGACCTTTGTTGGCAAAGTAATATCTCTGCTTTTGAATATGCTATCTAGGTTGGTCATAACTTTCCTTCCAAGGAGTAAGCGTCTTTTAATTTCATGGCTGCAGTCACCATCAACAGTGATTTTGGGGCCCAAATAAATAAAGTCTGATACTGTTTCCCCATCTATTTGCCATGAAGTGATGGGACCAGATGCCATGATCTTAGTTTTCTGAACGTTGAGCTTTAAGCCAACTTTTCCACTCTCCTCTTTCACTTTCATCAAGAGGCTTTTGAGTTCCTCTTCACTTTCTGCCATAAGGGTGGTGTCATCTGTATATCTGAGGTTATTGATATTTCTCCCGGCAATCTTGATTCCAGCTTGTGCTTCTTCCAGCCCAGCGTTTCTCATGATGTACTCTGCATAGAAGTTAAATAAGCAGGGTGACAATATACAGCCTTGACGTACTCCTTTTCCTATTTGGAACCAGTCTGTTGTTCCAAGTCCAGTTCTAACTGTTGCTTCCTGACCTGCATATAGGTTTCTCAAGAGAAGGCTTTGGCATAGTCAATAAAGCAGAAATAGATGTTTTTCTGGAACTCTTTTGCTTTTTTGACAATCCAGCGGATGGTGGCAATTTGATCTCTGGTTCCTCTGCCTTTTCTAAAACCAGCTTGAACATCTGGAAGTTCACGGTTCACGTATGGAAACATGCATTTTTCAGGTTTCACAGAACGAGGTCTGTGGTCTCATTCCAGGGGCACATGCTCAGATGGTTTTCTGTTTTAGGATCCCCCTTCTGCCATCAGTGACCCCTGTCAATATCCATAGGGGGCTGCAGTCTCTGGCACCTCTCTTTTGAGTTCTTTAGGGACAGACTGTTGGTAGTGCCTCTCTGGATTTTTCACACTATGCAAGAAGTCTGCTGACTGTCATGGGGTTCACCTTTTCAGGAGACCAGTCAGAGAAGGCTAAGGGCATGACTACTTGCTGTTATTGTTGGGAAGATTTTTCTGTTTTTTTGTGAGAGGGAAATTTTCTGGCTTATTTTTGCCATCTTCTTTTAGTTCTTATGCAAGAAATCTTTATTCTTTACAACAGACCTCCTTCCTAAGAGGAAGAGCTTCCCTAGAATCTGATTTCTCTAGAATCAGATTGGGGTTGCAAACTCAAATGTCTGTAGAGGCTTAGTGGATAATGGAAAAGCTGACTGTATGTATGCTGTCTAATTCATTTTACTCTGTCCACTTGGTTTATCTTTGTCTCCCTAGTTCTGGTTGAGATACAGGCACGAAGAAACTTCTCTCCTGTAGGGAAAGGAGAAATGCAGGTGTGATGACAAATAGCACTAAGTGTACACCCTCAACATCCGGAAACAGTAGGGAGTGGTGGGGACTGCAGTGAACTAGAAGGCCATCCCACCTCTCATGGGCTCCTAGTGTTGTCATAGATTTTGATTTACCAGGATGGGCTGAGTATTTATATGAAAATTTCCTGTTGTTAAACATGGGCTCAATTTAAAATATCTGTTGTTGTTCAGTCGCTCAGTGGTGTCCGACTCTTTGCAACCCCACGGACTGCAGCATGCCAGGTTTCCCGGTCCTTCACCATCTCCTGAAGCTTGCTCAAATTCATGTCTATTGAGTCGGTGATTCCATTCAACCATCCCGTCCTCTGTTGTCCCCCTCTCCTCCTTTCTCTCTTTCCCAGCATCAGGGTCTGTGTGGTTTAACTAAAATGAATTTGGGGGAACAGATTGGTTTGCGGGTAAGCAATCTGAACCCTTTCATACATGTTGGGGTGGGCTCCTGGGTCATCTCTCTATATAGGTTGGTCTGGTAGGGGATCCTAGTTGAGCTGTGTGTGGAGAGGGCTGCTTATGTTCATCCTTGGATGTAGATATGAAGGAATAGAAGATACATAGCATAAAAAAGCAAGTTATAGAAATATATGTACAGTTTTATTCCATTTATGTAATTTCTTTTTAAAATGACGTGTATATATATTTTTAAATGTGTGAGAATTTCATAAAGGCAAAAAACAAAAAGAACACATAAGAAAGTGGCAAAGTTGTTGCCTCTGAGATTGACACTGAATTCAAGGCAAGAAAGGGATCTCCTGCTTTCTAGTTTATACTTGTCTGTGACTTGGAATACAGTTGACCCTCTGTATCCAAGAATGCAGAACCCGAAGATAAGGAGGGCTTACTGTACTATGCCCTTTTATAGGACATGATCATCTGTGGATTTTGGTATTGGGGAGGGTCCAACCGCTGACAAATGCCAAGGGATGACTGTACTTAATTTTTGTAAGGTAAAATGAAAAGGGTTTTGGGGAAGTATAATTGCTATATAACAAATGTAAAACTTCAGTGCTGAGAGTACAAGGAGGGAAGAAGGCTGAGTGATCTGGAGTGATCAGGAAGGACCACTGGGAAGAGAAGGGGCCTTGAAGGTTGGGCAGAACTCATTGAGGAGGAAGACTGCAGGAGCCAAAACCCAGGGGTGGGCAAGATGGGGTGACTTGGGGACTGGTGAACCGTTAAATTTGGTAGGAGCCGAGGGTCTAGGGAAGTAGAGAAGGCTTTAGTGGATGATGAGCCACGGAGAGGGTGTGTGTCAGGAGGTAATGGAATGAGAGCCGTGTTCCAGCATGATCCATCTGGCAGCAAGGATGAGGGAGTTTGGAGGCAGGACTCCAGGTGGGAGCCGCTCATGTGGCCTCATCCAGCTCCCAGCCAGCTGTCACTGATCCTTGCCTGTATGTTGCCTGGTGAGTGAACAAGGGTTATGGCTATCTACCTGGTGAGTAAGCTCTCAGGAGCGTGGGCTTTTGAGGTTGGCCAGCCTTTGCTGGTGCTCAAAGTGGTTCTTGTGCCTCTACTGACAGTGTGTCTCCCCAGACATTTTGGAGATTCTGTGACGCAACTGGCCATAGACTGAAGTGTAACCACTAAGAACAAGCCCATACTTTGGAGTCAGGAGATATGGGCTTGAAATCTGACTTTGTCATTTACTGGCTATATGACCTTGGGGTTGGCACTTGACCTCCTTGGGCCTCAATATTCACTTTTGAAAAATGGGGATAGAATGATTCACCTTTTAGAGTTGTTATACCCAGCAGATTGACACTTGGCAATTAGGTGTGCTTTGCTGTACTTTACATTGCAGTACTCACTCTGATCTGTAGTTATAAATATTTATATTATTTATGGTTAATATTATCATTGTATCTACTTATGACCATATCAGTTTATTCTTTTGAACTGTAAGCTCCTGTTCAGTGGGGATAATTATGTTCTACTCACTGTCTTATCCTGAAACTCTCACCGCTGAACACATGCTGCTGCTGCTGCTAAGTCGCTTCAGTTGTGTTTGACTCTGTGTGACCCCATAGACGGCAGCCCACTAGGTTCCCCCACTCTGGGATTCTCCAGGCAAGAACACTGGAGTGGGTTGCCATTTCCTTCTCCCATGCATGAAAGTGAAAGTGAAGTCGCTCAGTCGTGTCCGACTCTGCTGAACACATAGTAGGGCTAAATAAATGTTGGATGGATAGAGTTTGTGTTTTTAATCCTACTCCAGCTTTAACAAGCAGTTGACTTGTGATCAATTAGGATATATTGGTAGTTGAGAGCCTGTCTCCTTTGTGATTAAAACGGGATTTGTCAGTTCAAATGTCCTTGTTAGGATAATGCATCAGGAGGGCTTGTGAGTCCTTCATTCTTTCATTCTACGGCGGCAGATCTGTTTTGTGGAGCTTGATGTTTATAACATTCAGGAGGTCTCGTTTAAGAATGCATACAGTTGTAGAAAGCACGTGCCTGGGAAGGGGCTGGTGAAAGTGAGGGGCCCTAACGCTCGAGATTCCTCAGTTTCACAGTGATTTATCTCTGCATTTAAAGATTTATAGAATACTCCCTACAAGCAGTGGTGGGAGTTATGAAGGATATAGAAATTTTTAAAAGGGAAAACATGATTCTCATGGATACAGGTTTTAGTAAAACTGTCATCCCAAGTAGACTCTGCACAAAACCCCTTGCATTTTTCTTCAGCCAGCAAATATTTATTGAGCACCTACTGTGTGCCAGGCACCATGTAGGCATTGGAACATAGCTGTGAAGACGGAAGTCTTGCCCTGTGAAGCTCATGTTCCAACTGCATCATAACTTGTGGCCCACCTAGAGGCAGTGGAGAGCCGCAGTCTCAGGCCATGGGGATAGAGGCACCTTGATGCCTTTGTTTGCCTGGCCCTTCTCCTCTCCAAGCCTGCTCTGGGAGTTAGAGCAACATGGTTAAATTGATGCAGAGAGGGCCGTAGCCATCCCAAGCAGTGATGAAAGAATCACAGATTGTTACCACCAGGAGTGAGTATGATGGTTGGTAACTGCTCAGGCTCTTCCCGACCATGATCATGAGAGAGAGTGATGAAGGATCCCTCATTTCTCCACCAAAGGCTCTCTGCTTTGGGGCTGATTTCAGCCCCAGTATGGCAGAGCGGAACTGAGTGAGCAATTCATTCTGACTCCAGGGCTCACGAGCGGAGGTATTTCTTATGTCCTCTTACCAGAGCGGCAGCCAACCCCATGGTCTCCAAGAACAGAACTGGGGCCTGGAGACACAGATTGCCTGCCTCATTGTTTACCCCAGCTAGTGCTCTGCTTGGCCACAGTGGGGCGGTGACTCACAGCTGGAAGTGTGTTCCTGCATTGCTGCCAGATTGCAGATTGTGTGTGTGTGGAGGGTGGGGATGGGGGAGGGGGTAGGGAGGAGAATGAATGAGTAGGAGCCAGTGGCTGCTGGATTTGTAACACCTTGGGAGGCAGCGGCTCCAGAACCAAAACTGAAATAGAGCGGGCGGGCTGCAAGCCTCTCTCCCAGTCTGACTTGAACTGGGAACGCTGGGAAGACACAGCATGGAGCCCCAGCAGAGAGCAAGCATGTCTGCTGCCTTTCCCATGGAGAACGACAGCCCAGGAGCAGGTTAGTTCTGTACTGGTTCCTAGGATTCACTTTACCGTGATGTATTCTGATTTGTGAAAGTCAAGTCATGAGTGAGAGAAAGGGAGTTTTCGATGGAGTGGTTGGGAGCACCTGCAGTTAAGAAAAAAAAAAATCCAGTTTAATTGGGAATAAACAGGACAAAAGTATTAACTACACCTCCGTGCTGTCATTACGAAAGATATTCTGTTGGCAAGTGAGACTGGGGAGGACAGCTGTTCTGCCTCCTTCCTTTGTGTTTTCAATTATGTGCAGTGTTGTTACATTTCAGTCTGGCTCCAGCAATAGTCTGAGATGAGCCTCAGCGTCTTAAGATGTTACAGCCGGAGGATCTTTAAAACATCACCTGGTTTAGCCTTCTCGTTTTATACTTGAGAAGTCTGACTTATTGAAGAGCATTAAGTAGAAGCATAAAACTGGATGTTCTTTAAGGTAGAAAATGTTTCTGTGCAGTTTTGAAACTTCTGTAGAGTGTGTGTCCCTGGCTCAGACAGCCTGCTGGGGACGCTGTTTTGTCTTAGGCTGCGCTTTCTGAGCCATGAGGGCTTCCCTCGTGGCTCAAACGGTAAAGAATCTGCCTGCAGTGTAGCAGACCCTGGTTCGATCCCTGGGTCAGGAAAATCTCCCTGGAGAAGGGAATGGAGAACCCACCGAAGAACCCACTCCGGTATTCTTACCTGGAGAGTTCCATGGACAGAGTAGCCTGGTGGGCTACAGTCTGTGGGGTTGCAAAGAGTAAGACATGACTGAGCAACTAACGTTCACTTTTTTCTGAACCATAGGGCTCCAACCAGTGAAGGACAGAAGTGTGGCTCAAGGAATGTGCTTATTGATCTTAAACTACTTGGCTTGGCAAGGGAGTTTAAGTTTAAACAGGAGGCTGAGTGTTTTGCCTTAACTCAAAGGGAAAAAAAAGTGTTCTTTAGCCAGGCTAATAATACTGAAGCTTGTAAAATAGAAAAGACAAAACAACTCTGTTAGAGTGGAGATTTAGAGCTAGCAAAAGAAAAATATGACAGGAACTGAAGGTTGAGTGTCTGCTCTGGGGCAGGCACATTATCAGTGTGAGTGCTCTTTTTAACAGTCTCGCAGAATTGGAGTTGGCTCCTCTTTTTACAGATAAAGAAACCAACACGCTCAGAAAGGTCTTTAACTCCTTCAAGGTCGTACACCTCCAGTGTGCGGCAGAGCTGGGGTTTGAACTCCAGCGTGTACGACTCTGAATAACCTAGGGTTCATGCTTTGGAGGTCTCAGGTGGCTTCTCCAGGTGGAGGGTCTAACCCCATCATTGGACTGATGAGGAAACTAAAACCCAGCAAGACTGTATGTTTGCTCAGGGGCATAAAACTAGTTGGTAGTAACAGAACTGGTCTCTTCACTCCCATTACATTGCTTCTCTGCCAACTTGCTTTAAAAAAAAAAAAAAAGAGGGAAGCAATCTGGGTTTGATTTCTTCATTCAGTCAGGAGTTGGACTTTAGTCTTTTCATGGTTATTGAAGTCCTGTGGAGCCACAATTAAAACTTCCTATTAAACCAGCAGTCCTAAGTATTGGAGCCCCATGTGGGGGCTCGGGGAGAAGAGAGGCTTGCAGTGTGGGGTACTGGGTCAGAAGAGGTAATTTATGAAATGAATTGGCTACTGAATGCATCTGAAAACACTTGGAGAGCCTAATGAAATACAGAACTTTTCAAATTTTGCCAGAAGACTTCAGTCTGTTAAATTCAGTATTTGGGAAGGAAACCCCTCCCTCTTGCAAGATTTGAGAGCTTTCAGTTCACTCCATTAATTTTGTGACTCCCTTGAGCCCAGCTCTGTCTGCGCTGGGCTTAGCCCCCTTTGGCACTTTTAGGTGAGGAGAGCGGGTCCTGACTACCCCTCAGGGTGTTGGGTCTGAGGGTTGGCTGAATTTCATGTCTCTGCCTAGCTGGGTGTGAGTCAAGCATGGACATCGTGGGGATGGGGAAGGCCCTTCCTTGGTCTGTGCCACACTCCCCAGGGCTGGTGGACTCTCCCAGCCTGGGTGTAGGATCTTCATCAGGGCCTGGGGGCCCCAGCCTCCCCCACTCTCTCTGGGGCATGTGTGATACGTTGGGCTGCTGAAATCAGAAAGTGAGATGGGTTCTGCACAGCCTCTTCCTGAAGGTGGTGTGAGTTTGTGCTCTGGCTGGTGAGATAAAAGAGTTCAAGAGCCTGCTCCATGGCATTGCTGTTCTGTGCTGTGGGGGATACATTAGAAATCAGTGAAGAACTGCTCCCAGCCCTGCGGTTAACTTAGGATCTTACTTGGGCTAGGGGAGAGGGGGAGGAGAGCAAACACCGATGAAATAGTAGAAAGCAATGTGAGAGTGTATAATCATCACCAAATTGCAGGTTTCACACCAAATAATCTCCCAGTTCACAAAAAGGAGATACAGGTGATGTTTGTATTGTCCTCCTCTGTGTTTTTAATCACCTAGTAATTGCCTCCAGGGTGTTTGCATTCCACGCTTTGATTCTCTCTGCTGAGTGTTCTTCCTTCTCCTTTGCAGGGGTGGTAGAGGGGGTTGCAGGGGAGGGTTAATTTCTCCAAATTATATTGTAACACAGTTGGGAGAGAGCCAAGGATGAAGCGATTTTAGCATGCTGGTCTCTGATGCATCCTTCCTCAGGTAGTAAGAGCAGAAGCCACTGCCTTCGGATGGCTTATGACCCTTCAAGTTCTTGTCGTTTTGTGACCCGAGTCCAAACTTCTATAAGGTTAGCTAGCCTATTTGGAGGCATGACCTCACTTTAAAGTAGGAGTTTCCTTAGTCATTATTTCTCATTCATTCATTCAGCACATATAACAGAGCTGGACTCTGTTATGGGCTGATAATAGCAGTAAAAAGACAGGCAAGGTCCTTACTCTCCTGGAATATACCATTAGTCAGGGATACTGATGATCATCAGTAAGAAAAATAACAGTAATAATTAAAATAGGATGATGTGATATGACTGGGAGCTACTACTTCAGTGGGTGGTTGGGAAGGGCTCTGAGATGATAATTCTGCTGAATGGCAAGGAACCAGTTAAGTACAGGGGAAAGAGCATCCAGTACAAAGGTTGTTAAGTAGGAAAGAGCTTGGTGTTCAGGGAGCAGAAAGGCGATGAGTGTGGCTGGAGCAGGGTAGGGAAGAAGGAGAGTGGTGTAGGAAAAGGATGGGGCTAGGCAGGGGCCAGATCACCTGGGATCTTGGAAGCCAAGGTAAGGAGCTTGAATTTTAACTCTATGGGTGATGTGGAGCTGTTGTATGGTTTAAAGGGGAAGTGTGTGTTATCTGACATTTTAAAAGATCCATCAGGCTTTCAGTGAGGATGATGGATGGTATAGAGGCCAGAGTGGAAGCAGGAAGAGCAGTTAGGTGGCTGCTGTGATGGCTAGGGTGTGGCTGTAGACATGGAAGGAAGTGTATGATTCAGAGTATGTTTTCTAGATGGAGACAGCAGGACTTGCTAATATATGACATGTGGAGGTTAAGGTAGGAGTGGAGGATGCCTCCTAGGTTGTTGAGTAGTGATGCTGTTAGTGGACAAAGGGAAACCTGGAGGGAAGATTATTGGGTTTGGTGGGAGTGAGGCGAAGAGACTTGTTCTGGTTTTGCCCTGTTCCAGTTTAGATGCCTGTTAGTTACCGCCTTTGTCAAGACACAGCCAGGTTCAATGGACGTTAATTGAGTACCTTCTGTATGCCAGGCATTGTGTGATGCCCTTTCATATATCCTCACAACAACCTTTCCCTGTGTGTAAATGGAAGAACTGAGGCTCAGAGACCTGAGGTGGCTTGTTCTGGTTTATACCCAGATCTTCTGACCCCAGGACTCTGGACTGATGTGGTGCCCAGGGTGGATATTGAAGGAGGTTGATGGCACTCACTTGGAGAGAGAACGGGGACTATCTGTTGGCTTGTCAAGGCCTGCTTCCTGTGTTTCTGGAAGAAGGGCCTGTCAGAGTCATGCTGGTGTGCAGAGAGCTGCTTGACATTTTCAAAACAGTGCAAGCTCCAGAGACCACATCAGTAACCTCCTAAGCCCCCTTAGGAAATGCCACATGAATAGCAGTGACACTTTGTACTAAATGAGCAATTCTGTAAAAGTGTTAAGTAAAAGAGAACAAAAGCTGCCTGAGAAATGTTGAGGGAGTGTAGAGATGCCATCGGGACTCTTGGCCCTTACGTCTTTACTCTGCAGCCCAGCCCAAATGGGAGCTGAAGGCAGGGAGGCAGTTTCTTAACATTTTTGGAGTTTGTATTATCAATTCGGGGACCTAACTAGGAGCACTATTTTGTGACCCGGAGCCGTGGTTTCCTGGAGACACTGGGATTTAGAACAAAGATAGTAAGGGCCTTAACAAGCCTGGAGGCAGTGCTGACCGTGGCTTGAGGTCTGCAGGGTGACCCTTTTACAGTAATCTGGGAGCTGTGTTGAGGAGCCAGAAGGGCCAGAGTGGGAGCTGCTGCTGAGCATACCAATGAGAAGAGAGCCTTGATAGAGTCCCTCTGAACTCTGAGGCCGGATACTTTCCTTACATTTTAAGCTGTTTCTTCTCTTTACAGCAGGGGCCAGATAAGAGCTGGTGCTGACAGAGCAGATCTGTCACACTCTCAGCATACCAATACCACCACTGGCAGAAAAGTAGATTTATCAGGCTAGTCCGACCCCCATTCTTGGGCACCATTCACATAAACTCCTAGAACTTCTACCCATGCCGAAAAGGATGGCCGTGCTAAATTGGAACCTTTATGTTTAACCAGCCAGAGTCATTGTTCACATTATAGTCAAAATCTGTATGAATGGAAGATTAAACTTGGAAAAACATTGCAAGAAGCTGTATGACTCATTTACCTTTTACTCGCCCTGTCTGTGGTGGGCTCTTCCTTCTACTGAGCTCAGATCAGCCTGCAGTTCTCCCTGGTCCTCACTCTGTTCTCTTATGTCTCCTGCATTGGCTGTCAGACTTCTTTAGGACTGAGCCCAAGTCCTTCCAGCCCAGGGCTTGTGAAGACCTGCATGTTTACGTGGATGGTTACCCATGGCCTGCCTGTACGGGGACTGTCCTTCCCTGCCACCTTCCACCCGTGCTCCCTGGTCCTCTCTCAGGCAACACTGGCTGCTATTCAACCTGGACGACTGTTCCTGGGAGGAAGAGTGGGATCTGAGAATAAAGGCTAGGCTGTGTTCTATCTCACTTGCTGAGTAACTTTCTGAAGAGCAACAGAAGCCCTTGTATGGAGGGAAGAGAGTTTCTGGGCTCCATTGAAACCAGCCACCTGGCTCCTGGCCGGGCCATCTCCATCACTGCTGGGGAGCAAGGTGGCAATTCAGGTTTAAGAACAGGTATTTCAGGGGATTTGTCTGTGCCTGCTAACTGTGTCTTAAGACAAGGTGATAGGACATGAGATTCGTCATGGGTTTTAGAAAATAAAAAATCATGAAACGGAGCAAGCTTGGAGTTTTGGCTGAGGGGTCAAGGACAGCAGGTAAAGCCCAAGGACCCTGTGGTCTCCAAATGGGTGTGGGGATCCAGCATTCAGTAGGTAACCTCCATTTCGTGAGGGTGAGCCTGGAGTGGTATAAAGACATCAGAAGGGTGGCAGGAACACAGGAGTTGACTGTTGAGGGCACGTCATTTACTCTTTCTGGGCCTTTCCTTACCTGTGGTTTGCTCTAATGAAACACAGCCTGCCCTGTTGGGTGTTCAGGCAGATTAAATGAAATAGTTCAAGGACCTAACTCTTCTTTGCTCAAAAAGTGCTGAACCAGAAGCTCTGCCATAAGCAGGCTGGGCAGGTTTAATCAGAAATCATCAAATTTTAAGACCTTAGTATTTAGGAGGCAGTACTTTGATTCATCTCTTTTCTCAGATGTATTGAATCCTCTTTTTTTTTTTTTTAAATTTAGTGATCTAGTAACATCCCATAACCCAGATCTTCATTTCCTTATGCGTGATATAGAAATAAAAATATCTGTGCTGTCTACCTCAGTAGGTACTTGGGCGGGTCAAATACTATGATGAATGTGACCACACTTAAAATTCCATGTAAGTGCAGGAAATGGTGGTGATGGTGCAGTGGTTGATAATTATTTTTGGCAAAAAGGGTAGCATCCGTATTAGGGAAGAAAGGTTGGGGAGCTCCCTCTAAGGCCTGATCAAATGACAGCTATATTTTTGTCCACTTTAAAAAACTATCTTTCTTCTTATGTTAGAATGTGAAAATCTTCATAGTGCCCACATCTTCCAGCTCAGGATTCATTTACCCAAGAGTCTGGGCCTATTTAAATTGGTACACGTTGAGCGTAGGGAGCCTAGCTAGGAGTTGGTGTTCTAGTTGTACAGTGTTTATGAAGTCTTTGCTGAATGCTGCTCCAGGTACAGAGAAGTTTTGCTCTTTGCCTCCCTCAGGCAATGGCACCCTACTCCAGTACTCTTGCCTGGAAAATCCCATGGATGGAGGAGGCTGGTGGGCTGCAGTCCATGGGGTCGCTAGGAGTCGGACACGACTGAGCGACTTCACTTTCACTTTTCACTTTCATGCATTGGAGAAGGAAATGGCAACCCACTCCAGTGTTCTTGCCTGGAGAATCCCAGGGACGGCGGAGCCTGGTGGGCTGCCATCTATGGGGTCGCACAGAGTCGGACACGACTGAAGCGACTTAGCAGTAGCAGCAGCAGCCAGAAATTCACCAGGCTGACCTTGTGATAGGACCAAAGGCTGACTGGGGGTGGCTTTGGGGTGCTGAGTGCCACATAGGTGTTGTCATTCAGAAGCTTGGCCCCTGGCTGAGAGGAAGGAAGCGGGTGGGGAGAGAGAGGGAATAGCAGTAGATGCTGTTTCACATGCTTTGTTTTTAGGGACTTCTGATCATGCCTAGGAGGCTGCCAGCCCCACGGACTTCTGAGGAAAGGGGACAGCAGGTTGTTATGCAAAGAGCATCAAATTTAGATATAGAAGACCTGGATTCATGTCCCAGTCTTATTGCTTAGTGACGAAGTTATCTTGAGCAAGTCACTTAACTTCTCTGAGCCATTTCCTCATTCATAAAGCAGGAGTTGATGGTACTAATAGCTAAGTTATGTAAGAAAAGACTTTTTTAGAGGTAATAGTGAATGGGAATTATTGTTATTCCCATTATGAGCAGAACAGTGTTTTTTCTCCAGAAAGAAATGAGGCAGGTTTAAGTTAGAGTTTGTGTTTTCAAATTCCATGGTGTTTTTCAGATGTCTTGTGTTTAGGGACTTCTTTAGGGTGAATGGAGATGACCAAAAGAAACTGGTATAAATCAAGCCTAGCCTGTGAACGCAATACAAAGATTTCTGAAATAGATGTCAAGGGGGCTTGCTTCTCACCCTTATTTAGATGCTCATGCCTTAACTCTGCTTTTTTTGGGAAGAACAGCTTGCTGCCAGCCAGATGAGGTCATGGGATTCCAAGGGCTTTGCCTGGAACCAGGAGCTGAGAATTTGGAGGCTGGTGGCGGTTGGGAGGGTTGAGAGGGTGCCAGGGGTAGTGTTCGGTCGCAGGGCCAGGGAGCAGCCTGGCCTGATGGCTCTGCCTGCTTCATATCTGGCTCATTAGGATTCTGGCTGCTCAGACCTCAGTGCCAGCCTTACCCAGACACCCCAGTGCAGGATGCCCTGATGGCCCCAGGCATAGTAAGACAGACTTGGGCTTAGAGACTTTTTTTTTTCTTTTTTAACCTTTATGCTATGCTCATTTAAACCTACTAATGTCTGGGGTGAGTCAGGGCTCAATTTGGAGATGGGGCTGATATCTTAACAACACTATCGAACTAAGATGATATATTGACTCTGACAGTAAAAGCATTTTAACTGTCTGTATTAGGAGCCTTAAAAAAATGACCATGCCCTTTGTTTAGTAATTTTATTTCTGGGACTTTAACCCAAGGAAATAATTTGAATTGCAGATAAAGCCCATATATGGAAAGATATATTGACTATTAATAATGGGGAGTGGGATAGGGGAAGCACCTAAAATGTCCAGCATTAGAAGAATGTAAATCTTTCTAGAATGTAAGCATCACGGTGTAAGGACTTTTTTGTTCACTTTGTATCTCCAGGACCTAAGACAGCACCTGGCACACAGTTGGCCAGTAAACATTTTTTGAACAATTATATGAAAAAAAATTTTACACTTAAATAACACTATTATTCACCTATTTCAAATGAAGACATCTTAATTACATAGGAAATTTTCTGTGTTAATTGGATGTGAAGAAAGCAGGATACAGATTTCTAAATACAGTAAAATCACATTAAAAAGAATAAAATGATTTAAAGGAAAAAAGAAAAGCTAGGAAAGAGAAGATACCCAGATGTATATGTCTGGGTAGTGAGATCACAGGTGACTTTTTTTCTTTCTATAGTTTCTAAAATGTCTAAAATAACTATGATTTTGCAGTTGAGAAAAACATTTTAACATAAATCATATTCTTTAAAGAAAAAAAGAGGTTAGATTAGTTTATTCATGGAGCAGAACAGCAGCCTCTAAAGCCAACTCCCTCTTCTTTCAAAGAAGCAGGCAGCCTTTATGAATACACAAAACACCTACACACTCTGGTTGTGTCTGTCAACTCGGCGTGGAAGCTGATCCCTCCTCACATCAAAAGGGTGATAGAAACTGCACAGTGTTGAAATTGTACAGGTCATGTTGCAGAGACATGCCCATACATTTATATCCCATCACTGAAGTGAAGACATTCTGTAGTAGGGAGAAGAATTTTAAGAAGATAGATTTTTCTGGGTAGGTGTTAATTCTTAGAATTCTTGCCCTGCTTCGTGGGTTTCGGAAGCTGTTGAAAGTGCCGTCTGCTTTCCTTCATTCTTGTTCTCAGCTCGTGCCGTCTTAAAGTAACTTTTCGCTGAGCGAGTCACTTTGTAGGAGTGGAGTCAGTCTGTAGGAGTAAGCACTTCATGGACTGTCTCTCTAAGATCCAGTGTTGTCTTGGGGGCAAGACTTGCCTACAGTTGAAACCCCTGTATGTCTTTAGTGGGCTTTGGCACCTGAGCTGGAGGTTTTTGGTTTTTAAATGCAGCTGGATTCTGACAGAGTGTCTCTCCAAGGCAAGGCCGGCGGGCTCACCCTGGGAGGAGTCTGCGATGAGCAGGGGTCTTCAGACATCACTGACCTGTTGTGTCTGTGAGCCTTTCCACTCACATGACTTCTCATTCATTATCTCTCTCTCTTTCTTTTTAGCCATAACCAGCAGACCACAGCCTTCAGGCATCCTGTGAGTGGGCAGTTTTCTCCAGAAAATAGTGAATTTATTCTTCAAGAAGAAGAGTAAGTACATTTGTGTATTCTCCTTTTTCAGGCACAGCTTGGGAACTTAAAGGCATTTGCTCAAAACAAAGCTTGTTGGGCTATTTTCTCTCTCAGACATAGGGGCTTGGAGTGGATTGTTTGCTTCAAGGTAAAACTCAAGAATTTTGTTTTTCAGTCTCTAGACTTCTCTCAGCGGGTAGATGTGGAAGGGGGGAGATGATGGGGGGTGTGCTGTGATGAGTATTGTCAGAGCCTCTTCAAAGTTCCCTTTCCCCTCAAGTATCACCTTACACACTAGTTATGCTCTGAGAAGACCCTCTCTCCTGTTGTTGAAAGTATTGTGAGTATAGCCTCTGAGGAAGCCTCGCATAGGAGCCCAAAGCCAGGGCTTAGAAGAGAGGAGGGCTGGTGGCACCCTTTGCCCCTGAACATTTTGAGTCCTTGGTGCTTGCTTTTCTAACACAGGAACTTCTTGCTCCTCAGCCCCATTTCAGCAGGGCTTCTGGGTGCTCAGAGGCAGGTTCTACCACCCAGGGCTTGTCATGTACAGCCCATGCACACATTCTGGGGATGTGTTCTCCCAAAAATGAAGGCAGAGAAATATGTACAAGTGTCTGTGTTTCATTCTGATCACTAGAGACAGCTCTGTTTGAAGAAAACAGTTCTGTCTGAGAAACTAATAGAGACGTTGGCTTTAAGGGTTTTTCTTTCTTTTTTTCCCTATATATATGCATATATGTGTGTGCATGCATGCGTACTAAGTCACTTCAGTCATATCTGGCTGTGCAGCCCTGTGGACTGTAGCCTACCAGGCTCCTCTGTCCATGGGATTCTCCAGGCAAGAATACTGGAGTGGGTTGCCACCCCCTCCTCCAGCGGATCTTCCCAACCCAGGGATCGACCTTGTGTGTCTTATATCTCTTGCATTGGCAGGCGGGTTGTTTACCCCTAGTGCCACCCAGGAAGCCCATATTTATGTATATATATATTTGGCCACACCACATGGCTTGTGGGATCTTAGTTCCCTGACCAGGGATTGAACCGGAGCCCTTAGCAGTGAAAATGCAGAGTCCTTACCACTGGACCGGGAGGGAATTTCCAAGAGTATTTTTTTCTCCCCTTCAAATCAATTTTCTTCTGTTTCGTCACTTAGATATGTTCAAATGTAATCTTATATTATCAGTATTTATATTTTTACAATGTTTTGCCCTTGTAGTACTTACACTTATAAATTAAGGTAGAAAACTTCAAATATATACAAAAGTAGAGAGAAACAATAATAAATCATCTGATATATTCATTATCTATCTTCAACAGTTTCTAAAACATGGCTGATTTTATTTTGTCTATATCCTCCCCCTCACCCCTGGATTATTTTGAAGCTAATTCTAAACATATTATTTCATCTCAGTTTTTTCATCTCAGTGTTTTCGGCTTAGAATCATTATCCAACAAAACTTTTAAAACCAGAAATCTGTAATTATAATCATACTGGCATTCCCTGCATGCTACTCTGTGGGGGGGATTTTCTGTGCATATCTCATTTAATATAATAATCCTGAGAGGTAGACCATCATCATCATTTTAGAGGGAAAGATATTAAGACCCGAAAAAGTCATGTCACTTGCCCCAGATTGCCTGGCTAGCAGTAGAAAAGCCAGGATGTCACCGCAGCCTGATCTCTTTGGTCAAGTCTAAGCCTTTCCCTAGTCAGAAACTGTTTGCTCAATTATTTTGGTGCTGGTGACCCACAGGACATGACAGCCAGACTGTGGGGCTTGTAGCAGGTAGGAGGGATGTCTGATTTTGAAAGCATTAATACTACTAGAGAAAGAGTGGGTACAAGGTAAAGATTATCTTATCTCCTACATCAAAAAAGAACTGCTGTGTAAAGACAAAGTCAGAATGTGGATTCTCTGAATTCCAGCTTGGAATGAGTTTGTTTATAGAATCCTGAAGGTCAGAGGCTTTAGGGAGGTCATTGAGTTCAGCCCCTAGTTCTTAGGCATCTGAGAGACACAGGCGCCTGTCGTTATTAAAGGTCTGGTAGAATCCATCAGAACACTTAGCTTGAGAAGTTACCAGCCTTAATAAGAGCTTCTGGAGAAACGCACATTTTCCATCACTAAACACCTCTGTCACACACATCCTTTTCCTCCTTGTTAACAGAAGACTTTATCCCCTGACTACTTCTGAGGAGGTGGCCTCTTTATCCTACCAAAATATCTCCACAGCTAATCTCAGTCCCATCCAGTTTCCAAGGAAAAGACATTCCTTCTTTTGAAGGGTCAGTTTTTCCCTCTAGATCTCATTTCCTGGATGTCATAAGGGGTGCTTGCTTATCTCAGATGATGGGTACAACTATATGGTCAGACATTTCCTTGAAGCAAACAGAATGTGCTTTAGGCATTGAGAGGAAGGGAGGGTTTCTGTAGACTGATGTGGTGACTGCTGCTCTTATTCCCTGGATACTTAGTGGGTGCCTACATCAGGAGCACTGCCAGACTGCGCAGTGACAGCGGCACACAGGGCGGATGTGGTCCTGTCTGTGAAGAGCTTACGATTGAGCAGGGAAGATAATGGCACGAGATCACAAATGTGACAAATATTCCGGACAGAGGGAACACAGGGTTCAGTGGAAGTTGGTAAATGAGGGTTCTAACCTGGCTTAGGCCTTGGGGATCGTGGAAGGCCTTTGAGATCTGTCCAGTCAAGGTTATTCAAAGACCAAGAGGGGAGAGCATGGGGACTCCATATGAGGTGAGTTAGAGTGAAAAATGAAGAGCACCAAGTGGATTCTGGAGCTACTTGGGAGGTAAAATTGACAGGATTTGGTGATTGATTGTCTGTAATGGTGACTAAAGAGAGGGAAGATTTTCTTGAAGTGTCTGGTCCTAACGTGGAGGAAGGGGCAGGATTTAGATAAGAGAAGATAAGCATGCGTGTGTGTGAGGGTCAAGTGTGACCAGCCTTGGCAAGAAGATTGACTTGTAGTGGAGGTTTGTGAAGGAGATAAGGTTCGAGAGGGACATTGCAGCCAATTATCCAAATTGCTTCCTCCTGAAATAGACTTGACTTTACCTCCAGGTAAATCCTGGGGGAGCTCCCAAGGGTGAGTGAGGCATGATTTCCCTTCACAGAAACCATTCCTTTTAAAAACTGTGCTAACGAATACAATTTCTGCTTTATTCCCTTGGAGGAGCTTAATTTTGTTGTGTAGTGTGATATGTGGTGAGAGAAAAAAAAAAAAGACCAAGGAGACCGTTTGTGTCCTTTATATCAGCTCTCAGATTAATATATTGGTAGAAAAGAAAAACTGGCTCTTTTCTTTTCCTTCTCCAAAGAGGATCCGTTAAGGTCACATTGACTTCTCTTATCAGAGCCTCCACCCTGGTTTTTTGGAGTGAATCCTTCTAGAGCCATCTGAACCAGCATCACCTGGGAACTTGTTGGAGATTCTCAAACCCCACTCCACATCTACTGAATCAGAGGTTTTGGAGGTGGGATCCCTGTAAACTATGTTTTAACAAGCCTGCAGGTGATTCTGATTTTGGTAAATGCTTGAGAACCACTGACTTAGATAACTTGCTGTTCCCGTCTCCCCTAAATCACTCCTGGATTCTTCTGTTCATCCTTAAGTCTCCTTCAGATAACCCATCATTCTTTGGGCTACGGTGGCAATCTTGGGTAATCTTGGATTTTAGTCAGGTAATCTTGGGATCCTCTCTCCTGTAGGAAGAAAAAAATTCTCCATGGTGACTTCCTTTAAAGCATTACTGATGTGAACAGATAACCCATCTTCCCGACCGCTGGCAGGTGGGGCTTACCAGAGCTGTTTGGTATACCAGGCACATGCCCACCAAAAGGTTGTTTCTCATCTTACAGATTAGAAACTTGGAGAAGAGAAATAAAATGAAAGCCATGATCTGGCAGACCCAGAGGACGTGAACTCTGAGTGTTCTAGTTTCTGTGTCAGTAATACAGAATCAGTCAGGATGGCCTAGGCTCTGCTGTGGTAACAGCAACAACAAACAATATCTCAGTGACTTAGAGCAATTAAGGTTTATTTCTCACTTTCACTCCATGTCCATCACAGGTCACCTGAGGGGTTCAGCTCTGTCACCTTTACTGAAGGACCTGCATCTCTGTGCTCCCATGATTGCCAAATGCAAGAAAAAGGAAACTTGGCAAACTGTGCCCCAGCACATTCACTCACATTTCATTGGCTACAACAAGTCAAATGACCACTTCTCACACCAAAGTTCATTCACATTTCATTGGCTACAAGTCACGTGACCACTCCTCACGCCAAAGAGGCAGGGAAGTGCTTTTCTACCAGGCATCTGGGAATAGAATCAGAAATACTTGTTGGTCAGCACTAATGACTACACTTAATAATCCACAGAGCTGATATATTATTAAGAGAAGCGGGACTTTTTGAGATTGGCGCTGACAAGCTTCTTTTGTTACATGACTAGAGCGTTTGTTTTCTCATTTTACCTCTTCTGTTATGCTACCTAGTTCTTTGTTAGAACTCTCAAGGAACGTGGGTATCAGTCAACAGGTCCTGCAGCCTGACCCCCAGGGGAGACTTCTGCACACCCAAGCCAATAGGAAATATCTCTTGGAAGAACTAATATAAGCCCAGGCTGTATTAATAAAAATATAATGTGTAGAGAAAGGGGGAGAGTAGTTCTCGTTTATCATCATATTTGTGGACTACTTCATTAATTCATTCCAAGTTTATGGAGCCCCAAAGATATGCTAAGCTTCAAACACTTTGATTTGGGTACTAAATATCAAGAGGGATGTTGAGCAACTGAGATTCCCCTGAGGAGAGGGACCATTATGGTAAGGGGTCTGGAAACCCTGTCCTGTGTTTATTCTGTAGGAGAGAAGATGAAGGAGGATATACTGGAAGTCTTCAAGAAGGGCTGGCAGGAGGAAGTGGGGTATGCCTATTGTGTGGCTGCCGAAGGCAAGCATTGTATCATTGAGTAAAAGTTAAAGGCAGGCAAATTTTCTCTTAGTCCATAATTTTCAAGGGAGGTGATTTTCTATCATCTCTTGTTTCAAGATCTGGAATCTCATTTTTAACACTAAATGAAGTCCTCTGCTTCTTAGAATAAGAGTTGACTTTTTCCATTAATAATATCACTATTCTTTTTATAGGTAATGCCTAGAGCCCTTTTGATTTATTATCAGGTACTTTTCTAGGTGCTTTCCATGTATTTGTTTCCACAACAGTCTTTTGAGGAAGATACCATCATTATCATGGATACTGAGGCACAGAGAGGTTAGGAGTCTTGCCAGAAGTTGCACAGTTAGTAAGTGGCAGAGTTAGGATTTGAATCCAGGCAGTCTAGCCCCAGATGCTATGCCTCTGACTGCTATACATACTGCCTCTCATTTCAGTGGTCTTCGAGAGACATTCCCCTTCCTTGTCTGTGCTTAGGCATTAATGTGCTGGCTAAGTAGGCTACTGCTACTTAGAGGTTTTAATTGTAATTGTATTTGCAGTAATGAAATTTGATCTAATAGCTTCATGCTTGCTTGAAAGGCACCAGCTTCCCCTCAAAGTCTCTTCTCCAGAAAGCATTCTCAAGCCTTTACAGGGTTTACAGGGCTCATTTCCAATGACTGGATCAATTGGTCTCCTCTGAAGGCCTCTTTCCTGAGTTTTGGTGATTTTCTTGACTTGGGAGCTTGTGGCTTAGAGGGCCACACCCGAGGGCCCTCATACACTATGGCGGAAGCCTGGGCGCAGAGAACTCCCAGCTGTGGTTTTGGTGGCTGGTGCTGTGCACAGGAGTATTCTCTCTTTGGTGCTGGGAAGCCCAGGAAGCCGCTGACAGACGCCTCTGCAGCTCTTGGGGAAGAGGAGAGAAGCATTCCGGAGCCATGACGCTGGCAGCTGACTGACAGCAGGCTGTATACACTGATCCCAGGCTCTGTCAAGCATTTGATGTTGAGGTGGGGCCTGCTTGAGCGAGTATGCGTTCTGGAAGTTCAGAAGCCTGCTGCTGTGCTCAGAAGCCAGCTGTAAGGCCCCTAAGATCGCCTTGGAGTTTCCTAACCTAGGAAGAGGACCATTGCCTGGCCTGTCGTTCTGGGCATCTGAGTAAGTTTAGCTTGGTCCTTCCACTGGGATTTGAGCAGCCCTTTGTTTTCTCGTTGGACTGTGTTAGAAAAAAATAACAGTTGGAATTGCCTAGAATTTCATGAGTGGTGGTTGGAGGATATGACTTTAAAAGATACTGCCTCGCTAAAGGTACATCTTCTCTTCCTGACCTTTGACCTCTTTGGGGGTTCATTTTGCAGGTGGCAGGGCAAGACTCTCCAAGGCATTTGCTGATTATGCCTAGGGTTGGAGTGTCTCCTGCTGCCAGAGATGGCTGTTTCTCGTTCTTCTGCAGTTTCAAGTTGGTGAAAGCTTGCAGTGAGAGATTGAGAGCCCAGGATGGTAGAGAGGGCATCCTACAACTCTGAGCTTGAACAAGGAGTCTGTCCTATTGCTCATCTGCTGAGCCCTGGGCTGCGAGGCTGATGTGTTGCTGTCTGCAGCTGATATAGCCAGCACCTTGTCTCTCCAGACAGGCAGTCTTGAACTAGCTGTGCCTGTTGCATTTTGTTGCCATGGCAGCAGAAAAATGAGGAAAAATGGGAACACCTGGCAAGCCAGAAGCAGAAACTTGACTGTTCAGTTTTCCTTCCTGGTCTAGGAGACGGTGTTGGTGACAATCACAGGTAAGGGGAGAGGTGATGATGGTGTCCTTAGCTCATTTGGGCATCTGGGTGTTGGCTTGGCTCTTGATGCTGCTGTTTCGGAAGGCACTGGCACCGGAAATTCAGTGGCTGTCTGTGCTGAGGGAGATGCTGCGGTGGTGGCTTCGCTGAGTGTGGAAGGGAAGCTGCTGCCTGCACAGTGATTTTTGTCTTCCTGTGACTTCCCTCCTTGTCCTCTTCTTTTACCTCCTCCTAGTCTTGGAAGTACCCAGATCTCCATCAGAAAAGGCTATTTTCTAGTGAGTAAAGTGACTGCCTGGTAATCCAGGAGGAGGAGATACACTAGAAGAGGGCTTGCCAAAGGCTGGGGTTAGAATTGTAGCATCTCTGAAATGGCAAACAGAGGTCGAAGTCTGGTTCTCACTTGTAGACAGAGACGTGGAGCCTGGACAGTGGAAGACTGGACCAGGCTCACATGGCAAAGTGGACTCTGGGCAGGAGAGAGCAGCCTTCGAGGCTCACTGGGTTGTTTCTGTGCCAGGTAAGGGGTGCCAGGTGCTGTTTGGGCTGGTTTCCGGCTCCCAGAGTGATGCGGAGTAGGGTGAGGAACTAGAGCTTGTGTTCCAGAGAGGAGCTGGGGAGGAAGGGGAAGGAATGCAGAAAGCCTTAGTTGAGTAATGAGGCCACAGTTGCTGAATGAAAACCCCTGTCAGACAGCCTCCCCCAGGGTGTTGGGAGTGTACAGGGAGCGTTGGCAGTCTGTCTGAGTGTCTCTTTTTCTTGGAAGAGGGAGTGTGGAGGTGTCGGCCTGTTTCAGACAAGAACTTTGTTTTATTCCTGCTTTTCATTCTGTATTGCTTTCCCCAAACCCCTTAGGTGGTGGGTGTGAGTGCCATAGAAAGTGCTGGTTGTGCTGGTTGTTTGTGAATGTGCCTCTTCTCATGCACCCAGTAATTTTAGCTGAGTTCTCCATGTAGAATCCTTGCAGGTAAAGCATGAATTGGGTTGCCGGTTTCTCTAGGAATTAATGGGGCACAGATGTCATCTAATGATGTCTTCCTAGTAAGAGATTCCTGATTCCCCATAGTTTCCTAACCTTCTATCATAGCCTTGAAGACTCTTGATGTTATCTTTCTTCTGGGCAAAGAATGGGAGGGCAACCTCCTAATCACAGGGTTATTACACATTAGAGAAGCCCCAGATAAGGTGTTTAAAAGTCTGTTTGTAGGAAATGATTCCTGTTGAGAAGTTAATTGTTTGGTACCTTGAGCTTCTGAAGAGAGAGTGCCTTGGAAATAATAAAGTGTACCTGAGATTTATGTTCTGGAATCTCCACTGATAATAGTCACAAACAGTACTTTTCATTGAATGTAATGCTTCATGGTTTTCAAAGCATCATTTCTGTCCACAGAACTATGTTCTGAGATGAGAATTCTTTTCTCATTTTTCAGAAATGGAAACTGAGGCCCAGAGTAGCCGTGTGACTCATGGAGGAGTCAGTAAGCTGCAGAGGATGGTTGAGATCCTGTTATTCTCGGCTTATGGTTTTTCCACCATCCCAGGATCTTCTTGGATTGGGGATTGGTCTTGGGGCTGAGAAGAGCAGAGGCCTATTTCTGCCAGACCTTGGGTCTTGCCAGGTGGTATCTCTGTGACAGAGTCCAGGTTCTGGAATCCAGCTACTCTCTTGAGCTGGTCATTAATCTCTCCAAGCCTCAGTTTCCTCTTTGACAAAATGGAAAAGGTGAAACTGGCTTTGCTGGGGGAAGTGAGATAATGCCAGCAATGGGCCTGACACAGCAGGTGCTGGGCAGGACTTGCTTGACTTTGTGTACCTGTCCCTAAGGGTTGGTGATACTTGGCCTGGCAACCTACCTATTACAACAGCGATGGGGTCTTGCTGCGATCTGCTCCAGTTCATTATGTTGACTGAGAGACAGCTGAGGAGCCCATCGACCAAACTCACCTAAACTCAGACCCAAAGGAAAAAAATGGTTTCTGAATTTATAACTTCTTCTTTTTTTTTTTAAACTACATCTGTCAATGTTGCACACATTTGCTCCTGGGAACGTAGGAGGCAGAAGCAGCTCTTTTGTAGGTGGGTAAATGGAGGGACAGAGAAAATGACTTCCTGCCCAGGTTCACCTGACGCATCGCTGAGGAAGTTCAGAGTCGAATGAAGTCACTTTCCTCCTGGGCTTCTCCAGACTGATTTCTGTCTGGTTCTATCTTCTTTTGTTCTTTGCAGAGAAGAGGCAGTTCAGTTAAAACCCTAGCTCACTGTTTTGAACTTCAGCCCACACCCCTCCAGCAAAATAATCAGCATTCATGTAGCCCAAGTCAAGGAAAGAGAAGTCTTTGTTCAGAGCATCCCACTGCACTTTGGGAATCGGGATGGCACAGAAACCTGGCAAACAGGCTTTTAAGTTAATAGATTTGATTTAATGACGTTAGGAGTCTGCCTTCCCATAGCGTGTGCAGTTTTGTTTTTTTTTTTCCTCCTCTCCCGGGATCCTTGTGACTCACATGCCTCAGGGCAAGCTGCTGGGACCCGAACCACCTTCACAGATGCTCTGCTCAGGGGCACGGGCTCTTCTCTGGGGGAAGGGGCCCTGCTTGAGCGAAACCTGTCAGGAGTATAACTCAGTCAGAGGACATGAGGACAGGTTAGTGTCTGCCCTGTCAGACTTTTACGTGGGGAACATGCCTGTAAGATGTGACTGGCTGAAGCAGATGAACCAGAATGCCCACATCCAAGTGAGTGTGGATCCACTCAGAGCTGTCTCAGAGCTGTGTGTGCATGGGCTACACATGCACCACTGATGTTCCCACTGCTCAGACTATTGTGGTAAAAGATCTCTAGAAGTTTCCATCGGAGCCAGCTTTTCAGGCATGCAAGAAAAATGTTTTTGAGTCTTTTATCATATCCTCATTTTTGAATATCAAATAGTGTCTCAAGCATGACCACTGTTTGGTTTTTTTTTTACTAGTTGAAATTCCAGATCACTTCTAGTGATTTCCGAAAGTCATAAGTCTAGTCAACCTTGGAGGATCTAAGGGGCTTCCTATATGGCACTAGTGGTATAAAACCCACCTGCTGATGCCAGAGGCACACGAGATGTGGATTCAATCCCTGGGTCGGGAAGATCCCCTGGAGGAAGGCATGGCAACCCACTCCAGTATTCTTACCTGGAGAATCCCATGGATAGAGGAGCCTGGAGGGCTACAGTCTATAGGTTGCAGAGTCAGACACAACTGAAGTGACTTAGCACACACACATACACACAGACAGAGGACCTAAGAGACCATTGGACACTCTGAAGAGATTCAGAGGAACATCCCCTGAATGCAGGTCTTGTTACTTGGCCAAGTGGGTAGCTGTGTGTGCCTTATTCTTTCAAAGAGCCAGGTCAGGAACTGCCAGGTAAAGGTTGACTCTTTTGTGTGAGTGGGGAGTCCTGTGAAGACATGCTCCCTGTTTATAGAGACAACACGGTCCCCTCCCTGGGGTGGATTTAGTTTGGATTTTAGTCCTGTCTCCTAATAAGCTGCTTTCTCTGGATGTTGCTGAGCAGAGGTCTCTATAGTCATGGAGTACGGGGTTTTCTTCATGTGTTTCTCCCTGCCCACCCACCCCTCAGTGTCCCTCACTGATGTTCAGTGTTGGGGCCACAACTGGTCCTTTTCCAGCTGAAATCTATTCATACATGGCTGTCTAGGTGGTGGTCATACCTTCTTTCCTCACCGACCTAAGGCTGCAGGGAGGTCCTCTTTCTTCCTGCACTTTTGGCTAGAGAGCTCCCTGGCCAGCCAGCATCCCAGAAGCTAGTATGGGAGGAGACATGGGGTTAGAATACAGGAAGATGACTACAGTTAGAGCTCAAGATTGTAAGATGCAGAAATGGCAAAAGTGGCTACCTGTCCTGGATTCCTGGGCCATCACAAACCCAGATGGTCTGTTCTTTGTCCCACTGAGGAGCAGCGGCATATCTAGTTGATGGAATGTGATGCCGTCATTTAAAATGACATGGATGAGTTTAAAAGAAAGGAAAAAATGTGTAGATTACAGCAAGTTTTAAAAATCAACATGGAAAATCGTAAAGCTATGTGATCACAGTTATCTGGGCTTCCCAGGTAGCTCTAGTGGTAAAGAACCCACCTGCCATTGCAGGAGACATAAGAGACATGGGTTCCATCCCTGGGTCAGGAAGATCCCCTGGAGGAGGGCATGGAAACCTACTCCAGTATTCTTACCTGGAGAATCCCATAGACAGAGGAGCCTGGCGGGCTACAGTCCATAGGGCCGCAAAGAGTTGGACACAACTGAAGTGACTTAGGATACACAATTATCTAAAAACACAAAAAAGCACCCCCCCAAAAAACCCCCCCCAAAAAACCAAGCATATTACAAAGAATGAAAGTAAATATACCAGGGAGATTCCTAGTATCCTTTTGGTTTAGGATTCTGGGCTTTCATTGCTGTGGTCCAGGTTCAGTCCCTGGCTACTGAGATTGTGCAATGTGTGTGGTATGGCAAAAAAAAGACAAAGGAAAGAAAGTAAATATACCAAGTATTAAGAATGATATTCCTTTGGATAATAGGACTATGGTTACAGTTTTCTTTGCTTCTAGCTTTTTTCTTGTATTTCTCAAGAATTCTGTAATAACCCTCATATCAGTGTCTTAAATGGGAGACAATTAAACTTGATAAAACCCCAAACAAACCTTTTTTATTGTTGGACTGTGTGTCCTGAATTTGGGCTTAGAGATGTAGCTGCCATAACTGAGATGAGCCGAGAACTCTTCGCTTTCCTTGTCTCAACCTCTGGGAATTTGAAAAGTCAGGCAAGACCAGGTTCCAGGAAGATGTCTCAGGCATAGTTCTGCCCGGAGGCAGGGGATGGACAAGGCAGCCTCTCAGAGTCCCTTCCCACCCCCGTTGGCTGTTATCTCTCTGCTGCACACAGCCTCTGCCAGCAGTGTGCGGGCTCTAAGTGTGGCGACATTCTCTGAGTGGGGAGCAGTGACAAAAGTCTGGCTGGGACAGAGGCCGTGGGCGGGGAATCTGGAGTGAGTGCCTGAGCTGATAAGGAGCCAGTGATCTTTCTGCCTGGTGGGACTCGCACCTCTAGCTGCCAAGCATCCAGCCTGGCCCAGCCCCTTGGAAAACTGGTGCCTGCCGCAGTGGTCCTGCTGCTAGGACAGCTCAGAAAGCATGGTGGTCACGGCTGTTTCTGCGAAGGACTTCCTGATGGTGCAGGGTGTTGGGGCTCTGTCTTGGGGTGTGGGAAGGATCACTGTCCTTTGAATAACAGTGGTTTTGAAGGAAGCAGTGTAGCTCCAAAGTGGAAACTGGGATTTTCCCTCCTGGCACCTCTGTAAAAGTGAGCCTGGTGAGCGGACTTCCAGAACACGTCTTCCTCGGCTGTGCCTCGCCTGGATCCTCCAGCTCCATCTCCTCAGGGCCCTGGCCCAGGCATCCAAATCAGTTTCTCCACTTCTCTGGCAAAAGGCCTCAGTTTACTGCAGCTGTCTGGATCCTGTCACCCATCGGAGCAGCAGGCACCCAGCCAAAGAATGCTGGCACTTACACTTTGAGGAAGGCTTACAGATCCTGGAGTTAGCAAAGTCTGGGAATCAAGCATTGAGCTGCTCAAGGATAGGGACTGGATTGTGTGGAATCATTTTCTGCTGCTGCTGCTTTGAAAGAGTCTTTCAAATGCTGGGGCTCTGTAGAGGCAGGTGAGAAGGGTTCTCTATGATATCTCTTATGCGTTATGCATGATGCTCCCAGGGTACCAGCCTTCCCAGGGCAAGTGGGAAGCATAACTGGCCCTCTTGGTGGGAAGCATGATGCCGCTGGATGCTGATGGGGACACATCGAGGGCATCCACACTGGGGACCCAGGCATCCCTCATTTCTTCCTGCTCTCCAGACATGGCACAAGGGGTTAATATCTCCAATGGCTCTATTTTGGGGCTAATGGAGTGTTCGCTAGAATAGGACTCTTTGTTGAGTAGTCTATTTCGGGAGGCAAGCCCCACTGGCATTTATGTAAGCGATTCTCTCTGTGTATCTGGGGGTGTGGGGGTGTGTGCGAGTGATTTCTTGTTACTAATTATAAGCAGCTCTTTTTGGGAGCCAGGGAAATGGAGGTGTGTGTATGTGTGTAACGAGTGTGGATTGCTCTTGCCGTGAAGAGTGGTAGTGTAACCGTGTGTGCCCATCTGATGGGGCACGCAGTCACCCAAGTAAGAGGATAAATGAGGGGGCCTTGAGACAGCAGGCAGCAGTGACTTGGCCCCTTGGGGTGTAAGGCTGTGGAGCCTGCCCACCTGTCCATGCTCTTGATTCCCTGAAGTGCATGTGTAGGCTGGACATTGTGACCCTCTGACTGCAGTCTGGAGTTAAGTGGTGTCCAGAAGATCTGTCCTGGGTTGTTTAAGGTCCATTAACCAGTTCTAACCTGAACTAAACCTCAGACTCCACTTCCCATCGCAGCCTGGCTACTTACTCACTGGATTCTCTTCTGTCTCTCCACAGGCCAAATCCACATATGTCGAAGCAAGAGAGAAACCAAAGACCGTCCAGCATGGTCAGTGAAACGTCCACGGCGGGGACCACTTCCACCGTGGAGGCCAAGCCTGGCCCCAAGGTGAGCTCTTGGCCACTCGCCCTTGCCTTTCCCTCTTCTGTATTTTGCCAAGTCCTTTTGTAGCTAGAAATGCATTTGACCTTCCCCATAGTGTTTTGTTGGTTTTTAACTCTTTATTTTGTATTGGGGTTTAGCTGATTATAGTGTCATGGTAGTTTCAGGTCAACAGTGTAGGGATTCAGCCACAAATATGCATGTATCCATTCTCTCCCCAACCGCACTCCCATCCAGGGTGCCACGTAGCATTGAGCAGAGTTCCATGTGCTAGACAACAGGTCCCTGTTGGTTATCCATCGTAAATACAGCAGTTCCACCATAGTTTTGTGAAGGAGACACATAGTAAGTATTCTCCTCAAATGAGAGATCAGGAAATTGAGGCCAGTTGGGGTTATGGCACATGTCTAAGAAAAGAGGTGATTGCTGACAGAACCAGGACTGACATCTAGGGCCCTGGCCGTATTCTTCATTTTCCTGGCGTGTCTTGGGACGGCCACACCTCTGTTCACATGTGTCTTGGAGACCGCATGGTAAAATTTGTGACAAAGGTCCCAGAGGTGTCTGTGCCCACGCTGTGGAAGCACTGACTGAGGAGCAGGGCAGAGAACCAGCATTGTGGAGAAGGGGAGAGCACCAGAAAGGGGGGTAAATATCTGGAAATTGGTAAATACTGTCACCAAAAATTGCATTGCTTCAGAAAGCCACAGGACATACTGGGGCCAGCAGCTGCTGGTAAAAGTTGATGGAAAAATCCCTTTACCTTTGTTTTCTCTGTGACCCAGACAGGAAGCTTGCTAGCTCTTGGACTCCCCTTTTAATTAGGATGGTATGGCCATGCGCCCACCCATTCTCGGTCATCTCGCTGTTCTTTTGATCAGAGGACGGTGCTGTGCAGATGAAGGCACAGGGAGCCTATGGCTCTTCTATCATGCATGTGCTTTTGGGGGCTTCCCCAAGTCATCCCGGCTGCTAGAGACTAAGTCTACTCTTTCCTAGATCATTAAGTCCAGCAATAAAGTCCACAGCTTTGGGAAGAGGGACCAGGCCATTCGGAGGAACCCCAATGTTCCAGTGGTGGTGAGGGGCTGGCTGCACAAGCAGGTGAGGAGACTGAGGAGGGAGGGTGGCAGGGAGGTAGTTCTTGCTGATTTCCTTCCTTCCCCTGACCCCTGGGAGCTGGGAATGGGCCCATAATAAGGTTTTTGTTTCTGAGTCTGTCCGAGGCCAGATTCTACCAATCGTGCTAAGTGATTTGCTCTTCCTGTTTTTAAGTGGACCGTCTACTCAATGGTGCAGTTTCCTTCCCCAAACCCACTTAACCGCTTTGGTTCTTGGTACTATTGGCTGTCCTGGGACTCGGACCCGAGTGTGGGTGGATCAGCCTGCATCCAGCTTTATTGCCATAATCCTCTGCCAACACTTGCCTTCCTGATGTTAAAGAGCCTTTGTTATCATTTGCCTGAAAAATCCCATGTTTTCCTTTTCTCCTGTCTTACACACATATCTAGCTTCCTAACACCTCAGATTTCAAATCAGCCAAACTCAACTCACTGTCTCCTCAGCCCCTACCTGTCTTTTCCCCCAGCCTGCTTTTCCTGGGTTGTGGTGGTGCCATCCTTCTCCCAGGCACTTGGTTTAGGAACCTCAGCACCATCACCAGCTTCTCCTGCTCCCACGTCTGTTCAGTCCAGAAACCCTGTCAGCTCTGTGTCCCCCGACAGTCCATCCTTCACCTCTGTCTTTACCACCAGTTATTCTGCCTCTGGTCCTCTGGACTTGGATAGGCTGTGAGGTCCTAGGGTCAGAGAACACGTTCCTTCTGTCTTCTTCCTTCCCTTCTTGCCATCCATCCATCCATTCCCCCACTAACCCACCAAATGCATGTTCTAAGTGTTCTCACTGCAATGACAAAGGGATGAGTAACGTGTGGTTCCTGCACTTGAGGACCTCCTGTCATAGTCTGCAAGGGACACCTCTCATGTGTCATGTCATCACCCAGCACGGACTCCCGCATGGCATATTATCCAGATAAACACAAATTCTGAGAGCAGTGATGTTTATTTTCACTCAAGGCTTTATGGGAAGACAGAGGTGGGCGTTAACTTGTACAACACACAGAAGAAATTCCTAAATGTCCCCTTGAAATCCCTCTCCCCTAGTTCCGTTCCCCACGGCAGCTCCCACAGCTCCCCAGCCCCTTCTGACCAATACTCCCCTGGGCACCATCCTCTTTTAATGAGACCCTCTTCCCTCACAGCTCTGTTCTCATTCTCTTTTCTTACCTGGATCACCCTCTGACTTCTTCCATTTGCATCCCTGTCCCTGTTAAACAAAAGGCTCCTTTGAAATGTGGGGTGAGACGGAAGGGATTATAGATAATCCTTCTCCCCAGCAGACACCCCCTTGCCCAGGCCCCTGGGCCCCTGGGCTGTGCTGTAGGTGTAAGGTCTGTGTAGATGCTGTGGACACCCAGTAGAGAAAGTGTCACTGTCCTTGTGGGAGTCCTGAAAGGCTTCCTGGAGGAAGTGACATTTGAAGCAGATATATAAAGGTGGAGAAGAGCTTTTCAAACAAAGCAAATATCGTATGCCAAGACTTTAGAGGTCACCTAGTTAATGCAGAAGATAAAACCAAGAAATACAGGAGCTTAGCAAGTTTTTAACACTTAAGTAAATGGAGGATGGATAAAAATTTTTTTAAATTTAAGCCTGTCAAAAAGTTTTGCAGAAGGAAGACAATTTGAATAGCTAAAAGTGGCTCTGGAATTTTCCTAGGTTTGGGAGAAAAGTGACCCTAAAACTACTATTTTCCTACCCTCACTCACTCACTTCAGTCGCTCAGTCGTGTCCTCCTCTTTGAGACCCCATGAATTGCAGCACGCCAGGCCTCCCTGTCCATCACCAACTGCTGGAGTTCACCCAAACTCACGTGCATCGAGTCAGTGATGCCATCTCATCCTCTGTCGTCCCCTTCTCCTCCTGCCCCCAATCCCTCCCAGCATCAGAGTCTTTTCCAATGAGTCAACTCTTCACATGAGGTGGCCAAAGTACTGGAGTTTCAGCTTTTAGCATCAGTCCTTCCAAAGAACACCCAGGGCTGATCTCCTTCAGAATGGACTGGTTGGATCTCCTTGCAGTCCAAGGGACTCTCAAGAGTCTTCTCCAACACCACAGTTCAAAAGCATCAATTCTTCAGCACTCAGCTTTCTTCACAGTCCAACTCTCACATCTATTCATGACCACTGGAAAAACCATAGGCTTGACTAGACGGACCTTTTTTGGCAAAATAATGTCTCTGCTTTTGAATATGCTATCTAGGTTGGTCATAACTTTCCTTCGGAGCAATCATCTTTTAATTTCATGGCTGCAGTCACCATCTGCAGTGATTTTGGAGGCCCCCAAAATAAAGTCTGACCCTAGCCATATTTAAAAAATTTTCATAGTCACCTAAAATTTTTTTTAAAATAAATGGAATGATTTACATTTTAGATGAGTAGAGGCAGAGTCTTGTTATGAGACAGTTTAGTTCAAGAAAATCCAGGTCTTTTTCTGTTGAACGGAAGGAAAACACAGCATAACTAGTCCCTTACGGTAGATAACTTAGTCAAATGAGAATTTTGCCTCACTGATTAATAAGCTAACTTAAATTCTTTGTCACATACTATGTAAATCAATTTTCTTTCTTTTTTTGATTTTTATTGGAGTACAGTTGATGTATAATGTTGTGTTAGTTTCAGGTGTACAGCAGAGTGAACCAGTTATACATATATCCGCTCTTTTGTTTTAAGTTCTTTTCCATATAGGCCATTACAGAGTACTGAGTAGAGTTCCCTGTGCTGTGCTAAATCAATTTTCTAATCAGTACAAATGAAGACATTTTATAGCATATTGAATGAATGAATGAAGGAATACATAACTTTTTGTTAAAAGCTGATTTCTTACTGGAAGAACTGTTTTTGAATTCTTGTCTTCCTTTCTAACAGTAGGATGCTTATGATATATTAGACTGTTTGCAGGAAACAGAACTTCCTGGGGATAAACCGTCACTGGATTTAAATTTTAATGTCCTATTCAAAGAAAGGCTATGCAATAAAAATTTATTAATTTATGGAAAGAAAGCGTGAATATGGGCAAATCTTGGTTCCAGAATCAGGTTGTACATAACTAAGGAGGGGGAGCAGTATGCTCAGATATTGCCCTGATTAGTTTTCTTTGCTTTGCAGGACAGTTCCGGGATGAGGCTGTGGAAAAGGAGGTGGTTTGTGCTTGCTGATTATTGCTTGTTTTACTATAAAGGTGAGCTGAGGTTCAGGCCACCCAGGGCTCTTTGTGCCCGAGGGGGTGGTGAGAGGATACAAAAGTTGGTCTTCTCAAATCCAGTGTTTGGACCAGTGGCCCGAGCTAATTAATAACCTGTTAACCTGCCAAAGTGTTCACTTTTACATATGTGAATGGTTGGTGACTTCATTTTTATCAGTCCCAGCACCGGAAGTGCCATTTGTCGAGCTAAAAATAATAGAATCTGGTTTGCCTTCTATTAGGGTCTTAAGATCTGGAGTTTTTCCAACTTCTGCCCCACTTGGGGCATAGGCACACCTTTGATGCAATCTGGAGGGAAAAGAAGTATAGGTGAAGCATTGTATTTTGTAACCTATTATCTGGATTTATGCCCTGTTACTGGATGGGCAGCTGGTGAATAAAATTGGCCGTATGAATATTTGTGAAGCCCTAGTACATAGAGTTAAGGGCTGTGAAAAGGTGAGAGGAAAGTAAGGCTCAAAATATGGAGGAAGAGATAGCCTAATTATAAGACAAGACTAGGCTGTGACAGGTGCTTTGGAAGGCATCCAAAGTGCTTAAGCAGTGCAAGGGAAGCAAGAAGTTAATTCCATCGTAGATAACTTGGGCAGGCTCCTTAGAAGAGATAGGGTATGAGTTGAGCTTTTTAGGATGGGTAGAGCTTTGCCCATGTTTGGGGGAAGATGGGCATTCACGCAGAAGAAGCAGCTTGACTTAAGTTCTAGAAGCAGAGGAAGGTGGAATGATAGGCCTTCAAGGCTAGAGCGAGTCTTGCATGCAGCACACACTAGGGGATAAGGCTCAGGAGATGGCTAAGGGCCAAAATGCAAAAGGGCTGTGACTCCAGACAGAGGAAGTCAGGTTTCCTTCTGTATCCAGTGAACAGTCAGCAAGTACCTTGTGTGGGAGAGCAGAGGGACCAGCTTGTCATTAGGAAGTTACCTCTGGTAACAAAGATGGTTTGGGGGAGGAAGAGAATAGATGTAGAAAGTATGATATTTCCCACCGGCTCTAACTTTGCCCATGAGGAGTGTACCACCCAGAATCCCTTCCCCACCCTTCACAGAACTTTAAATAGCACCTTCCGAAGCCTTCTTCCCTTCCCCAGGCTGTGTGCCGCTCTGGGCTCTTTTCCCACAGTGCGTGGTATGCGCTGTATTTCAGGAGTTAGCAGGTGGGACTGAGCGTGTTTACCTGTGTGCCCCCATCCTCAGGGACAGGGCACTGTCTGACTCACCCATGTAGTCCCAGCACCAGCACAGTGGTCCCCAGAGCACCTGAATGGATCACCCATGATCGCAGTCATCCTGGGAGAGAGAAGAAGCACTGAACTAGGGTTGTGGGATGGGCCATCCTAAGGAGGGTGCCACAGGAGGTTATCCTGATGTGTTCTTCCATTCAAAGACAGCCGAGAAGAAGTGGTCCTTGGGAGCATCCCTCTGCCCAGCTACGTGATCTCACCGGTGGCCCCTGAGGATCGTATAAGTCGCAAGTATTCCTTTAAGGTACTGTCCCTCTCCTTTAGCGCAGCAGTGCCATCCTAGGAAATGTTGTTGTTGTTTAGTCACTGAATCGCGTCCAACTCGTTTGTTAGCCCATGGGCTGTAGCCTGCCAGGCTCCTCTGTCCATGGGACTTTCCAGGTAAGAATACTGGAGTGGGTTGCCATTTCTCTCCAGGGGATCTTCCTGACCTAGGGGTTGAACCTGCATCTCCTGCTTTGGTAGGTGGCTTCTTTACCATTGCGCCACCTGGAAAGCCCCTAAGATGCATTGTGTTCCCAGAAATGGCTTCACAGAAGCAGTTGTTTTTGTTGGGACTGGGAGGGGAAAGAAATTAAGAAGTTGAGTGTTTCAGACTCATGTTAATAAAATTATAAATTCTTTAAGCAAGAATAATATCCCATCACAGGTGCTTTCATTTGTGTCAGAGCTTTTGAGTCCCTCAGCCTTGCTTAAGTATTTAGACCTCTCTTTTCCTGTCACTGCTGTATTTCTGCGACAGGGTCTCCTGCTTTCTTAACCACTGTCGCTATCCCCAGTGTCTCCAGAGTTGCTGTGGGTTGAAGATCCTGGATCCTCCTTTGCTTCATTGCATGCTGTGGTATCGCCTTATTCCTGTAAAACCTTTTGTGACTGAGAACTACTGTTATCCGCATTACCTCATTTGATGCTTGTGGGGAGCCTGGGGGGTTAGTATGATTAGCTTCGTTTTATAGATTAGGAGAATGAGGACTGGGGAGCTGAAGAAGCTTACCACAGTCCCAGAGCTGGAAGACGATGGAGGCAGACCTCCGCCCTGGGCTCTGTGCCCTTTCACGTGCAGTGCAGGGAGGGAAGATGATTTTTCTCTCTTCCTCTCTGCTTTTCTCCCACATCTTACTCTGGTCATCTGCACACCCATTGCAGGAGGCAGGAGATGGTTTCAATGAATGGTGATTGTTATTTTAGTACTAGTGATCTATTAAATAGTTCAGAGCCTCTCCTGCTCATTGTTGGCTCTGAAAACATTTTGTTCCCTGGGTTTCAGACTAGTCTTTTGCAGCCGAACGCCTTCCTTAGAAAACCTTCCTTTCTAGGATTGAGCATTGCTACTGAGCAAACAATTGGGATGACGCTGTTATATATGATTTGGGGCGGGGGGGGCAGCATTTGGAATATCTTCAAAGTAACAGATTATAATAACTATATATATTTTATCTTAACACTTCATTGGGAGGTGTGAAAAATAGATTTGAGGAAAACATCTTTTATGTGCTGTCACATTCTGTCCTTTTTAAAAGAAATAAGACTTCACCAAGTGTGTTCCCTAAATATTTTGTCTGGGAGACAGAAGGCATGCCCATTTTTGGGGCTGATTGGGGTCTTCAGGGTCTGAGAGGAAAGAAAAGCCACTACCAGCAGCACTGGTGATGTTCAGCTGGTTCTCCAGAGAAGACTGGTTTCCGGAGTGTGGAAGAGGTCCCTTCTCTTTGGGTTGCAGTGTCATTCTTTCAGGGTGGGCCTGGGGCAGCTCAGAGTCCACGTTCGTGGGCTACCGAGGAGTGTGCAGTGTTTTATGTCCTGGGCCTATGCTTGCCTCTGATGTCATTTCTCAGTTTCCAGAACTGCAGTTCTCTGACTGTTGCTAGGACACCCTGCCTGAGATTGTTCAGAGCATCTGCAGTGGCAGATAGGCAGACCCTAGAGGGTTATGTGTTCCTCTCTCATTTGTCTTCTCTAACTGCACTCCTAGCCTGGCAGCCCCAGGCATTGAGCTGGATGCGCCCTGCGGCTCCGCTGGGTCTGCGGGATGAGCAGCAGGGCTCTCTGCACCGCTGGGTCTGCGGGACGAGCCAGCAAGGCTATCCGCACCGCTGGGTCTGCGGTACGAGCCAGCAGGACTCTCCGTGGCCTTTAGGTGCCATTGCTCCCCCACCTCCCCCTCCCCGCCACCAGCAGGCCTCGTGCCCTGCTGGCTCATCTGGGGCATCTCCCCGCAGAGTGCCTACTGGAGGCACAGCCTCCCTTGGCCTGCTGGTCACCTCTGAGCAAGCTTGGCCCCTCAGATCCAGGGTCTGGGGCAAAAACCATCCCCACGCAGCCAGTGGGGGAAAGCGTCTTTACTGCTTCCCTTTGAGCTGTTCTCCTTCCCTCAAGACTAAGGCCTGAGGCCCACAGACCCGTAAGTGTCAGTAGGTAAATAACATCTTTCTTTTTTAAACTTCTTCACGGGTAAATCATGTCTTTCCTATTTTAATGCATAACATCTCCTTTGACTGAGAAAGCAGACAACAGTCGGTATTGACGGCACCCATGCCTTTGATCACCAATAGAAACCAGAGATGTTTTCATATCACCTTATAGTTGTTGCAGATATCTCGAAATACTGTTTATGCTCTTCACCACTTCGAAATTACAATAATTATTACATGTGCTACTAGACTTGTTATGTGATATATTATTAAGGAAGCACCTGTATCACTATATTGCAACATTTAAAAATATTTTGGTAACTATATTTTAATATAGTGTATTTCCTTTATCTTATTTGTGCACTAAAACACCTTCTAGGAAGAGTTCATAGAATTCACCAAGTCATCAAAAAGATGCCAGAAAAAAGGTTAAGATTCTCTGCTTTAGATTCTGGCTGAAGGCCAGCCAAAAGTCATGGTGTTTTACTTATGTATACTCAGCAAACTTCTATTGTGCTCTGTTGTTCTACTTGGCAGGATATAGATGCTAGGGATACAGCAGTGAAAAGACACAGTCCTTGCCTTTGTCTGCACGAGCCTAGGGATTAACAGGATAAGAAAAGAACAGGAAGGAGCTGCTCTCTTTTCCCCTTTCAATGTTGTGCTTTCTCTATCTCTGAGATCCATCTCTCCCCTACCACTGTCACTATTCTGTCTGGCCTGCCATCACCCCCCACCCCGTGGTAACTAACTTACTAGGCACTGGAATGATGCCTGGCACGTAGTGAGCACTCAGTGAGTGTTGGCCATCATTGCTTCAGCCCTCGAGCTCCTCTGCAGCCTTCAGCCCGTCCTCCACACTGTTCCTCAGTTACACGTCTGTTCAAGAATGCTCCCACCATATACCCTTCTGTGGCTGCCCATTGCCTTCAGGATAGAGCCCAGTTTTGGTTTAGAAGGTCTGGCTTATCTCTCCAGCCACGTTTTAGCACACCTTCTTCATATGCCTTTCTTCCATTTCTTGCCCATAGGCCTTTGCTTGAGCTTCAGTCACAACCTCGAATGCCCTTTCTGAACTCTTACTTGTCTTTTAGGCATCTGTTCAGGGCCTACCTTCTCCAGGAAGCCTCCCCTAAGTCCTCTGGGCGGGTTTGGTACTTCTATTTGAACATCCACAGCTCTGGCATCACTGCCCCATAAATGGTTGATTACCCATCCAGAGCTTTCTCCAGGGAAACTAGCCATCAGCTAGTTTTGCCAGGGTAGACGGGGCTGGTCGTGTTCTTTAAACAGATCACATGGAGCTGTCATTTGTGTAGGAGTTGTGGTCAGTGACACTCCTTATCCTTCCCAAGTTAAGGTTGGTTCAGCTTGTGTCTCATGTTTAGTCCTCTGTAAGTCAGTGATAGTTCAATGAATCCCACTAACTTACTCAAGTGGATACCTGCCCCAGAACCCCCTGTGGCTGGGCAGAAAGGCTGGGAAGCGGGTGTCAAAGATCTTATGGGTCATTGTCCAAGGGAGCTTTTCTAAGAATTTCTGCCAGTTCACGGTAAGACAGGCATAAGCCCCTTCTAGTTCTCTTCTTATTGCCACATCTCCACCTTGCTGAAAAGGAGGGATACTTCCTAGAACAGTGAGTGAGTCCTTATCATGCAAGAAAGGAAATAAGATTTGCTCTGGCCACTGTAGGAACCCTTAGCTGCAAGCCAGGTTTGCCTGGACTCCCTTGGCACTGGGCTGGATGGATTCAGATCTGTGAGTGTCACAAGCAGACTTGTATTTAATATCATTTTTGGACATGGTTGTTAGTGTGAGAGGAGAAGTGAATGCTTATAGTTCATGTCTGAGGTTTCATCCATGACCACTGGTGATCTCAGAAACATGTCATTTTCTAGACATGTTTCCACTTCTCTCATTTTGCTTTCTCTGACTGATCCTTGCATGGTATCTGCCTGTCATTGTAGATCTGGGTTATTAGATCAGCGAGCTATATCAGACTCATTTCTGGATAGACCCTGGGAGACATGTCTGGAATGTCTGGATAGACATTCCTAGGTGAGTGTCTAGAATCCTGGCTCCAGCTTTTCAGTCAATCAAAAAAATATTTATTGGGCACCTACTGTGTGCCAGGCACTGTTCCTGGGGATACAGTAGTGAACAAAATAGACAGAATCCCTGCTCTCATCAAGTTTATATTCTGCAAGGAAGAGAGAGATGATAAACAAGAGTGTAATAAGTGCTGTGAGAATCTGTGACTAGGCTTGGAAATCCAGGAAAGTCACTTCTCAGAGCTTTACTTGCCATATCTATAAAAGGGATTCTGAATGTTCCTACATTTCAAGGCTATTGGGATTAAAATGAGATAAAGGCACGGAGGTACCCAGAAGATATATAGAAGGCGCTCCGTAAATCTTTCTCTTTCCGCATCATCTTGGTCTGTGGATTTGGTGAGCTTTTTCCTTGCAAATTTAAAAGACCCTGCTTATCAGAGCCCAAAGGGGAAAACTAGTGTTACCTCTTCATGGTCCATCCCAGTTGCTTTTCAGGGGTCGTTCCTGGTACCTATAGAACATATGAGAGCACCTGGAGGCTTCCTGACACATAGTAGGTATGCCAGGGTCCTCAGTCAGGTGTTAGACTGCTTGGTCACACTTTGTAGCACCTCTTTGGAGAGCCAGAAGAGCAGCTTCCTTGATGGGCACATATCACATTTCATGCCAAGCAGGGAAGCGCAGTGAATATCTGCACCAAGCTATCTGCTATTGAGCAGCTGTTTTGAATCAATTCCAGTCATCAGGTGCTTCAGAAGAACTGAGACAGGGATTCCCAAGAGTCTGCTTCTTTGGAATGAGGTGTTTTGTTGTTGTTGTTTTTTTTTAATTTTAAAAATCTTTCTCACATAAGCCTTGAATTGACTGTGTACCCTTCCATAAGTGGGAGTAAGATAAGCAGGAAACAGGTACAGCTGCAGGGCTTTCGCTGTGGGGAGCAGACACAGCTGTTGCTGGGCCTGTCTATGTCAAGGAACGGGAACCCAGCCTTTTTTTTCCATCTGTGGAAATCAGCTGGGTGGTGCGTGGGCTTTCAGTCTGGAAGTGGGGAGAACTGGCCTGGGGCATCTCTTGGTTTTTGCTCCTGGAAATGAAACGCACACTAACCTCTCTGACCTGGGTCTCCATCTTCTGTCTCCAGGCTGTGCACACCGGGATGCGGGCTCTCATCTATAATAGCTCTCAGGCCGAGCAGTCTGGCATGAGGACCTACTACTTCAGCGCCGACACCCAGGAGGACATGAATGCTTGGGTCCGGGCCATGAACCAGGCTGCGCAGGTGCTGTCTCGATCGTCACTGAAGAGGTCAGTCCCCGTGGAGGGTCCCTGCCAGAGCGCTGCCTGTGTGGGAGGGGGACCCAGATTCCACCGTCCACTCGCTCCTGTTAAGTATTGCCCTCTCTTGGAATTTTAAATGGTGACTTCTTCCTGGAAGAGAATGCTTACAAAGCCAACACATACTGCCAGCAGAGCTGAGAGGTCCCCTGGGAATTATTGAGGCCACTGGCCTCATTAAGCAGAGAAATGGGAAGGACTGGAAGGGTGAAATGACCGAAAAGGCTGGGATGCCCAGCCTTGGAACCTGGTCGTGTGTTTCTCAGTCTTTCTCCTCTTGTGTGCGGCTGAAAGGACAACCTTGGGGCAACGTCTGCGGAGGAGGGAGAGGACAAGCAGGAAAGATCTTGAAACTGGAAATGCATCACCGACGGCCCACCACCTTGCTGTTGGGAGCTCATGTGGGCACTGTCTTTCAGCTGCCTCTTCTCTCAAGTGGGCCAACCAGGGTACCATCAGGGATCTGGAGGCTCCTGAGTCTGTTGACTGTGGGTGATTCCCTGAGAGCACACGGACAAGGAACATGAGTGGTCAGTTGCTTGGAGAAGGTTGGGTAGCCCTGGAAAAGTCAGGGTGCCTTTAGCCAGTCCTCACCTGACATGAACCCCCTTCTTCACTGGACATCTTGCTCTGTTTGGAGGCTTCTTTGACAAAGGTCTCTTAGGCCTTGTAAGAGTAGTGTCCTCCAGCAACCTGAAGACCGGATTCTCAGTGATTGCAAATGAGTGGTTTTATTTTGTCCACCTTTTCCAACTCAATTTTTTGCGATTTGGGGTATTAGTGGTACTCCCTAGCTTCATATTCTCTTTCCTGAGACTAACAGGTCTTTGATATAATTAGTAGCCTCCCTCAAGAGGCAAGGTAGAAGTCAGGTTCTGCCCTTGGAATTTCCGTAGCGCCTAAGTTGAGTGTTTGTTGTGCCGGGTTTTTTCTGTCTACTTTTCAGTATCCTAGGCTTCAAGGGGCTATCGTCTTTGAATCTTCTGCACATCTGACACATAGTAAGCTCTCAAATATCTATTGAGTGAGTAAGTGAGAAACTGAAAGAATGAATGAATATGTTGGAAGGACAAGAACAAAGACTGTCCTGGCAGTTATCCCATGGGCCCTGCATCAGCGGCTCTTGCCTATAGGCATTCAGTCAGGTTTGCCTCTCTTCCTAGCAGAGTCATCCAGCCTGAATTTTTCTGTTGTGTGCATGATAATGAATCGAAAGTCTGTGCCATTAGCCTGCAGGCAGTCTGCTCAGTGACAGTGGCACTTCCACCTTCACCGCAGGAGAAGGCAATGGGCAGGTTCGACTCGACTTACTCCTAGTGCACAGTCTGGTCCCGGAAGCTCACTGTTCCCTTGTCTTTGTTGTTCATCAAAAACTATTTATTTGGGTTGTGCTGAGTCTTAGTTGCGGTGCGTGGAATCTTTAGTTGCTGCATGTGAATCCCTAGTTGCATCAAACCTGGGTCGCCTGCATTGGGAATGTGGAGTTTCAGCCACTGGACCACCAGGGAAGTCTTCCTCCATGCGACACATGCGCAATAAGAAAAATATCCTTAGTCACCTTCCCAGTGTTACCTCTGTTACCAGGTTACCAGGGATCTCTTTAAACTATTTTCTGTTCATTTATGTGCATATATGCTCTTGTAGAAATATAGAGGGTTTTTTTGTGCTTTTTTAATACCATGAATAATATTGACTTGAAAGTCGTTCTGTATGAGTGTATATGGGCTGACTTTATTTTTGACTGTTGTATGGTATTTCATAATGTTAATGTACCATAGTGTAGTTAAGCATGTGCCCCACGTTGGATAGTTCATTTTGTGCTCCCTTTTTCAGCACAGTTGTGTAATGAAAAGCTTTGTACAAGCCTCTGCACGTGTGAGGCTTTCAGATTGTTGGGTCAATATACAGTGCTCTTAAATTGTAACCAATACGGCCAAACTGTCCTTTAAAGTAAGTTGTATTAATATGTTCCACTAGTGAGAGTGCTCATTTCTCCACATCTTTGCAAACCGTTGATATTATCAGTCTTTTGCTTTTGCTGAGCTGCTGTGTAGGTAAGTGGTATCTGTTTATTTTAATGTGTGTTTTCATGGTGGTGGGGATCTTTTATATTTATTGGTCACTTGTATTCCTCTGCAGTGAATTGCTGGTACCTATTCTCTGCATTTCCTAGTGAGTTCCTTGCTTTTCTTCGATGCTTCCTTTCCTCCACGTGTTAAAATCGGCCCAGTTGGGACTGCAGCTTGGCCTCTTGCAGGGGTTGGTTGTAGGCTCTCAGTTGTGTTATTTAAGAGAATCTGCTTTCCCCCTCTTTTCAAAGTCAGGATACTGTTTGTCAGTCTGTAACATTCTGGCATTTTCTGTGTTCTCTTGGATTCCTCAGAGATGGTCTGAGAGGTTTCTAGAGCCCATCTTTGAGTTCCCTTCGGGCCCTGGGGTTCTGACAGCTGGACTTTTCCCATCTTCCTTGCCATCTTGGTCTTTCGATCTCTCTGAACCAAGGTTGTTCTCTTATTCATGGTGAGGTCACTCACCTTGATGAAGATATGGAAATAAATTCAGAAGTTGAAGAATTCAACTTTATTTGTGGTGTGGTCATCTTCCCACGCACAGATATCTCTTATTATTTTTTTTTTTAAGTTCTCCCCTCCTTTATTTTAATTCTTAGAAAATAGAAAGTTTTGTTTTATTTTGCTCTGCTTTAAGTAAACAAATCTCCGTTCTTTCTAGACTTTACCGTTTGCGGTCATTCGCGTGGGCCCATTCCACTGGGTTTGTGCTTGATGCATTTCTCATAATGGGAGCTCTGAATGCTCCCTGTGCTGTTACACTGGTTTGTTTCCACCAGCAATGTCAGACAGGTTCATTCTTGTGGCCCAGCTTTGCCCAGTTGTCTTGTGCCTGACTTGGGCACTTGGGCACTCAAAGATAACTTGAGAATGAGATCAGGCTTAACAGGAAAATGTGCTGTGATTGATAAGTGATGTCTGCCTGAACTGTTTAGGATGAATTTGCTAGCTAAGGTTAGGGTTTTTTGTTTTTTGTTTTTCTTTTTTTTTACTTTTTCCTACAAGAGGATTTTGTAATTAACTCTCAGATTTTGCTTTCAGAGAGGCTCCTTCCCTTCTCCACTGGGCTGCCTTACAGATCTCAGGCCACTTTATTATCTCTGGCTTTTTTCTGAACTTTTAAAATGTGTTCTTGCTATGCTCATAATAAACTCTTGAAATCCCATGGTCATCTTTGCCCAAGGTTTCTTCCCTGTTTAAAGAAACATAAACAAAACTTGTTCTACCTTCTGACTCAGTAAAACCAGAGTAGCATTTCCTCTTAATTTTCTGAGAGATGAAACTATCAGCCAAGGGAATTCAGACTTATTAAATGTTCTATTTTTCTGAATAAGATGTTCAAACATTTAGTTAGTGAGACGTATTCATCATGTAAGACTACATCTTGCCTCTCCTCCACGTTGGTGATCTGCTCTGGAAACCTCCAGCTCTGTTCCGTGGGCGGTCCCAACAGTAGCTTTTCCTTCTTTCCCTCCTTGATTCTCACCCAAATGGTTCTATTCTTATTCACATAGGCAGATTCTTTCTTTATGAATGTGGTACGGTAGGGCTTCTTATTACAGGTAACAAAATGCAAATTTATCTTAAAAGGGGAGGAGTTTATTGATCCACGGCACTGAAAAGTTCAGGATAACTACAGCTTTAGAAAACAGCTGTGGTCAAGGCTCAGACAGTATCATTGCACATCATCTCTCTCCCCACTGGGCTTCATTCCTGAACTCCATGTAGAAGTCCCTGGCAGATCTGGGGTCTGGTGGCTAGATGGCTGCAGTAGCCCCAGACTTAGGTCATTTGAGTTAAGTCCAGTAGGAAAGAACCGGAGTTTTACCCAAAAGCTCTGAGATCTCTTCTGATCAGACCGGCTTAGGTCACAGTGATTCCCCAAGTCACCTACCATGGCCCGGGAGTGCACGTGCTGACTGACACAGGCCTGAGATACATGCTTCACTTCTAGAACCTGACTGTAGGGACTGAGAGTGAGGTAGGGGTGCATTCCTAAGCGACGTTAGGGCTGTGGACAAAGGAAGGGGAAATGACTTGATGGGATGTGATAAATGATGTGCAAGCAACCAGTATCCAAGCCACTTCCTACTATATCGATTTCTTTTGCCTTAGGTACTGTCTCCTCCTAGGGTTTAGTCTCTGCAGTCGGACAGGCCAGAGTTTAAACGCAGCTCTGCTGCTACTTTCTAGCTGTGTCGCTTGTGCAATTTAGGTATGCTTTTTAAACAGATTTTTCTAGCTCATCAAATTTTTGTAAAAATGAAATGAATGTGTAAAGTGCTTACTTCGCATGTTGCCTAAGACATAGCTGATACTCCATATCCAATATGCTAGCTCCCATAGGTTTTAACAGCATCATTCTTTTTTTGCACCCATCCAGTTTCATTGTTAATCCTCTGAATTACACGACGATGAATCTCCTGTGGGCACATCATACTCTCCTCCTCTCCAGGATGTGCCCATCCCTTAGCAGTGTGAGCTGTGGTTCAGCAACGCAGGCTTCCTGCAGGACCGTCCCTCAGCCTGCCCCTCACTGTCCCCTCCTCCAGCCTCTTCCTACATTGTTCCTCTAACCCCAGAGGGAGCTGAGCACCCTTGCTGTGCTTCCTTCCGTTGTCCTCTTGTTCCCTACAGGCTTCAGGGTCTCTTGATGGACAAGCATTCTTGAGCCCCCACCCCTTCTCCATCAGGGACGCTGAGCACTATGGCCAGAGCCCACCCTCTCCCTCCTTCTGTCCATGATTTCTTCTCCCTTATTTCCATGTTCTTCCACTTGCCAGATTTTGGATTCTTTTTTTTTATTCTCTACAGCCTCCTTAAAATCTGTCTTCCAAGTTCCTCTGTTGAACTGCCTTATTTCCCCCTCTTATCTAAGGATGTCTTGTCCTCTCCAAGAAGCTAAAGTACTAAGCAAGGAGGGCAGCTTATTGTTACAGTTCACAGAACTGACAAGCAGCTCAGATAGGAGGGCCTATCGGAAGGCAGCTGACCTCTTTGTTTTCAGCTTCCCAACCTCTCTGGTCTCTACAAAGCTATGTGGTCTCAGTGTTACTATAGACCTATCATGGAACTGAGAGAGCTTATAGTCCAGTCACTGTTAGAATAAAATCCAATCTCTTTAGTATGGCTTTTGATCCCTGGCTGGGTCTGTTCCCTGTAAGTCCTCTAGGCCTTGCCCATCTGCTCCCCTGGCCCTCACCCTTACTAGGACCACTCAGCACATCCTTCAGGGCCTAGCTTACTTGTATTTCTTTCTTCTTTGACTCTCAGTATGTTAGATGCTTCTGCTTATAGCACTGTGTCGTTCCTCATGCAGAGAACTTTCATGCTAAAGTTATGTTGGCCTGCTTTCTCTTTGTCACCCCCGCTAGACTGTAAGTTCCTTAGAAGTGAGAATGGTGCCTGGCACATAGTCAGTTAAAGGACGGTGCATGGATGTTTGGCTGGCTGGACTGGTGAGTGGTTAGGTCGATGAATGAAACTTCTCCCTGAGAGATGTTCAAATAGGGATTTGGGGTGTCTGAGAGCAGGCTGAGCACTGTTGTGGGACTGGTTGTGGGGATTCAGTCTGCTCAAAGTGGCCCACACGTTTCTGGCTCTCTCCACTCTATTCAGAGAATGGAATCTTTGGCCTTTCAGACCCTGACCACTTTGGTTAAAGTGTGACAGAACAATGCCTGAGGTTGGACAAGCTCCTTGGACCCTTGACAGAAGTAACTTATAGACATGCTTTCAACCCCAGTACAGGGCTAAGGAGTTGGATCAGATGGAATTTGAGTCCTGCTTATTTCACTGGTTGAGCTTCCCTGGTGGCTCAGACAGTAAAGAATCCACCTGCAATGTGCGAGACCGGGTTCAATCTTTGGGTTGGGGAGATCCCCTGGAGAAGGGAACGGCTATCCATTCCAGTATTCTTGCCTGGAGAATTCCATGGACAGAGGAACCTGGCAGGCTACAGTCCATGGGGTCACAAAGAGTCAGACACAACTGAGCAACTTTCATGTCACTGGTTGCATGATCAGGGCAAGTTGCTTTACCACTCTGAGCTTCGTGTTCATTACCTATAATAAAAGAATAATATTTCTAGCTTGGTGTGATGATAAGAAATAATATTTAAAGTCCTTTAGCTCAGGGTTTTACAATTAGTAAGTGCTCCCCATAATCCCTATCCTTCAGTAGAGACAATATATTTTCAGTAAGCTGGTGCTCATGTGAGTGCCCTCAGCCTCTCTGGGCTTGACAGTCCTGACCTTGCAAGATTGCTCTAGGGGTTAGAGATGGTCTATGCTGGGTTCCTGGCACACAGTAGGACCCAGCATAAAACAGCCAAACATTGGCCACAAAAAATGAGTGACCCAGACTGGAACTGCCATAGACAGACTGAAAGTGAGTGAGCTCGGTGCGTGCCAGAACTCCAGACTGGCTCAGGTCGGGCTGTGGTAATTGAGCGTTACTCACCCAGGTAGAGGAAGAGGAAAGGATTCTCCAGGCAGGAGTGAACAAAGTGAGGAGAGCTGGCGGCCATTGTACATCTTTCCTTTCTCCTTTGTCTGGTTTGTCGGGTCCTTAAAACTTCACGAGGGACTTTGCCAGTCGCCACTGCTGAGAGGAGTGACGGCCTGAGCTTGGCAGTGTGGTGTTTCATTTGTCCTTCAGCCTCACTCTTCCCTGGGGGAGGACAGACCCACCTATTGTTTATTTACGGCAGAGCCTGAAAGGTAGCCAGCTATCTTCTCCCATCCCAGGGGAACTGCCCTAGTTAAGTCTGGGAAAAGAAGAAACCAACTTCTGTCTCCATTTTTCTCCAGACGTTTCTGTCATCAAATTTAGGAACTAATTCAAGTGAGCCAGCCTGCCTGTGGGCTTCCTAGAGACTCTGGACCCATTTGCTTCAGCCTTTTATACAAGGCTGTGGACTGCACAGGGTGGGTTTCAGCTTTTGAGCCCACTGTCCTCCTGAGCTTTGGGGTCAGTGCTCAGGACTTGGCATCTGTCGACACTGGCTGAGCTGGTTTTCCAGGACAGAATTTTTTTTTTCCCCAAACTTTAAACTTTTTTATTTTGTATTGGGTAGAGCTGATTAACATTGTTGTGATAATTTCAGGTGAACAGTGCAGGGACTCAGCCATACATATACACGAATCCATTCTCCCCAAACTCCCTCCCATCCAGGCTGCCACATAACACTGAGCAGAGTTCCCTGTGCTATTCAGTAGCTGGACAGGAACATCTGCCACCTGATGTTGAGACAAACACTCCAAGGATGTCAGTGGCCTGACCCTTGTTCCTGGGCTGTTAGTTTGGTCATTTAGGTATGGTGAGCAGGGAGGGATCCTCCAGTGGGACTGTGACAGATGGGCTGTGTCTGCCAACAGGACTGAAGTCCAGCTAAGTCCCTACAAGCTGTGTGTGGTTCCTTTTCTCGCTCAGGTCTTCACATGAGATTTCCGGTGTGTGTGAAGTATCTGTGTAACATTAAGAAAGAAGTAAATATTATTCCTTATTTCCTGGTGAAATAAAGGGTTTGGAAGCAGAATAAAATAATAGTGTCAACTGCTTGGTATGATCTGTTAACTTCTGAGTTCTTGTGAAGGACAGGAATAAGATAGAAGTATCCTCAGCCTGAGATTTGTGCTCTTCCCACTTGCAGGGGAAAGCAAGGATTTTCTCTAAGCAGACATAAAATGTTGCTGTCACGTGCTGAAAATGGCCGGGGCAGGGCTCAGCCCCTTGTATCAGGGATTATGTTTGGTTGCCTGTGATAGAACAACTCAACTTAGAGCCATGTAATCAAATTGGGTTTTAGTTTTCTCACTAACAGGAATGCACAGTTAGTTAGTTCTGACTCATATAGTAGCTCCATGATGCTGTCAGGGACCTGGGCTCTTTCTCACTTTCTACCCAGGTTTTGATAGGTGGCTTTCATCTGCATTTTTGTCACCTTGCATTCCAGTCTAAGTTCTAGGCGGGAATAAGGGAAAGGTTAGTCAAGCCAGGTAAGTGTTCTTTCTTTTAAAGGCTTTCCTGGGAGACCCATCCAACAATTTCTGCATACATCTTATTGGCCAGATTTATGTTATATGATCATCCCCAGCTCCAAGGGAGGTTAGGAAATGTGAGTTTTTTGTTGGGTACATTGCTGCTTTGAAAAAATGGGGGCAAGGAAGGAAAAGATGTTGGAAGCTAGTACATTTATATTTGATGATGGCTTCCCTGGTGGCTCAGACAGTAAAGAATCTGCCTGCAAAGTGGGAGATCTGAGTTCGATCCCTGGGTCAGGAAGATCCCCTGGAGAAGAAATGGCATCCCACTCCAGTATTCCCGCCTGGAGAATGCCGTTCCATGGATGGAGGAGCCTGGCAGGATGCATTCCATGGGGTCACAGAGAGTCAGACATGACTGAGCAACTAACACACGCACTTTAGGTGCCAGACCCAGCGCGGTGCTCTTTCTGTGCATCGTCTCCTTTATTCCTTGTAAGAACCCAAAGAGGTAGGGGTTGTTGTCCCCATTTTGCAGATGAGGAACCTGAGACCAGAGAGGTCAGGGAGTTGCCCAAGGTCACTCAGCTGCTATGGGCTGGAGCCAGCTGTTGAATCCAGGTCTGCCTGGAACTAATCCTACGCAGTCTGGGTTAGTCATGCTTGGAAAGTGACACATGTGGCCACAGTGATCACCAAATGTCAGGAATTCCTTGTGTTTTTAAATAGCCAGCGACACCAGGTACTCGCATCAGCAGTAATGACCTGCACAGGAAGGGCTGTTGTCGTCTTAGCTGAACATCAATGCCGTGCATGGCCCCTTCTCTGAATGACACGGCCACTGACAGCCGAGGGATACGTCCTTCTTTCCCCACCACTGTGCTAAATTGAGCACTGCAGATGTATTGTGTGACAGGTCTCCTGATTTGAGAGGTCATGTGTTACATTGCAGGGAATTCAAAGAGACAGGGAGAAGACCAAAAAACACTTTTGCCTTAAATCCTGTAACTTAGTAAGTTAAATGTTTAAGTCAGGTAAGGTGGGGGAGTCGGGAACATTCCCTTCACTTTTTTTACCTGTAGCCATAGACTGACTATTTTGGACACAAAGGCACATATCTTATCTTGGGTAAGGCCCAACAGCTGTGGAAACAGGAGCTGTTGTTCATAACCCCAAGTCTTAGGGCCGGGTGGCAAGCAGACTCCCATTCTTTTAGGCACCCTATTAGGGTTTGTTTTGCAGTAAATGCTGGTGTCAATCTGAGAAAAAAGTTTATCTGAGAAAAAAGTTTTATCTTTCTCAGTTAACTTTATTTTTAGGACATATTAGCATGTGTTGGGATGTATACAATCATATATATACACAGACAGTAAGGATTAAGATTTATAGTTATAAGTTAACTCCAAGGTTAGAAAAGACTGGCAAACTCCATGATTTGGGATCGCTCAAGAGAACAGCATTAAATGTGGTTACTATGATTAAATCAGGCTTTAGGGTTGTCTGGCTCTGGTAGCAGAGGCTATTTTCTATACTATATCCCTAAGTGCTCGCCTCAGTGGGAATGTATAGGTTCTCAGTAAAGACATGGAGGTTGAAAGAAAAATCCTCATTACAGTTGGTTGGGCTAAGATATTGTATCCATAACCCCTGGGTTCTGAAGTTGAAGAAATCCTCTCCTTTTTAATTTAAAATTTATTTTATTGAAATAGTTGATTTACAATGAGTTAATTTCTGCTGTATAGGAAAGTTATTCAGTTTTATATATGTATACACACACACATATATATACATGCATATATACACACACATATATATACATATTCTTTTTCATAATCTTTTCAATTATGGTTTATCAGAGGTTTCTGTATATAATTCCCTATGCTATTCAGTAGGACCTCATTGTTTATCCATTCTATATGTAATAGTGTAATAGTTTGCATCTGCTAATCCCAAACTCCCAATCCATCACACCCTTCCCTCCTGCCACTCCCCACCCCCACAACCGTAAATCTGTTCTGTGTCTGTGGGTCTGTTTCATAGACAGATTCATTTGTGTCATATTTTAGATTCCACATGTAAGTGATATCATGTGGTGTTCGTCTTTCTCTTTTTGAATTACTTCACTTGTATGATTATCTCTAGGTCCATCCATGTTATTGCAAATGGCATTATTTCATTCTTTTTAATGGCTGAGTAATATTGCATTGTGTATGTGTACCACATCTTTATGCATTCGTCTGTCAGTTGAAGAAACCCTCTTTTCCCTTCAATCAGTGTCTTCCATTTCAGTGCATATTTGTTTCACTGCATATTTGTTTGCAGTGTTTCACTTTCACAGTGAAAGCATATTTCTTTCACTTTTATGACAAGGTGTGAAAAGAAAGAGAAAGTTAAAATTTATAAAGTGTACTTTGTAGAACAGAGTTGTCCCTTTAAAAACTTCCAGTAAGAATTACTTTTTCTGAAAATTCCCTGGCTGTCCAAAGGATAGGACTCCATGCTTTACTGCTCAAGGCTCGGGTTCAATCCCTGGTCAGGGAACTAAGATCCCACAAAGCCACATGGCACAGCCAAAAAAGAAAAAAATTACTTTTTCTTAAAAGTGTGGGCCCTTGAATATTTCACGTGTTTCTTCTACTAGAGGTTATAGACCCACCATACTTTAGGAATGGAAAGGTTCTTAAAAGTCACCATCTAAATATGTCAATATAAAATGATGTAATAGGACTCCTTCTACTGTGAGTAACAGAGCCCAAACTCAGACTAGCTTAAGTGAGAAACAATTTATTAATGTACAACCAAAAAGTCCAAGGATATATCTGGTTTGCTGCTGCTGCTGCTAAGTCGCTTCAGTCATGTCCGACTCTGTGCGACCCCATAGACGGCAGCCCACCAGGCTCTGCCGTCCCTGGGATTCTCCAGGCAAGAACACTGGAGTGGGTTGCCATTTCCTTCTCCAATGCATGAAAGTGAAAAGTGAAAGGGAAGTTGCTCAGTCGTGTCTGACTCTTAGCGACCCCATGGACTGCAGCCTACCAGGCTCCTCCGTCCATGGGATTTTCCAGGCAAGAGTACTGGAGTGGGGTGCCATTGCCTTCTCCGATATCTGGTTTAGGTATGGCTAAATCTAGGAGTTCAGGACAAGTCTTTAAGATTCTATTTCTCTCCATCTGCTTTCATTCTCAGATGTGTGTGTGCCTAAGTCGCTTCGGTTGTGTCTGACTCTGCTTCCCTGTGGACTGTAGCCTTCCAGGCTCCTCTGTTTGTGGGATTCTCCAGGCAAGAATACTGGAGTGGCTTGCCACGTGCTCTTCCACCAGGATCTTCCTGACCCAGGGATCGAACTCATGTCTCTTATATCTCCTGCATTCGCAGGCACCCTTTACCACTAGCACCACCTGGGAAGCCTCATTCTCAGATAGCTGTTTCCTATGTAGTTGCAGCAGCTCAAGACCAGCTCCAACCAAAGTCCCAGAACTAGCTCTGAATGGCCTGGATTGGGTGACCTGTCAGCCTGTGAGCCAGTCACTGAGACTTGGAGCCTCAGGTTGAAAGGGACCGGTAGAGTCAGCAGGACCTAAACTACAGGTACTGAGAGTGGGATAGGATGATCCCCAAGTGAAATTCAAACTGTGTTAGCAGAAGGGGTGGGAGATGGGGAAAGATGTCTCCTAGTGATGGATAGAGGAAGTCCAAAGAAGCTTTTTTTTCCCCCCAAAAGCTTTGGGCTTTCATGGAAAAGTAATGAGTACATGGGCTTCCCAAGTGGTGCAGTGTTAAAGAATCTGCCTACCAATTGCAGGAGATGTGGGTTCAATCTTTGGGTTGGGAAGATCATCTGGGGTGGAAATAGCAACCCACTCCAGTATTCTTGCCTAGAAAATTCCATGGACAGAGGAGCCTGGTGGTCTACAGTCCATGGGGTCACAGAACATCAAACATGACTGAGCACACACAGCACACAGGAGTAGTGCACAGACATGAGATATGAGATTGCTTTTCTCAGCTTCCATACCTGTGTTAAGGCTGACAGGCCAGCACACATGAAGAAGTAGACCTGTGTTAGGGGTGGTATTTTCACTTTACATTGACATTTTCACCAGCTCCCTGACTGGATGGATTCTGCCTTGAATCTGTGCTGATTATTGGTAGTTGAAGTTCTGAGGTTGTTGCAAGGACACCTGAGGTCTGGCCATTGAGATGTAAATGCAGCAGCACCTCTGATGTTCATTCTTCTGTTGAACCCTCAGCCTTGGCCATTTCAAGAAATGATGGACGTCAAGGCCAGGACCTTTTTACCAAGGAGTATAAGTCAACTGGCTGCCTGTCCAAGGGTCCATGGTAATTTTTCTGGTCCTTTTGAGCTAGGCTGGAGTGTGTTCCCCTGCCTCCTCAGTCTAAATTCTGCTAAGCATATGGAGCTGCTGCTGTGTCCCCAGTACCAAGTAATGAGGATGCAGATACAACTTGGACTCAAGGAGTAGGGAGAGAGGCAGCTTCCAGTGGGAGATGGGCCATGAAAGAGGCTCTCTTCTCTATGCCCTGGAAGCTCTTTAGCCTCAGCGCACATCCTCACCTGTCACCGCTACCCCCTTCTCTATAGTTTCCAGGTCTGCATGTGTGTCAGATCATAGACAAACAGATGGAGAGGCTGTAGAGAGTGGTGGCCCCAGTCCTTGGACTCTGCATTCTGTCTGGAATTAAGCCCTGGTGCCTCTTTTTCCCAGCAGGATGGTCTTGGGCAAATCATTTATCTTTTCTGTGCCTCAGTTTCCTTATCTCTGAAATCTGACTAATGATGCTTCAGAAAATTGTTATGTCCATGTTCTTACATTCCTGTTTGAGCAGTTCCTTGACAAGATAGCTAAGTGGTCATATCGAGAGATTGCCGTGCTGACTCTTCACTCAACATCTTGGATGACTGTTAATTATGCTGCTCATTGTATTTTGGGCTATGCTAGATGCCAGCGGGGGAGACCCTGGACTCAGGAACTTTCTATCCAAGCTAACCTGCCCCAGACAGACAGGCCATTTATTTGTTCAGTAGTTTATAGAGCTGCTATTCTGTACCATCATTATGTGGAAGTTCTGGGCATATGATGACTGGCCAGCTGGGCCTCAGGCCTGAAGGAACTCGTAGTCTACTTGGGCACTAGATGAGTAAACACGCAGTTATAGTCCAGTGTGATTAGTTTGACAGTGCAGTCAGCTAAGATCCTGATCTAGACTGGGACTGTGTGTAGGGTGGCTTCCTGGAGGAGGTGACATTTAAGCCAGATCCCAGAGGAGTAGAAGTTAGGCCAGCAGCGTAAGGGAGTAGGCACGAAAGGGGCTCCAAGCAGAGGGAAGAGCCCATGCAAAGGCCTGGAGGTAATTGGAGTGTAAAGTGTGTTCTTTGGCAAGTCTTGGCTAGGGGTTCCAGTCTGGGCTGGACTGAACATGCTGTTGTCATTGCAGGGACACGGAGAAGGTGGAGCGGCAGGCGGTCCCCCAGGCCAACCACACAGAGTCCTGTCGAGAGTGTGGCCGTGTGGGACCCGGACATGCGAGGGATTGTCCTCACCGCAGCCACGAGGATTCCTTTGGATTCGAGAGGCGGGAGCAGGAGGAAGACCGGTACCGCTCCAGGGACCCACTGGAGGGCAAGCGGGACAGGAACAAGGCCAGGTCCCCATACTCACAAGTCGAAGAGGATGCCTTGTTCGTGGATTTACCCAGCGGCCCGAGAGGCCAGCAGGCTCAGCCCCAGCGGGCGGAGAGGAACGGAGTGCTGCCCGTCACGTCTGGCCCGGGAGAGCAGAATGGGACTGCTGGGTACCAGCGGGACTTCCCTTCCAGGACCAACCCAGAGAAGCACAGCCAGAGGAAGAGTAGCCTGGCCCAAGTGGAGCAGTGGGCAAAGGCCCAGAAAGGGGACGGCAGGAGGTCAGTAACAGCTTCAGGATCACTGCTGCTAGTGAGCATAATGACGTTGTAACAGTAGCTATCACTTCCCTAGCACAGGCTGGGTACACGCTGGCCTTAAACTCTTTATCCCATTATCTTCATAAATCCCTGCAACAACCTTGCAAGGAAAGGTAAGAGCCTCAATTTATAAACAGAAACTGGGGCTTGGAGGAGTAGGGAACTTGCCTGTGGCACAAAGATTAGTGGCAAACACAGAGTTCAGAGTCTGTCCATGAGCCTGCCAAGCTCACTCGAGATTATATACAGAGTGGGGGTTCCCCATGCCCCAGGGAGCATGCCTTGAGACTGTCAGCTTATAGATAGTAATTGGTCTTCTCCTCTTACTTCGCTACTTCTCTGCATCTGGGATATAGTTGTAGCAATTAAGAGTAAATAGAGATCCCTTTTTAATTCCAGGCATAGGGAAGTGCTCAGGCACTGTTGACATTCGGCTTTATTATACCCATTTCTTCAAGAAGTGGTTTTAATTATTTAGAGGGAAGACATTGCTTGCTATTTGCAAAGCACTGTCTGTATTTTATAATTTTAGATTCGTTAGGACACGTTTCTGAACGTGTAGCATTCAGGGTCACTCAGCTTTCCCAGTGTCCTTAGAAGCCACTGTGTGCTGTCTAAACTGTGAAGACAGCAGGTCCCTGTCACCATCCTAAGGCTTCTAAAACAAGCCTTGGACTGGAGACAAGACAGCAAAGTTGTGGTCCGTTCAGAAAGTCTGCGGAGAAAGCAATGGCACCCCACTCCAGTACTCTTGCCTCGAAAATCCCATGGACGGAGGAGCCTGGTAGGCTGCAGTCCATGGGGTCACTAGAGTCGGACATGACCGAGCGACTTCACTTTCACTTTTCACTTTCATGCATTGGAGAAGGAAATGGCAACCCACTCCAGTGTTCTTGCCTGGAGAATCCCAGGGACGGGGGAGCCTGGTGGGCTGCCATCTATGGGGTCGCACAGAGTCGGACACAACTGAAGCGACTTAGCAGCAGCAAAAAGTCTGTAATCTGATCCAGGTGGTCTGTTGTGGGGTTAAATGGTGAAGAACTCACAATGGAAGCTCCCTGAGCAGTTGGTAGACCTTGTTGTGGGTCAGATGAGGACACTGTCCAGTTCCCTCCTGACACAGACCAGGTGTCAGTTCTGCTTGATCAGATTTTGTGTCTTATTGAAAACAGCTACTGCCCTAGGACACGTAAGGGGAAAGCTGCTGTTCTTGGTGCCAGGCTTGGTAGACCCCCTAGGAGGTAGTTCTGAGTGACTTTGTTGCTGAGTGAGATTGGAAACTAGCAGCGGTTGTATCGTGCAGGTTCTGCTACTCCAAGGTAAGGAATTTGGATTTTATTTGAAAGAGCAATAGGGGGAGCTGCTGGAAGGTTGTGAACAGGTAAATGGTATGATCTGATTCACAAAGTAGATCAGAGCCTAGGGAACAGGCTGTTGCAGTAGTCCAGTACGGTGACAGCCTGGTGAAGGTGGAAACAGAAATAAATAAATTTGAGGTACATTTTGAAGGTTGAGACAGAAAAGCCTGTCCATGAATTGGATGTGCAGAATAAGAGAAAGGGAGGAACAAGGATGATCCCTCAAATTTTGAATTGAACAAAATTTGTTCTGAGTGGTTGCTGAGATGGGCAAGTCTTAGGAACAAGTTTCAGGGGGCAAATCAGGATTTCCATTTTAGACGTTTAAATTTGAGAACCTATTAGATCTCCAGTGGGCCAGACGTCTGGGAGGCAGGTGGATGTGGATTGTGGTGTGGAGGTTTGGCATCTGGTTGGACATGTTGATGGGGAGCCCTGAGTGCATAGGTGGTATCCCAGCACGTTGTGTTACAACAGAAGTGAGATCCAACAGAGGAAATGGTGTGTCAGACAGAAGCTACTCATGGTAAGTTAGCTGTTTCCTCTTATACATAACATCTCTTAGAAACTGAAATCAGTATGGGGCTGACTAGGGCAGGTAAAAGCAAGAGAAATCAGAAGTAGAAGCAGAGAGGAGGGGCATGGATTTGGCGCTGATAAGCCTGAATGAAGAGTCTGGATTTAATCTTGAAGGCTGGTGAAAGCCACTGATGGACTTAAAATGGAGTGTGGCATGATAGCTTTTAATATTTAGGACAGTGGTTTGAAGGGTATTGTCAGGGAAGAGGAATCAGGATAGCTGGGGAGAATTTCAAGACTAGGTAATCTAATTTAATCTAATCTAATTACGTAATTTTGAGGTTAGGTAGCTCTTTCAAATCCTGAAAGATGATGCTGTGAACGTGCTACACTCAATATGCCAGCAAATTTGGAAAACTCAGCAGTGGCCACAGGACTGGAAAAGGTCAGTTTTCATTCCAATCCCAAAGAAAGGCAATGCCAAAGAATGCTCAAACTACTGCACAATTGCACTCATCTCACACACTAGTAAAATAATGCTCAAAATTCTCCAAGCCAGGCTTCAGCAATACATGAACCATGAAATTCCTGATGTTCAAGCTGGTTTTAGAAAAGGCAGAGGAACCAGAGATCAAATTGCCAACATCTGCTGGAAAAAGCAAGAGAGTTCCAGAAAAACATGTATTTCTGCTTTATTGACTATGCCAAAGCCTTTGACTGTATGGATCACAATAAACTGTGGAAAATTCTGAAAAAGATGGGAATACCAGACCACCTGACCTGCCTCTTGAGAAATCTGTATGCAGGTCAGGAAGCAACAGTTAGAACTGGACATGGAACAACAGACTGGTTCCAAATAGGAAAAGGAGTACGTCAAGGCTGTATATTGTCACCCTGCTTATTTAACTTCTATGCAGAGTACATCATGAGAAATGCTGGACTGGTAGAAACACAAGCTGGAATCAAGATTGCCAGGAGAAATATCAATAACCTCAGATATGCAGATGACACCACCCTTATGGCAGAGAGTGAAGAGGAACTAAAAAGCCTCTTGATGAAAGTGAAAGTGGAGAGTGAAAAAGTTGGCTTAAAGCTCAACATTCAGAAAACGAAGATCATGGCATCTGGTCCCATCACTTCATGGAAAATAGATG